>NC_071573.1:49159153-50359153 GCF_024509145.1 Vidua macroura
GAATTATCCCAGATTGCACTTACTTATAAATTTGTATTTTAGAGCGTAGTATTGATTAATTGTTCTCTTGTAAAAACATGGTATCAAGTAGAACAGACCACTGTCAGTGTCCTTGCCAACCTGACACAGAGCCTTAAGTGACACTTACTCTTGGCTGTACAGTCCAGGTAAGAAAGAATGATGCTGATTTGCCTCTGCTGTTAGCATCATCAGTATCTGCCATGACCCAAAAGGAATTCTCTCAGAAGCACAAGAAACTGATTACCTCTATGTTGCTGTGCAGCTCACGTGAACACACACAGAAGACTCAATTTTAATGGATAGTTTTAAACCACTTTGATGGAATAATGAACTGTGTAGAATATACTTACAGGCCATATGCTGAGTTGATGGCTAAGCTGGTTATCTGTTGAGGAGGTTCTCCACTCACCCACACCAGCTGGATAACAAGCTCAATTTGGTAGCCTGGAGACTGCTTGAGAGGAGAATTTTTAACTCTGCAAAGTAAACAAAACATGGCATCTCCATTGTCTCAATTTTTTCCTAATGGGATCAAAATTCATTAAATTCTACACCATGCTGGATTTTAAAATGTTGGAAAATGGTAAAAACTATAATCAAAAGCAAATAAAAGCAACCAGAAAAAAAAGCCACATTGAAAATGGGAATTCACTTCTTTTGATTCACTACCTAATTGAAAACTAATTGAACAATGATCACAAATGTTTCTTTTTTTCCAACCTCAGAACAAGGCATAACAGTGCTATTATGCTGTATTTCCTTGAATAGATACAGGTGTATAGTCAGTGTCTAAAAAAGGTGTTACCTATTTTTTTTCAGAGTTTCCAAAAGAACTCTGATTTAGAGAACACAAGGGGGTAAGAGCTTTATGTAGAATAAGCACAATGAAAAGGGAAACAGAAGTACAATATATTGAGATAAATGCAAATAAAAAGCTGATGATGTGGCAAAACCAAAATGAAAACAAGTCAATTATTGCAATGGTAGACCAATTGTATGCAATGAACCTAGGACTGGGAGAATTGAAATTGCTGTAAAGACTTTTTTTTCATGCTGACAAATACACTTATACATTTTTTTTACATGAAAAAAGTTACGCAGAACAAGCTCCTGTTTCCTGAATTCCACTTATTTTACCCATTTATTCTCACTAATGGATATTTTGGTTTGACAATATTTTACATAGGATTAGAATTTCTATTTTATATATTAATATTCTATCTTCTTTTCTATTATTCTATTTTCAATTTTTCTACTTAGAAGAGTTTCCTTCAGAAATACACCTCTCCAACTCAGTATAATCAATACATTTTGAAAACTCTTACCCAAATAAAGCAACCCTATCAGAATTATTTTCTGGATGGATACATTCAAAGAATTAAAATCCAAGCTGGGATCTTAAACTTCAGAAAACAAGGTATATTCTTAGCTTTATATCTCTAGATACATATTACATATTTCTTACATTCTGTTAGAAAAAGTAATGGTTCATAAGTCACATAATGAACTCTTGTAGGAGAGTAAAAAAAGATAGACTTTCTTAACTCAAATTTCTCTAAATGGGTAAAAACTCACACAAAGAAGCTCACAGAAAAAAACTCACAATTTAAAAAGATCAAAAAGCTTGTCAAAGAATATACTTACTTTAAACATGGGACATTATCACGAAGTCCATCAGATGAACTGCTACTAGTAGATGGATGAGACTGGGGAACAATGGATTGGGGATTGGAACCTGTGCCTGGAGTTGGTACAGGTGGCACCTGCTCACCATCTGGCGTTTCAACATCATTTATTTCATATAGGAGACGTACTTCCAGCATCTGTTAATTAAAGGAAAGAAAAATATCAGTCAAGTCTGCCTTTCAAAACATTGACTATGAAATCAATGAAATGCAACTGAAGGTAGTAGTGATAAAAGTGACATCCAGAACTCTTCTATCTTTTGAAAGATAACAGTTTAATAAACAGTGTAACAAAAACACATGTAGTTTTCAGAAATAGTCATACTATTACAGACTGAATATCTGAAGCTTGCTAGAACTTGAATGTCTGATGTATTTCCCAGTTTTTAAAAGTTTGCTTCTTAATAGCAAATGAAATTAAATACTGGACCCATTTAATTATCATTCTGCTGACATACATTCTCAGTTATGAAGATGACTTGGTTTATGTACTTCAGGAATGGTAAAACAGAGCTAAAGCCACACAGACAGCTAAACTTCTACTGTTACTGATGTAATACTGTACACATGGTGACTTAGTTCAGTGTTTGATGTTGTGTTGAACTGGATCATACATTTTAAAGACTTGTACGCTCATAATGACTTTAGATTTCCTTCTCCAAGATCTGTAACAACATCATAAGTAACTGCAGTGCAGTGTAAAGGAAGTTTTCAAGTGTTTTATTATCATCTGCAAAATAGAACTTAACTCATTGACTATAGAACATAGAACCATATAGTATTTTTAAAACATTGAAATGTACTGAAGACTACCTTAATTGGGGCTGAGTAAAAAAAATTGGTTAGAAAAAAAACTTATTCCCTAAGAAGGGAATGTACTTGCACATAAAAAACACACATAAAAAAAGCCCCACATCTCAGGTTCTTAAACTACGACTTACAAGCGAGCAGAATAGGGAGGGGATGGTGTGTGTGTGTGTTGGAGGAAGGAGGTGAGAGAAAAAAAAACAACTACATTACAATTAACACTTAGAACAGGCAATACTTTATAATTAAATGTTAGGTTTTAGCTAATACATTCAAATACATAAATTTGCACGTGTGTGTTTCTGATTTAACAAGAAACTTCTCAACTTACTCTTCTTGCAAAAGAATCATTGTATCTTATACAGAATAAAACAGTGACACAGCAAAGTTCTTGACAGATTTCAGGGCATGTTTGGCACATTTTTTCCTCTTCTAGCTCTGCATACTGCAGAAGTTTTGACAGGACAGATGGTAATTATGAGGACTCAAGGGACCAACTCCCTAAATGCTTCAAAATTCTTCCACTCCATAGCTCATTCACTTCTGTTACATTTTACCTTTGATACAGCCAAGTTTTAATCCACTATTTGTTTTGATACACCAAAGAATGATTATTGGCTCCAAAACCGCAAAAAGTCACTGAAAACCAGTATCTCAATGTGCAATATTTACTTTTGTTAAATTTCATAATTAGTTACTTTCTCTCCAAAAACCTAGATTTCTGTTTTGAGTAATTTATTTTTGCCCATTTCACTAATATAATTAAAGACAAAAAAAATAAGAAATTGCTAGAACAGTCTTATTATAGCTAAATCCTGCAAAGTTAAAAAATGGTCATAATTCTTTACCGGAATGACTTCTGTCGTCACTTCCTGCTTGCTGAACCTATAAATAATGACATGTGCAGAAACTCCAGCTATGCACAGCATTCTACTTTCTGGACACCATGAGATGATCTGAATAGCGTATGGATCTTCATCTACTATATCTGTGTTTGGCCTGTCATCTTTATTCCGTGATTTTTCAAATACTTTGGCTGTTTTTAGCTTATAGAGTACTTGCAGCGTTACTAGAACAAAGCAAAAGAGAAAGATTAGTTTTGATCTAACCATATAGCTAATTCTTGAATTGTATCCTTCTCAACTGGAATTTTAATTCTGTGTTAGATTTTCTTTCAACTATCTTCATGCTGATTTCAAACTTCACAGGCATATTATCTGATCAATGGCCCAAAATACTGCTATAAATACTAATCACAACATTAGGAAAACCTAAATTATAGCATCCTTTCTCCTCTTCCATATTTCATTGGTTTTATCTGAATCACATTTCCCTAGTTTATCAGTAAGATTGTCATATTAGAAAGACTCAAAAGTTTTTGAATCAATAAAGAGGATACTTGCAATTTCTTCCTTAATAGGTTTATTTTTCTGTTATAGAAAGAAACTAAGTATCTTTAACAGAATTTCCTTTTGACACATCTGTGCTGAACAGAATTTTTAAGCATACAATCAAGCAGGTTTGGCTTACCCCCCCCTCTTTCCCAGGTTCCACTCCCACTCTGAACCGAAATTAAAGATCTGTAACACTTCAAACAGTCCTCCTCCCAGCTTTTAAACATATACATTGCATCTGTTCCCTCCCACAACCATACACGCCTTTGCCTTTTGGAATCTCACCAGTTTTCCACAAGTTTTGAAAGACAACTGATGATGATTCCAAGACTGCTTTAAACAGCTTCTTAAGTACCAAGAGTAAGGTTAGTTCCAATTACAGCAATTCAAACAACTAACTTTGTGCAATCATTTCTACTTTGAATTCTTGCTGCATTTTACACTGTGTGTTGTGTAGAATATCAGATGTAATTGACCCTTTAACTGAAGAGGAAAAATCTAAAACTGCACAGGAAAAATCTCTACTGAAAACACTTACTTGCTGATGCATCCCAAAACTTGATTGATCCATCAGCATGCCTATGAAATATAAAAGAAATAATGAGATGATTAAATGATTAGTTGGAGTGCTTGACTTCTATGGGAAAGCACACAGTTAACATTCTATTTTTATTAGTCTTTTTAGTGACACTTTATTTTCACAATTTATTAAAAGCTGATATTTTATCAACATGTGTTCCAATTACTTTGGACAGAAGAGACTAGAAAAACATTTAAAAGCTAATGTCTTGATGATCCTACAGTAACATATTCATTTACCATTTTAAATCCTGAGGCATACCTTACCATGCACTGCTTTTTGAAAGATGCCCTACATTAGGAGCGGCACTTATAAAGAAGATGCCTAAATATACAGTATCCCACTGTTAATGAGTCACCTAACTTATTTATTTAGCCTTGAGTTTGAGGATCAGATGACCATATTTTTTCACGACTGTCTGAAAGTCTCTGCAATGTGTAGTACAAGCTAACAGTAATCCTAATTAGGGCTAATGGGCTGTTCTAAAACCACTTTAGTAGTCCTCTCACTTTCAGTGATACACTGCACAGTTATAAATTAAATTTCACTTATGTTCCTTACAGTACTATTAGAAAGATCAGTCTCAAAATTATCAGATTTAAGTATTTGCTTGTCCTTTTTGAGATAAAAAAATGGCTTCTCTTTGAGAACTGAACTCAATAACTACTTAATGGACTACAATGCTTTAAAACGACACTCAGGTATTTTGCAAAAATCAAAGAAAAAAAAGGTGATTTTTGATCCAAGATACTTTGATACTAAGCACATGTAATCACAATACCATATAATAATAATAATAAATTAATAATAATAATAATAATAGTACCTGTGACACACCTGCTATCATTTTGTTACTACCTTCCCTTCCACATTCTGCTTTACTTTCTCAGTAACACGTAAAGGAGATTATGCCAAGGACATGTCTGGTCATCATAATTTAATGAATCACTCAAACCACTCATACAAAACAATGTTTTAAAAGAGAAACAAAAAATTTACACTTCTACTTAATAAGCTAAGAAAGTTAAGACTGTGGTATCACTTACCCTGTAATAATTATCTCAGAATAGCTCTGAGTGATCACACCCCAGTTGCCTCCACTGATAGGCCATTCCTGGAAGATTAACAAATACACTGAGGAAGAAAATATCATACAGTGCAAAGTTAAGGCAAATTACTGCAGATACTGCAGATCCTCCCCAGACATTATCCACATACATCCATCCTCCCCTGCTATTAGCCATTGTCAAAGGCAGGCTGAGTCAGGTGAAGCTTTGGTCTTAGTATGGCCACTCCTGTTATTCAGAGCTTGTGATTAGCAGTATTTTAAAATACTAACGTGTGTAGTAGATGTTGTACCTTCTTACTGTAACCTTGACGTTTCTGTCGAGCACCAACTGAATAGAGTGCAGGTATGAGATCCACTGGACAATCAGCAAAATATTCACAACAGGTAACTGGAGACTCATGTATAGTCAAAGGATAGGGATTCTCAAATATAGGATACCTTTAAAGGAAGAAAGAGGTTAACTGTTAATCTAGGGAAAACTTTTTTTTTTAAGTGCAGAACACAAGTAAAACACTAAGGACTAAGCTGGCATTCTTTTCATACAGAGAAAAATATCAAATTACACTATGAACAAATACACTAGACAACTTTACTGCTCATCCAGTGCTAGTAGTGTAGCACTCTACATGGAACCTAAAGTTTGTACAGCTTTTAGAGTTTTTCTAGAACACTAGTATTCCCTGTCGGTTTATATTTTCAAGCTTATGAATTTAGCAGCCTGTGGAAAAAATTAAGCTGCCAAGTCTCAGTTGTAGTAACATGGAGCTATGAATTTATTTCTAACTCTTCAGTCTATTCTTCTAGGGATAAAGACAGGAAGACTCCCATCTCACTTTGTATTAGCACACTGTACTAAAACAGAAAGTTGTCCAGCATTTTGCATGGATAAATTTTGCTTAATCCACTTGCAACTCCAAGATCACTTTCTGAAAATTACACATGCACTCAGTTACCAACTCGAAGAACATACACAGAGATGCACCCCACCACTACCTCCGTCTGAAAAGTGACAGAGGCTTAATGAGGAAAAAGGTCAACAATACTAACAGAGGTAAATGTATCTGTGTTCAGAGAACATTTATCTCCAGAGAAATGCATGCTATACATTTTAAGTTTTTTTGCTATACGTTTTATCTCCCCTTTTTTGGTGGAGGTGAAAAGACACAGCTTCTCAACCCATCTAAAGGAAAAATTAACAACAACAGATGAAAACATTCTGTACACCAGGAACTTTATACAGTGCTATACAGAAAGCTACAAATATATTTTAAAAATTACATGCAGAAGAGGCTTAACAAAATATGACAAAACCCTGAGAACACAAGGTAAAAGGAAGCCTGTCAATTTTTTTGGTATTAATTTTATTTCTTTTTCAGGTGTCAAACAACTAATAGTTTGCAAGTCAATCATAACAAAGACCAGTGTAAAAACATAAACCGCTTAAGATCTTTCAGTATAAAATAGAATAAGCTTTAACATAACTTCAAATTTCAGGCACTTCAAACTAAATATGAATGTTGACACTTCATGCTATTGATATATCAGAAACAAGTTTTGAATACAGCATACCGCCATGTAACATTTGGAAAACCTAAATGAAATTGTTCAATAGCTGATATTAGGACAAAACTTGATCTTCCAAATTCCATAGAATCTTCATTATCTAAGATGTCACCATTTACAGGTTTTTGTTTTGCCTTAGAAGAATGTTCTTCACAAGGATTTTTCTCCATTGACCATTGGAGATTTTTAATCAGGAACAGTACCAAGGTCTTACCTAATTCCTCTGCTCCTGATCCCTTAACAGCTAGTTTCTACTGCCTATACAAATTTCTATACCCTTCATAAAAACAATTTATAATGTCTAGAATTTTTAATCACCATGGAATATGGACTACTCCATGGACAAAGCAACAGGAGACTCAACATTTTAGGCAGGTATTATTTGTGAATACTGCAATAGCACACTCCTTTTAAGCAATTTCTTACCACAGATGTAAACCATAGAGTAGATGTTATCATTCAAATTTTATATATATGATATTATTGCATCAGTATGGAGTTACTTTAAGCAATACAGGTAGTAATTTATTTGGCAATAAGATCAGCAAATATTTAAGTGATGACAACAGCCAAAATTACTTGGGTTATCTGATCAGTTCTTCTCCCTACTGCCTTCCTCAAAACTGCAAGCTCCCCAAAACTTCAAACTCCCCTCACAACACTAAGGAATCAACTTAAAAATAAACTGTGATACTTAAAAAGCAGAAGTGATCTATGAATAATTTTGGTCAGTCAATCAAGCCTGGAAAAAGTCACCTAGATGATACTCTACTCATCTACTACACATTAACTTGAAAAAAGTTGATATAAGAGGATTGTCAGTTCATTTGCACAAATTTTATATTTAATATTCAAAATTTTATGTTCTGAGGTATTAGGTTAGACTAAAAAGCAATAAAGTAGAACAGTAGGCTGATCACTGCACCCAGCGATTGAAAAGACTACAGAAGATTCTTACCCATTTTGTGCAAGGTCAATCAGTACTAAATCCTTTTCTAGGAGAACAACTACAGCATACGGCTCCTGAAAGTCTGAAAACAACAACAAAACATTACCTATTGGTAAATGGAACCCATGCATGTACAGCCTCAAGAATGGAATCAGTGCTTGCGCTCTGGCAGCTGAGATTAGAGAGCCACTTAGATTACTATAGTTTTTGAAGATATTTTATACACACAGACTCCTGAATCATCCAAGTTAAGTTTGGAAAAATCATGTTATTTTATTCAATATTCCCAACAGCTCAAATAACAGAAAAAGGAGCATGCAGAGTAAATTCTATAAGCAGGTTATATGAGTGAAAGAGCCAATTTCTGAGTAACATCCTCCCTCCCCTAAACTGCATTTCCTCATATTCAGTGGGGTTTAAGTTTTACTTGCTTACAAAATGGCTCAAAAGACAGCTGACTTGACAGTAAAATAAGAAATGTGAAAAAGTTTTCAAAGTTTAAATTGCCCTCTTTCAGCCAGAACTCAAATTCCAAGCTAAACAGTTTAATGTACTCTGATGGAAGCTGACAGCTAAAACCATTGGAATCATCAGCAAAATAATAGTATTGATCTGACATAACTACCTAACCTATGATAAGAAATTCCCTGCTGCAGAAGAGAGATTACAGGTTAGTGATGAAATCTATCTAAGTGTTGGAATGAGTAAAGCCACTAAAAGCTTAAAATAATACAAAAATGCTCCTCATGGTTTAGCACTGACTGGAAAGGCCTTATGCGCCCAAATATCCAGAGATGCACACATCTGCTCCAGTAACTACAGCTTAAAGTTGTAATGCTTTTGGTCTGCACATGCTTTTGAGATTAAAAAGAAAAAAACATGCTATGAGTAATTGGCTTTTTTTCTAGATGCAAAATTGGCTTTATAATGAACTATTCTATTCATGTTTTGGCAAGTAAACCGCACTTCAGACAATAGGGATAACAGATGTTGCTGCTGCAGTCTGATCCCCAGAGATAAAACAGAAAGACAATAGTAACAAATATTCTGATGGGATAAAACTCCAGAGATAAGAAGTCAAGGAACAGAGAAAAATCTTTACAGAGCCTACCATTAGGATATGGTGTTTCACACAGGGTTAGAAAATCAACAATAGAATAATCCATTTCTAGCACAGCAGTACTTTTCCCATGCATGACTGTTAAACAGGGTCTTCTTCCTACAGTGTCATATGACAAGCCTCCTGAGAGAATGATGAAAGGCTCCCTGGAATAAAGCAGAAGCATTTAGGATCAAGTCAGGATAACATGCTAAAAAGAGGCTGGACAGGTTTTGCAACCTTATGATAAAGTTCAATGAAATATCATTAAGCAGAGATCAAGTAAAAATAATGCAAACCAGCTCTCATGAAATATACAGCTTGGGTATGTATGTCAAATCTTATTCTAATTCATGTTTAAGTCAGACATCTCCTCCAAGCATTTTGTTGACTTAACCAACCTTTATAACTCCTTGGCAAGATGAGATAATTTTAGAAAAAAATTTATTACTTTAGAGTTGTTTCTTTTCTACTGAATTGCAGATTCAGATTTGCCAAAAGTCCCATTTTTCCATAACATAAAACACCCCAGCAAAATCAGGAAGAAACAGTCCCATTTACTTGCTTTACAGTAATATGACTGTCTTGGAGATGCAAGCAACTGCTTGATAAGCTTTTAAAACATAACATCTTTTAAGTAACATCACACATTTACTCCAGATGTTTTTTCCATTTTTCCCCCTACCACCATGCACAAAATTCAAGAAACTACTTTGTCATATATTATTCTAACTGTAAAATCAAATAGCTGAGTAGAGCAAAGCAGAGATATTTCTTCTAGTCTTGAGAAGAGATTAGAAACTTCTTTTTTTTTGAAAAAGCCTTTGCAGCAACATACTTTTAAATACATCCATATATTTCCAATATGCACATAATGCACAGTGTACTATTTCATTTATTGAAAAACAAGATTAAGTATATATATTCATTTTACCAGGTATTTTCTTATTTCCTGATTGTCAAGAATCATTCATTTTAATACCGCTTATTTTTGAAATAGGACATAATCCTTTTTAAAGAGTAGACTGACTGTAAGTATGCATCTCAAAAAATAAATGTTACTCATTACTGACTATTGCCTGAAATTTCACATTATATTTCTGAAGGAAAAATAGGCACTTTGCATATCTATCAGTTCCCTCTGATCTACTTTTATGCTCACTTTCAGTAGAAATTCTACCCTTCATTTGCATCTTCCTTGGTAGTAGCTAGTATATCAGTATCTGGAGAAAATTTCTATAGAAAAAACCCTATCCTTATATTGTAAAAAGAGAGGAAACCGGTTTTTTTTTTTTTTTTAATCCTTTCCTATAATACCATATTTTCCATACAGTCTAAATGGCTTTCCATAGCTGGCATTTGAAACACAAAGTGAGACTAGATACATCTGAATTCTTGAAAACTATATAATAAGGGTTTGATTTACGCACGTGCTGCAGTTCATGAGTTTAAGACATGGCTGAAAATGTACTTTGTGTTTGTAGCACTGAAGGCAAAGCAGACTGAGATAAGCCTCCAGCTTCTACAAGTATTTCACAATCTGCTTGATCTTCCAGAAAGACCTATGACCGAAGATTTGATAGGATCAAGGAGCACTGCTGGCCGAAGAAGAGACCTCAAAGGAATGGCCATAAATCAGGCTATGGGTCCATCAAATTCAATATCCTGCCTCCAACAGTAGCCCAGAATGTATCTCTAGAAGAGGATTAAGTTTTCTCTGAGTCTTCATTTAATCTCAGCTCCATATTGAAACTTCACACAATCTTTTATGGTCAGGTCCATGAAGAAATTTCAAGAAAATTATACACTTGAACTTAGTCTGGTATTTTTCAGAATGTCAGTGAAGAGAAAAACACTGGTAAGGTCTCATTGTGTTGGAATGATTTACTGCAGTATTTTTTTGTCCAAAGAAATCATCAGATTTTTTAAACAATAACGCTGCCAGGACAATTCATAGTAGTTATCAGATTTGCACATTCACTGGGATCAACTGACAGTAACAAAGTAACAAATTTCAATTTTTAGTTTTCAAACATCACAGTGATAATTGTATGTCAGCTTCTCCAGGTTTTTATTTCTCAAGGTAATCAAACTACTTTGGGTAGGCTTGCCAGATGCAAGGAATGGAAGAGCTACGAATAGAGAACATTGATCTGTCACACAGATTTTCCACAAATGAATCGAAGATTAAACCTGACTTGAGTCTGCCACAAAGACCACTAAAAGTTTGTGTATGAATTTTTCATATTTTCATGAAACCATGGATTTACCATGAACACAAACTGTGCATTTTCTAATTAAAGTGTTGCCCTTCAGCTGTGATACATATTAAAAGGTTAGTTAGATCAATTAGAATCATCAATTAGAAATACATAATTTAAAATAAAAATTTAGAAGATTTGTACTTTATATAATAGATGAGACTGATTCAACTTTGTGAATTACAGTTTACCTACCTGTTGCCTTCTGCTGAGAAGGCAGGTGACCTGGTTTCAAGACACAGCACGGCAACCTGGCCTCACCCGGGCCACTGACATGCACAGACACCAATGTGGTGGATGGTCAAAATGGCATTTATTACCTTATCTCGTGTGGTTAAATAGTCAAGGGGGCTTTACTACGTCAAAGGGGGACGGCTAGGGTTAGTAAGGAGTGGAGAACTACTGGAGTTAGGAGGGGCTACACATCTCAGGGGTGATTGATTACATATCGCAGGATGAGGGGGGAAGGGTCTTGCTTTCCGTTACATCCCGAAATCTTCCGTTCGCCTGTCCCTATCTACCACACCTACCTGAAACAATGGCAGACATTTAAAAAACCACAGGGTTTAGATCTTAGAGAATTGCTTTATAGCATTTTTAGCAGCTGCTCATACAGAGATTCTTTGAAACAGTTCGGCTTCAGCAGGTTTGCAAGTAATCCCCTTACATTAATTTCTAGTGAAATATGTAGAATTACTTGGAGAATACTATATGAAATTGACTATAAAAAGGGGGCAACAGGTCATTGAAAAAAAATTCAGAAACCACAGGATTAGGTCTTGCAATGTATGAAAACATAATACAATTGAGAGTTGAATGGCTCACAACCCAGGAGGATATTTCTATTCCATTTTAGAAGTAAACTGTCAAGTGTGAGCCAGCTTCTGACAATTCAGATGTGTGAGAGAAAGGTATATAGAGAAATCAGGTCATTGGCACCATCTGGCTTACTTTTCAAACCATGAGTAAATCTGTGGAGAACTTAATCCTAGTATGAAGATGGAAAAGACTTCGAGAGTTAGTTTACCTTAATACCTGAAGTCCTGAAGTAGTAGTGAAGATAAAACTATGAATTTATTTTGGGAAGTGTGGTTTTAAACCAATAAGCTGGCACAAGAAAATAGCACTATTCAAACTAAATGAACAGATTAACAGCTTTTCCTTAGTGGGAGGCATCATCACTAAAGTAACCTCAGGATCCCAAGCACACACAACATCTCACTAAGATGACTCAGTCAGTCAATGACAGCTGCATCAGCTACCAAGACAAAACCCTTCTGAATTATGTTTTACTTGGAGACTTTGGAGCTCTAATTTCTTTTAGATGCAGGCAATTTTACCATAATGCTAATACCAACAATAGTAAATACTGTAGGGCACTGAACCTGCACACAACGTGGAAAGTGGCATCAAAAAGGACTGAATCTGGAGGGGGAGGGAGTGGCACAAGGAAACTTGAGAGTGTCTCTAGATTCACTTTAGACAGAAGAGGTACGCATAAAAAGCAATATGGGAACCAGTTCAGAAAGCTTGGAAGGTAAGCTACCTTTGAAATTCAGTGCTTCTGAAAAGGATGAAGTATTTTCGATGAAGAGTGGCTGCAGTACAGTGACATTATTCTCTGAGATTGCAAAATAATGCTGCTTTGCACAAGGAATATACAAAGAATGTACCTTTTTCACTCCTTATTTATCAATAGTAACCTTTCTCCCAGAAATAAAGCTACAGACATACCCTTGCTGTAGGGTAAGTTACTTTGGCTCTGGACACTTCACCTTTTGCACTATTTGCAGCAAACTTAAAAACCAAGCCAACCAAACAAAAAGTAACAGAAAACCCCACAAAGTTAGCAAATAAATAGGCAGCCCATAAAAGCCAGGAACAGCCTCATGTCCTCCTTTTGTCCTGACCCCAGTTTTACAATATGGAAAACAAAATGCAGGAGAAAAAAAAAAGTGAGAAGGAATTAATAAGGGCTGCAAAAGTAAAAAGAATAGTGTCTGTAACGCTTAATATAGGTTGCCATTGGTTATGGTCCTTCCTTTTGCATGGTTCTGAACCCCTTTTCCCCAAAACTAGCTTACTAAAAGCAGTAAAAAAACCAGTTCAGATCATATCAATGAAATGTTTTCCACTGGAGGAGATACTGAAACAGATGTAGATCTTTGAGCTTTATCTATCTCTAGATAGATAAGGGAGAAACAAAAAAGGGGTGATAGAAAGATGTTCAAAATAGAGCATGGAAAGAGTGAACATTTTTTCCTAATAAAGATTTGAAATATAACTTAAATAAGCATTAAATACTATCTCTTAAATGTAAGCTTTTCTGCTTTGTTTTGCTTTCTTCTGATTTTTTATAATTTGTTTTTTAAGAACAGCTGTAGTGAACTGCTATAGAAAATTTATTTGATGTTTCTTACATTGTTTCTGTAGCCTGAAGAATTTTATCCTGTCCAGAAATGATTCTCCACTGTGCTACAGTCATTAAACCATGAATAAGAAATGACAGCACTTTAGATAAAAGTTAAAATCTTATCTTGCACATACTTAAACAATTCCAAATGATAAATAGAAAATCTACCAAAAATTTAGGTATTGAAAGATAGTTCTGTCTTGCCTTAAAATTCTTGTAAGATTACAAGTGAAACTGAAAATTGAAGTGCAACCTAAAGTACACATAGTAGTAAATGAAAGGAGATTTCCAGTGCTCTGCTTCTCTACCAGAGTGCAGACTGGTGAGGTTTTGCTTGTTGCAGGTTTGTTTTTTTTTTCCCCTCTCTTACTTAAAGTTCAGGAACAGTTATCAATAATTGTAGATTTGATAGTAGACTGAAGATAGAAAACATTAGAGAGAAGAGTAAATCGAAATGTATCAAAACATTCAGTTTGGATAAACACCAGAAAGTGAGAGGTGCAACAGAAAAAGAAAGCCAAATCAGGAAATAGTAGTTTCCCCAAAGCACCAAGAATTATTACAAATTATACTAGAATAAACTCCTTCTTAAACTATGTGAAAAGTCAAGCAGTTTTCATATTGTAATACTATGTCACAGAATAAGCTCCAAACTAATTGTCTCCTTCAGAGTGACTATTCATAATAAATGAAGGCTTTTGATTGCAGAAATTGTAACTTGCTGAAGCTGATATTTCTTGATTATCTCTCTTTAGATCAGCTTTTGATATTTCAATTGAGAAAGGATTACACAGATAGATGTACTTTTGCAAGTAAAATATAGCTCTACAGATGATGATAGATCTTTATAAAACTGGGAACTAGCCAGTTTTAGGTTTCTATTTACCTCATTTTTAGCAGAAAATAAAAATACCTAAAGCCAGTGATGAGTATATAAACACAATACTGTACTGTATAATTTAATTAACCATCTTCTACAGATTTGAATGCCTGAAAAGCAAATAAATATAAAAGAAAACAAACAAAAAAATCAGCTTTTGCAAATAGCTGAACAGATTTCCATGAATATTTTATCTTTATATTGCACTTTTTACTCAAACACTTTAGAACCATAAATGAAAGAAATTGCACACAGTTCAGGAAATCCATCCATCCTAATCACAATCTTGATAACAAAACATGCTGCTCTATAGATCTTGTAATTCCATCTGAGCCTCTTGTTGCAATTACTGCTTTGTTACATTTTTAATATGCATATTTAAGCATATTTCACTGCATAAATTACTTCACTCTACTAGAAAAACTTCTGTTAATAACATTTTAGAGGGGAGGAACATGCATTCAAAATTAAGAATATTCAATTTGGGACACTATTTGTCAAAGTTCAATTTATTATATCTGTGTTTTGATGTCTTCTGTGCTATATCAGCATTTTTTTCTTCAGGACTCTCAAAAAATTGAGGAAAAACACATACAAGTTTTAGTAGCATGAAAGCAGAGTGTAGATAATGCATTAGCAGCATCGTTGTTTTGTATACAGTAATTCATTCACACAAATGTTTGTATTCTATTCATAATATCTGATTCATCAAAGCTAAAACAAAGCTGTACCATTAGAATATGCACCCCAACAACTGGGAAACAAAGTCCATTCCCAGAGTGTTGCACATATGTTCATTTTGCATACAAAACAAGTCTTACCCAGCTCTAGTTGTTTTATATTCCACCTTAAGAATAGGTTTGCAGGGTTCTGGCTTCTTTCCATCCTTCAGCTGCTTTCCTAAAGTAAATGATTTTCCTGTGTTAATCTTGCAGTACCGTAACATTATGGCAAGTAATGAAATTCACTGTGCAGCTTGAGAAGTATAACATTCACACAACATATATTCAACAACTTTGACAGTTATAGAGTATGCCTTGGAATAATATAATTAAAAATTTGTTAAAGCTCTCAACACACCAACTTAGAAAGTTTAGGAAAAGGAAAAACTCTAAACCTGACTGCTGTAGAAAAATTGTTTTCAAACGTATAATCCTCCCCTAAAGTGCTGTTTTAAGTAGCACTAGGCAATTTAAAATTTATGTTGTGTCTACCCTTTTGCAATTAAAATTGGTCAGCTTACAAGTAAAGTGAGGTTTATCCTGAGTATTATCCTTAAAGGCTGAGACTTCAATTGAGCATGAAAAGCCTGCTCTCTCTCAACTGTTCGATTATCCTCACTGATACAGACACATTTAAAAATCTTAAGTAAATAAGTTGCTAAGACATGAAATAGAGACATGCATAGCATGCAAGCCTGGAATTTATGTACAATTTACTTGAAGAGCAGCAGTATATTTCACAGAAGAACAACAACATGTAATGTTAATTTCCTAGATGAACATTAATGAAAGACCTCTCAGAAGTGGGAACATCTTATCAGATGCCATTCTTGTTCTGTTACAAACCCTTCCAAAAATTTATGTGATAATCTACACATTTATACATAAAACAGGTACTTGCTCATATTTATTTTAAACAACATATGGGATTGTAATATAAGCAGAAAGCAAGTCCTGCAAAATATGCATTCGTTAACTCTGAGATCAGTGTCATTGTGTAAAAGACAAGCTCAAAGTTTGGAGAATTAGAGAAAGCTGGACTGGTTTGGATTCTTATTTCACAAAGAATTTTCTTTTTCAAGTGAAATCTATGAGAAACTGGCATGTCTGAGAAAGATTTTTTGCAAAAACACGCTTCTATTAAAAACAAGTTCTCTATGTTTTAAGAGCTGTCAAGTACAGTGGGTAACCATTTTCATCTTACCGTGTGGAGTGATTGTCTGGAATGGTTTGGTAGGAGATTTTACATTCCATATGGTCAAGGTACCATCTGAGTGACTACAAATGAATTGTTTTCCTTCATGATGCCAAGCCACAGAGTGGATAGCCTATGCAAGAAAAAGCAGAACAACACAAGTCATGTATCTTATTATCATTTTATTCTTATACCTTCCTCAATTACATTAAACAGAAAACATCAATTAGAAAAATTACTAATTAAATAACACTTATCCCTATTATGTCCTTATTTACCCATGTCACCTTTTCCTTACATAACTAGCACTTTCAGACACTTTACCCATCAAAAATACTGTCTTCACAGTAGTGACCTGTTTGTGGGGAGCAAGGGGGGAACCCACCCTCTTCAGGATAGTATTGAAGTATTCTTCCATGAAGGCTAGCATGAAGAGAATAACTGCAAGCATTTATTTAAGCTTTGCTAACCAAAATCTTTCATAATTGGGAAAAACGTATTGTCCAGACAAAAAACATGGGATGAGATTATTAAGTTCAAGTATTACATATAGTTTTGAGATGTTTGTGTGGATGTGCACAAGAGGTCAAAATGTGCACATTGGGTCAAAACTTCCATAAAATAAGAATTGAAGTAACAAGACTTTTTTGAAATTACGATGATGAAAGCAAAGTATTAGCTTGGATGCTCTAATATTGCAATGGCAGCTTCAAGGTGCAGGAAAGCACAGGAATCAACTAATTCCATAAAAAACCATCTCTAGACTCCTAAAATTAGGAGTGGAACGATTACACAATGCCACAAAAAAGCTACAGAAAATAGCTAAATAAATAAAATCTAGTTGCTGCCTTCAGGCAAGAGGAAAATAAACAATGATGCAAAGAATATAAATAAGGCAAAAATATTAACTAGCAATAAAAGATTGGTGCCATTTCTGCTTCCAGCATCTCTATTAGTACATGGAGATATTATGAAAGCATTAGATGATATTCAAGGGAATTTTAGTTATATAGCATGAAAGCATCAGTAAATAATGAAACCTGAAAGTATTTCTCTACCACCCAGAAGGTGCAAAAGGTACTATTAACAGCAAGAAACACAGAACTTTGGTATTACTGAAAAGGTAGGTTTTATGATGAAGACATTATTCTAAGTAAAATACATAAGCAGGTGCTGAATAAGTAAAAACTGATGGACTCTACAATACCCTCAGTGGATAGCTTCAGTGGTGAATCTGCCTGTAAAAAGGGCTTACACTCACTCCAGCTCTGCAGGGACCTTGGGATTTCCTCTGTGAGGAAACCTGGGTGTGTGAGCAGTAGCAAACTGTAACCAGCAATGACAGCTTAAGCAGTGATTACTGGGTGAAGAGCACATTTCAAGACAGATCCAAGTGAGCTTTGCTCAAACTGGTTATACACAGATGAGGTCTTCATATTTCATGAAGTTATACAGAGAGACACAGTTTACAGCAAACTGAATGGGAGAATCCAGAGTTTAAATGACAGAGGAAAATGGCTATGTTACATAAGTCTAAAGTCTCCAGTAAAAATTTCCCCAATATAGATTAATATAACATCTAGATATATGTAAACTACAGATTAAGTTTAGCATTTCTTTGTGAAATTTAATATTGTTCCCTATGTATTGTGGAATCACTATAGATTTTGTTAAGACAGATTCTGTGTACCGGTATCACATCTACACATGTAGCTCAGAAACAAACCTACATGCCTTACATGATGTCCCCTACTATCAAAGTTAAATACTCTTGCTCATTCTGCCTGTCAAATTTTTATATAGCAAAAGCTGGTATTATAAAAGAAATCTTGCATAAATATTGGATTTTTATTTACCAACATTATACCAAATAAAGCAAGGGATCAACAATTTTGAGACTTAGTAAAGAGAAGGTCGCATTTAAAAAACCTCATCACTGACAAAATAAATGTCTACAGCAGGCTTAGCAATACAATATAATCAGTACATTTTACATAGTCTCCCATATGAAGTCTAACCCTGACAACAGTAGGCAGCCCATAATGTAAATGAAACAGTTTGATCCACATTTATGTAGAAATAGGTCTTAAGAACTAGTAAGAAAGCAAGCTTCATAAAAGGAAGGAAGAATAAATCTAAGAAATGAGCACTTCTTCCTTTACTTGAAAAAGAATGTCAAGGGAAGGGAAATGCAACAACTTGTAACTGTTGAAACAGCATTAATGCTTAAGAAGATAAAAAGATCTGAGCACAAAGGAGAAGGATGACTGCTCTCACTTTCTGCAAGGAACAAGGAGGTAAAAAAAAAAAAAACTCTGAAAAGAACAATGAGCCTTTTGGCTTTATGGCTATTTACTGCCTAGTTTTAGTCTCTTTAGTTTTAGAGTCACTTGTTATATCTAGTAATGCAGCTAAATATTTTTCAAAATGTAACTGAAATATATTTTTTATGCTTTTTAAAATAATCCAACTAACAACTCTTTGGGCAGGGTATGATAAACTTTTATATAGAGCAATATCCTTTGCTATCACACAATTCATAAATTCTTGTAAGCCTAAAAAATAAAAAAACAACTCCATAAGTAGCTCCGGCACTATCTCAAGGTACACAACAAGCTAGCCTAGTGTCAAGACAGTTATAATGAAAAGACTACAATAGCCTTAAGTAGTACTAGTTAGCTGATAGCACTAGTTGTTGACTACCAAGAGTCTCAATCACCAAAACAAAACTGATATCTGAAAAATCATCTCTATACACAAGAACAAAAAGGTTTTGACATTTTTTCCAGAGTTAATATTAGTGCTGGAATTTGGAGGAATGCATAAAATAGAAAAATGAAGCAGAATTCACTGAGTCTGCAAAACTACAGAGATCTTCTAAGACACTAAAGAGCCACTAGGAGTAATATATTTTTATTCTAATATTTTACACAAAACTTACTGATGCAGAATAAAAGTCTCTGTTTTAATCTTAATTCTCATCATGATTAAAACTACCTGTTTTCTTTTTGGTACCATAATGCAGCAGTATGCTTATATCAGCTGGTGCAGATCTAACTGTGTCTCAAATCTTTTTTTGGTCATATGGGACCAGAAAGTAACCCCTTATAACAAGATCATACCCAAGTATCACAGAGGATTGTTGTTATATTAAGGCATTCGTATCCATAATTGGAGTTGTCTGCACAGGTAAACTGAGTCCCGACCTTACTTTTGTTCTGAGTCCCTCCATTTACAAACATGACCCACATACAGGGAATCTTTACTCAAACAGAAAGAACTCTAATAAAAAAGCAACCAACTTTGTCTAGATAAAACTTTATATTTAATTAATTACCACTGAAGGTTACTTATTAGACATATTCCTACTATCCCCTTCACTTTAATTCAAATTTAAGTTACCTGTTCTGGACTCTAAGGAAGTTTGCTTCAAAACTTCTGAGACAGTTATGTATTTTCTGGGGGAGTGGGGAATTGAATCTTACTGTTTTGACTAACAACACAATTAATCTTGCTGTCCTACATATGCATAAACTTTATTAGAAATTGTAAAAACTATCCCTCAGTTTTATGTAGAGACAGGCTGTACACAAACACAAAATCAATTCACCCTCTGTTCCAGAAAGATGATCCCATGTGGAAAAATTACTGCTATGCTGCCTGCAAAGAAGGTGAGTATACCTGATTTTAAGACAAAAACACTTCTGCAGCAACTGCAGCAGTTAACTGAGGGAGACTTTGCAATCACAAACAAACCAAAAAAGTCTGAGGAGCAAAATTAAAAGCATTTATATGCAAGACTCCTACAGAAATATCTTAAGTAGATCACTAGCTTTTCAAGAGATTATTGCATGCTTAAAAACATTTTCTGAAATTTATTTTTACTTCTGCAATAGCTTGTAAATATCCCTAGAAATAGCTATTATTCTTGGTACTTTTAAGAGGTACGAAAATGAATAATTTAAATGCAGACTTGCAATTTAAGAAACAAGTTCATCAATAAAGACTGAACCTTTTATGGTATTTTTCCATCAGGGGAATTTAGCTGTTTTAATTCATTAAATACTGATACAAATAATCCCATTCTTTTAAATTCATACAGGCTTATTTTAGCCCTACAGCTGATGATTTTGGAACATTTTGAGATCACTTCTCATCTGTCATGGTTTAACCCCAGCCAGTAGCCAGGCACCACACAGCTGCTCCTTCACCAGTAAGATGCGAGGCAGAATCAGAAAAAATGGTACAACTCATGGGTTGAGGTAAGAACAGTATAATAACTGCAATAAAAAAAAGTACTCAGCACAACTAAAACATTAGCATGTTATCAAAGTTGTTCATAGTGAATCTAAACACACAGCTCTTTGTCAGGTACTAGAAAGAAGATTAAACCTATTCCAGCCAAAACCAGAACAGTGCATGGAGGATTTCAATGATATAAACACAAAAGTTATTAATTTAAGCAGTTTACCTTGTTTTCAAGAGAAAATTTTTAATCCAGTTTTCTAACACTGAATTTAGACTACTGAAAATATGGAATGCACTAGAGACATTGATAAGTCTTTTCATTATTCTTTGGATTTCTCAATGATCCTTTACTCTCTTGTGACATTAATTGAGCTTGAAATACACTGTCTTTGCATGACTGGCAAAGTCCATGATTAGTTATTCTGCAAACCAGACTGGTTATTTACCATATCTTATCCAGATTTCACAGCCTTATTATGACAGTCCTTTAATTTCCATGGATATGGGCAGCATTTTTGCTTAAACATGAATGGATGATGATACTGACTCCTTTTCTACCAGTTCACCAAAATATACAAAGAAAGTATTTTAAAGCTTGGGAGTACCTATGCTAACTTTCTTGTCAACAACCTAAGGAAGGGAAAAAAATGCTGTGAAAAGAAGAAAATAAACAAAAAAATGTAGCTACCGAAACTTAAGTGACAATACAACATGAAGACTGTTTCAATGAAATGAAATACATTGCCACACTTTGGTTTCTGGCAAGTCGCATATCAGGGTTGTTTCTCTTTCCCCTGTCCTCTTAATTCCACAAGCTACTTTGACATGGTTTTAATGCTCTAAAATAATCTGTTACACTCAACCATGTACCAGAACACTGAGTCTAAAAATAGTAATCTATAATGCATTCTAGTTAATGCTGTCAAAGCTTACTTGACATCAGAACAAACAAAATATTACTTGAAGAAGGGACTTGATTATAAAACCAGCTTTAGTTTTCAGAAGTTACAGTTGAGGGAATAGGTTTTTTTTTTTTTTTTTAGGAAAAAGCAATACTTGAGAAATTTGTTTCATTTCTTTCATGAACATACAGGTTGGGAAATGACTGCAATATAAACTGTATTTCACATAACAAATGCACAGCTTACTTTCCTTAAATTCCCAATGTCTGCATATAAAAGGCTTAAGAGTGGTGCAAAAGGAAATTAGTTTTACTGTTTCATTGAGCCTGCCCAAGACAAAAGGGATGTTTTGAGTACAGGGTTTCAAAAACATTTTCTAAGCAAAAGTTGATTCAGAGTTGCAGTTCCACTATGTACAAATAATTTCATCCAAAGTCTCTGAAAAAGAATGTTACATTTGTGCATTATTCTAACTAATTCTAAATATTCAAAATATTACTGTTATAGTAAAAAATGTACACTACTTTAAATTAAGGATTTAATTCATAATATGGAAAGGTCAAGTATAAATTATAGCTGAGTTCTCTGAATTTTTGTGTAAGTAGAATGTTCTGGAGGGAAGACTATGCCAGCAATCAGCACTAACACTAATCATGACCTAGAGCTGCATCTCCTAGCCATGGTTAATGTTAACTACCTGCTCCTGTCCTTGGGGTGAGTGTCCTTGTGTTGCAGCTATTAGCCCAGGGTGCTGGGAAGGCACACGTGTTCAGACAGGAATAAAGTGTGCACAGTGTTCCACTAACCCGGCTTTCAGGCAACAACTCAGACTGCCCTACCACAATATAGGAATTTTCTTCAAGAAAGCCTCCTAAAGGTCAGGCCATTTGAAATGAAATCAAGCAGGAAGCTACAAACCCATATAATTGGATTCAACATCTTCCCTCAGGAAATAACAGATATCTTTCCACAGACCTCTGGACACACAGGGATTTTGACCCTCATTATGATGTTCCTCTGCTAAGGAAGAAAGGATGACATTTGGATCCCTGAACACATCCGAAGTTTTGAGTTAAGAAAGTTGCATCAAATGATGGTGAAAGACTACACAGACCTTCAAGTTACACGCTTTAATAATAACATCAACTACAAAGTGATGAGAGAGGAGGAAACCTAACCAACAGCAAAGTTCCTACCAAACATTTTTTATGGTATCAATGTCCTGGCCACCCTGCTCATGATGCCTGAGGAAGCCTAGCCACCCACTAAGATGGCAAGTGTGACAAGATTGGACTAAGTAGCTCTCCTCTTACTGGTTGTCAGCTCCACACTCAGAAGAGCTCTCATCAAGAACAAGTGCAGAACCAAGCGTATAAATCCCGAGGCTTAAAATCCTGCTCCTGCTACCAGGCAGAATGTCACATGCATTACCCTTGGTGAGAGAAGAAATGAAGCATGTTGTGACATTAGATGCTCCCTGTCCCTTGAGGGTAGGTTGGCACACATGTTCATGACAGAACACAGCCCTTACAGTCAGTGCATGAAAGAAGTTCTCTAACAACACCATGAAACCAGGAAATCAACAAGAAACTAGCTAGAAAGATTTTCTGCACAGAAATGTCCAAATTAGCACAGTTTATTAGCAGCAAACAAAATGGCAAAGAACTTTCTTTGCTCTGCGTTGCAGTAACCAGAGACAGAGGAGATCTCTTGAGACAAGGCACTGCTCCACTCTTCCACTCTGAGTCTTCTGTGCAAGCACTCTCGTGAGCAAGGAAACCACTACATTACTAGACCGCCATTTTTTTTCTCTTCCCTTCCTAACTAAGTTATGATAAACACATTTCTTTACCAAGGGTCTGACCTGAGATATTTCATTACCTCTTCTGCAACCAAAAAAACTCATACTAAACACCTAGATGCATTCACTTCTCAATCCTAAAGAAAATCAAAAGATGCAACACCTGAACTATTCACTGATCTCTGCAGCCTCTCAAGTCAGAATTGGTTCCAAAAAGTACTGAGACAGATATTAAGTCAATTTTTAAATAGATGAACCACAAAATAATAATAATAAAAAAAAAAACAACATAATAAGCAGCATGGTGTCTACCTTCAGTAATTTTCTAGAGACTGCAACAAAATTTTAAAAAAGAACAGAAGTAATTGACATATAGATGAGTATAATACATCAGATAGAAGTTGTCAACATGCTTTTTGTGAGAGGTAATTATAGTCAAACAAACCTCCAAGAATGGTAACAGGCATGAGGTTCATGGAAACACCACTTAAGCTGTCTACAACATTTTCAAAGTCTTTGAACAACGTTATCTCAAAGGAAGCTAAAACTAAACAGATTAGATAGCTTTGAACAAAAAAATAACTGGTTAAGGAAGTAAAGTAATCTGAAATAAAGACAGGCTGGCACTAATTGATTAGTTCATGGATGAAGCTAAATGGTAGATACCCTCAGGGATCTCATCTGCTCAGTTTATTCATAAACAACTTAGAAAATTAGAACAGTATTAAGATGGTAAAGTCTGCTGACAGTACCAAACCACACTCAAAGCAGAAATCAGGATTTCAGTGAAAAACTGCAGAAAGACTTTAATTTTTACTGTCCAACTATGTCAATGACAAACAATGCTTAAATGTCAGGACTTCAACCTGACAAGTAACACCTGAAGAACAAGTCTGCTTTAATAGTTGGTTGTTTCAAGGAAGCATCTACTTTATACTTGCAGCATCAAAAGGCTAATCCAATATCAAGATGAAGAGAAAGAGAAAGCAAGGCCAAAGACAATTATTCCACATGATAAATCCAGCATGCCCGCATCTTCATATATACTATGCTGCTGTATTTCTGTTTTACAAAACAAAGACAAAATAGAATGGTTAAAAAAGTTAGAGAACACAACAAGTAAGAGGTCTAGGAAGAAAAAGATGATAAAGACATGAGTAAATTCACAAAAAAAAAAAAAAAAAAAAAGATAAAGGTAATTAATTAGGTTCATGCAATGAAAATGGAAGGGAGAAAAATTGTTCTTTGCATAACACATTCTGTGGCTTATATGGACATTTCTGATGATTTAAGGGTTAGACTACTTCAGAGCCTCCTCCTCCAAGCAAGGATTGGTAGAATACACACAAGTACAAGTACTGAGCCAGAGCTGCCAGCAAAAAACCCCAACAAGCCTGCTCCCCTCCCCCAACAAAAACCCTAAAGCTGATACTGAACAATGACAAAGCCATTTTACAGTCAACAAAATGTAATCAAGACCAATTTTATATTATTTTAAATTAAATACACCTACTTGCATATTATGCTTAAATACATCTACTTGCATATTACGCTGACTCATTTTTGTTAATCTCAGTTGTTCAAAAAGTCTATTCTCTCAAGAATCAAGTTTTAAAGAAATGAACGTCACCTAATTGTTGCATCCCGGAGTTTGGGTTTAGATTAGAGTTTTTAATTTATGTTAAAATAAGTCAAGTTCTGTAATCCCACGGACCCCCCGTGTTGTTCCCCCCCGCGGTTTCTGGCCCCACGCTGCCTGCTGCCGGCTCTTACCCCTGTGCCACTCCTGTAACCACCCTGCCGTCCAGCCCCGGGAAACCCCGTGCTGGCCACCCCAAGCCACACGATCCCACTCAGCCCGCGGCTCGGTGCCCGCCCCTGCGGGGTTCTCTGGTTGGTCGCTGTTGCTGGCGTCATCGCCCGGGCAGCCGCCCCTATTGGGCGGCAGGCCGTGGATCCTCTCGCCCTGCCCCTCCATAAAGCCCTATCCCGCCGGCAGCCAGGTGCCATTTTCTCCCATGCGAGTGCCGGGAGCGGTCACGTCTTTCCATTGATCCGCGCCACGTGACCAATAAACCGTTCCTGCCAAGCACGGAGTAAATGGACAAATTCCTTACCTCTTTACCGGATCCCTAGCGCACGGTAACAGAGGCTGGCCAGCCCACGCGCCCGAGACACGGAGCCGTGTCCGGGAACCCGCGGCAGCAAACCCCGGCAGCACGTGGAAGCTACGCCACAGCCGGGCTCCCAAGAGCCGCGTGCAGCTGGGGAGAGCAAAAACCCACTCCACACCTAATGTCATTGTTTTTTTTAAACCTCATGCAGTTCTATTTCAAAGAGAATTGATCTTGATCTTATTCTACAGAGAAAAGGTGTAGTGAGACTATTTATTTAGTGGTTTCTCCCACAGTTCCCACAATATGTGAGAGATTCCAAATTACAGAAATTGCTAAACCATCTTGTTTCAACTTAAGCCCTTAACAGAGGTGAAAGTCACATGATTAACAGAAAAAATACCTAAAAGCTTAGTGAAGAAATCCAATCCATGCCACCATTCATTACTTTATAAACTTAAACTCAGTGAAGTTATTTGGTCTGAAGTTTATTATCCAAGCCCTACTGCTCTCTTAGAGAAAATTTCCAGTACTTGCAATTTTGAAGAGACCTACTTATTGATCCACTGGTGACAGAAGCAGGAGATTAAAAAATAATAAAAGTCACTATTTGAGTACTGAATTATATCCTCAGAGTAAGTAATGCAGATGAAAAATGTTACCTCATCATGTGTATATCTGTAATCTGCCTTCTTTGACTTCAGGTCCCATAATACCACCGTCCCAGATTCAAAGCCAATCAGAAGCTGCATTAAGAAGATACATTAATTCTTTATAAGGAAAATCAAAATGATATCATTTGCAATGCCTGAGGTTCTCGTCCCAAAAGATATGCAGCATAATAGTACATATAGTAACTGCAAGTAGTTATACAAACAAAAATTAGAGGCAAAGGCTTTAATGTTAGAAAGGTTTACTTTGTAAACCTTTGTTAGAAGGGTACTTTCTACTTTGTTAGAAAGGCACTTATTGTCCTCAAGTTCCAGAAAACATAATGGACATTCATACAAAATTAGAAATAAATGAAAGCATCCTTCTGAAGTTTCCTTGGAAATCACTTTGAATTGTAGAAAGATCTATATTAACCCTTGCTATGTGTATTCCACCCTGAGTGAAAATAAGAGGTGCTGAAAAGAACTTCATTGTGCATTTTCCTCACTGGAATTCATTCTGCTTAAATTTGCTGGAAGAATACAATATTCCCCCTGAAGTTCTCAGTAAGAATTCATTGTCTATAAAGAAACTATGTATTATGAGGTTTCTCCAGAAGTTAATCACAATTGCGATAACTGGCTGAAGGAACCACAGAAATATTATTTGTTCATAGGAAGAAAGCTAGATAAACTAAACTAGACAGTTTCCCAAATAATCTTTTTGCAAGAAGCAAGTTTAAATCTTTACTGCAGGGAGTGAAGACTCAAATTGCTCATAAAAGTTGGTCTAACAAATCATTGAGTATCTAAGTGTTTTGGTCTCTTATCTTAATGGAAAAAAAAAATAAATAAACCATATCCAACATAAGAAAGTAGTAACAATCGAGTGCCAGACCTAGAGGTTTTGCCTGGACAGTCTTTTCAGCATGTTAAGATTTTCAAGGTGCACATTTGTCTCCAGTACAAAAATAACAGATCTCCTACAAGCTTACTAATAAAATATTTCATCTCTTTCAGTGCTATACAGCACTAAAATATAATAAATATTAGACACGTTTGATCTAGTAAAAGCGAATATTCAATTTTTCCCATTAACATTATGCATATTATTATTTTCAATTATCTTGCCTATCATATGCCATATATTATAATTTTTCTATTTTAACTCAAAACAGTAGAAAAACCACCATGATTAGAAAGCTAAAAGCATGAATAAATTTTAAAAGTGCATACATGGGTGACTTTTGCAACTACACAGGGGTTTTTTAGTAATGTTTTTCTTACGAGAAATAAGAAAAGCGTAAGGTCAAGATTTCAAAACACTGATTGACAGCCTGATGAATAAAACCAGTAATTTTTAAACTTTAACTGATAATAATTAGATGAGGGATGGAATACATCAAAAAATAAATTGATCACTTGTATTTCCTGAAATTACAACAGCTTCATTGCATTCATATGCTAGAGTCCATAAGTCTGGAATGTGATCCAAACCTAATTCTACAGAGAAACCCATTAGTTATGCACTTACTGCAGTGAGCTCCATACTAATGAAAAAACCCCTACTCATTAAATTCTCAGCTGGACTGAAACCTCAAGTGTTTAGGATACAAGCTGATAACTAGCTAAAGCTTTCAAACCATTGCTAAGACAATAGGATCATTCCCTCCCTCCAATTTAATCTACTACTGTTGAAAAACAGTAGATAAAAAATATTTCTCCAGCATATGTAGAACGCTAGTAAGCAAAATGGTATGTCACAGGACAAGGACTCCTGTCTTGCAAGGGCTTCAAGAACATGCACTGTGAAACTTCTTGTTAAGATGAACAGATGATTATGTTAATACTATCTCATAAGAATGAAAATACA
This sequence comes from Vidua macroura, assembly GCF_024509145.1. Taxonomy (NCBI): domain Eukaryota; kingdom Metazoa; phylum Chordata; class Aves; order Passeriformes; family Viduidae; genus Vidua; species Vidua macroura. The sequence goes on from NC_071573.1 coordinate 49,187,380, forward strand.
AGACTAATACATAGATCTTTCTCACATATTTTGCTTTACTTTTCTGAAATAACTTGTTTTTCTGTAGGCCAGTTGCATCAGCAAACAACACCTAGTGATTATAATAAATGGCCCAATATGGTAGTATGAGTTAGATGTCAAATTCCACAAAACCCTGTCTCAGATTAGTTAATCTAAAGTCTAAGTACATGGTATTCTATATAAATATGCTATATAAATAAGCATTTTAAAGTTGTGAAATAACACACAAGAGTATGATAAAGTGTAATTAATTTGCATCATACTTTAAGCACTCTAGTTATGACTGATGGGTTTTTTGGTAACATCTTAATTTTTATCACCATAAGTATAAGTCTTTGCTTTTATTTCCAAAAATTTTGCTGCTAATCATTTTCATCTGTGTGTTTTCAAATGCTTCTGATAACAAGATGATTAATTCCAGTAATGTGTCCTACAGTCACGCCTGTACTTTGCTTTCTGTTACTTTCAGGGCTTAAAACCTTTGTTGTTCTCATATACTTAATCCTTCCTTAAATAGCAGTGCTATCTCTCCTTTAAAAAAGTCTTGCTGTGAAAATAACATATTGAAGAGTCTTTAAAATATCCTACCTTTCCTTCATCCATTGGATTGTCACTAATGTGGACAACAGGTCCTGGGTGAGATTTGGATGACCTAAAAAAGAAATATTTCCATTAAAAAAAAAAAATGTCCCCTACCCTAAATGGTATCTCAAAATGATTTGAAGTAATACAGATTCTGCAGATACAGACCCCAAGGAAGCAAGTTGTGACATTTCAAAATGAAGTTACTTTTACTTTTATCTTCAAGCCCATAAATAGTGTGTCTGTTTGTAGACCCTTAGTTTCTGTCTTAAGGAAAGACTAATTTACTGCCTATCAACAACAACAAAAAATACCATTTGCTTTAAACATTTTATCTTAACATCTGTTGTCACAGAATTGACACTGTAGGATAAAATGTTTACTTTTACACTGGAATAAGGGTTTTGACATTATCCATAAACTGCCCAAGATGGCCATTGTTACAATAATACAGAATCAACACTTTATGTGGACTTCTTGCTGTTGAAGAAGACGGACTAATAAAGAGCTGTATTTGCTTCAACACCCTTTGGCAAATGATGGACTTCATGCATTTTTGAAAGAAGATGTACTGGGAACAAAACATCAGCACAAGAAACAGCAGCATACAACTACATCTTTCCCCCACAAACCACTATACTTGTACATTCAATTTTAATACTGAAAACAGGAGATGCAGTGACAATAGCTATAAAATGTATTTTGGTCTTGGAACAGACTTATTTAAATCTGCATTTCAGAAAGTCACTTCCAACTCATAATACATCAGCCCTCTTAAAAAAATGCATTATCTTTACACTTTGGTCTTTAATCCTTAACTGCAGAAGTGACATGTCTGTCCAAGTACCAGCCACACCATATTTTAATGCATATTATTTTTTCTTCTATTTTATCCCCACACATAGTGATTTTTACATCTATTTCTATACTATTTTGTCTATTTCCATGTCTATCCCAGGAACTATGATAAAATACTGCTAAAAGGCAGAAACATATATTAACGTTAGCACTTGACATGCGTGAAAATAAAAATATCTACATAACTATGTACTTTGATAGTGTATGTAGTGCAGTAAGATGAATATGGAGGCCTCTCTAGATAACAATGATATTCCTGCAACTGATGTTAACATCTGGCACATTGGTGTTGTCACAAATGGACAAATGGACAAAATGGACAAAAATTGGTTAAACTCACAGTTCAATGGCTTTATTCCACATGATGACATAGCCTGAGAGAGTAAATGATTCCACATTGACAATGTGAATGTTTCCTCTTTCAGTGCCCACATATAGCCATTTGCTTTGGAAAGGCAGGTGACAAAATGTTATCCTGGAAGAGAAAGCCACCAAAAAGGAATTAAAGAAATGTCTTTTTGTTATCCTACATTGCAAGGTTTATGCTACCAAAAGGCAGAAATAAGGCAATAGGCAAACAGGAATATATAAGACAAGTTTGAGGTACTTTCAGACAAAGTAGAACCTTAGGCTGAATAAAAAAATAGAAAGCAAGGTATTCTAAAACTCATAAATCATTAAAAGAATTACAGTCACCTTTAAAAATTATTGAATGTATTTGATTGCTGTCATGTCAAACTTAAAATACAATACTCCTATAGTCTATAAATCTCCCTTTGGAATCTATCTACTTTCAAGTTTTAAAGAACAAAGGATTTTAGAAGTTTTCTTATACAGATAAGGCTGATTTCAAGTAAGGAGACAGACAAAAGATATAACTCAAGAAATGTAAGTTCACATGTAATCCAAATTAATGCCTCAAGAGCAAACCTTAGAATAATCCTAAACAATTATAAAAGTAATTTTAAAAGTAGTTTAAATTTCAGGCCGCAGCTTTACTTCAATCATGTTTTAATTTTCTGCCTTTTAGTTTTTTCTTCTGCTAGAAGGGTGTACCTGCACAAGATGTACCAGCAAAGGACTCCTCTTTGACTGTAGCACAAATATTAGCATTTGAAAACCTGATTATTTGTGCACCCTTGGGTCCTGATTACTGTTGACTATTTCTTCAAGATAAGGAAATAATGTCTGTACAAACTGACAGAATGCTAACTTGAAACTGGAGTCTAGAAACTTTCTGGAAACTCTTGGAAACCATTTTAATGGAAACCATTAAAATGGAAACCATTTTAATCTGACAGGGTCTGACATTGAAAGAAATTGCCAAATTACTTAGCTATCAAACTTGGGCTTTCAGAAATGCTTTAGTGATAAGGTAAAACAATTTTTCAACATGAATTTGTTCTGTCAGCTCTAATCCTTAGCTTCACAATTTTTTATGGTCTTGTTTTCTCCCAATTGGGTTGCTTATTGCCAAATCCATGCATCACTTCACAAGCCTGTTAAGTGTTTATGCAAAGAACAGCTTTAGATCCTTTGCATCAGATGCTGCATAGGCACAGCAACTTGAGCTGAAAGGAAAAGCTAACAGCAGCAAGAGAGAAATTTCTGTGGCTAAGAGATGTTAATTTTCAGGTTTCAAAAGTTAAAACTTCTGTAGCGATACTACCTGGATTCAGAAGTGTACCATCTTGGGGTTTTTTCACTTATTTCTTCCTACTTAGAAAATGGACTTTGCTCAAGCAAATACCTCTTCTATCTGGTTTCCAACTCAATTTCTTTTACTTGAATATTTATACCAAAAGGCTGCACTTTTTCATTGATGTTTGACAGAAACAAAATACTACATACATGATTTAAAATGCCCTTCCAACTCAACTTGCAGAGAGTGTAACACATTTAACAAAGCACACTAATCTGCAATCACAGGTTGAAAACTTGTGTTTCCCCAACATTCTTTAAAAAAAAAAAGCATTTTGATGGAAGCTAAATCACATACATTGATACACATTCTTCCTAGGCAGGCAGATAATGTATGCAATGATAAGCATAAACCTTCAGCACTCTGCAATACCACAGCAGCCTTTTGTGCCAGCACTCCACATGCCAGACACAGCTGGCAACCAGATCAGTTGGATCCAAAATCATGGCCTAGCAGCCAGAAAAAATAATCAGTAGCAGGGCTGTAGGCTTGTCTTGATTAGCAAGTTAATATTGTTAATCACAGTTGTCCAACACTTTGTTACAAAAACCAATCTATTTCACATCATTTAAAGTGGGCAAAAATAAAAGTTTGGCCTTCAGCTTTGACTGTTATAGCCCAAGGGTAACATTTAAAGAAGCTTCTCAATATTCTTGATTCTCTTCTTAAATATGCAGGGATATTCAATTTACTGTCACCTTTGTGCAACTGAGATTAATTTTGTCAAGAGTTAGCCAACAACGAACTGATTCCATACTAATAGTAAACAAAGAGAACAAATAGCTTCACAAAATATTTACAAACTCAAAGGCCAGAGGTTGAAAAGATTCTTTCAAAATTGAAAGAAAGGCACATAATAGAGTTCTTAACCTTATTCTTCAAAGCATTTTACCATTCTTTAACAAACAGACTTGTGTGATTTTTCTGTAAACTAAAAAAAAATATTCCTATTCCTGGATGTTTTATTTCACAGAAAAACTAGTTAAATCCAAAAGGAATGGCATGCTGATCCTGATTGAACCAACATTTCTCCCTGAATGTAGTAAATGTTACTCCATTTGCAAATAAAAAAAAATTTACTATTTTATTTTCTTAATAGAAAAACTGCATGTCTTCCAACTTTCAGAAACTCCGCTATAATTTGACTTAATGACTCATTTCAGATAAAAATTTACAGAATAATATTTCCAACATCAAAGTTCATGCACTGAGCTTCCCTCCTCACTAATTAAGGCTTCACCTTAAGCTACGTATACTTTAAACATCCTCAGAAGTGTTACAGCCCTCTTACAAACTAAAAATCAATGAAGCTAGGACCATCTGAATGGCCTGAGCAGCCTTGTTAACTCTGCTGAGAATTGGACTGATGATTGAAGGGATTCAAACTCCTTTTGCAGGATGGAAGCAAAAGGTTAGAGTCTTCTTGGTAGTGATGCAGTACCTGCTTATTTGACACTTGGCCACAGACAGCATTTTTTTGTTCTGAAAAACGCAGATTTTTCTTTCAGAAATCTATATTTTTGCCACAAGATTAGAATATGCTTCATCCATAATGTATTTTAAGATCAACAGAAGCAGAATTGGCCATATAATCCTCTAGCCATTTCTACAACTCGAGCAGTCTTCCCCCTCCCTCCCTGCCATTTGTGAATGGATATATACATAAAAGTGGAAAATGTAATCAATTGTTGAGAACACATCAAAAAGATGACAGACGAAAAAATTTTGTACTTGTCTTTCTTGCACACAAACCCCAACTGCCCAAAAACAATGTAGCAGTCAAAAACAGACTGCCATACTTTTCTCCTGTAGCAAGCCATTCTGCCCAGAAATACTAGTATCTATGATTTAAAATTGTCAAGTTTTGTACATCTAAAGCAACAGCCTGGGATTGTTGGTGGCAGCAGCCACAGAAAGCAGGCTTTTGCAGGCAGTTATTTCATGGCACAACAGATTCCTTATGTTGTCTCCAAGGCAATTTCAGCTCCCTCAGTAAGCATAGTACATTTTGTGAAACAGACCAATCTGTTGGTCCAGAAGACCAATAGACCAAAACAGACCAAAACAGACCAAAGTTTTAGCATAAACCAGTACAGGGCACAGCATGTCATTTCAAATATTTCACTTTCCCATATCTTCACAAAGAGAAAGATCCCTTAAAAAAAAAATAATTCTTTAAGGAGATTTATTTTTTCAACATGAAATCTACAGCAAGATTTTAGTAAAAACTAACATCACCACTAAAATTAAGCACTGTTATAAAACCCCAAAGCAGTCAGGGTAGTTTTAAATTCTCCTGTAGATGTAGTTTACTGTAAGCACAAAATCTTCATCTTCACCACACACATATTTGCAAAGATGCTCCCTCTCCACCCTTCAAAAAAAAAAAAAAATACAAACCCAAGATTCTTCTTTCTTGCAAAATGAATTTGATAAAGTTGAACCAATAGTTCAAGAAAACAAAATTATATACAGAAAAGCAAATGACACACCCAGAGGGAAAAACAATGATAAAATATTTACTGTTCTTATACTAATTTAAATTAATTTAGGATATTGTTTATCCTAAAGTCTTAGAAATGACAGGAGATTATTCAGTAAGTTTTTTGTTAACCTGCTGAAAGCATTCTCTTTCTTAACTGCAGACCATGTATATTTTCTGATAATCTGTCAAAGATATTAAAAAAAATCTTAATTGCTGCTGTTTTACAACATATATCAAAATAATTAATTCAGCAAGTGATAATACTCCCTACAGGAATCTAATTACAGAAATATTAAAGAACACAACCTATTAAATTAATACTTTATTCAAATAATTAGTTTTTTAAGAGGAAATATTAAGGAAAAATGGCAGGCTGTGTTAACTTGACTGTATTATTATGACAGCAGAAATCCTTCCAAATTAATCCTTACCTTTGCCTAGTCTACTCCACTATGAAGCATTATACATTCTTCAGAATTTTTCGCTGCTTTAATGAAGCACAGTGACAAATACTTTGAAATATGACAAACACTGATAACAGGTTTTATTGTTAAGTCACTAAAATATTTCTAGTGCCTCAGGCTATCATTATAGGTCTGCAGTAACTGTAAGTACACAGCTGCTCAGATCATTATCATATAGGCAAAATAAAAGCAAAATATTAAGCTATCAAAGCTGTATTCTGCACACCTTTATCCTCAAACTTTCATGTATGAGATAGCACCACGTAAAATTCAGAAGCTGAGAAGTTTAATTCTGATGTTAGTGTAGACTCCAAATCCACAGACTCTTGTCGAAGTCCTCCATGGGCTTTAAAAGTCAAAAGCCAGTGTCAAAATGGCATTCTGATGGAAGCAAGCAGTAGCTTTGATACTGACTGCTGCAAAAGGGTCTTTTTCCACATCTGATAACTTCAATAAGCTTAGAACATCTGCCTGTACAAAAAAGGCCTCAAAGACCAGAAGGCAGAAGTAGAGGAAGAAATCCTCTTCAATGTATCCCAAAAATGTTCCACCAAAAGAACATGTGGGTAAATGCAGTATATCATAGGAACTGAACCAGGTACTTAATTTCCAGTTCTATCCCTCAACAGTACTCCAAATGGTGCTTCCCCAAATCCATTGACTTGAATTGCTGCCTCTTCAGGCAGCTGAGAAGCACCTGAGTTCAGTATCTGAGTTGTGGTGGACACCAGGGGTGTCAAGGTAAAGCCAAGTGTCAGAGCAAGATACTCAACTATCTTGGGACGGCACAAAAAGTAACCAGACCATTGGAATGTCAGACACACCAAGAGTTCACTAATACATAGTGCAGGGTATTTCATCATCAGTAAGAAAGTTTCAGATTTTTTGAGTGTTTAGTGTAAATTCTTTCAATACTGAAAAATTCCCTTAGTTTTCAAATCAGTTGCCTCAAAAGACATGTAGGGAATCACAAACTCAAACTGCAGAAAAAACATGGCTATATCAGAGATGTAGCCCTACCACACAAGGCAGAAAAATTATTCCTATCACTGATGGAGAAGCCGGTCATTTAAGCAGAACTTAAAGACTACAGGTCACATTCTGCTCAAGAATGTGGCAGATGGCCATTATATGCCTCATATCACTGTGAAAGTCAGTGTAAAAAGTATAGCTAACAGGGCAACTGAGGCAATTTAAAAACCGTTTCTCCTAAATTTTAAATTTCTGAGTGACAGGACTTGGCATTTCGGTTCTGCCTCAGTGCTAAAGGCAGAAGAAGGCAGCTGTTGCAACTGCAGTTCCATGAGCCACACTGAGACGTGGAACTCTGCATGCATGCATGGCCTCAAGGAAACATTTTTCAAAGCAATTTGATCCTTGTGAAAGAAACATTCACATATATAACAAATCCAGACAGCCAATATGTTAATTTTCTTCTGCTAGTTTCTTGAAACAAGATCAAATTCCTTCTGAAATTGCATGCCCTAGTGAATCACCACTGAGTTAAAATTTTAAGCTCACTAGGTAAAAGGCTTTACATGACACAATCAAGGCAAGGAGACCTGGTGATCATTGCCTCTCACTCTGAAGAAAGTCAGGTGGTGTCTATCACCACCTGCTCTCACAGGCAAGACAACCTGTACGTCCTTCTGTTATCCACAAAGTGGCAGAATTGGCCAGTTTATAAATTCAAGGTGAAAGAAAACTCCCAAGTCTGCTAAGGCACAGACTGAGTAGAAAGTTACAGTATCTAACAAGGTAACATATGTGCCAACAGAAGTTTAAAATCTTTTTATTAATAAGTAAATAGAAGCGGGATTTTCCACTCTCCATAGACAGTGTTCCAAACACAATGCTAAAGCTGCTGTTTACAACAGGATAAAAAGCCAAAGGTATTTTAAGTATAATTTTGTAACTCTGAATTATGCAGTTTCATGTTGAGGAAAACTATTTAAATCCCACAGCACAGAAGCTGACATATTAAAAATTAAACTGCTATCAAGGCATTCAGAGATCAATATGCAGAGCACTCGTACAAAACACTCAGTTCTATTTTTATGCCATTCTTGCTTTGTGACTTACCATAAAGACAAACTTTCTTTTGGCATTAGAAGAGGGAATGTCAACTCAGGAAGGATGTAAGTCTTGGCTAACAAAACAAATTTTTCACACTTGTATACAAAGCTGGTTTGCTTTGGCTGGCAAAGGGGCCTCAAATTTGTCATCCCATGCTACTACTTCTTTTTTCAATCAAGTTAGTCTGTCACTCCACCCTCTCAAACAGGATCTGTCAAAGTCCCTGGCTTGGCCCTGACATGTTTGACTTTTCATACCTTAGATCAGCATCACGTTTAACAGTTTCTGCATTGCAGGAAACTAAAGCCAGATTAGTTATATATGTATCTCACGACATGCTTTCAATATTTACTCTAATAAGATGTTTTAACTACACTTATTTCAGAGCTAGCCTAGTGAAACATTCATATTTACTACTGAGTTAAAGCAAGTTTGACATTAATCTTGCATTACTTGTTAACACACAACTATCTTGTGTTTCAGATACTTATACACAGATATATAGATGGCAAAGGAAATAGTGATCAACTTAAGTCATCTTAGAGAAGTGTAAAACCTGAGACATTAAGTTCACACACTGAATTATGCATTCTGAAAAGAGGTAGTATTTAGACACTTTTGCATAACAAGTCAACAAACAACTGTTCCACATCATTATGCATTTTTGTCCTGGCCCCTACACACCACTTCCCACAGACAAAGAACAGTGGCCAAGCATGACATTGGTCTACCATCAATGACATCTGTCAGTAACTTCAGCTAGCTGATTTTTTAGACATCTAAAACCTCACCAATTTCTGCTTCAGAAGACTTGCTTCAAATTACTAACCATCACTGCTACAAAAGGCAGTCAGGAGCTATGAATCCATTAATGCTCAGTTTGTTATCTACAAATTCTTTACTAATTTAAATGATTCAAGAGAAAGCAGCATCTTTCAGGACTCTTGGCCACTGCTTTTAAAGAAATATTTTGCTCAAATCTAAGATTGATGTAAGTTAGCCAAAGACATTTTCAACATATCAGAACAAAGCCTGTAATGGCATAGAATCATATTAAAAACAATCAGCTCTTTCTCACCACTCCCTGTTCTTAAAAGTAATGAGTAGAAAAGCAAGAATTCACATCATTTTCCTGTCATATACTAGAGACTGCATTCTGAAACAATTTACAGATTTAAAATTCAAATTTTCAGATAAGTTTACAAAATATTTACTCACACAACAGAAGCATTTACAAACAACCTAGCTCTGGGCTTTGTATCTTAAGATGCTTAAAACACCTGAAAGTGAGGTAACAAAATTCAATTACCAACAGGATGAACAAATATGAAATCTAGAAATTGTGTTGTTAGACATCAGGCAGTAGTTCTTCCACATGACTAAAAGAAGGGAATTAGGCAGAGCTGTTAAAAGGCTGTGCCAGAAGACTACAGAATTAATTCCTGAAGTCATAGCCTTATCACTTGATTTTCGTAATTCATTTTTTTAAACACAGTTAAAGAATAGTTTTCAAAACTAAGAAAATCCTTTCATCTGGGTAACTGGTAACTGGGTAACTGCCACAGTTAGCTTTCTATGCTAAAGACAACTTTTTAGATCAAATCTAAACCTTACATATAAAATTGTTATTTAGAAAGAAAATCTGAAGTAAAATTTGCCTGTGACAGTTTAAAGTTCAATTCCTGTTAAATAAGACACAAATACTGCTTTTTTGCAATTTCAACACACTTCCAGAGAAACTCAATCAGTTAAATAATTTTAAACTTTCACCTCAACAGAGTCCTAGAGCCAATATTGATGCCACTACAATCATTGCTTTGGTCATATAATGAGTTCCAAGATATTTAATCTCCCTTCACAAACTGACCAAGTATCATTAGAGAAGACAGTTAAAAGGCTGTGTTGTATTGCACAAAACACTTCAAATAAGTTCTGTTTGAGAAGTTAGTTATCCTTATGTCTTAATCCCTAGGTTTATAACAGCTTCATGACTTGAGAACGTAGAAGCTGAGAGGAGCTGACTTTAGTCGTGGTATGGGTTTTGGTGCTGCATGCCTCTGCCACTCAGGACACCGATTTCTCTGATCTGAGAAATGCTCATTAAGCCCCAGCCTCGATGAACTGCACTTGGACTAAACTCCCCTTGAGCTTATCAGAAACACTGTCTGCTCCCAGGAACTAACAGGTGTCTACTCAAATTGACCAAGATGGAAAATTACTACAACTAAAGCCCATTCTCTTGCTACCTTATAAACAGTGGTTCAAAGTGAGACCCTTTTGAACTCCTGATTATAAGGGGCTAATGTGTATTAAAGCCCATTGTTTAACCAGCCTATAAACAGCAGTCCACAGTGAGATCCCTTTGAGCTCTTGATTCCCAGAACATAGGGGCTAATGTGTATGTCTCAAACACAGATAACTGGATGGCTGTGGAGCCAGCCAAGGACTGTTATTACTAACAGACAAGAACTGCTGGTAAATGCAAGGACTATTGGTATTAACACACCATGAGAAAGAAAAAGGTTTGGCTGGAGAAGGGGGGGGTCAAGTGAAGATAAAGAGGCACTTTTCCTTTAGAAAGAACACAACACAGTACACTGCAGGAATGAGTGGCAGGAAGTGGACATGGATTATAGAGTGGGATTAAAACCACCAAAGACCTCCAAAGCCCTCTGACACATTTCCAGAAAGGCCTGACAGAATGGACTGTGCATAACTAATTTACATCATGAACACTCTCCTCAACAAACTTAGTTGTTAATATACAGCATAAAATTGACCTAAGAAAACCCCATTTACTTAGGATTCATATAGCACACTGAAACTATTAGGTATAATGAATTACAAAGAACTGAGTGTTATAAAGGCCTCTATTTAGAATTCTTCAACAGTGAATTTTTTGCAGTTCAAGTTCAAATTAAAATATTCACCTGAAAATGAAATTACATATTTTATAAAGTTGTATTTTATAAATTAGTCAAAAGTAAACAGAATATTTGATAACACTTAACAGTCATCCAGCATGGCCTAAGTGGCTATGACAAGGTACAGATCTGGAAACCTTAAATGTTCTGGCTACTTTTATATATTATTATAATAGATATTTTAAAAATAAAATTGCTGGAAGAATAAGCCCTTGTGTCAAGCTATGCTTACACCACTCATGGCAGCTATGGTGCTCTCATTACCTACCTTGGCAAGACAGGATTAGTAACTAAGTCAGCCACTAAAGCAACATCAGTGATTGAGACTCCTTTCTACCCCCACTCAACTGTCTGTGATGGATTTTGCTACTGACATCATTATATTTACAGAAAAAGGATAGTTTAAAACTTTCACTTTGCTTAACCAAAGATATCCACATATCTAAAACTCTAAGCCAGCCTACAAGAGATTCACACACAATCAGAATCACCTCCTCAGGTCTCTGTTTTAAAGCATTAGTAAGAAACCCATGTTCAAGTGTGGTTTCAGGATACAAACCCTAATTTTACACTGCCACTTAAGTAGACAATGCAAGTAAGAGAAGAGTCACTGGAAAAAAGGAAGGGAGAAGTAGGAAATTCAGTTTGGACACACTATTGTATCTCTTACACTTGGACAATCCTCATTAAATTAGTGGTTATAAATTGCATTTCCCTCCATTTGACGTCTGTGCTGCATAAAGAAACACTGCCACTTCTTTGGGGCAGAAAATTTGCCTCTGTCAACAAAGCTTTCTGTTTCCTGTATAACAGATCAGAATCACAGAATTGTCTGGGCCTGAAGGGGTCATTAAAGATCACCTAGTCCAACTCACCTGCTGTGGGCAGGGACATCTTTCAGTAGATAGTTGAGCAAAGCCCCATCCAACCTGTTCTAGAACACTTCCAGGGATGAGGCACCCACTACTTTTCTGGGCAATCAGTTACAGTGCCTCACCACACTCACAGTGAAGGATTTCTTTCAATATCCAATCTAAATCTACCCTCTTTTACTTTAAAGTCATTACCCTTTGTCCTATTCCTACAGGCCCAGGTCAGATTTTATGCATAGTGATCATAGAAATAATTTCAAAAGGGACTTAGAATCACTTAATCCTCTATAAAAAGAAACCCCAGTAATCTGCATTTATGTTGTTCCTGATGAATTTGTTCATAACCTGCTCTTTAAAACTATAAGGTTAGCATTTCATCCACCCAACAATTTATTTAGCACTTTGCATGACACTACATTAGAAGGTATTACATAGGTATTTAACTTTTTATATTGCTATTTATTATTTAAAATGTATTACTTCCTGCCCTATTCAAAAGAAATACAAGTGACAGATTATTCTGTGTTTTTGCTAGCATCCTCTGAGCTCCCCAAACAGTCCATCTCTAATGCATACTCTTCAAAAGTAAACACAACATCCCACTGAGACTTTACATATAACGGAAAAGAAGGCATATCTCCTAAAAGGGAAGGAATACTTGCTTTTAAAACAAACAACATGTTCTTCAGAAATTTAGTCAACTGACTTTTAGAAATTTAATCTTAAATCTCTCTCTCTAGCTTGCTTACAATTCTATTACTTGAGTATAAAAATTCTTAGTCAAAGTACAAGTGGCTTTCAGCTACTCTGATACAAACAAGAGCTCTAACACTGCAGAATTCTGCTTTGCCATCAAGGGAGAAAAGATTCCAGGTAAAAAAATTGAACCAGATTTCCTGGTTGTCTCGTTGGTGTACACACTTTTTCTTGTTCCAAAATTCCTCAGAAGACATCCATTCAAATTATTCTGTCCCTCCACATTTTAAAGATATGAAAATTGATGTTCAGCAATGCAGCACATAAAGTGATAGAAAAGGCATCTCAGTTTAGGTCACTAGAGTGTTTTATTCACAACTACTTTGGGGCCCAACAGATTGAAACTCAAATCCAGTATAAACCCAGTTTCAAGTATAAACCAAGTTATGACTTTGTCTGCATCAGTAAGATCTGATCTTACAGTAGCATGCAGTGTGGCGCTAAAGGGCGCTGCAATAATAACCAATCCCTACCGTTCCCGGTTAAATTTGAGTGAATGAAGAATAGCCGGCCTCTTCTGGCGCAAGTTCCACAGGTGTAAGGTGTCATCAGCCAAGGCACTCACAAGAGCTCCCTAGAAGAACAAAAATGTTTTAGTCAACCTGTTTTCATAGCCCTAGGAACAGTGTAGCATCACAGTGGAAATACATTATATATTTATTACCAGGATTAAAAAAATGTATAAGCATGTGCATCAGCACCACAGCACAGATAAGTCCTACATAGTAGGAATGAGATAAGTGATGTGGTCATATGTTGTTCAGCTCACTCATGTTTGGTTCAGTGCTATACTGAGAGGTGATGGGGAAGTAGCTTTTTCTAGTGTGTGCTCATTAGCTTCCTCATGTCCATCTCTGCAGAGAAATCAGGCAATGAACTGCTAATATCTGTGTGCTGACAAAGCTAGCAAGATCCATCTAAGAACCTGTCCCTAGCTCAAGAACAGCACTGCTGTCAGATCTCAGCTGCTACATCCCTAGAAACACACATCTGAAACTGAGGCAACATTATTCAGTTCATGTCTAAGTAACTCTATCAAAATAAAATTAACTACCTATTGAAATTTGTAGTATTATTGAAAAAGTACTTCACCACTTACAGGCATAACTTGGAATGTTCAAGGACATAAAAAGATATTCCTAGTTCTTGCTTATAGCAAAAGAGTACTCTAGTGACAAAGATATTTTCATGAGTTAGTCAAGCATTTTCCAAAACTAAAAAAATTAATTTTTTTATAATTGTTACTACAGTTTGCTATTTGTGCTACATCACTTTTATAAACTAACTTTAATGCTTGCTAAATGAAAAATTAAAGAAAATGTGCTCCACATCCTCTCTGAATTACACATAAATCGTATTACTAACCTCATTAATCAGGAACTGAAGTTGGATTACTGCAGCTCCACTGTCATGTTGACAGTAGCATTCAACTCCTGGCCGACCAAAGCTGGAATTAGGTCCATTAAGGAATAATTGTGGCATGTAACAAACAAAACAGACAGCATAACCAACATTTTCACTTTCACTAATACCACATTCACACAGGCTAACATCCTGCTTCTAGCTAGTGTCCTCAACATATCTAACCACACAGAGCTGAATAGTTACCAAAATAGTAATTTATAAATGCCACAAAGTAACACAAAGAAATTAAAAGACCAACCTTGAAATATAAAAATTATGTGTAAGTGCTTAACTTACAGAGATTTAAGGGATTCTTCATCATGAAGAACTTGAAGAATGATGAAGCAGTTATTTTAACAATGTTAAATATCAGGACTAGAATTAAAGGAAGTTAATCTAAATAACCATCATAAACAAATTATTACATTTTTCAAATGCCAAAGGATCTTTCTCTCCATTTAAACATAACTTAAGGATGAAAAGAGCTGGAAAATGCAAGGCACATTAAAAAAAATCTGCTGTGACAGAGAAGATCGGTAGTCAAAATATGGAGGAATCAATGGGAAATTATGCATAATGTAAATTTTCAGGATCTCTGTATCAAAACTTCCTGGATTCACACCAGCTATGAGATAGCAAAAGCTTGCTCCTTTTCACTCTCACACATAAATCAGTCCTATCCTTCCATAATGAATACTGATGGAAGCTGCAGCAAAACAGATTCTTTCACTTCTCCATACTTAATTCATTTTTAGTTGCAAACATTCTGTATTTTAAATGTAGTTATGCCCCTGCTTCTGATAAAAAATTAAGTTCTCCAACATCTAGGAGACTGAGCAGAAATAAGAGAGGAATTAAGCAAACTGATCAGTATTTCACCATCATTGTGTACCCAGGGTTTCTGGACTATAATTTGCCAGAGCTGAACACTTCTTGCTTTAAAGAAGCGCCTTAGCTTTAGGAAGAAATTATTCCAAAGCTTTATGCAAAACAGGGAATATATGTACAATTTTTTCTCTCAGTATATGCTAAAAATTAATAAAACAGTACAATTCCCACCCATTCTGCAATTGTCATTTACTGAGAAATTGCTGAACAAAACCAAAGCAGGTAATACGTGCATCCTCAAAAAACACGCGCATTCAGGCTACAGACAGTTGAAAGGCTGAAAAGACTATTAGGCTACATGCAAATCAAAACTCAAACACACCTCCTGCTCAGCCTCTAAATTGGTAAAATAAGAAAGTACAACAACAGCAGGGAGAAGTCTGCTCCAACACACTGCTATATTTTAACTTTTAAACTTGAATCACATTCCTCTAGACTAATGAATCTGCATAACATCCAGCTAAGTGGTGAGATATACACTAGACAGATGTTGAATAATCCACCAAATTTAATACCAGCTTTCTTCCCCAAACAGAATTAGTAATTTAATTCTGTTCTGCCATGGAAGGACTTTAAGAGTCAGGGAGCCTCACCTGGTTTTTTGCTTTTATTTTACATTTTTATCAATGAGTTTTTTTACAAAGACATTGCCTGTATTCCAGTCACAGTTTATAGCTTAAAAAAGAAAAAGAAGTGTGGAGAGGGTATTGTCCCCATAAACGATACCTTCCTACACAAACTCAGAATACTTTAAATGTGAAGTCATCGCTTTTACATTAACTATGGATTGACTAAACAATTTGCCAGACTGAAAAACCCTGCAAGTAATAAGTTTCAGAGCTGATTGCCTTCGGCCTTGCTCGCACATCTGCATTCGCTTGAATTAATAATTATTTGCACGAGTACACAAAACCTATTTTCAAATGCTTACAGGAATTGAATTTTAAAACTTGTTTATCTTCACTGACACAGGTAGTTTTCTAATAAAAGATTTTCCCAGTCCCTCCCTGGAACAATATTTTCCAACATAATTAAACCTTGTTTGTAAACCCGGAGTTTATTTGGAATAATATACTAAAGCTACCTTGCTTCAAAATAAGAGTAATATGACCCAGAAAAACAAGTCCATAGACTGCTCAAGTTACTTCTTCCTTCAAATTCTATTCCTCAGATGCTTTCTGCAAGCACTTCTGATGCTAATATTTCTGAAAGTACTGTTATAACTAGTCAGTAAAAATTTCATTCTTAAGAATATTTCAGTGATTCCTTAAACAAAAAATTCTTCCACATTTTCCAGGACACCTGAACCATTTTCAAGAAATCAGTAAATATGCAGCACTAGAAGTAAGATTACCCAAGTTTTAAATATTCAGAGCAAATCTCTCTTTGACAAATTAGTGCAAACCTCACATCCAGATGTGAAAATAGCTTGGCCTCTTCTATAGTGCTCGCTGTCATTAAAAATTAAAAAAAAAATAGTCCTTGCAGCTAGTCTTATTTAGTTCCTTTACTCAAGGATTATGTCATCTTCACTTTTTCACCTAGTAGCTAAAATTATTCTTCTCATCTCAAATTAATGTCATCCTCCTAACCAGCATTAATCTTCTTTTCTAAAGCAATGCAAAGCCTCCCAGTTTTGCGGGGTATGCTGAATTGAAAAAGCACGTCACAAAGGCTGACTGTAGAAGGATAATACAAGCCTGCTTCAGTACATGTGAAGCATTTCTCAACCACACAAAACAGGCAGCAGCCCAGGGAATGCAGTTTGCCCAAATCCACTGCATTTGTGTATGTGTGCTTTAGGCAAGAGAGCTCACTGTACTAAGCAGTGATCATCTACTACATCATCGTTCCCAGAACAGGCAAAAATTATAATGAATAATGACAAGATGAGCAAACGATTTTAATTTTGTAGACAGGAAAAACTCTATACCAAAGACCTTGGGTAGCTCTAGAGGAAATACTCTGCTCTGAGCAGTTTTCTAATCAAAGACCCATCCCTGCTCCTTCAATTCCAAGCAGCTTATTCTACTATTCCTGCTTCATCCCCGATTCAAAATATTGACAAATTGGATAAATTAATAGCTTCTAAACTGTACCTTTGAATATTGCTCCCATGTTCCCCACTGCCATTTGGAAATTAACCCTGGAAAACACTAGTATTTCATTGTCTTCACTGCATCTTTCTTGAGAAAACAAGAGACAACAGCTGTGCCTGAGAGAAGAAAAAGAGAACATTCTCATGTCCTAGCATTAATGCTCATTTTCATAACTGCTAGAAGTGCAGGTAATACACAACAAAATCACAGTATGACCTTAATATCACATAAGACTAAATTCACTTTAATTTATGAGAAAAACCAACATTTCCTAAAGGTATTTTTTCAAACAAGCTTCAGACCCAAGCTTCCACTTCAAGCATTTCTCTTAGCAATATGCAAGTTGTCTCCTTAAAAATACTCGTTTTTAAAGTGATTACCATTATTTATAGCTTAGCTACATGGTAGCAACAGTCAGTGCACATCTACCCTTAGAAATCACATTTGATAGAGAAAATTAATTCCATAATGTTAATGAAAGTCAGAGAAAACCAATTTTTTTTTTTTTTAATTCTTTAGTTACTCTAAGTAGAGCTAGGGAGTATCAGGGACAACTTCTTGACATCTGACATACAAGACAGTCCAAAATCCATAGCTATCAATTCAACCCTTAGCATAAGGCAATCATCAAAAAAATCACAGAATCATTTAGATTTAAAAAGACCTCTAAGTTAATAAAATCCAACCTTTGACCAATCACCACCTTACCAACTGGAGTATGGCTCTAAGTCCAGTCTTTTCCTGAACACCTCCAGGGATGACTCCACTGCCTCCCTGGGAAGCCCATTCCAATAGTTTAACAACCATTCCAAAGGTTTAATAACCTTTTCCATTATAGAATTTTTTCTGGTATTGAAACTAAACCTCCCCTGGCATAGCTTGAGGCTATGCTCTCTTGTGTTGTCATGAGTTGCCTGGGAGAAGAGGCTGACCCTCACTTGGCTACAGCCTCCTTCCAGGCAGTTATAGAGAATGGTAGAGTCTCCTAGGACCCTGAGCCTCCTTTTCTCCAGGCTAAACATACACGGCTCCCCCAGCTGCTCATCGTAGCACTTGCGCTACAGACCCTTCACCAGCCTCAATGCCCTTCTCTGGACATGCTCCAACACCTCAATGCCCTTGTAGTGAGGGGCCCAAAACTGAACACAGGATTTGACGTGTGGCCTCACCAGCGCTGAGTACAGGGGGACAGTCACTGCCCTGGCCCTGCTGGCCACACTGCTGCTGATACAGGCCAGGATGCCATTGGCCTTCCTGGCCACACGCTGGCTGATGTTCAGTTGGCTGTCAAAAAACACCCCCAGGTCCTTTCCCATTGCACAGCTTTCCAGCCACTTTTCCCCAAGCCTTCAGCATTGCACGGGGCTGTTGTGATTGAAGTGCAAGCCCTGGCACTCAGCCTTGTTGAACCTCATAGCACTGGCCTCAGTACATCGATTCAGCCTGTCCAGATTCCTCTGCAGAGCTTTCACCAGATCAACATTCCCATCCAACTTAGTGTCAACTCATTGAGGGTGCACTCGATCCCCTCATCCAGATCATGAGTAAAGATATAAAACAGAACTGGCCGCAACACTGAGGCCTGAGCACTTGTGACTGAACACCAACTAAATACAACACCATTTACCACCACCCTCTAGTCTGGTCATCCAGGCAGTTTTTAACCCAGCAAAGAGTCCACCTGTCCAACCCACAGGCAGCCAGTTTCTCCAGAAGAATGCTGCGAGAAACAGAGCCAAAAGCTTTACGAAAGTCCAGCTAGACACCATCCACAGCCTTGCCCCTCATGCATGACACCCAATTTCCTAAACTCAGCACTGGCTGGGCTTGACCCCTTGGCTCCCCTTTGACTGCTATGTGATCACACTCAAGATCACCTGTTCCAGAACCTTCCTGGACAGCAAAGTCAGGCTAACAGGCCTGTAGTTCCACAGATCCTTCTTCCAGCCCTTCTTGTGGACAAGAACACCACATTGGCCAACCTCCAGTTGTCCTTCCTGGATAGCCAGGACTGATGATAAATGATGGAGAGCAGCTGTGCGAGCTCCTCTGCCAGCTCCCTCAGTACACTTAGATGAATCCTATCCAGTCCCATAGACTTATGAGTGCCTAAATGGCTCAGCAGGTCACTAACTACTTCATCCTGGATTACAGGGGGTTTATTCTGCTTCCTGTCCCTGTCTTTCAGCTCAGGAGACTGGTTACCCTGAGGTATACACACACATTTATAATTTAAATTATTTTCCAAACTATCACCACACAGATATTTGCATTTTTTTTTATTACACTGTGATAAAAAGTCTTGATAATACAGCAAAGACAGACCAGGTACCAGATTTGCCACTGTTACAATAGCTCACGAGTATTAAGACAAAACTGAAACTGCAGCAGCTTTTAATATTCATTCCTAGATCCTTCTCAAAACTATAGCCGTAACACCTAACAGTCCTTAAACATTTGACAATTTTGACAAAAAAGATCATTGACTAGAGAAAGACACAAACCACTGATTTGAATTGCATACAAAACACTAAAACTAGTAGATCACTCAATGTATTCTTAGATATAGCACTCCACAGCATACAGCCCTCCAGGACTGCACAATATACCTGCATATTTTACTACAGTCAAGTATGTGTAGCAGTTTTTCACTTAATCAGACCCCGAATAATTAAAAATTATAAAAAAATAATTTTTATAACTGTATCTCACAAAATCTAATGAGTACTATTTCACATACATAACCTACAGCAACCATCTCAAAGAACAATCTGTCAAGACACAGTTATTTAGCAAGAAAGAGTTATTCAAAAAGTCAGAAAGTATTACAGTCAAACACTGTCTAGAAAATACACTTTGACCTTTCACATCCATGTACTACACATAATAATATATAATTTGTTCTTTTGGTGGCGGGGGGAGGATAAGGAGTGAGCAAGGGCAATAACAGGTACAACATTTTAAAAATTGATGTTAGATCCTATTACAAATATCATAGTAGTTTAACAGGATATAGCAAATTACTGCTGCTGTTTGCTATTGCTTTAGAACTTCCAGTGAAGTGATGACTAAACAATTGGCTGCAAGTTGAATTTCTCAGCTTCCAAATCAGCTACCAATAATATTCATTCCTGCATAAGTACAGATCAGCTTCCTGAAATATTCACTTGGCTTATAGAAAAATGCTCAACTCCTTTAAACATTAGAAGCCAAACGATTCCATGTTATCTTGCAAAGAAACCTATCTCAGACTGATAGAGTAAAAAGAAGCTGTTTTGAAAAGTACCAAAGTCTATAGATCTCCGCAAAAGTTGGTTACGTGGTTTTTGTATAAAGTAGTTGTAAAATTTTAAAGTACCAAGCCACCCTCTTTTGCCTCAATTTGCATGAGTTTTGTATTTTAAAATTAAACAATGCCTGAACTAGTCTGCATGTAAACTGATAGGGAACAGGTAGGGAGCAGTAACTAAAGTACACTTTTTAACAACAACAGACAGGGGTCAAAGCACTTTCTTAAACTTCAAAATTGCTTACATAAATATGTACAAATACAGCATTTCCCAAGCAGCTATGAAAAGTGCCAGCAAATTTTCTGTAAAGGCTGTATTTCATAGAATTTTCTCAGAGCTGCCAGTGAGAGGCAATCGTTCATTGGAACAAGATGTAATTGAGCAGTACAAATGCAAACAGGATTAAAAAAAAAAAAAACCCAAAAAAAAGATTTAAAATTAAACAAGAAACAAGATTGGTTTTAATGAAAAGTTTCTATATGTACAACTCACAGATAGCAAAGCATGCTATTAAACAAAGAGGTAAAAACATCAATTTAGACCAAACAAGAAAAAAACTAAAAAGACTACAAGCTTTCCTTGATTTTACTTACTTTACAGCTTTCTGATACAGGTTGTACTCCTTTAGTCTAAGACCTCTATTTCAGCACTAACAATGCAAAGAAGGTGACTAATCCAGTACTTTTTCTGGGTGGGATGGAAGAGAGCAGCAGAACACAAGGGTAAGCAACTTACAAATACTGGTTTCTACAACTACACAAGATGCAGTGAAATAGGTGGTAACTGCTAATTCAGTAAAGTTTTTCCAAAGGCTGCATTGTAAGAGTAAATCCAGGAAATAATTACCTATTTTTAAGAACTTCATCAAAATTCACAGGTAAAACCTTTGTATTCTGTTGCATGCTTCCAAGACCTGCTCACCTGTCACCCATTTAATCCAGTTTAGTTTCAAGTCAAATTTCAACATGTTATTACATACTATATCAGAATATTAATAATTAATCAGGCTTTTCCTCTTTACATGCATAGCTTCTTGGCCAAGAATAAAGACGGGCATTCTATGCTCCTAGAACTGAGGTGTACTTGGAATAAGAATGAAGTCTCTTCTCAGAGTCCAGATATTTTGTACAAACATTGCCAAAAGCAGCATTAACAAGTGTAATGTTCTAGAACTAGATGCTAAGTGAATTATATACTTATTTAATTTAGCTTATGAAAACATAAATAACCTTGGATATTATCTAATAAAAGGACAATTTAACATTTTCAAAGAACATAGCCAATCCTTACCCAATCAATTATTGTCTGTCATCACCTATTTCTGACTGTAAAGCATTTTGCTAGGTCCAAAAATCTCTCTTCATTCACACAGCACGACCTAAAATAGCTCCCTTAACTCTTGTCTGACAAGCAAAGTCTCTTCAGTTATTTCCACATCACCAACCATTAGATAGAAGTGACAGAAGACCAACTGTAATCACCAGTCATTCTATCTCAACTTTGTTCACATACAAGCCCATTCTCTAATCCTCCCCCCACAAACTTCATAGCAGTGAGTGTAGTCTCCTGAGCAGTTTTACTTGTACCTCATCAGCCCTTTACACCATTAGGGGTTATTTAAAATAAGACCACAGGTACTGTTACCACTCTTCATGCAGCCACTTTTACTCACTTGCTTTGATTAAGGCAGCAGAAAAAGCAGGTGACCTAGGCATAGGAAGAGGTCTTCTAGAAAATCTCAAATTAAAATGAAAGTTGGTCACATCTATGAATTTCTCCCCCAGACTTTGCTGTAGTTTCTCTCTCAGTACTGATATCAGCTCCTTCCTTTGGACACAGTTCTTTAACACTTGACTTTTGGATGAGGTTTAATCCACCCTTCTACTTCTCACACCATTTTGCATTGTAGTAATGATGGAAATTGTAGGAGGGGGGGTTGGGGAAGGCAGTCTAGGGTTGCCATGGGAAATAGCAGTTGTATGAGTTCTCCACCCCCTTTTGTAAGAGAATTGTACCCTCCCCTTGTCCTGTCAGTTATTGTTCAAGTCTGCCCCTTAGCCTAGAATCTTCTCTGTTCCACGTTTTCCCTTTGGTTCTTCCACCAAGAACACTCCTTTCCCTTTTCCCCACTGGTTAATGTTATATTTCCCCTCCCTTTAGCCTTTTCCCGATTGCTCCCTCGTATGCTAAACCCTCCTACCCTTACGCAGTTAAAAGAATCCTCACCCCGCCCCTCAGGGCTCTCGGAATCTGCCTCCCTTCTGCTCGTTGTCTCCCTGTCTGCCCCTTCTGCGACCCTTCAATAAACAAGCAGGATTTCAGCGGCCCGAGTGTCCCTCCCGTTCTTCTGGTGGACCCTCAGATGTACCAGCTATCCGAGCTTCGTGCCAAGTGGCTACAAGCCCCCACGGCTCGGCAGAAATAACTTCCTCTTCCCAACATGCTTCTGAAGAAAGTTTAATCACTGGAAGTTTTATCAATAGTGTAACACAGGTATACCATGTTTCTGCTTACATAGCTTTTTGAAGTAGTTACCAGCAAAGTCACTTGTTGAAGCACTAAGCAGGTCAAGGCTTACAAGTACCAACACTTCCATGGCCTGGGCAAGATGGAGAAATTTAGACCCCAAATCCAGGTGGCAGGTGCAAGTTTACCTCTTCTGTCTGTACCAAATTGATAGGACAATCTGTCCCCAGACTCATAGCAGTCTTTCAGCTATGAGCCTGGGGACAGACAAGCTGAAAGACCTTCCAAATATCCCATGTAATGTTCACAGGCACAGCATCACAAAAAGCTGCTATTGCTTTTTAAGTATTTCAGCTAGCAGTCTCTAAACTCTAGTAATTCAAACATAATGGAATAAATGGGTCTTGGGATAAAATTTCCCTCATCTGCTCAAAGCAGAAGCAGACACTTCTTAAATAGTATCATTCAAAATGACACTAAAAAATTGCTAAAATTAGCCTCAAGTGTGAGCAATCACAGCTATCCTTTAATTGCTACTTTAAGTATTTTGTAACTCTAAGACTGCTTTTCACTTCATCTTACCTTAAACCTCCTCCACTTCAGGTTCCACTTCAGCATAATTTTTAGTTTTGTGTATCACCAAAAAACTGAGAAACTTATTATTTCACTGTTATCAAAATAATGGCGACCATTTTATAGGTTTGTGCAAAATTACCACCACAAATGAAAACCAAGGTACAATTCCAAAAATTCAGTAGATGGCACTATTCCACAAAAATCAAGAGAGGAAACTATGTCCTCACATAAACAAGGGGTACCATGGAGCTAGAACTCTTATTTTAAATATTCAAAAACGAATGTCCACTCATTAGAGTACATTGCATTTTTTCATGCTTTTCATAGAACACGGAAAAATACATGCCAAAACATTAAAAGAAATTACTGTTTTGTGGAAATAAGTGTAATTTTACATAGCTATTTTACTTGATGAGGCATTTCTGCTATTATACAGAGCTGCACTTCACACCACAAAAATAGCTGCATACCAGTGTTGCAAAAAGTAATATTTTTATGGTTTGTATTTACCAGAAATCCAATTTGACACATAATATTAAGAGGTTGACATTGTCCCTAGAAGTTGCTTACACAACCTTAATTCACATCTCCTCAAATCCACGATGGTAATTTATTTTTAAAATTTAATGCACTAGCTCAGCATCAATTGTAAATGTTTTGCATTATTCAGCTTAATTTTTTTAAGTGTCAAAAAGATAAGTGGCCACTATCAGGATGATAGTGAAATTACCAGATATTAAAAAATGGCATTAAAACATGCATCTTCACTATTATTAAGTTGTAAAGCATAGCCCTAAAAATAACTCTACCCATTCCATCTTAACTGTTCTCTTAAAATTTGTTGCAGGTGCCACATTAAATCCTGTAGTTTGCTTCTTTCTCAGAGTACTTGAGGACTTCAGATGGGTCCTTTCCTTAACCCCAAGAAATGCACCACTGGACAGTGCCCAGAAGTTCCCACAGGAGTACAAATACAGAGCTACTGTTTTGCACAAGCTGTGAGTTTTAGAAACCCAAGGGTTTTTCTAAGTGCTGGGAAGAGGAAAATTCAAACAGTGTTATGGGATTTCCAAGAATCCAAGGCCCAATTTAAGACAACAACAAGATGGAATACAGATCATCAACAGAAAAAGCACAGTCCAAGGTACTTCTTCTGTACATCTTTCCTACAGTTTTTCCTAGTAGGTACTTTAACTACAAGATGGAGGGAAGGTATTACCTTGCAACTGTAGCCTTAGTGATTTTTTTCCCTGATACTTTAGAGGCTCTCCCCATCTCTTATTCACTTTACTTCCAGTGCTTGTCAGATTCCAAGTGATGTCTGATACTTCAGGCAGTGCTTATCTGCCCTGCTATTACAAGAATGTTTGGTTTACTAGCAGAACAAACAAATAATCTGAGTCTGAAGAGTTATTTCAATCAACTTTGACTAAAGAGAAAGAAATCTTCAGATAATACTTTTTCATAAATTTCATGAAAATATGAAACAAAAAAGAGTGGAGAAAGGAAGATGGAAAGAAGGGGAAAAAGCCAGATTAGACTCATATCCCATCCAAAGCATTACCTCAGTGTCCTAAAATACAGGCTCTTTGTAGTCACAGGAAGCACTTCAAGAGTTACAACACACATGTAATAGCACTACAAGATTGAGTCATACAGTAGCAAGTTTGACAGTGAAAATGTCTGTGTTTCCTCTAGATAAATTTATCCAAAATTATCCAAAATGTACTTCACATAGCTGAAACCATTCCAGTTCCAAAGGAACTTAAAAAGGTGCCATATACAGCAAATTGTTGCTTCGAGCCTCTCAAAGATACAGAGGGGCTACTGATGCTGTACAGAACTTTCTAGTTTCTTCCACAATCCTTCACCTTAACAGAAATATCTACCAATATTTCTGCATCATAAGACAGTCTTAATAAAAAATACAAGCACTGAAGGTTTATAGTAAGATCTCTGACTGATTGGGAGCAAGGAAAGGTTCAAGGCTTTGGGTTCGTAAAAAAACTTGAGCATTTATGTGCACTTCCTGCATAGTAAAGGAAAAGCTGCAGAAACAGTAGAGGTTTTCCTTTCCATAAAGCACTTCCATCTCCTTTACTACCACCCTGCTCCCCAGATACCAGAACACATTCACATTTCCAATGTTCCTCTCACCATTTTTACCATGGCAAAGAGAAGGCAATGTAAAGAGCAAGTCCGCACAAAGATATGCTAGAAGAAAAGTACAGCCAGATTCCTCAAAATTATTACCTACAAAGTGACTGTTGTTAAAGTACAAAACTAAGGAAGTTTCAACTCTTTTTCAAGCAACTTGGTTCCCACTGGAACATTCAGCAACACAGTTACACAAGAACTGCTTAGAAGAAAGTGAAATGGCTGCTGTTCAGTTAAAAGATAAAACCTACCAATTATGGATATTCCAAGAAAGTAACCTCGATCATCACCACTAGTCACAGTACTACCGCATATAGAAAATTTAAAAAGGAAAAAAATCACTTGCTGTTTGACGCAGACGATAACCACAGCCCAGAGCTTTACTGAGGTTTTAATGTTAAAGCCTGTAGTTACAGATGTCAAATACACAAGGTTTCCTACCTTCTCTATGGAAGTTTCCAGCTGTGAAAAAGGGCACTTCAGAAATGCCATTACATGAAAATATCCAAGGGCTCACACAAAAGAAAAGCATTGTCTGGAGCAGGACTCTTCATCTAACCTCAAGATAATTTCTAAGCACCAAATCCAGATAAATTCAGACACGCTTTGAGTCAGAACTTCCATTTATGCAGTGCACTTCAATGTTTAATGTTTTTTGATTAAATACTTGGTTTAATGTTTTGAGTGTCAGAAGCTTTTTCTACTCATCAATAGATAAAATGAAATTAATTAATTTTAGAAGTTCACTTCTATAATGCCTTCCATCAAAAATCTGAGAGGAAAACAGATTTAATTGTCAGCCAGCTACAACTCACTAGAAGCTGTAAAATGTGTAAGTTTTATGTATGCTCTGCATGGTGAGGAATAAAAACCACATGAGGCTCAAATATAAGATGGAACATCTGAGCTGATATGTGTCAGACAAGTCACCTGAGGTGCTCCTCGAACATTTACTAGAGGAAAAAAAAAAAACCCAAACACGGGGGAAAACTACTGTTTCCAACATTTCACTAGAAAAGTTTGATGAATATATACTGCCTTTATAAGGTACTGTTTAAAGTTTATTTCTTCTTTCAAATGTCAGCAGCATAGCAGAATGGCAATGAAACAGGAACAAATAATCCCATTGTATATTTACAGTGTCCAATAACTCTGTGTGAATTTAAAAAAATTAAAAAAAAAACAAACAAAAAACAAACAAACAAACAAACAAACAAAAAAGAAGAACATTAGACTTCCTGATGGTAATGAACTCCACCAGAACAAAATTCAAGCCACATATGTATTAAGAGAAAAAGCTAAGAAACCTTTTCCAGTTAACTGCATGGAGATTCACTTCAGTTCTTTGAAATGTAATAAATCTGAAAGTGTTTCACCTGCAAAGCATCCCTACTTCTTTTGTAACAAAGGACTATAAAAGTTCCCAATTGATACATTAAGCACTGCAACCTGAAGTTTCAATACTACTCATTTTTCCCTCACACATGCAGTCTGCTCAACTCCCTAAACTTCACAAGTCTTCAGAGAACTAGTGGTCTTCAAATTCACTGTCAGGACAAAGACATTTCAACACAATCAAGCCTTACCTCTCTTCATAAACCACATCCATGCACAAACTTGATCCTCTTGAAGCACAGACGAGTTAAATCATTCACCCCAGATCACCAGAGACGTAGAATAATTACATTCCTGAAAACTATTAATGGACAAAGGCTACAGTTAATTCTACTAGAAAAAGCACTATACTATAAAGCACACCTGAAAAACTAAGATAAGTATTTTTTAAGGATTATTTTCTGAAAAAAAAGAAACCAGAAAAGATGCTGAAAAATTTAAAGATTATATTTTAAAGGAAAAGTAGGAATTATTTCTATTATCCAACAATTTGTAATAAGAAAAAACAGCAACTATAAAAGAAACAATATAATCTCCTTGAATAAAAATGAAGGAATAAATATTTATTAGTGGCCTGTTGCAAAAATCCAGGATGAAACCTATTTTACTGAAAACCACCGTGATAAACTGATACATGTATTCCAGTCTAACATCAAGAAAATTAGTACACTGAATGGCATTTATTAGTAGTCATTAAAAAAAAAAGACAGCCAGAGATCTAATATACCAAATAATAGCTGTGAGCAGCACTGAGCTACTAAGATACTTTAGATTGCTAAATATGTTTAAAAGTTGCTGTTAGGAGCTGAAAATTATATTTTTATAGCAGTTCACTATCATTCATACAGAATGTACTTACACTGATCATCTTTACATATTGTCCATTAAAACACTAAGACAACGCTAACAAGTATGCAGAACTGAGTTTAATTTCATCATAAGTGAACTTCCCCCAAATTAACTACAGTTGTATAATTTACAGTTATTGTCTGTACTACAGCAAATAAACACAGGTAGAGAATCCTCTGGTATTCTGAAACTTTTAGGGTGGTATTTTTGTAGAATGAACTATAAGAAAAAAGCTTTCAAACTATGCTTTTTAATATTTTACCTGTATTGTAATCAAAGACTGCATAATTCAAGTTTGACATGAAATACAATTTCAGAAATATTTTGCAAGAATGGTCTCTTTGTATGAGTCTTTCTACAGCAAGTGAGATTACACTCCTAGAAATGCCAGTCCATTACTCAGTATATGAAAATAGCAAGCATTAGCAGTATCTTCTTTGTCAAATTGGTTACAATTACTCTGGTAGCACACTGTGACCATTGGGTAATGGCACAGAGTAGCATTTCTCGTTTAAAACTTACTCAAGGGCATTGTTTTCTGAACTTGCCCAGCACTGTGTTCTCATTGCAACAGTAACTTCCCCTGCAAACAAAAAATTGAAGGCAGAGAACATCATCAGATCCCAGCGTGATCATCACACTCCCATCTGCACAACAGCTTCCTTGATACACTTACCATTACACCACTTCAGCAGTCTTGGCATTTTACTTTTTATCATTCCATTAATACATTTTCATCAACTGTTCAGGCATCTCAATTTTCAGCTTTAGTAGCAAAGAGGTTTCCTTACTGACAAGGAAAGAGAAGAGCTAAGAAAATTATAAGTTGTGTCCAGAAAATGATAACAATATTTAGTACTGAGTTGAAATGAAGACGTGCTTCTGGTCATATGCTATGATATAAAATTGCAGTTTCTAACTATTTTGAAACCAAACTTCATTGTCAGCATTATCCAATGTGCTGCTTCCTTCACTGGGAATTGCCGAGAGAAAGAACAGATCATCAAAAGTCAATAAAGTTAATTTGGAAAATGCCACTTCCTCCCTACTTTTTTTTCCTTAAATCCAGAACACCATTTATTTGATCTGGAAATTATTGCAGAGAATACACCGGGGGAAAAAAAAGTTCCTTTAAACTGCCAGAGTTCAAATGTAGTTTTTGTCCTTTGCTACTCAGGTAAGGAACAGGATTGTATAAGTTAACTCCTGCTGCCTCTCCTCTAAAATATGTATAAATCAATTTTTTTCCTTTTTTTTTTTTTTTTTTTTAACTAACCCTTTGATTATTAACATAACTGAGACTATATTCACAATACTTTCATGGACCAGGTCTGTAAGAAAACAGGTATAACATCCTAGGCGGCCATATGTACTGAGGGCAATTGAAAAAAAATGTGGACCTATACCTTTGTTTAGTTTTTTTTTTTTTAAACTAAAGATAGAGAAGCACAAAAGTTTAAGAAAATGGTAGTATTCTTTGTCAGTGGCTGTTACTTGAGCTCTATTTCCTTTGACCAAAAGCCCTTATGAAAACATGGGGACATGACTAACAAAGCAATTACTAACTGCTTTCGACATGTAGGCTACCTGATAGCTCTCCTTCCTGGTGAGTGTTAGTAACTCACCAGGATGTTCTAAAAGGCTGTATTTCCCATTATTATTTTAAAGAATGAGGGGATATTAACCATGCTAGCTTTTTTTTTTTTTTTTTTTTTTTTTTTTTTTTTTTTTTGTGATTTTCCTTTGTATCTGACATTCAGGGGTGGCTGTGGAGGTAATCTTACTGCATCAGTTTACTACACAGATTTGGAACACATATAAAAGGGAATGCCAGGCAAGTTATTGTTTTGCAGTCCATTCTCCATATTAATAAGCATCACTAAAGCTTAGGAACTGTAACTCTAACAGTTGAACCTACATTACAAAGTCCAGTTAAGAATGTTTTTCAATTGTGAGGATGAACATCTGCTCTGTTTAACAAGGTAGTATGACTGGATAGAGCATATGCTAAAAAAAATTAAGGCACGCTAATACTATCAACTGAACATTAAGTGCTCACAAAAAAATTAGTATTCCATCTTTTTCCCTAATGACCAAGTTGGAAAATGCAAATAGGTCCATCTGCTGCTACTGACAAGGAATCATTGTTACTAGTTGGGAAAGAGGGAGGGCCTATAGTAGAAATTTATTAAAAACATTGGACACCAGATGGATTACCTCTTTAGTTGGCTACTCTTGAAGTGTTACATTTATCATTATTATGTGAACCAAAAATCTAATAAGGTTACTTGTACACATACAGAGTACAAGCCAGACACCAGCTTCAAGAGGCTAAAAAAACCCTGCTTAAATAATATGAATCACACAAAATAAAATAATAGCTCATTAAGCAGAAGTACAAACATATGGCTTCATTTGGATCCGCACCCTCTCTTTAGTTCCCTGGCTTACAAAGTTCCAAAGTTAAATTCCTGTGGAGTTTATATGACAATATAAAGCAGGAGATGACAACTAATTCTTGGAGAATCTGTGAGAGATACCTCAGAAAAGGGCGAGTTTGATCTACAGCTTTCTTGGTGGAGAACCTAGCCTCCATTCTCCAGCAGCACTCCTTGAAAAAGCACTGTGCGGTTTGAGGGGGATGGGCTAAAGACATACTGTGAACCATTATTATATCAATCCTAGAAGAAAATTAAACTTCAGGTTTTCTAAACCTAAATCAGGTTTTGTTACTACCTTTTTTAAGGTGTTCATGAAACTAAATTAATTTAGTAAAACCGGCAAATAAAGTAGCCTTGACTTATTTCTATCAAGCTGTAAACTCTTCTCTGTACAACAGCAATCAAATAATTGATTTGGCAAACTGCAACACTTCAGACTGCCCTTTTTCACATATTACAAGATCTGCATCATTATTATTACAAAAACTTCTGGTTTTATGTTTTGAAGAAGCCATCTGGACACAAACCTGAGTCATGTGCTCTAGCAGGGTCTGTTTGAGTGGGGGAGATGCACTAGATGACCTCCTGTGGTAACATCCAACTTTACCCATTCTGTGATTCTGTGAACCTGGCATTCCTGAAAAGCACTTTATTTTCTATACTTGCAGACACACATTTCTAGTTCCACCTACTTTCACTATTCTTGGCACTTGAAATAGAATTCATTTAGAATATAATATTTATTTTTTATAATACTTAGAATACCTCTAAGTAACTGGAAAAAAAAAATCTCAAAACTTTCAAGTAAAAATCCGTAAGTTTAAAACTATTTAATCTTAGCATTAAGCATACTAAGACTATGGATGGAAGACTGTGCAGGACCTACTCCTGATATTGATAAAAAATTTACTAATACAGTATTAAAATCAAACTTAATTCAGCAATTGATATAGTTGCCTCAATACAAGCACTATCAATAACTAGATTTTTTGTTTAAGCAAAGCTTAGGGATTCAAAATACACTGAATCATTGCATAAAGTGAACAAGTTAAAATAAGTAGTACATAGACCAAGGATGTCCTCCAGTTGTGAAGATCTTGACACAAAGCTAGTTTTAGAATTTCTTAAAAGGAGAGATTTTAAAGTGGAAGACAAAATGGTTCTCATTTGTGTCAGTCTTAAACTGAACATCATTGTTCCAGAACTAAACAACAGCCACAGAAAAAGTAATTTCATAAATACATTGTAAAAATCACAAGGAATCAGGATTCAGTATGAGTCCCCAGATCCTGACAGAACTGCTACATATTTTAGAAATTTACTAAATAAGGCATTATACCACTCTACCACTCCTCCTTCCAAAATATTTCTGTTTCAACTGTTTCCAAGACCTTAATTATTTTAATGTGTCTAAATCCAGTGATACAAATACCACTGACAGAGATACAAATTATGTCATTAGACAATCACCTGTATTTGCACTGAAAGTCAACAGCCGTGGTAACTTAGTGCTTCCTTTGATAAACACACAAGCTATACAATTACCCAGTAGCTTATGATAGAAACGTTGACATGAATGGGGCCATTAAGTTATCAGGAATTCTAGGAGGCTGCACTTGACTGGCATTCAACTACCAATTACAATAGCACAACTGAAACTTATGGGTCAGCAAAACAAGGGAACTCCCAAAGTTGCTGGCAGACAGCACACAGGCAGTGGGTATGCAATGCGGTTTTGCCTCAGAAGTAACACAAACCTATTCCCCAGGCTGGCAAACAAATTACTACATGTCAAAGAACTACATCTCTGGGAAAGCAGAGTCTTGTCTACTTAATGAGATGAACTTAGCAGGATCAAGAACCACAATTTTTCAAAAAAACTATGATCAGTTTGATGGTACACTTTAAGATAGGCACATTGAGAGCAGGAACAGGAAGAAGGAAGACCCAACAGATTAAAGACCTACCACAGTATTAACTCTTTCAAAACTATTAGGTACTCCAATATTTTTCAAAATGTAAAACCATTACCAGATAGCTAAGATCAAGGGCAAAGTGAACTATTCCCAAAATCCATGTCCTGCAGTTCTGTTTATCTTCATATTGAATGTAACAATTTGCAAGTTTTGTTCTGTTTCTCACTGAGGTTCTACATAGATAAACCAACTTCTAGTCACCTTAAATTTACTGTGTAAGAATACTTACCTTTGCCTTTTGAAACCTTTGTACAACAAAGGGACCTAGACACTTAGAAGTCTAATGCAGTTACAAAATTTCTGTCAAACAAAGTTTCGTAAGAAAGGGTTTGCAACCTTGATTTGTGCCTTCATGCTTTCTTTATCACATCTCAAATCTTAAGCTGCTTCTACTCTTCCAGATGTGACTTGACTAAAACTGTTCATGTCATCTCCTGCAGCAATAATGCTACTTCAGTTCTAAAAGCCATTCCACAGTGATCAAGAAAAAACAAATCTAGTAAAATGCCAAATTAAGATCTTAGTGAATTGAGCAGCATACCACAAGTCTGAAAGCCTAAGCTGGGCTCCAGCCATCCAATGTCCTCTTACAGTTTAGCCTAACCTCATCAGGTCACACGATCCATGTATCACCTCCGTGTTTCACAAATAGCAAAGTGGTACAAGGAAGCAAACTATGCTAGTGCTACAGTAACCTGCAGCCTTACAAACTTTGCTTCCAAATACTTCCTTCCCCAGGTTCACCATGACCCAGCAAGTTTGAAGCTGTAAGACTATATCCATTAAGTTTCTGCTCTGTCAGTAAAATACCTAGAGGGAAGTTTTCTTCGTACATTTTTGTAGATTATAGTATGAGTTTCAATACAGTTATACTTCAGGTATTCTTGAACAAAAGGAATTACTAACAGAAGTTGCATTAGTAAAATCAAAGTATATGCAATAACACTCCCAAATGAAAGACCTGCTGCTTCCCCACAGCCACAGTTGCCACAGCGTGGCCCTACCTGGAGTCCCTTCAGAGATAAACCTGCTTTAACATGGCTTTACCCATGTCTGCAGTCCTTCCAGGGGAATACCTGCCCACATGTGGGATTATCCATGGCCACACACTTTCAGGTGCTCCAGCATGGATTTATCCACAGGCACTGATGCGTCAGTATCTGCCTGCTGCAGCACAGACATATCCCTGGGCCTCCATCCCTTCAGAGGTATTCCTGCTGCTGTACTGTCACAACCACAGCCACTTCCAGATTGTCCTGATTGACACAGATCCACCTGCTCCCACGTGGACTCATCCATGGGTCAGGTCCCTTTGACTGAAGCTCACAGCACAGTCCCAGCCAGCCGGGCCAGCAGCACAGACACACAGCGAGTCCCTGGCCACCTGCCAGCCTGGCACATCCCACTGCTGTTATCACAGTGTTCCCAGGCACAGCACAGTGAGGTGATAAAGCAGCACAGCAGCAGCGACAGCAAAAGCCAGCCACTAATGAGCACTGGACCCTAATGTACAGTCAGGCAAGCAAGGCTCCTGACAAGCACCTGCCAATTAATAGCTAATCAGCAATTACAGCTATACATTCAATCTAGCACATTCCCGTCAAACCTGTCATTATCTCAAATCCTTTGAGCTGCACATTGGTGTCATAAAGGATTGTTGCAGTTTAACCCCATCTGGCAACTAGGCTCCACACAGACACTTGCTCACTGCCTCCAGTGAGATGGGGAAATAAAATTGGAAAAGAGAGAAAATTCACAGTTTGAGATAAAGAATGTTTAATGGACAAAGCAAAAACCACCCAGCAGCACACAAGCAAGGCAAAACAAGGAATTAATTCACTGTTTCCCGTGGGTGGGCTGGAGCCACCTCCAGGAAAGAAGGGCTCCATCATGTGTAACAGTGACTTGAGAAGGCTAATGTCATCACTTCAAACACCCTTTCCTCCTTTTTTTTTCCAGTTTTATATCCTGAAAATGACACCATATGGTATAGAATATCCTTTGGGTCAGCTGTCCTGGGCTATGTCCCCTCCCAACTACTTGTGCACACCCAGGCTGCTCATTGGTAGGGTGGGGTGAGAGGCAGAAAAGTCCTTGGCTCTGTATAAACTCTGCTCAGCAATAAGAAAAACATCCCCGCATTATCACAACTGTTTCCAGCACAAATCCAAAACACAGCCTCATACAGCTACTGTGAAGAAAACTAACTTTACTCCAGCCAAAACCAGCACACTAAGTTTCCCAACAAGTAAAACCACAGATTTAAAAAGAACACCATCCTATTTATTATAAAGAATTCAGTCAAAGCTTTCTCTGTGTAGGAGTCAGTTGTTTTAATTCCATGCACTTTTAGAAGATACATGCCTCACCATGCCATTTTGGCCCTATTTCATTTCAGAACACCCAAAAGTAGCTGATTTTCTTCATTTAGAGGATGGGAATTTTTCGCTAAGATAACAATAGCCATGTGAACAAAGTGCTGGATGATATGACAAGAAATGCAGTGTTACAAGAAACGGAAATGTGACAAGATTAACATATGCTTTAAGCAAAGTAGTTTTCCTGTTTGAACTACTTTGTGTGAACTGAGTGGCAAGGTAGACAACAAACATTTTAGTAATAATAAATAATCAGTGTGTCTCTAAATGACACTACTGCAATATTTTTAATAGCTTTACAAAGAACTCTTCCCAAAACAGGCATATTTTTTTTTTCAAAGTCCGGAACACCAGTGACAAGGGTTGAGACCATTTTCTTCAGTGTACAAATGCCAAAAGACCCTGACCATCCACGAAAGAGTAATTCAGTTCAAATTTGGTGTGTTCACAGAATCAACAGAATTACAGAGTAATTTAGGTCAGAAAGGGTCACCCAGCTTCATCTGGTTCAGCATCCCACTTGAAGATGTGCCAACATCAGTTGGATGCTCAGTTGTTTACAAAACTGATATCTTTGCATACTCTAAACAACTCCAGCCACTGTCCTACTGCCAGTGTAGAGCTACTATAGAGAAGAAAGAACAAGTATAGAATTACTTCAATAAAAAAATACCCAAAAAGCAAAAACCCCAACACACAAATATCTCAAGCTGATATTTCCATAAGGAGCAAAATCAGTCAGACTGCCTTGCAAAGTCTGAATGATCCAAAGGAGAAATAATTTTAATGGCTATAATCACATCACAACTTGGAAATACTATTTTGTTAGAGCTTCAGAGAATTCACCAAATTGCTTGAATTTTGTAGCATACATCTACAGCAAAGCTATCCAGATGCTGCAACAAGCACTTCATCAGAAACTGACTGCATGGAACCACATACCCAGGCTTTTGAGGTATTTTGTTTTAAAAGAAAAAAAAAAAAAAAAAAAGTGAGTTCTCAAAAAGGCTGGAGAATGGAAATCACAGACAACAAGCCTTATATATACCCCAAACACATAAAAACTTCAGCCATTTGCTTGCATAAGTCATATTTTAGTGCTGAAAAGACTGGGGAAATTAACATACTGACATTCAGGATGATTGGAATATTCAGATTTTTAATGACGGAATGATGAACAATCTAATTTTTCTCCTTCCTGTGAACTTGGTTTGTAAGAGGGCAAAAAAAGCGCCAAACATTAATTAAATAACCTATTCTTCTTGGGAATAAAGAATAGGAGGCACAATTTTGTCTGTGTGGAAGGTACAACACTTACTCTTATTCCCTTCATTCTCAATTATTTCTAGTGAAAATGGTCTTCCTTTCTAGAACTCCCTCTAGCAAGAGAGAGGCTGAACTTCATGCTGAAAATGCATATTTTTAAGGCACAAAGCACCAGTAGATATTGTATTTATGTTGGGAAACTAACACAAAATATCTAATTTGATATATTGTCTTAGTTTTGCTATAGAAAAATTAAAGTGCAGAAAAATTAAGAAACTTATTCAAACAGCAGGGACCAGGAGAATTAATGTTACAGTATTATATTTCTGCTTTAGTTTCAAAGATTTCTGCTTTAGCTTCAAAGATTATTCTACCTTATAAAAGCAAATAAAAAAACTCGCCTATTATTATTAATTGTACAGGGCCCTGGACTTAAAACTTCTGAGGAAACACCATCCTAAAGGCAAAAGAAATCCTGAAAAAGCTCATTATATCTTTCTCTAGCCTCTTCAGAGTTTACACATCCCCCTGTTCAGATCACATTAGGCTTCCAGAGGGCCTTCTAAGTAGAAGAGCAAAAGCAATGAAGAGCACAGAAGCAGGGCTATTACTTATGACACTGAGCACTGTCAGGACATCATGGGGCAAAGTCTAACCGATTACACCAAGTTAAACCTTGAGTAGATAAACTGAACTCTAACTCATTAGAAGGTTTTGATATCTGCTGGGAAAACAAAGCACAGCCAACTATGCACAAAGCTTTCTTAAGACCAAGGACTATATGTCCTACTGCAATAGTTCAGTTATGCACCGAGAAGAAGCACAGTATAGATGAATTTTTAACTACTTGATATCTCACACATTTCGACAGTACATCAAGAGGTGAAAGCCACCCTGGTAACAGCAGCTAAATCCCTTCAAGTATGGAGAAAACCAAAGATACTGACTTGCAGTGACAAAAGAGGCCACCAGCAGCTTGCACTGACCATAGCAGTTTGAAATCAATAGTGAGCACAATTGCTCCCTGTGGGGAGCACATCTACAAAAATCCAGCACAGAGGAGAGGGAGCCTGAGGCAGAGTTGCCACAAAAGAGCCAAGCAGGCCACCAGCCAAGACACACACACCTCAAACAGCTGCAAAAAGTATCCTCCAACCACACCACAAACTCAGAAGAACAACTGGACCAAATCATTTGAGATTTTATGTCACTCAGCACAGTGCTTCTGGCCTTGTGTCTGCATCATCCCTCAATTTCCCTTGCAACAGAGAAAACAGAATCCAACAGCTTAACTGCTTTTAACAGATCTTAATGTCAGGAAGAGGGTCACATCAAGTGGCTCAAGGTTTCTAATCTACTAAGCTACTCACTTTTTAACTTTTCCTTATATACCATAAAGTAACTAAGCTGTTGTTCATAGCTGAGAACAGAACTTTTGTTATTAATTGCTAAAAATGTTCTTTTTGGGGTGGGGAAATGCTTCTCTAATTAAGGATCTGTCTGCCTCGAAAAATCTTGGTTTTAAATCTCCTAGATAAATAAGAATTAGAAGTGTTTCTTAGTAACTCATCAAGCTTTTTAAAATGAATAAAAAGGAGGGATATACTGCTCAAGTTAAACCAGTGAATAATCTCAAACAAACTTTCATGACTCATAAGGTTAAACTTTTACACTAAAAGCAGTCTCTTCCTAGTATTTTTACGGACATCTCTCCCTCTTAAAACTGCTGCTTATAGGCACAGAATGGCAAAGCTGCCACCCCCTCCCCCCCAGCATACTATGTTACCAACTACACCCATCAAGCCTAGAGGCAAAAAATATTAAGAGAGTAGTAATTCTACTTCTAATCCCATCAGTGCAACGTGACGCCTATAATTTAGGTACTTTCATTTTTACAATTACTTTGTGGATTTAGGGAATTTGATACAATGTTGATGTTTAGTATATTTATCCATTAAGATAAAGAAAGACAAGATCATTGAACTGGCAGTGTATTTGTAACCACAGGTTTTGGTTCTTCAGAAAAAGCTTCAGTTCTGTTTTTACAAATCATTTTAACTGTACTGCAAACATTTAGTAGTTGCGTATAAGAAGTCACTCTGTTCTTCCAGTAGCGGTTACAGAGGCCTCATAAAGAAGAGTAAGATAAGAGTGTGATTTAGAAAACTCCTCACATTAACCTGTTCTGAACAACACTGGTTCAGAACTTCAAATACCCAATTTGAAGACTGATCAAACACAGAGAATCTCTGTAAAGAGTCTGATAAATAGTCCAAAGACAAATCAGGACTGTAACATTGATTTCCTCACATATTAATGAAATCTCGAACAGGTTCTCACTCCTTGATTTAAGACTATTTTGCCCTTAATACCCTTTCCAAGAAAACATCAAACTTGTTTCCCCGTCCTTCAGATTACTTGCAACAGAGAGCATAAAAAGATGTACCTATACTTGAAGACACAAGGAAAACACTAATATCCACCTCCCATTTGCTGGTAGGCAATGAAAGAAACACTATCATTCCTTTACTTCTAATCTCACAACATGAACACAGAAAAAAAATAGGACTGACTTCCATTGCACTTTCATGATTTTTCAATGAATAACACTTTACTGACACTCAGTCTTTCTAGTCTATAGCTTATTTCAATTGAAAACATTTTTGCAGCTTTAAAGAGTAAGGGGATCCCACTTTAATGAACCCTTGCACGTAATTTATTATTCATAAAAACCTTAGTGGGCAAAGCATCCTGAGGGTTGGCTCTATCTTTGAGCAGCAGAATGAAATAAGCACTTCTTGCAAGCTTCACTCTTACCCACTCTTCTCAAACCAGCAGAAAGTAAGAGGCTGCTTTTACATTGGGAATAGTCTGAGTCTATTCCTTCTGCCTGCATTTCTCCATCACAATGAGGAGGTAATCACAGGAGATGCAAATTCTGCAGTATTGTCTGGTTACAGGGCTACTCTATCAGCAGAGGGCTTTTAACCCTGTCTTCCAAGAAGCAAGAGCTGTATCAAAGTACTAAGAAGCATATTCATCTTCATCAAGTTAGAAGAGCACTAACATTTCAGCCTCTGCATGAAACTTCTTTCCTTCCTTCAGAAAACACATTTTCTGTCATTTTCTCACAGTAATGCTTTCTTCCCAAACAATCTTGCAATATCTCTCTCAATTATTTAGAGAGCAATTCACACTCCATGAATTCACAGGTGTGCGTAGCCATGGATGAGTGCCCAGAAATAGGTTTTGTTGAGTCATCATTATCCAAACTGCAACATCATGTTCCCCAAAATTACAGGTGAGTAAGCTCTAAACAAGTACATTTTGATCTCTTCTGTTCCTCCAAACCAAGTTCTTATTTCTGTGTCTCTTTTTGCTTTCTCACCTATTCTACCAATACAAGAGTAATTAACACCACCCATACACATTTCACTCTTCATTTAAGTCAACTCTATAACCTCTTAAAAAAGAAAATTTATTAAATTAAGTGTAGTTTCAAATATGGCATTAAGAACATTGCATTATTACCTCTATTCCTCATGCTCTGAGTTAAGAAATCTGGAGCATTCATAACAGAAATATAGTTTTCTAGTTGTAGTTTTTCAACTTTTAAAAGTCAATCTTCTTATGGCAATTAACCTAGTGATATACCAGAAAGAAACAAAAAAAGGTCTACTTGGAGACTAATATAAACACCAAAGGAAATTGTTAGATTTACCTACGTTTAAAGAGGATTAAGTCAATTTCTCTAGCAAGATGGCCCTAAGCCTTCCCCATAATGTTTAGAATTCCGTCAATTTCAGGACAACAAAGAAGTCAATTCATTCTCTTATGCTGACAAGTAAAGGTTCTGACAACGGCAGTGTGGATTAAAGAATCTACAGGACACCTTCTTTTAAAAATAAAAGTTTAAACGCATATGTTGTTACATGGCTTGGATAGTAGCATATGGCTGTGGTACCATATGGCTGTAAACATATGGGTAGTTCACTTTTTAGTGAACAAGAAGAAGCAGGGTTACTAGTGCTTTACTTCACAAATGCATTCTGCTTCTCTCTGTCACTTGGAAGCTTTTAGCAAGATACAATCCCTGTACCTTTTACTGTCCCCACTTGAAACCCTCATTTGGCAACACGGTAGTAGAAGGTCACTAGAGCATTACAAAGTTTATCTTAAGAACAAGACCACCACCCAACAAAAGCCCAACCAAAAGCCCTACAAAAAATAAACAAACAAACA
This sequence comes from Vidua macroura, assembly GCF_024509145.1. Lineage (NCBI taxonomy): Eukaryota > Metazoa > Chordata > Aves > Passeriformes > Viduidae > Vidua > Vidua macroura. Next base: position 49,227,547 of record NC_071573.1, read on the forward strand.
AACAAACAACCAAACACCACCTCACCAAGCAGCACAGACAGAATGCTTCAACCCCAGAGGATAGAGCAGAACAACAAAACAGAGCTCAGCCCACGTCTCTCTTTAGATTTGCAGTCAGCTGCTGTAAATTGTCAGCACACTAGTAACCCTGTACAAAACTTATCTATTACCTTGAGATAATGGCAACTGAGCAGCCGTACCATCGCACAGAACAGCTGAGCCACCCACCAACAGCAAAGAGAGTTTGCTGTTTTTCTTCCCTCCTGCATACCTGGTTCCCACCAGACTTCTGAATGGTTCCAGCAGCTGAATCAAGACATCACCTGTGTGAGGTGCACTGAATCCACTTCAGAATACAAAAGGATACAGCCTTAGTGCTCCAGTCTGAGTCCCAATGGCCAGTATTTTCTGAACCGGATCAAATGCCAAGGCTGAAGGTTGATAGGGGAAACCGTGGCGTACAGTCTAACAAGTCAGAGCAGTGCAGTAACAATGGGTCAAGCAGGACACCAAAAATAAAAACAATCAAGACTGTATGTTAGAGAACAGGATTCAGTGTTAATCACAATTTAAAAATGAACTACAAAGCAATTTAATCATAAACTGAGAAAATCACCTGCTTTACACAAACCAGTTACAAAAGATTTTTAAAGTCATAATTACTCATTCATCTTCGAGCATCAAGTGACAGACTTTCTGAAACTTAATTTGAGTCTTAACATTTCTTCTGTGTAAAGACTGTATCAACTCAGCATTTCATTTTTTCATCTACCTCATTCCCTGAGTAATCTTATTTTCAGCTCTAACAAAGACGCTAAACTATTAAAATCTGAGATGTTCCTAGCAAGTTTGGCAACAAAGCCAGACTAATCATCAGAACTACTATAAACTTGCTTTTCTGAGAATCACTTCAATTTCAATCCAACAGACCCAACATGACAGTGCATCTCAGCTCAGTAAAGAAAAAAATAGCAACTTGAGCTTGACAGAACCAATCTCTCAGCCTCTACTTCCCTCAAAGAGAACAGACAGCCCCAGAATTGACCAAACCAAAAAATACCTCGTTGAAAAAAATCAAACCCCCTCAACCATGGGATTCTTTCTTAATATGGACCTATTGGCACATTTAGCTTTCTTGGTTAGCCAAGACTAATTTGGTAATTGACCAAGCAATGACTCCATTAAACTTCTCAGGCTGCAATTAATCAGAACTGAGAACATAATACAATTGTCACCTACTCTTACTTCCATTCTAAATGCATGCATCCCAAGGCATATAAATGGCAGCTTTTCCATTTCTAAGGCTTTCGTTTAAAGCAGAGGTATTTCAGGACCTCATAAACACATATCAAACTTCTGATATACTCCTTGTAGTTCACTGAAGTTGCAGGCATACCCCACAACTCCCTGTATTCCACAACTGAATAAAGTCTAACTGGCAACAGCTCTGCTCTTTTCCATATCCTTCATGACCAACTCCTGAAAGCAGCAGAAATGCCTGCAATACACAAAAAAACAAAGGAGAGTCCACAAACAAGCTCATCCATGTCAAGCTAGGCCATGAGTGCACTGCAAATATAAAAATAAGTATTGATATTCCAATCAGTTTTTATTCCTCGATACAGCTAGTGGTTAATTCGCTGCATCATTTTCTGAAGCGTGCAGACACAAACTGCAGTTATCGTATCACACACAAGCAAATAAATAAACGGGAACTTCATCTCTAGATAGGATTTGCAATAGTAGCATCACCAACTTGGCAACACACTGCAATGAAACTACCACAAACATCGAAAGCCTTTTTCAGGCGTAAAGGAACAGGCTAAATGATTTCCAAATAATGCAGAGGGACAGCTTCCCTGTCCTTCGGGCCCATTAGCAGAGGCTTCTACTCAAACGCCACGATAATCAGATCTGCACTACAGCTAAGCATCACTCCTTCCCCCATCCATCCAACTCTTTCTACGAAGCCTTAGTGAACACTGTCAGGATTACTCGCATGAAAGAGTCTAGACGACGACAAACCCCGAAACTCTCCAAGAAAGACGACTAAAGAAATCCAGCAAGACCTGTACAGCTACACCCACCGCTTTCTTCCCGTCTTCGCCCCCGAAATAATCAATCCAAACACGTAAACACTAGCGGCGGGTAGGCTCAGCGAGGTCGGTACGGAGAAGCAAAGCCCGCAGCGCCCATCGCGGCGGCGCGCCCCCTTCCCCGGCCGCCCGTCGGCTCGGGCTGCAGCATTCATTCACCTTGCAGAGCTGGAAGTGCTCGGACTGGAGCGTCTCCTGGATTTCGGTCTCCCGGTTCCCCGCCTGCTGCTGCTGCGCGGCGGACGACGCCGAGGCGACGGCAGAGACCGCCGTCAGGCCGTCCAGCACCTTCCTGATGTTAAATTTCCTCATGGTCCTCGGCGGCGGCGCTCCCGCTCCCCCCGGCCTCGCCGCCGCCGCGCTGTCACCGCCGCGCCGCCCGCCCCGCAGGCGGCAGACGAACCCCCGCCAGGGAGGGCGGTGCAGGGGCGGCCCGCGGTCGGGGGCGCCGCGCTCCTCCTCGTCCGCGGGGAGAGCGGCGAGGCGTCAGTCCGGCAGCGCAGGGGCGCTTCTCATCGAGGCCCGCGGGCTCGGAGACGGAGACTGGAGCCAAGCAAACAGGAGTCGGTCAGCCCACCGAGCGCCGCCACCGCCGGTCCCACGCTCGCCGCCCGCGGCCGCCCCGCGCCCTGCCCGCCGGGGAAGGCGGCTCGCCCCGGGCCCAGCCGGCCCCGCCCCGGCCACCCCTCCCGCCGCCGGGGCTGTGCGGGCTGCCTCGCCTCTCCTCTCCTCCCCGCGGAGACCCCGCGCCGCCCGCACAGCCCCCTCACATCGTGGCGGCCGCCGCTGTCACCCGTCCGCGTGCGCGCGCGCGTGTGTGTGTGTGTGTGCGTGTGCCGGTCCCCTCCTGCCGCCGCAGTCTCTCCCCCCGCGGCGGCAGCAGCCGCCCGCCCCGCGGCTCGGCTGGGCTCAGCACCCTCCGCCTCCTCCTCAGAGCTGCGTGTGCCGCCAGCCAGTCACCAGCGGGGCTTCTCCCGGCTGCTGCCAGCGCCTGCCGCTGCCCGCCCCCACAACCATCCTCCTCCTCCTCCTCCTCCTCCTGCCGCGGAGGGAGCCTCCCCCGCCTCTCGGTCGCTCCCCCTTGCCTGACAACGCGGAGCGCAGCGCCCCGGGGAGGAGGAGCGGCGGCGGCGATACCGCGGCGCCCGGCCCGGTAGCGGCGGGGCGACCGCTCATGCGCGCTGAGAGCGGCGGCGCCCGGATGTGGCGGAGCCGCTCCCCCCGCCCCGCCGCGCCGTGCGGGGCGCGGCGGGGCGGCCGGGCCCGAACGCTGTGCTCCGGCAGGGCGGAGGCTGCGGCAGGTAACAGGTGGTGGCGGCCAGAGGCTGCCGCGGGCAGCGCCGTCCCTGCCGTCGGCGTGGCGCTGGAGGCGCTCGACGGCTGCGGCGCAGCCGGGCTCCGGCGTGGCTTCCCGCGGGAGATCCCTCGCGGCTGCGGCTCGTCCCGGGCGGCGGGGCTGGTGCGGACCGCGGCCGGAGCAGCGCCGGCGGATCTCACGGCGGGGCCGGGCTGGGCGGCGGCAGCCGCCGGAGCCGGGATGGCACGGAGCGGCGGCGGAGCCGCGGGCGAGCCCAGAGGAGGGGTGCGATCCCCCCGTGCCACTCACCCCGAGCGCCCTGCTGGTTCTGCGGCCCCGGCCCGGGAGCGCTCGCTGTGCGGCTGAACAGAGGGCTGCGGCCGAGCTGCCCAACACCGCCCGGCAGAGTCACGGCCAGCCCTGGCGTCGCAAGGCGAGCGCCGGGGTTACGAAGGTGCTTCCATTCATTTTTACGGCTGCAAAACCAATTTAAACAGGTGGCACAGAGCCAAACGTTTCCTTCTGATAGCCTCTGTTGTACAGTATTCTGTGTTTGCTTTTATTTTTCTTTTACTGCTAGGTTGTAGTTTGGGATTATCTAGTCACTGGTCAAGCAGTAGATATTATTCGTCTCAGTCATGTTTCTTTGTTCATGAAGGTCATAATTATTTGTGACTCATTACTGAACTTCTTTTCAGCTAAAATTAACTGATCAATCTCTTTTGGAGGGAAAACTTGTAGAGACGTGAATCAATCAAGACGATGGCTCACATTTCCTATCCTCAGCATGAATGCCTTTGCAGTAGAAGGCTCTGCACACTGGAAAGTGGTCCTTTCAGGTGGTGTTTCCAGCCTGATGGCCAGACACGCTGTGTTAGCCCAGTGTCTGGTGTCGTAGTGCACTGAGGGATGAATGTAATCAGAATGCAGCGGAATCGCTACAGTGCAGCCAGAAGTAAAAAATCTCAGAAGTAAAAATCCCACAAACTCTTCTTAGACCTGTAAGTTCTTGTTAATTTATAGTTTAATTTAGCTGTATTACCAACAAGTATATGATGTACAAGCATTTGAAAGAAACCAAGACAGTCCACATACTCTTGCAAAGTGAACTTAGAGAGCTGTTCCTTCTGTTACTAGGACAGAAATGTTGGACATTTCCTGAAATCATCTTGGTAAAATGTGAAAGAATGCTTCCAAAGATGACAAAAGTCCTAGGAAAAAGAAAGAAGTAAACTTAAATGAGGTTCAGTAAATACCTGATGTGAAAATTAACTTAATTTTAAGAGATAAATATGTGCAGTTTCAGCATGTCTTTAATTATCTGTAACATATTTTAGCTAACTCTGTATAAGTTACAGAAGTAATGCCTATTTTCCCATCTATTCCTACATGCTTATTATAACACACTGAACTGGGAAGAAAACTGGTAGAACTTGGCCAAGTTTGAATGGTAAACATTCAAGTTGTTATGTTACAGGTAAAAGACAGGTACACATATAACTTTAAGAATGTCCTTCTGTTCATTATGTTTTAGGCCAGGCTCTGCAAACACCCCAAGATACAACTTGGATAGTACAACTAACTTTTTAAAATTTTTATAGGAATATTAATCACAGCAATAGCCTCCTCAAAACTGGGTGATGAATTAAAGGACATTAAAAGCTCTCTTTTTTGCATACTACAGTCTCTTTCTTTTTCTTACTTTCTATATACTTGGTCTGTGAATGCATTATTTATTTGATCTGTACATTTTTAGAGGAAAGACTGGATTTGTTTTTCAGTTTACATTAGCACCTAAGAGGAGCACCTCATTCATTATTGCAACCTTGTATTGATACGTGGAAACATTGAGGCAAGTGATACAATATACACTAGGTTGGACCAACACTAGTTCCTCTCCCTCATGCCTTCAGGTTAATGCCATTAAAGGAATCAGTGTTCTCTGGGACTTCAGCTTTTCCTGTAAAAATGTTTAAAAATTTTTTCTCCATCAAATTAGTGAAAAAATTTGTTGACTTCACTGGGACATCAGCTGGAACAGTAAAAGGCCTTTTAATATTATAGTTCAGAAAATATCCTCTTCATTTCTCAGGATATAGCTGCTGTATTTGAGAGCTTCTTTGGGCCCTCTAGCACTTTCACAATAACCACATCCTGCTTTACAAACAAGACCATTCTGCTTAACCTCCTTCATGCTGCCCACTCAGACGTTCCAGCCTCCAATGTCAGAAATCACTTTATACCTCAGTCCAAAGTTTTATACCTCAGTCCAAAGTCCAGTATCTTACAAAGCTACACAAGAAGCAGTCAGACCCAACTAGTGTGCAATGTTGTTGTACTCAATTATGACAGAGTCCAGCTGGGACAGAGCCAGTGTTAAATGTTCACAAGTTTCTTAGGCCCCAGCAGTGCTGTGGAAATCCCTGCCATCAAATGAATCCACATGGCTTACGTTTTCTTTGCCTGTCATTTCTTACTGATCTTGTTATCTAAGGCTGCTAGAAAATGAGAGAGGGGATCACTTGCTCATTTCTTGATTGGTATTCTACAGATACCACATAAACAGCCACTGTTTCTAATAGGTATCTGAGACAATGGGGCATTAAGTGTTCTACGTATCAGTGCCCACAGGCCATTAGTTAGTATAGGTCAGACTTGTTGGGTCTTTTGCCTCAAGATATTCACAATAACTTTACAGGTGACTGTAGGGTGCATTTATCACTGTGCTTATGAGCCTTCTTGGTTGGTTTTTGGGAAGGTTGGTTGGTTGTTTTTGTGGACTGATGTATCACCAGTGTTACCTTGAAGAAGAAAGGAATGATTGTAGTCCCACATGAGCCACAATGAGTAAAAGCCCACCCAATTATAGTGTATTCTAAAATTTGTTGGAATAATCAAGAGCAGTGGGTAGGTAATGAAGTGAAAGGTCCACATATGGTGTTTGTCATTAGTTTGTACATGAGCCCCAAAAGTGTTACTGATTGTGTCCAGAGAAGGCTGCAGGGGATTTGCACACCTTGCAAATTTTTTGGTAATTATTGCAATACTCAGTGTATATGAGAAATGGATCATCAGAAGTTACCTCAAGATCCCTGCTTGGCCTTTAACAGCACTAAAGCTTTTGAAAGTCAGTCAATCCAGACTTTGAAGTCTAAGAAGCACATTTAGCTTTCCTGAGACCTTCTTAAGGTGCTTAGTCACTGCAGTCAGGATCGACTGAGCCCTAGCCAAACATTTCCTCGCCTTAAATAGAAAGAAACTTGGAAACATTTCTGGACTAATCTTATTCAGATTGTTCTACTCAAATGTATCGGACAGGGCAGTGTAACCACAGCTCCCAGTAAGTTTTGGAATCTTTCCTGCCTGCTGGGAAACTGCTCAAGCTTTCTAGACTTAGAGCTGTTGCCAAACAAACATCTGTGATTTTTTACCCCACAATAATCTGCACTGGTGGTGAATCCTAAGGAGGACTTCCAGCTGCAGGTGAGTTTTTTGATTTTTCTGCAGCTTGGTTTGAATAAGCCATAAACAAGACAGAAACTAAGAGCATGTGTCAGTTGGCTGGTCAGGAAAAAAAAAGCTATGCTAGTGCTCACCAGAACCACAGCTGGAGGTGAACTGTTTACTGTTTGTAAATTCACCCATTTCAGAAACATCCTGATGGACCATGACACTGATATAATGAGTTTCTGCACTTGGAAGCCTATGTGGTCCTTGGCAGGCACAGAGGTCATGGGGGATCCATAATAAAGGAGCTATGGAACAGCATGACTAGCACTCATATAAGGATGCCATCAGGCTGTATGCACATATATGACAGAGAGAGATCTGCAGCTGCAGAGTCTGCACCAACATTCCTGCACATTCAGCTTGGGTCAGCAAATAGAATGACAGGTGCATACATTGGTTGTTGAAATCTGAATTGGCAGGGCTCTGCAGTGCTGATCTATGCAACCAGCACAGCAAATAATATACTAGTGCCCATTTAGCTGTTGTGCAAAGCTATAGTATGGCAGCAGAAAGGCATGGATGTCTTGGAACAGTTTGAAGAATTGTTGCCAGTTGTGCACTGTGGGTCTCTGACTGCTGGCCACTAGCAGTGACAAGAGGGAAGCAGCTGCGATGCACGAGCAAGGGAGAGTACATAAGGCAAAAGGGAGGAATGACAGCAGCACTGCACGATGGAAACGTGAGAAGGAGGTTGTGCAGTGTTCTTCTCAGTATCTCTTAGCACCTTTGTCCCACCACTGTCATGCTGCACCAGACTAAGGCAGTGTCAGCTATTAAACTGTGCACTAAAATTTACTGCATCTAATGAAAATACCCGTGTTACTTATTGAAGTGCAGTGTTGTACTTAGGCTCATAAAATTCACATCTGTTATACTTTGGATCTGACCCTTTGTCAATTTATTCCATTCCTTACTAATTATAGTTTTTATGGATTTTTTTCTGTATGAGTTGATTTCATAATATTTATCTCAAACTGAAGGGGTTTCAGTCTCTATGTTTTTAGGAAAATCATTACTCAGGTAGTGTTAGTGGATGATCAAGATTTACAGAAGGAGCAGTTAATACATATATTCAACATTTAGGTTTGCTTAATGCATTGTAGGCCTTTAGATGCCAAAGTAAAATTACAAATAATTATACTAAGGAACTTCTAATTTTATCATGATCTATGCAACACTACAAATAATGATACTGAGGAATTTATAATTTTTACATGACTTATGCAATCACTTCAACATGTAATTAACCTGATGTTTCCTTCAATTCAATCTGGGCACCTTCTTAACAGTATGTATAAGATTAAGCTACATCACGAGAAGACGTGGTTTACTCCACTGACAGAACGACATGCTCAATACCAGTATCATTATTTGCCTTCTATTGTATGGCTTCTGTAATTCCATCTATTCTGATGGATATTTGAGACATATTAATGCAGAGTCATATTAGCACAGAATAACTGAGGCGAGAAGGGATCTCTGTGATCATCTGGTCCACTGGTCTACTCAAGTCATAAATTCGATGCAGCTTCAAAGTCAGAGCATGTTGCTTACAGTCATGTCTAATTTTTGCATGCCTCCCAAGATGGAGATTCTGTAATCTCTGGGTTGTTTTTTCTTTTTTTTTGTTTTGGTTTGGTTTGGTTTGGGTTTTTTGCTTTATTACAAAATAAAATTACAATTTCACATTCCATGTACTGCATTTCGATTTTCTAGGTTTTACATTAATAGCAGCCCTAAGTCAGTATTAAAGCCTCAGACATACAATACTAGTCAAAACATGTTTTTAATAACTTGAGGCTATTATCCATCTGGAAAAATATGGGCCAATACTTTACTGAATAATGAATATTGTTTCATATGGATTTATCATACACATTTTATAGTTTTCAGTCAAGTATATTACAAATGCTTCTTATTACAGTGCTACTTTATGTCCTGTGTGAAGTAAATATGAATTACAATCTGTCTCCATTAAAAGACAGCAAAGTATTAGAAGTGAAATCAACAAAAGCTTTATAAAGTAGCCAAATTAAGATGAAGTATGAGTGTCTGCCAAGTGAGGAAGGTTCATTTTGTACTAAATGAATTAAAGCTAAAATATGATGGACAAAACAAATTTAGCCATTCTGAAAACAGAATTATAGTGGTGCAATGTCTTTCAAATACCGTGATCTGTTTATATGGAGTACTTTGTGTGAAGTATAGCATTTCAGGCAGGATCTTTCATCAGATGATTGTCAAACACAAGAAAAAAATTCCTTTTTTTAACTGTCATTCTAATTACAATGCATTAGTTGGAAGGTCTGTTGTACAGTAGTTTAACAAATTAGACAAGTACTAAGACTACAGAAACATTAGGCCTTTGTTAAAAATAGCTAGTATTTTACTGGTATTTCTCTTCTTGCTTTAAGTTAAAAGTGGTGAATTAAATAAACCGCAAAGCTAAGCATGCAAGCGAGTGGCCAATCCCTTTAAAGATGCTGAAGCTAGAAGATCCAAAATGCATCAATGCTTCATTTAATTTTAGGCTTTCATTTTTTAATACAGTTATTTTTATCCATGTTACCATTTTTCTGTGACTGTAATCCCTTCTTCAGTATAATAACACCAGATACATATTTAAATTTTATTATTAGCTCCATCCTGTGAGAAGATTTCAGATATCAAGACAATTAAAACATTCACCATAAAAGTATGAGCATTCTAACATGCATTCTAGCATGCTCTTAACTTCATATGCCTCTTCCTGCATCTTCCCCCTTCCCTCCCAACTGGTGAGATAGGAGGTGAAATGCAACGACAGCTGAGACATTTCAAAGAAAACACTGGTGTGCTCCGATTTATGAATAACATAATAATCTGAAATTAACAAGGTAAATAGTTGTTTCAGAGAAAGTAAACAGGTAAGAAGGCAAATGGGTAGGAGAAGCCTAGAGTATGCAGAACAGAATCCAATTTATTAAAGTCAGTGATCCTGACAATTCTCATTTCTCCCATTCTTTAATTTTTCTTAGGGTCTGCTCCAGGACACTACTAATCAGTGAGCTTCTTGAGTTGGTTTTAGATCCAACTGGTGACTTAGTCTAAGACTTTTTGAAGTCCTAATTGAGGCAATTGAACTTTGACATGAGGTAGGTGATTGAGTTAAAGTCTAGAGGAAATTGTAAGCTTTAACTAGATCAGCTCAGCAAGCTCCATAGTGCATGACATTGTTGTGACCAAAATTCAGACCTATTGCTGAGATTGGGTTCAGCAACTTGATGTATTATCACAGTTTTCAGCTTTACTTCAGGCAAGGTGTGTAAGAAGTCATTAATATCTGCTCCTTCAAATCTCCCTGTGAGTCAGCATCCCTTCTGCTGCAGCACTCCAGTCAGACTGGTTCCAGCGTCAGTTAGGAATAGCCAACATTTATGAATTATACCTGTATTCTATAGCCCATTACCATGTAGATGCTCAGTTTGAGAGGATGTTTCCTGAGTAACACTGGGAGAAAAACTTGGCACAGGCCCCCGCACTCCTCAGGCACAACTGACAGGTTAATGGGAAAAAAAAGATTGCCTTAATTTTAGCAACTGGAAATTGAGATACACACACAAGGCGAGCGGTGCTGGTTTAGCTGTGCAAGTCTGTGGTACAGCCTGTACTGCTGTGTGCAGCTGTGCCTAAATTACAATCTGCAGTAGGAGCCATTTAATTTGCATTGATCTGCATCTCTCTCCTTACAAGAGCAAGTAGCTTCCCTGGAACAATGTTGAGGTGTGTCTGGAGGAATCACAGAGGCTGCTGGCACAGCCTGAGGTTACCCACAGCTCTGTCTCCCAGCTAGGAAATGGAGATCCTCTCCACAGCCAGCCCCACTCCCTCAGTCCTTCTGCTCAGGACACCTTCTCCTGGTGGAGTCTGAGTGGCCCTTATTTACATTCTGAAGATTTTAAGGCAAAAATGGCAGCTAAGCTTTTGAAAAACAATCCAGCCTAACTAATATCCCTCTCTATTCCCCATCCCCGTAAGTATCCAAGGCCAAGATGGTAAAGGCTTTGAGCAACCTGGTCTAGTGGAAGATGTCTGTCCATGACAGAGTGGTTGAAACTATATGATCTTTGAATTCCCTTCCAACCCAATGTTTTTCTGTGATAATACTGAACTGCACTAATTCTGGGCCATGAAGGTTTCTTTGTAAAGATGGTTTAACACGTAGTCAGGGCACTGTGCGAGGGCTGGTGGCTCTGTGGGTCATCGGTAGCTGCTTATGGGAGTCCATTGGCACAGCCTGGAAACCAGGATGTGAGACATCCACCAGCCAGGAGAAGACAGTCATGAGGCCCTGGGGCAGCCCCAAACTAGGGCACCATGGGGAACCTCCATGGGGATGTGTCAAGGCTGGGCTGGGACACGGGGCCATGGCTGGGCAGGACCATGGCGAGCTGCAGAATGGCCTCGCTGCAACATTTCTGGGACAGGAGCCAATGACTCCAGGTGGTGACATGGGTCCTGTGTCATGGGAAGCCCTGGGGACTGGCAGGGACAGTCAGGGCCAGGAGTGCCCCCAGGGCTCAGGCATTTTTATGCATACATCTAGAGCAGCAATTCATATCTGAAGAGCAGTCTTATGTCTTATTTTTCTAGGTCATGAATATTTTTGTCTAGAAGTCCAGCAAAAGCAGATTTTTTTGAAGATAAAGGTACACCTTTTATATTTATCCCATAAATAACCATTATATCAAGTGTCAGTGAGTTATTTTCTTGCTCTGTATCTATATTTTGCTGATATATTCTCCATATATCGGCGGATATATTTGTGCCTTCTGTCTTGCTCCTGGATATGGCATTCAGGTTTGGAGACACTCCTGGACACACTGAATTTCAGGAATCCCTTAGAGCTACCACACGGAAGATCCATGAGGCTACTTTATCTTTCAGTAAGTACTTTGAAATACTTTTGTCTGTCTTGCTGATCCCACAGTAAACACAGTTCTTTAGAATCAAGAACTTAGGCCACTGAATAGTATTTTCAAAGAATTATTCCTGTTTAAGCATAAATTTATTGAAGTATATATCTAACAAATGGATTCTTAATGCCTGTGACTTTGGAGCTTTCAGGTGTTGATGGATGTATTGAAAAGGTGTCCTTCCAGAAAAAAAAAAAAAAGCATATTAGGGTTTTATCATAAAGTAACTGCTGAAATGAAACATACAAGCATTAACAAACATTGCCTTAAACCCCCCTGTAAATGAAACTGTTCACATAATGCTGAGGAATAATACTTTGTTCCTCACACCTTTTGAAAGCATGGTATCTTTGAGCTAAGTAAACGATTAAGTGGAATAAGAAGTTTATCTCCCTATTATGATCTGCGTAGGTTCTTATTACTGTGACTGAGATCTGCATTCAGCACTGTAACTCTCATATGCAGCTTGTTTTTGCTCAGTCTCTACAGAGAATTATGTGAGCAGTATAATTTTTCCCTTTGGTAGTTTTCTTTGAGTTGGAGAGTCGGTTGCACATATCCGCTGCTGTATTTTTGTACAAGAGAAGGTATGCTCAAAGAAATATGCCTTGCACTTCAGCAGAAAATGATAATATTTGTGACAATACCTATTTCATGAAAATTGTAAATTTAATTTAGTGAAGAAATAGGACTTTGTGTAAACAATAAAGAAAAAGCTTTCATTAAGCTGAAAGCAGAGAGAAATTTTTCTTCTGTGAATGTACATAGAGTAAGTAAATACATAAATAGCAGTGTTGTTTAAACAGATTTTCCCCATAGAACTCTTGCTGCCCAAAACCCATAGGAGAGTTCAAGCAGTGAAATTTATGTCCAGTAGAAGTAAAACATTCTAAAATTTAATAGTAACATATTATGTTCATGTATTTTCATGCTGAAAAATATCAAAATTAAACTAATTAAAAGAAGAGCATAAATAGATGAAAGCAAGTTTGTGCTTTGCATACGTTTTTGAAAATGATCTTAATCTACCACAACCTAATATTTCGTTTCTGAAGTAATTATGAGGATTCTGTAGTGTCTGTGTAATAAAGATACAACTTCAAACAGGGTTTACATACCCCACTCTCTCCAGTCAGAACAAGACGGATATTTCTCTTGCATCATACAAAGTATGCAAGTGGGTAAAAAATAGTGTGATCTGGAGGTCAATGACTTCCAGTTCCAGTGGATTAACAGAGAAACACATCCCAAACCTGAAGATCCTTTGGTCGAGGTCTCTTCTTCCAGCTCCTTCCTGTTTGCATGTGGAATTGTGAGCACTTCAGCTGACTTCAGCTGCACAGTATTCCATGAGCGAGAACTATGCAAAGGACTGTGTAACCCTCCACAGCCCGATATTTTAATGTTTTTTTTTCAGTTAGTCTTCTTTTATTCAACACAGACCCCTCAAATCTTCGCTTTATTACTCTAGTTTAGAAGTCCTTGACCTCAGCTAGGCTTTAAAATGGAGAAAAAATGGGGGAGTTGTGTATTGTATTACATATAATTATCACTTTTCTCATAGTGTATTAATTTCTTTACCTTCCCAACACAGAGCACATGCTGTAGCAAAAGAACCTACACAAACAAACAAAACCTCACGACAACTACAAAACCCAAGAAAACCAACCAAAACAAAAAAAACGTAACAGAAATTAAAATAATGGATCTGAAATGATATACCTTATACATAGAAAACTTAAATGTCACAGGTGATTGTTTTGAAAGAAAAGAAGAACACTCTTTCTTTCTGAAATATCTTTGTACACATAAGAACTATTTCACATGTCTGAGGTTACTCTTAAGAATATTTGCTTTCTTGACCTTACACTGAGAGCAGCCTCAGGGTGAAGAATTTATCTTTAACAGAGAAAAACCCCTCTACAAATAAAGTGAATAACCCTCCCCTGCTTTACGGTCTGGAACAATTTAGTGAAATGTAGATTGTCAAAGATAAAGGAAAACTTGGTGTGTTCTATTTAGTCTCTAGCGATGTCCATCCGATCATCTATTACGTAAAAAAAAGTAATTGAGTAGACCTGTGTAAAAGGCAAAAAATGAAAATAAAAAAACCCCTCAGATATAAGTAGCAACTTCAAAACAATAATAATGTTAACAAAATAGTTCAACACAAGATTAATATGTACATTTACATATATTTATTTATGATCTTGAAAAGACATTTAATGGCATCTAGGCAAGATAGCTAGTCAGAAGACTTCACAAAACTAAAAAGAGCCATATGAATAGTAAAATAAAATGCTTGTAAATTAATATATACAGTGGGAAAATTTCAAATAAAAATATGAATATTTATTTTCATGTTTTAGATTACCAGCATCATGCCTGTAGAAAGCTCAGGGAGAAGCTATGCTTGGTAATAGCAAATCAATTAATCTATTTCTAAATTTCTAGAAAATACTAGTGCGTATTGGACTGAGAGTGAACTTTATCATTCTAAACACTATTGTGAAATGAAAATAGGTAAGGAGACTGGCTTGTTTAGGAGAATTTTAAGATACTGGAGAGTAAGTCTACATCACTGAGGAAAGAGACAAATCAAGGAGGCATTAGTTATATACAAATAATAGTGATAAAGGGATGGTTACAAGGGGTTATGACAAGGGGATGTGTTTATACTTGGTATAAAAAATGGAAAAATAAAAAACTGGAAAATACTGAATTAAGAGCTAACAAATTAAAAATTGACAACAGGCTATATCTCTTATACTATACCAAATGAAGCGGTGTAATTTAATGGAAAAAAAATTGATCAGCCAAGAGCTGTGAAAGATTTTTGAAGATATTTGGATGAGTAATAAGCACATCTGCTGATAATTATGCAACAACTTTGAAAAATATTGCATATAGACACTCATGACCAAATTAATCAGAATTTTGCTGGAGTAGGGTAGGAATTGCTTCTACTGAGTTGCATTTCTTCATTTTGGAGGCATTTTCCTAACTTCCTGTCCCCAATATTGTCTGCTGCCAGATACAGGATTATATGGACCACTGATTTAATTCCATTGGTAAACTGCTGTTCTACTCCCAAGTAAAGCAACATTTATTTATTTTGTCATAGCTTTTTTACTTATGGCAGAGTTTCTTTTTGTTTACAATGCTTATAAGTATCCAGATCTCTTTATTGTTAGGAATTCCCTGATTTATGGTACTTCCCTTCATATTTTGGAATAAGCATTTCCCATCCTCTAAACAATATGAATGGGACAATTCATCACCTTTTAAGTAACATAAATTAGAAAAAATCCCTGTATTGTTTATGTGTGTTTGAGAAATCATGTTAAAATTATATATATTGCGCAAACACTGTATCTGACCTTTAAAAACTTAGGAATATTTGGACAAGAATCCTGGAAGACACTTGAAATTCAAGCAGCACTTATGCCTGGATATCTTTAGGAGAAATTTTCAGCATGTACAAAGAAATGTCTGTTTCTCTGAAATATTTGCACTGTTTCTGGATTGAAGAGAGTTATGAAGGACGTGCACTTTTAAATCTAAAAGCTGTTTACAGACCACTGAACATATATATGGTTCTTTAAATATCCTTTACTGAATTATAGGCTTAGCATGACCATTCAGATCCATAATTTTAACAGCATATCTGAGTTTTTCCACTGTGTTGAGATTTGAGAGTAAGCACTGTAGTGGTTATTTCACTCACAAGTTTTCAAATTATCACAATGCTTTTTTCACACCAAAACATTGCAAAGAAATTTACCCTTGAACTATTTGTGTCAAAGCAAGTAAATACTTTGCTTTATATATATATGCATATATAAATATGTATGTATGTATGTAGCATTTTATATATACATTTATTTTGGGTGAATGTTTTTATTGTGGGGATTAGTAATCAAAATAAGAAGGAAAGGAGTGAATCAAATGCTAATCTGAAAATTCAGGGCATCATGCCCTGGAGGTGGGAGATTCAGGCCTTGAAGGGCTGCACTTCCCAATGGTAGGATAACTCACATAAGAAATTCCTGCCACTGGGTATGACTGAATTCCACACAGATATAAAACAGGAGTTACTCCATCATTTTTCATATACTAGAGTGGCACAAACTATAAAATCCCTAATCAGAGACAGAAAACTTGGTTTTTGATAGATGCGTTTACTGAAGTCTACAACTGTCACTAATCAATTGCCTTGGAGTTTTTCTAGGTTGCTCAGGGCTTTACTCATACTCAGAATCAACATTTTAAAAGCAACTCACCCTGCAAGTAAAACTCAGTGTTTAGGTTATAGTGCTGTCAAAGGACAGGGCCAAAAAAATATTTACTTCCCCAAATTCCTTTCTACCACAAACTTCTCTTTTGGACTGGACTGTCCCTTGCTCTCAGAATGAAAAAGTGAGAATTTGTGTTCAAAGAAAAAGCACTGAAGAGCTTAAACTCACTATGAAAGTAGGAATCCTCTTGAGTTTTTTGTGTAACACATCAAATGAGAAGGGTCAAAAGAGAGTACAGGCAGTTCTCCTGGGGAGAGTTCAAAGAACAAATAAATTCTCTAGACATCTGGAATCCCCTATCAAAGTGAAATCTGTGAAATATACCTGTATAAGCCAGACATGCATTACAGTCAATGGTGTGAAAACACAAAAAATCAGGACAATTACTTCTGATGCTTACTGTGAGAAGACCTTCCACTAAGCCTAATATTCTCTTAGTCTATACAGTCTGATTAAGATAAAATAAAATGAAGTCTCAATAGGTGTCTATACTTAGCCTTCTAACATCATTTGAGACACCTCTCTGCAGGGAACAGGTACCAGGCAGGACAATGATTTGTGAGCCTGTGTGTACTCAAAGAGAGCTGAGAGGAAGATAAAACTATCGCATGCTTGAGCGTGGTCTGTATGAAAGGAGGCATTAACAATTCTCAGCAGTAATACCTCTATGATTATTAGTGTGTCTTTGCTAACTTTAGTCAGCCATGAAGAACATACCTAATGATGGTGAGATGGTGCATAATGATGTAGGTCTGAAATTTTTAATAGAAACTCTCTGTGTGACAAATGATGTATTAACTTTAACTTGGACTGAGTCTTTAATATCCTGCCCAGTGAAAGAATCTCAGAAGTCTTATGGCTAGTACCAAATTTACAGAAAATTTTCTTGTTAGTCTTTAGAGGTTCCTCGGTTTGATCTTGCAGCTGGTAAGGAAATGAGTAAATTTTGACGGGTGGACAATCTGGGTTTTACTCCCAAATCTGGGTTTTACTTTCCCAAATATACCAAGAGACTGGTGTGGTAGTTGTTGCAGTCTCTGCACTGGAAATTGTACTTCACTTATCTGCAGTTGAGAATAATATAAAAAAGAAACATTTTTGCCTAAGAAAACTTCCTTTCCTTACATAAAATATTAGGAATACGCGCTTTTTAAAAAGATAATGTGAATTTTAGAAATCTGGTGCCTCTTGATATTCATGTAACAAATTACCTTTTTAAAAAATATTGCATTTGCAAGGCTTGTGTTCAACTTTGTTGATTCTGTTCTGAAAATTAGAATTCCGTGTCTATTGACCATCTGTGCTTTTTTGTTTTAACTAAAATTTGCCAGATTTATAGATGAAAAAGACTTTCCTAATTGGCAACAAAGCAAATACTGCTTTAGAGAAATGAAAACCAAGACTGGTGTTTTACTGTCTCACATACCATGATGATGGACCGCCCCCTTGGCACCCTAAGCATAACAGAAATAGTTTGCCTCTAATTACACTGTTTTAATCACACAGTGCATAAGGAAAATGGAATAAGTGTTTTGATTATTGACAGTGTAAAACCCATTTCATTTTCTTCTTGTCTTATTGGAGCTGTGACAAAGCTAAGAAATAAAATGTATATTGTACAAAAGTTCATGTGATGTAACTGACTAAAAGCAGAGAACACAGCTGAAGTAGTGCCCCACAATAAATAATAGAATAGAGATACCAAAATCTGAACCTAGCAAGTAAGTGTTAATATTAGGCTGTTGAAAAACAAGAAGTTTCAGTGTGTGTTCCACTTAGGAGAATGAATGCAAACATGCTTATATTTACCTCTAAAGCAGCAAAAGCCAATCTTTGACAATAATTATTTTTTAATGCTAGTGCAGAGCAAATATTTTTTTAACTTATGCAACATAATAGTCAAGATGATCTCAGTAAATATAGACACAATCTTACCACAGGCCACTGCCAAGCCTAATAAAATTGCCTAAGACATCATTTGGCATTATATGCTTTTGATAGACACATTTTAGACACCAAACCCATTATCACTATAAAACTAATAAGTTGTTTGTCTTGAGCAAATTTTAAAAGGTCATAATAATTTTTTTTGCATACTTGTCTGCAAGGAAAATAGTCAAAATACTAATGGATGGAGTGTTGGCTTTCATCAGGGATTTAGCCTAAAACAAGAGCTGTAATATGTGCTATGAGCTCCATTTCTCAAAACTATGTCTTGTTTGCAAATACCATTACTTCAGAATACCCACATTTTATTAGTAACCTCCTATTCTTATCCTAAGTGGTTGGTTACCAAGGAAGTTACATACTGGTAGCCAACAGATTAAAGGTATTTGGCTGCACAATTCTGTGTTTTTCCTCTCTTAATTTTACTTAGCAGGTGCCTCACCATTCTCATAGGAGACGCTGAAGCAGAAAAAGTGGGGACAATAGGCACAGGGTACATCTTCTGTGTCCTGGACAGGCTGAGCCATTTTTTGACTTTTTCCTGCTGTTTTAATGCATTTTTGAGCTTGCTAATATTACACTTCTGAGAGAATGATGACTTTTGTTTCCAGCTGCCAGAAAAAAGAAGTGCCCTTTGCTTGCAGCCTGTCCATTGAATGACCTTTCCCTCCTGCCAATTTATGCTCAAGAAATACACGTGATTGTTTTCCCTTCACTGCTTGTTTTAAGATCTTCCAAATTTGTTTGATCAATAGTTCAGAAGCTTTCAAACTGACATGAGAAAATACGCATTTTTGCAGACTCATTTTCAGTTGGATCTGAAGCAGATGAAGCTAGAGATCAGTGAGAATTAATCTGTTCTTAATGAAGGAAACTTGCTGAATTTCTATAAATGCTTGCCTATGACACATATCCACAGTTATATAAGCAGTCTGCCATTTATGCAATCCGCTTTGGCAATATTTATATTTGTATTCAAATCTTCCTTGTGAAAATAAATCAAAACATTATAATTGCCGATCAGTCAATAACCTGTCGTTTGGAATGCTACCTCAAAGACAGCAACAGCCTTCAAAAGCTGCTATTAGGTTTTCAGAGTTGGCATAGCCAGCAATACTTTCTTTCTGCTAAGTTCAAAGCAGATGTTGTCTTTGTCTTTAATGAAACCATGCAGATGCACCAAAATATATCTGCAAGAAAAATTTATAAAGTAACTTTAGATGCATTCTTGC
Organism: Vidua macroura; assembly: GCF_024509145.1. NCBI lineage: Eukaryota > Metazoa > Chordata > Aves > Passeriformes > Viduidae > Vidua > Vidua macroura. Next base: position 49,246,882 of record NC_071573.1, read on the forward strand.
CTGTTTGGCTACATGGCAGTTATAAATGTACTTGAATGACTTTTGCCTGTACTCCAAGTTCTCTGGCAAACACATGGCCATATGAGCATGGCATTGTATCCAAGCTACAAATCTCTGCTAAGAAGCAGCATATGTTATCCTGAGCACATGTCACATGTTAGCATTGTGATGCTGCTTCATCTGAGCACTGTGATGTAGCTCCTAACAATTTCTTTTCTTTCTCTAAGGATCAATACAAAATTGATATTAGGCCCTCTGAAATGAGGGCACATTTCCCATCAGCAGTATCTGCTATCTCCTGTTGCAATGTGTAATGGCCAAGAACATCTACAGTGGAAGCTCAGGCATGTAGAGCTCTTGCCTACGTGCAACCAGTTATGCCAGCTATGGGTATCTTAAGTGCTTCTAAATAACACACCTTAGAAACCACTGCCTGCACTATCACTCGTCTTCTTTGAGTGACAGGAAACAGGGATCAGATTTTTAGGTGATTTTATACAGGATTGCTTTTTTGGGTGGCACAACACCTTTCCACTAAGATGACAGATTTTTGATAGATTTTAGCAAGTAGCATGCTCCATGCTGTGCACAGGATGGATTACTTGCTTAATTTGCCAAGTCAGGAGCCATGGCTGCATACATGTATTACATATTAATTGATCTGCACTTCCCTATTGATCTCAAATCTAAAAAAAATCTACATTATGTAAATTCCCTGAAAGCTAGGACACACACAGAACTCATAAATGTCATTTTCTAACAGAGGGTAGGTTATACATCAAAGACAGAGCAGTGACAAACAAAGGTGAAGTCCCTTAGCCCCAAAGAAAAAAGTTGAAGAAAATTTTAACCAAATAGTACATGCATGAAGATAAATGCAGGAACAGTTATAGAAGTATAAGTTGTTGTGCTGGGGTAAGTTTGGGTGGTGTCTCTGAGCCCTTAGTAGCCTGTGACCAACAGCTGAATTCCTTTTGCTTTCCATGGGGTATCTCACAGAGATGTGCTGTTCTAGCTGTGCCTCTCAGACATGTTTTGATGGGAGCCATGCTGTCCTTCTACCATCTGGCAGCTGCACCAGGACTACTTCTAAAAGCATCTTAAAATATTATCAGCTCACTCGGTAATTTAGAGGTCATGGCAGTGTTGTTTGCAGCCAAACATGTATTTAGCACAGGCTAAATGAACCTTTGCTTTCAGGCAATTACAGCTTTGATGCAGTAGCACCCTAAACTAACTCTCCATTATTTTCACTGAGTCAATGGTCTGCTGCTGCTGCTTCTGGCCAGAGTGTTCTGGTAGCCTCAGCTGCATAAACCCTTGCCTAAATTTACTTCCTGATGGCAAGCACTTAATCACGTGGCTCCTCAACATTTGCTCTAGAAGATGGCAGTAAACACTCCCAAAGGTGGGAAAAGACCTTTCCTGGAAGTTGCAGGTACCACCCTTCAGGTTTTTACTGCAGCCTCTCAAGGGAGAGTGCTGCCTGAATTGAGAATGCTTCTCCCTCACTGTGTTTCAGTGCTAAGTGCCAGTGATTTAAGGCCAATGTTTGAGGCCATAGCTCTCAAAAAAACATGGTCTGTCGCATTAGGATGCAATTCAGAAAGCTGCTCAACTGTTAGTTACTAGTTCTTGGGTAAGAAGTGATGAAACACAATGCAAGTATTTCTAGTCCCTGAAGCTGACTTTGCCTTAAACAGACCTGTTTACTTGGGCAGCTACATGGAGAGGTACAGTCAGCAAAGAGGCAATAAACATCATAATCTTAAACTTCCCAGCAGCACTTATCAAGATTACAGTCTTCCTTCCTTCAGCCCACCCTTCAGCATCCATCTATCCAGACATGCATTCTTGGAGCAAGTGCTGGTACATCTGCTTATTAATGGAATTTTCCATATTCCTACTCAGAGCTACATGGCACTGGAAAGCTGCCATGCGTGTGCCTAGTGTAAGGCTTCAAAATGAGTTTTTGTGCCAAAATACAAGGGTATATGTGACTTACCACAGGTACCAGGTATGCCCTGAAAAATGTGTTGAGATGCCCTCTCTACTAACTTAAAATCCTTTAGCACCTTCAGAGCTGTGCCTTGAATTCAGGTCTGAGCAGCTGGAATGTTAGGTAGAAACATATGCCAGTGGATGGAAAAAAATTATCCATAGTGCAAAAGGGAGCATGGTCTACACTGTAGTCATATCAGCACAGTGTCATCCCAAACTCATTGGGCTTGCTGAGATGTAAAGCTCATTAGTTCATGCACATTGGCTTCCTTTCACAGGCAGGCTGCTTCCTGAGGCTAAACTAGCATGCTGGCACATGTGCTACACCATATTGTCATACCAGCTCATTTGGCAGAGCTCAGACTTGTGCACTCCCCTCCTTCTGTGCTGTAGCTCCCCTCCAGGTATCTGGGAGGGTAACTGATGACTGAGCAGTGGCTCTTTACACCAGTACATGCATGGTGCTGGTAAGCATCTACAGTCCTGCCCTTACTGCCTTTGAAAATCTAGTCCTTGATGAATGTAGGATTCCAGAATTGACAGATATCTGAGAATAGTCAGGTGACTGCAGGAGTAGGACAAGACACATTTTTGTGGACCGCTGATAGGTTGAGTCCTTTACAAGATGTGATTTATGCTTTCCCACCTTACACTGATGTTCTCAATAGAAAGGTGGAAGTGCATACATCCAGACAAAATGGTCTTCCATCAACACATCACTTAATGAAAGACCCACATTACTGCTAGTCTTATGACAGCACCCACTTTTAGAATAATTTCTGGACTTTCACTCTCCTTTTCTTTATAACCTCATTTATGTTTGTTCTTAATTATGCTTGGGCTTCTTCATTATCTCCCATATCCCAACAGCCATGATTTTAGCAGCCAATTGCTTGATTATTTTCTTCTTAGGAGCTAGATAGAACACCTTCCTGTTCAATAATAGGAGAATCCATGCCTACTATAGTAAGTAGGCTAGGAGTGCACTATCCTTCAAAGACCACTAACCAGGTAAACAAAACATATCCAAATTAGATGCTCTTCCACGTTTCTCAAATCCTCTTCCAGTCTCCACTGCACCCCTGAAGACCCTTTAACCCTGAATTGCACTCCCACTGCCTATTTCCCTCACTTTTCTCAACCCAAATCTAGTAGCTCCATGCCAAGATGGCATTTTGCCACCCCAGAACTGAGCATTACTGTTTCAAAATTTTACTTCTTACTGTTACTGAAAATCCAGTTTTGGACCAGAAATAGGGTTAAGCATGTGTAATCTTAGTGTTTGGATCCTGACAAGAACACTGGATCGTGTAAAGGCTTTTTATTTATTTTGTTACTGTTTGTTTTCCTCTTTTCTTCTCATTACTTGGTCTTTTTTAGCTTTCCTCCTCACGTGTAAAATTAAAATAGATATCACTTCAGAACTTTTAGAAAAACTCTCCCTCCACAAAAAAAAAAAAAAAAAAAAGTCCAAAAAATCCTAAAAATCCTTCCATACTGTTAATTTCACACCTGCAAAAGCAGACACAAAAAACCCCTACCACCCACTTTTGGTCAATAAATATCATTACTGCAAACAAGCATGAGTTGTTAGAGCTGAAGAAATCAAGATGCGCTTTTGACAGGTTCATTTGGCAGTGTAGGAGGTATTCTACAATTCTAAAAATGTGCTCTATTTTCACAGACATTTTGAGATGTCTCTGTAAGTTCTCTTACAGAAGATGGCCTAGGGCCCATATGGTACAAGTCAATCTGACAGATGTTATATAATAATCTTTCTTGATTAAACTAGTACAAGACATGCTCTTCTCACCAACCAAGTAACAAGAAAGAAAGAACCCATCCATTCTGAAATCAAACACCACCAACTACATAGACATGATAGGGCTAGAGACCTTGCTGTAAAAATGTTCTGGTCATGTTTGGGAAATCTTCGTCCCTCTATGTCCCCTCTATAGGAGGGGTCCATTACCAGAGGAGGTAAAGTATCAAACAGGACTTGTTAGTTCGAAAGCTTACATCCTTGCCATAAATTTGAAAGCCAGATTAAGAAATAGTAATATATACCAAAATAATTCATTAAAAAGAAAGCAGTAGGAAGAGAGGGATTCACTACAGAACTGATAATAATTTAATTACTTTGCACAGAGAAACTGAAAGTAACTAATTTAATTTATAATATATGTAAAAATACATATATATAATATATATTATATACCTTATATATATGTAATAATAATAAAACATATATATTTAGAGAAAAATCTATATTATATTTTTTGAGGGTAGAAAAGGTCATCAAATATTTTGTATCAGACATTGCAGAAATAGGAATCAGGTATATTTTGAAATACATATCTCATATATTTTGAAGATGTTATCTATACATACAAAGAATATTTTCCCAAGGGAATTTGCTGAAGAGGCCTTGGGCATGCAGCATCTTCTAGGAGCTCATTATGACTATCACAAAATAAAAAAAACTTCATGCTTTTCTTCAAGTTTCTCAAAATTGCATCTGAATCTCTAAAGCTGTTGATGAGAGAGAGAAGGATGTAATGAGACCATGCCTATATTGCCAACAAAAAAAGACAATTTAGCTCTGAAACATCTGTGCTGATCATCTAAATTAAACATTAAAAAAAACCCCAAAACTGTAACTGTCTTTAATGCCTATGGCAGAAAAAGCTTCAAGCTCTTCCACATAGACATTTTATTTTCTTATACCAAATATGATCACGAAGACTGAAGTTTCTGGTTTTCACTCAGTTCTGAGTTGTTAAAATTGCTTTAAATATTTAAATGCAATTTATGTGTGCAGAGCCTCACCACATTGTGTTGTGATTTTGAACTAATTTTGCAAGCCTGCTTTTCTTGGTATTTTGTGTATATTAGCAGTCATGTGGGGATGACTGTAATTCATTATGTCATGAATAAATTTTTACAAAACTGGATCTTTAGTCTATATCCAGTAAGACTGAGTCAAAGGACATTTTATACCATAATGTTTTTCTTGATCTAAAACTTTCTTATGTTTTAGGACTTCTTTCTTTGCTTCTCTCAGAACAGTTAATCATCCTGTCTTGCTTAGCTGGTAAAAAATGTAGGCTTATGTGAACACAGCAACCTCAGATACTGAGGACAGGACCAAAAAATACTCTGGTCTGGTGATACAGCTCTATATCTGTGTCAGGCTTGTCAGTCACTCTCAATTTCACGCTATTTATTCTGATGTGAAGCCATTCAAACACGTAGGAAAACTCCCATTCATTTTATTGGTCTTGGCATGCTTGTCCACGTCTCAGCTGAAGCAACAATCTTCTGTTCATCTTGTATGAAATTAGACTTCATCTTATTGTACCAGAACCCCCGGGAACTAATTACAAGTCTATTTTTATGGTAAAACAAGCGTATTAAAGGTTTACAAATTGGGTGGATGTTTGCTTTCCTTAGCTCACATACTGTGCTCTGGAGTATTATTCCCACATGTAAACAACACTGCAAATATAAATTGCCTAAGTGGCTTCCCTGTTGTCAGAAACAGCTGTTCAGTGTGCTAGTTACTCCAGCTTTTTTCAAACACAGAAACTAACCCCCTGAACTAGTTCTTTTACAAGTGAATAGCAAAGTGGGATACTGTAGGAATTTATTGCTTCACTAATTTTCTTTGTATTTTAGAGTAAGCGTCCATTCACAAAATGAATACAGTAATGTTGATTAATCAATCAAAAATCATGGGCCTAAACTGAAGCACTCAAGCATGTGTGTTGCTTAATGCTAAATCTTGCTAAATGCTAATGTGCCTAATGCTAAATCATGTGCTTTACTGTTCTGATAAACAGAGTTCTAACACATCAGCTTTCCCTACATCCTTGAAAGTGGTTGAGGATAAATTTGATTCCTTATATTCGAAGTCCATGTTTTGAACCTTGAAGTATGCTTTTGAAATTCTTAGAGAAGTGGTTGGTTGGTTAGGTTTTTGGTTTTGTTGTTTGTTTGGTTGGTTTTTTTTCAAATACAAGGATCAGGTATACCATTGTTTTTTAAAATAAGAAGAGTTGCACATATTATTTGGTAACACAAAGTGACTAAATTTCAGAGAAACACTAGACACCATGAGAATCATGATAAAACAGTAGCTTTCCAGAAGGGGGAGAGAAAGTCACTGCTAGATTGCAGATAAGGGAACAAAGCATTTGTGTGGATGCTCATATCTATGTGCAACAGCATATGCACAATATACCAGATACACAAATGCTACAGCTTCCCTGATATCTTTGTATCTCTTTGGCACTGTCCAAATAATAACAACTATTTTCACCTTCTTTAACATTTGAGACTATAAAGATCACAGACAGTGCACAAGAACCATCAGTAAGCACCACCGGTAGAAGATTTAAGCACTCTAACACTGCATTAGTAATATCAAAAATCAGCTATGGCTTTCTACAAATTAATTTTGTGGTAATAATGATTGTCTATCCATTTTTGGCACACTTATTTTAACAGAAGTCTCAGCAGCTACAGGAAGAGTTTTTATCTAGGTGGGAATTTCAGAGATGAGACAAATGACAATTAAATGTGACACAAAGAGAAGTTTAAATTGATATTAATGAGGGCCTAGATGATGATGGCATAGTCCAGTGCATATTTCAGCTACTGTGACACCAATACATTGTTTTAAGTAAAACAGAAAGTCTAAGCACTTTGAAACAAAGAACATTATCATTGAAATATTAGAAGGATTAACCCCAAAGGAGCTGGGCTTTACCATTGAGATGGAAGGCGTGGTAGACTTGTTTAAACAGGCACTCCTTATTATTGTGCCAGTTGTACCTGTGGTGAACAAACAGGCTTGACTCAACATATTTGTCAAACCTTAAAAAACTGTGTCAATAGCAGCATGGATGGTGCACAGGACTTTGTCAGAAGAAGAAAGATTTAATACCAGACAATGTTCATTTTGTTAGCTATTGCTTCCATAGGCTTATAAAGATCACAAAGTCTGGTAAGAAAACTCAGTTTTGAGTAGCATTTGCATGGTTCCAATCACTGAAAGAAAAATAAAAACTCTCATTTTATCAAGTAGTCCTTTCCTACTATTAAGGTTTACTGAAGTCACATGGAACTGCTATAGGCACTTTCTGGATGACGCTTTCACAACTATTCTGGCTTACCTGCATTAGTAGGGATTGGCCCAGAATACCTGAACTCTAACAAATAGCAGCTGATGTTGAAATTAGATACATAATATAGAAACTACTCCCCAAACTGTTAGTGGTAAACCAAACAAGCAACTAAAAATAAAAAAAAAAAAATTCCTTTAAAAGACAATCCTAAAAAGGACTTCAGCTTTGACCCTTCCGCCTTTATCAACTAAGAATGTCGCCACAATTCAGACAAAAAGAAGCAACCAGAATTTCAAAACTATTGAAATGAGGGTAGTTTGCAAAAGTGTCTTTTTGAGTAATTTTTTAAAATCTGTAGTTATCCCTGGTGACTCTCTGTACACAGAAGATCCTAAATAGCTGTGCTAATATGAGTCTAAAGAACCAGTTTGCCTAAAAAACAATAGAAATATTCAGGCAACTGTGATTAAAATTTCATTACTGCTTACTTTATTTCTCGTTTTCATTCAAAATTCATGTGAGCTACCTATTCTGGGCAGAATATATGTGACCAGGTGCTTTTACAAAGTATCGCTTCATATTCAGACATCAGGTAGCACCAATAAGAAGCAGTAATAATACAGAATAGTGTATGAAAGACAGGAATTGGCTGCCTTATCAAAGGACACTAAATGTTTTTCTCATTAGGCAGCAGATAATATCAAAAGTAATTCAGCAAAAACTAAGTAGTATCTTTATCATTTTTAAAAGTCACCCATAGTGTTTATCCATCATGTTTCATTTCATATTCTTAGCCTAATAATTCCTCAGTTACTACTTATGCTCATTTAAACTTTGTTCTGCTATATCACCTGTTAAATGAATGCAGAACATTTACTCCAAGCTGGTAGTCTGAAATATAGAATTAGAAATAGATCTTATGTGTTCTTCCATTAAAAAAAAACAAACAAAAAAAACCAAACCTAAAAAAATTGTTGTCAGTTGGACAGCTCGGAACTACAAATTTGAAGCATAAATAAAATTTGAACACCCCCATCTCCTCTTTATTTCAAAATCTCACACATTCACAATTTTGACAATTTTGACCTTACTAACTTAATGAAATACTCAGTGTTGAGCCAGGCTTACAGTGTGGGGATTCTATAGTGTGAAATTAATGAGCTGGATGGGATTCCTTATATTTGGGAGGCAGAAGGAAGTTTTGTGGGGAGGTGTGAAGTCTACTCACGCCAGTGGAAATGTGTTGTGTGGGCACTGAGGTGCCTTTAAGAGGAGTTCCATAATCTGACATTTTCTTGCTTTCAAGAGTTTTCTCTGCATGGATGTCATACTTACTCAGCCTTAACTGATTCAAACAAAGTTCTTCTACACATGAATCTGCATGATCAGCGGGGAAATACTCAAAGTAAGGTTGTTGAAGCCACTCATAGGTTCTGACGCCACAAAAAGCTAAATTCAGCAAGCTCACAATGTACCAACCCTAACCTAGTCTGAATTTGTACCAGAAATACTCCATTAGTCACCATTCGGGCATGATACAGTCTCTGCTACCTGGCAGTGTAGTATGAGTGGGACTAGAAATGTTCAGAACCGTTTACCATTATCTGAAAGCAGGAAAGACTTATCTGCTAAGACTGGGGGGGAGTTGGGTCTGGGATATTTAGTGTTGTTTTCTTTCTGTGTCTAACACTGGAGTCTCTTTCCTTAAAATCTTGAACACCAGCTTTACTTTGCCATGCAATTCATAACACTTCAGTGTAAGAGTGGGTCTGCTAAGTGCATCTGTGTACATATGTACAACCTACATGTTGAGAAGTACCTTTGTGCTCTCTGGGTGGAAGTTCATGTAAAATTCTTCAACTTTGAATTCTTTATAAAACAGTTAGTCTTTGTTTCAGGTGATTTATGAATTTGCCAAAAGATAAACCAGCACGAAAGTTACTAATTAGCACTGCTATAGTCAGTACATTTTTCAGCTATCACCTCTCAACTTTCACCTCCTCTTTTACCCCTAAAAGAGAATTTCAAACACAAATATGTGTTTGAAAATAAAATACTTCTGGGTACTTATCAAGTTGATTTTGCCTTGCTAAACTTTTCACAAGAACTAAAGGAGAATTATTGTGCTTTTATGAATTTCACAGTGTTTGCAGATAAGTGTTGAACAGGCAGGTAGTACATTTGGAATGTTTTGTGCAGATGTCTGCAGGATGGGTAATACTCCCTGACAAGAGATTTAGCAACTTCTAACACTGTATTACAATTATACTTTGATAATACCTTACATTTAATTCTACCTCTTTTTAGTGAGCACATAGCTTGGCTAATCTCACTTTATCACACTAGTCTGTTATTTGATCATACTACCAAGTAAATCTTTGATTGAGGGAACAGAAGGATATTCCTTTTTATTCAATTATTCTCAAACTCAGAAAAACAAAAAATCAACTTTTGGCTGGAATATTACTTGCTTAATTTCCACACAAAAGGAATTTTTAGCATGTTTGATCAGAAATTTACTTCAGAATGTGAGCATGGGAAAACGGACAGATATTTCTCATTAAAAAAAAAGGCATTGGTGTTATTCTGAACATCTGTAATGGAGAGATGTTAGAAGCTGAAATTGAGTGAAAAGTGGCTTCAATTTGCTTGAGTTACAGACTGTTAGAAAAAGAACCGTGTACTTGGGCAAAGCAAATTTTTCTTCACTAACATGGCATGCTGTGATGGTTCATGGTTAATAAGCCTAAGAGCCAGGGGCTTGAGAAGCATTTTTATGCATTTTCAGATACAGCTGACAAAAAAAAAACCCCAAAAAACCCCAAACTTTGCAAAATGGAAAATAACTCTCAACAAAAATTATTTGCCCTTTGCTGAAAATGTTCATTGAAATAAACCAAATCCAGGTGTGCAATAATTCTGAAACCTAAAAAAAAGTGATTTGATTTTAGTTTTAGGTTTTTTACAGGAGTTGAGAAAGTAATATTGTTACCTACAATCAATTCTTTCTTTTTGCCAAAGGTGTACAGAGTGGAATTGCTCAGTAATGCTGAATACTGTTTAGGAACCCAGTGAGACGGGAGCAGATTCGAGGTGTGTTACACACAGGCTTCCCTCTGACAACCAAGGTGTAAAAGCCACCAGAGTAGGCAATTATGCATCATCCCAGTACATCTACTCCAGACTCAGGTAACTACAAGTTATGACCAAGGATGTGCTTCTGAAATCAGATGAAAATCAGATGTAGATTGTATCATACTTATTTCTATGATATTTTTTTGATGTTTGCCTTGCAACAAAGTACACAGGGAAAAACCTGGTATAACATGCAGCTCCACATAAGTAAAAAAAAATTATTCAAAAGAAGGTGGAGTTGGTTGGGAAAACAGAGAAAAAGCTATGAATTTTTTGACCAAGCTATATGAACTGGGTAACAGAATTGTTTTGCTACCTGAAATTTTAATGAGTCACCTCCAAAGTAAAGTTGATATGAAAACAACGTTTCAAGCATGTTCAGTTGATGTAACTTGAAGTCACTAGTTCGTATAACCAAGGTTTAGACATTGTTTGCAGTATGCAAAATAGCTTAGATGTATATAGGACATAAATGTGGGAAACAGATGGAACACCCAAAAAAAAAGCATATTTAAGAGAAATAATAATTTTTGGAGGAGTTAACTTTCTGCAGTATGATGTGTATTGAAGTTGGGCTGTACTCAGATGAAATAAATGAACAAATTTTTGCATGAAGAAAAATATAACAAAATGCCAACAGATTGCTATGGAGAGTTTGGCAGGAGATAAGTAATGTTATTCACAATAAAAGAACATTAAACTTAGTAATAGCTCCCTGAAATAAAGCTTAAAACTTGCAACTGTTTGAAAAATACTCAGAGACTGATTAACAGGAAAAAAATTGGATTCCCACAAATTTCAGTGTGACATAGTGTTCAATCATGGAATAGTCCGGGTTGGAAGGAACCTTTACAGGACTTCTAGTCTAATGATCAGGAACATATTCAGCTAGATTAGGCTGCTCAGAGGCCTCACCCTGAAAAACTTTAAAATTTTGTTTCATTACGTTCATTACGCATTAAATTACTTTTTTTTCCCCTTAGCTTCTGCCCTCTGTAAAACTATGGAAAGTAACTCCTTTTCCTGCATTTTGTGGAGAAAACAAACAAACAAACAAAAAGTCCTACAGCTGGAATGGGTCTAATTACAGAATGTTGTTAGTATATCTTTTATATAGTTTTCTATTTGATTTTGAGTATGTTTTACCACTTGTTTTGGTTTAAATGCATGAAGATTTCCATTGATTAATAATGTTTTGTTAGAAATACACGTGAGGAAAAGAACTTCAGAAATTTTATGATGAAACTTATGATTGAACTTCAGAAATTTTCAGTTTTTTTACAGATATATTTTCTTACTTTCATGATATTTCTTTCCATAATAATGTATTCACATAATTGCCATCTTTGCAGACACAAGTATGTTATGTACTGTCACTGCTATTTATATCCTATTTACTTTTAAATATAAATGGCTGTCTAATAATAATGGAGTTATTTTGCCTCTCTGAATCATGGTACCTCTTACTTCAGTAAAGGATTTTTTTTGTGACAGATGTGAGATGACTTTCTTCATTTTAACCAAAATAGACTATTAATAATTTGTCTGAAAGACCTTTACTTCTTCAACACTATTTTTAGAAACTTAATGTTCAGCACTGTAGCTCTCACACAAGAACACCTTCCAACTCTCATCTACAAGTGCAAGAGAAGACACAAAAGAGAAGAAAATCAAGGTCATAATTTTTTATCTAAATGTCACATATGAGAGGATAAAACATAATGGCTCCACTTGTGTGTTGGGTCATCTCAGGACAATCTGTAAAGTATTGCATTCTCATTTCAATGTTTTGGGCTGCTTATTCCAGTTTCCTAATGTTCATAATTACACCAGCTTTGAAAATTACCCTTTCACATCTATTGTAACCAACTTAGCCTTAAGAGGTACATACCATTCCTCACCATTCATTCTTAAGAAAATCGAAAGGTTATAGATTCAGCAATTTCACAGCACGTAGATACAATAAACAGCTATGATTTTTTTGAGCTTGGCGTTTCAGATGGCAGTTCTGTGTAACCATAAAAAGCCCTTATATCAGAGGATTGTGAGTATTGTTCTTTTATATACCCCATATTGCATATAAACTCCTTGAAGATTAATATTCCCAATCACATACAGAATGTGGCCATCAATTAAAGAACTATGGCTGGAGAGTCACTAACATCTTTAGATTTACAGTTATGAAATGAAATCAGGTCCCAAATCACAACTGGATGCAAGCATTCATTGAAATTCCAAGATTCTACCCTCTACTTTAGAAAAACACAGCTGCTTTATGAATTTTTAATTTGCTCCTTTTTATATTTCAGGCTTTATTACTCTCTGACATTAGCCAAAATACTATACAAACAGGAACAGATTATTGCAATATATTCAGCTTATCTTTAATTGGTTCATTCTGGAAATGGGAGAGTCTCCAGGTAAACCTGTGTCATTACAACATGATGCAGTTCATGCTTATGGCAATGACTTACAGGAGAGGAAACTACAAAGTTCCCTACACAACTCAAACAAACAAACAACAATAACAAGCTCCAAACCCTTATAGATATTGAGCCACTACTAGGTCTAAGTCCCTCTTTAAAAATATATACTTCTGTATGCCCCTGATTCTCATGGGAACCTTTATGCTTTATGTCTGCATCTCTGTGGGATTCTCACTGTGAATAAAGGCTTGGGTGCATTATTGCTGGATAGCTACAAGCATGGAGGTAACTGAGGGACCTGTATGCCAAGGTGACCTGCAAGTTACTGGGCAAGATCAGGAGGGAGGGGTTTGTCAGTTACCAAATGCAGAGCCCAAAAATAATGGAGATCAGAGAGTTCCACAAGCCTCTCTAGGCTTTACTGGGATTGTCTGGTTTTAAGCAGAAACAACAGAAATTGATCTTTCCCCTGAAAACAAACACAAAAAGCATTATTATTCTGAATCTATATACTAGCTGGCACAAGTGGCATACCCTCGTTTGAACATGCCATGCCAGGAACTGAGATCAGACATGGTGAGCCAGCCATTTCTGCAACCTTCCTACTCATCCATCTCCACATACAGTCAGTTGAAACGGTAATTAAAATGAGGTGTAATGCAAACCTGCTAGTCCCATCAAAATTTGGGATCAGATAATTGGCAGATTACCAGTGATGTGATTACTCCTGCTTATGTGATCTGATGATACCTAACCACAAGGTCTGGAATATGATTTAGAAGCTATATATAACAGGACACTATTTACAATCTCCAAGATTTTGCTAAGGCATCAGCAGCTTCATATAAAAACTTTTCTGATTAAAGAACACCTAAATCCAAGTAGTTGTTCTTACTACATTACTATGGCTGGATAGTGCCACTGCTTGCTCTTTTAAAATGGATCTGACACTGCTGAAGAGAGGCTTTGCAATGAGTTTACAAATTATGATTAATTGTTTGTGCTTTTCAGTCAAATGTGGCAAGGATTCAAGTTTGCATGTATATAACACACCACACACAGATAAACAGATGTCATTGAGCAGAGTTCTAGATCTTTTGGCATGGATCCTCATCATTGGTATGCATTGTTTGCTTTACGTTATTACATATTTACTGTCTCTCAATTATTTTCTTCCTTTTTTTTTTTTCGTTTTAGAGAAGAGATATACTCCAATTTAAAGTTTGGCATTTTTTAAACAAGTTAAAACAGTCATCTGTAAGGACTGACTTGTTTTTGATTAGGGGATTTTGTGTTTCTTTGAGGTTGGCTTTTTTTGGTTGCCTGGAAAAAAAGCACTTAAAAATTTGAAGAGTGAAAATAATTTTTCCTACTCTGAGCTCACTCAAGAAAGACCAAGTGGAATTTTATCAAATTTTATAAAGCATTCACTTTTGAGCTGAGCAAAGTCAGAGGAAAAAATTTCCCCTAAAATGATGGGACCTAATGACAGATTTTAATGAATACAACTCATCAACCATAATATCTTTTAATTGACTAATTGCTCCATGAACTCAGAAGCCACAGAACAGAGAAGGAGCATTGCACTTAGGAAGGGTCACTAATGATTACAGTATCCTGCAAACCCCAGGTGAAGTTATGACTTTGGTAGAGATGACCTTTGACACTCGTAAAAAGGGTTCTCGAAAGGCAGTTTGGATAATTTGCCTCTGGGAAGAGTGATAAAGATGCTGATTAAAAAAAGATTTGGTCTCAAAGCAGACTACAGAGAAGTTTACAAAGCTTCCTTCCTCTAGGAGCACACTTGTTCCGTTCACATGTTCCAGACGGTCACAGCAGAAAATGTGGCCAATCAGAAATAAATTGTTTTCCCCATAAAGTATTAGATTGGACTGGTAAGCTAATAATGAAAGGAATAAAACTGGGACTTGCAAGTAATCAGCTTATATTTGATTAAATATGATACAAATAATCATAACCAATAGATCAAACCAATTGATTAATTAGATGTGTCTAGGAATAGTAGTTATTCTTTGGCAGAATAAAAGCCTCACCTCCATTTGTACATACACAGTGTACTAACACCAAGAAAAGGAAGAAGGTAGTATAGTTCTCTAGGAATATATATATTTATAGATCAATGAAAGGTAAAAGGAGCCACAGAGAGATCCCTTTAGAAATAAAAAATCTAGGTATGGTAAAGAGAAGAACAAAAATAATGAGAAAAGTGAGGCTGAGGAGAACACTAACACCTTCTAAGAAGGTTTATGACCTTTGAAAGTCATTCATTGATTGCAGATGAATGGTGAAAATATTTGTACTTCCTGAATGGCATTATTTCCAGAACAGATTCCCTTGCTCCTACATAAAACAAAACCTGCTCCATCGGTTTTATGCATGCTTTACTTAATGTGCCATGAAACATTGCATTAATTTAATGTTGACCAACCTAGCCCAACAACTGGCAATTTTTGCAGGCTTTCCAGCAATCCTTTAAGCTGGTGCTTGAAACATGGTAATTAAATACTTATTCAAAATGCATTAAAATTAAATGTATGGCTCAGGACATTCAGATTTTGAAAACAGTTGGCTGGCTAGGATAAACTGGTACATTCTGAAAGCTTGCATGTTATAGCCATTTGCAAAAGCTAAAGATTTGGCCTTTAGAAAGGAATAAACTTGTCCCATTTATTGTGGATTGATTTATGTTGTTTTAGAAGTGATTTGGTGAGGTTTTTAATTTTTTTTAATATAATTGTGTGTTCTATGAGAACAACACGGATTCTCCAGAGTAGGACTTGTAAAATTTAATTCCCAAACAAGTTGGAGAGTTAACACCACAGAACAGATACCATTTCTGAGTACCTTGAGAAAGCCCTTGTCCTTATTACTTAAGAGTGAAATTTTAAGAGTTGTAAGTTAGACATGTTTGATGAAAACAAGGAGAGACTTACATGCTGAGCGGGAAAACTGCTGAATTTGGAGAGCTTGAGAATCATATCCCACTGCAGGCACTTATGCGGATGTAATACACCTCACAGTATTAAACAGGTGCATGAAGCAGTGCTGTACAAACAATAAGGTCAGGAAGAGCTAAACTCTATCAAGATCTCTCTTCCAATATGATCCTCTGATGGTTTCATAGTTCATGATTAACACAGGCCATGACTTAGCAAACCCTGAAATACATTCTTAATTATTTAAGCACTACTACTTATAGTAGACAGTCCTGTAGTTAAAAGTCAAGATTATACTTGCAGTATCACTGCTGTTAGCAAGATTTCCTATTTTGCTTGTTGGAGAGTGGGAAAAAAACCAAAACAAATTCTCCTATTTACTCTTCCTTTGAGAAGAAAATTCTATTCTTCTCCCATATTCTCTTAGCATTTGCATTCTTCTCCATACCCACAATATTAGAAACCACTCACCTGAACAGCCAGCCTGTGTTTCTTAGCTTTCCTTAGAATTAATGGAGAGAAAAGCTCATTCATGGAGCAGCTTGCAGCAAGAGCTGTATCCCTGTGAGATGTCTTCTAGAACAGGGCTTTCTGCCCTCTTGTTTACCCAGGTGTATGGGATCAACAGCTAATAAAAATGGCTACACTTGAGTAGCTTAATTGTGCTCTCAACACAGCTTGAAAAGTCAAGGAAAATTTAAACTCCAAAAAAATAAAAAGGTTAACATTCAGAAATGAGGGATTTTTTTTTTTTTATTTTGTGTGTGTGTGCCTGTACTGCCAGGTTGATTAATATGGGGTTTTGTACATTTGTGTAATATCTGCAGAGATCCAGAAAGCATTCTTGTAGTTTGCAGTGCCTGACACTGTGGATATGTCATATTCCCAAAAAGGGGGACAGACTGTGATTCTTGGATAAGTTACACTTTGGTTATTGCATTAATCTTCTGCCTTTGCAATGCTAAGGGTTTGAAAGCTGCCTTTTTTCCCTGCTGAGATGTTCAGCCAGGATGTGTTGCTGCATTTAGCAGTCCTCTCGACCCTTCTGCTTGCCCTCACACTGACACCAACTTTTGCTTTAGTCTGCAGGCTGATGTACAGCCTCCAGTAGACAAAGTTGTAGAATTTTTAAGTGGCAAATGACTTGGGTCTCCAAGACCAAACTTACCTTAAGTATTTGGCTCAGTTTTCCATTTATCTGCTGATAACATGTAAAGGGTGTTTTTAGCCACCAATAAATGTGAAAAAATATCGGACTGGTTTTGCAAATATCGTCAATGCCAAAACAAATCTCAACGTAATTCGTTCATGAGTCAGCAAATACAATCTGCCCCGACCTCCTTACCCTCTGTGAGCTAACCATGGCCAAAATGGTGTGAATGACACAATGCTCGCAGCATATCCTTGTAGCTTGATTTGCTTTCTCTTGCAAAAGAAAAAACAAGGGCAAAGGCCCCACTTGCTGAGTTGGCTTGCATGGCCATTCATTACCTCCACTTCACCATGTAAATATTATTGGAGGGACTATTTTTTCCAACATTAAATAGGATGTGTTGCTAAAAATGAGAGAGGTACCTATTGTCTGAAATTCTTTGAAATGCTAGAAAATTCATTTCCATATAGAAAGTTTTCAAATTATACCATGAAATATGGATGGACATGACCGTTTCTATTAAAAGCTCACATTTCTTGCATGAAAATGGGGCATTCATATTTAGAACGGCTTTCACAAAGTCTGTTACCAGGCCATGGTGCTACTGAGAATCATACCAGAATGCCAAAAAAACCATTGTTTTGTTTCCATTCTGTAAGGTTATTTATGACGAAGTTAGGAAAGTGAAATGGAATTAAAACTGGCCAGGGATGTGAAAGGCAACAAGAAGGGCTTCTATAAACAGGTGACAAAAGAAAGACTAGAGAAAATGTGGGCCTATTACTCAATGAGATGGGGGACCTGATTATGCAGTGTAGGACAAGGCTGAAATACTGAATGCTTTCCTTGCTTTAGTCATTACTAACAAGACTGGCCTTCAGGAATTTCAGGTCCCACAGACCAGGGAGAAAGGCTGGTAGAAGAAAGTTGTGCCCTTGTTGGAAAAAGATGGTTCAGGGAATATTTAAGCAAGCTGTATATGCATAAATCCATGGGCCCTGATAGGATGCACACAACAGTGAGGAGGCTGCTAGAGTTTATTGCATGGCAATAACCTATAATGAGATATGGTGACCAGGAGAAGTTTCTGAAGACTGGAGGAAAGAAAATGTCATCCCTATCTTCAAAAAAGGAGAGAAGGAGAAACCAAAGAACTACAGGACAGTCAACCCCACCTCAGTCCCTTGGCAGAGAATGGAGCAGCTAATTTTGGGATGCATTTCTGGGCATATTAAGGCTAGAAAAATCAGCCGCAGTCAGCATGGCTCCACCAAGGGTAAGTGCTTGACCAAATTGATAAGCTTCTATGAAGAAGTGGCTGGCCTGGTGGATGAGGGAAAAGCAGTGGATATTGTATACCTGGATGTCAATAAGGTATTTAACCCTGTTTCCTATATGATCCTTGTAGACAAGCTTCTGGATGAACAACAGTGAGTTGAAAACTGACTGAATGACCAGGCTTAGAGGGAAGTGCAAATTCTAACTGGAGGCCAGTAACTATTGATGTGTCCCAGGGGTCAATACTAAGTTTAATCATGTTAAATATCTTCATCAGTGACCTAGATGGTGGGACAGCTTGCCCTCAGAAAGTTTGTCGATGACACAAAACTGGGCATAGTGGCTGATACGCCAGCAGGTTGTCCCACCATCCAGAGGAACCTTGATGGGCTAGAGAAGTGAGCCAACAGAAACCTTATTAAGTTCAACAGGGAAAAATGCAAAGTCCTGCACCTAGGGAGGACCCACCCCATGCTGGAAGACAACCAGCTGGAAAGCAGCTTAGAAGAAAATGGCCTAGGGGTTCTGAATGTGAGCAAGCAATTGCACCCTTGTGGGACAGAAGTCTAAGAGTATCCTCAATTAGAGAAATTATTGCCAGCAAGTGGCAATAATAAACTTCCCATCTACTCAGCACTGGTGAGGACACACCTGGAGCACTCTTTCCAGTTCTGGGCTCTTCAGTACAAGACAGACATGGACATACTGGAGAAAGTCCAATGTACAGCCATGTACATTGGAAGAGACTCAACAATCTCACATATGAGGAAAAGCTGAGAACTCTGGGTCTGTTTAGCCCAAAGAAGAGAAGGATTGGAAAGTTAGTTCCAGAGGACATAAACAGCTGAAGGAAAGATGCAAAGAGGAGCCATGGGCTTTTCATCAGTGACAGTACTAGGGACAGTGGACAGGGACTGATATACAAGAAGTTCTGTCAGGAAACACTTTTTCACTGTGAGGGTGCCTAGGCGCTGCCACAGTCAGCAATGAGGTTGTGAAGTCTCTATTGCTAGAGACACCAAAAAGCCATCTGGACATGATCCTGGGCAGCTGGCTTTAAGTGACATTGTTTGAGCAGGAGGCAGTTGGACCAAATGAAAAGTTCAGAAGTCCAGTCTCAACCATTCTGTGATTCTGCAAAGTTAAGAGATTAGAGAATTGTATTTGAAGCAAAGAATCAGCGTACTGCTCTCAGACATCCTAACAGAAGCAGCCCTGGGCAGATTTAAGCTGGGAACTTACTGCAGGTTCCTGTGTGCTTTGGGTTCCTGCCAGCTTAGAAGGGTGGAAAGCTCTTAGCAGCTTCTGAAAATATGACTAATCCCAGAGGGCACAGATCTGAGTACCACATTTGATCTTTGTTTCTGGAAAAGCTTGCTGTATTTGTATTTTGTAAAGGAGAAGGAAGAGATTTTTATGTGAAGCTGTTTTAGAAAGAAAATACAGCTTGCCTTGGAAGGCATTCTTGGGTTTGAATTATCAAAATAATTGTGGAGTATTCCTCTCCCTTTGGTTTGTGCAGAGAGAAGATTAAAAATTTAAGTAAATTAAAGATAAGATATTTTAAAGAGCCTTTGATATTCTGTTGGAAATAAACTTTCCAAATTCAGTGTTTTTTCCTTCCTCCAGAGAATGGCAAATTTGCAAACTCAGCATTACCACTAATGTTGCTTATGAAACTTTAATTTAGTCCTCAAAGTTAAAGTCATCCTAAATTCAAGATGCCTTTGATCCAGTCACCTGTAAACTTAGATTTAATGTTCATTTGATCTCCCTTCATATGCACATGGTTCAGGTCATGTTGTTTATCTTTATAGTGGCTGGACATGAAAGCAGAGACAGCTACTTTCAGTTCCTCGTATTCTCGTGAGTCCTTTATTCCCATGGCTCAGTCACATTCCTTTGCCTGAGAGTCCCAAGTTGGTTTATTCTCAGTGTGACAGAATGGTGGGAATGTTTGGCTGGAATCCTCATTGTGTGTTGAACATGCACATTTTGAAAGACTTTTAATTTCTATTTAGGCAGAGTTTACCCAAGGGACAGCTCCTTTCCTCCTGAGTACACTCCCTCATCAAAGGACCACAAGGTTGTCTGAGTTGCTTCAGTAAATGCTTGAATGTGTACTTTAAAAATGGTAGAGCACAATATTTTCCTTTAGTCTTAAGGTCAAAAATAGTTGATCTTTGTTTTTCCCTCCCACTAGAAGTTCATTCAAAATCAGACACCCACACTATAATACAGTTTCAAGGAAAAAAATGTGACACAATCATAAATGCTTCAAGGCACAATCCTATTCTGGAAAGCATTGGGCAACCATCACTTGAGATTCCTGGTAGCCTTATGTAGCCTTATTTGTTGCATATATATATATATATATATATATTCATATTCATGCCAATAACTTATTATGTAAACACATGCTTATCTCTAAAGCCTGGGAACATTTTAAAAACTAAATCATAACCACAGCAGTACATATTTTAAGCTTAGTGCTCTTCATTCAGTCAAAAACCAGCCAAAATACTCCTGTTAAATTACTTGCATGTTTTTCTATCTAGTTTCTGCTAGCTATCATAGTCATAATTTAATTTTTGATGTTTTTTCATGTTGAACAAAATACTGCTGCGCAACAGCATTTCAGGGCCCTCCAGCTTTGCTACAGCAGGAACAGACTCAATGATTCACCTGAGCTGCTCATGAGTGTGAGGCTGCAGAAGGGCCGTATGCAAAACTGGATGTGCAGCTTATCTCCCTTCTCTCTATAGCTTCATGCTCCAGTGCCAGGAGGTGGAACGACTGCTGGGCAGATTCTCTCATATGTAATGCCAGCATCCTCTAGTACTTCTATAGAACTCCAAATCAAATGTCAGTAAATAATTAATGCAAATAAAATAGCAATTGTGTTTTGGTCACAGCATGGGTTTTATGTGCCAAAGAGAGGCAAGAAGTCTGTAGGAAGAGAAGAATGCATCATTGCTTCACAATTGATGGGTTTGACAGATATCAGCAGAGTTTTATTCTTTTGCTTTTGGCATAGTGGGGGCCAGGGAGTGGTGGGGGAGCAGAGGCCCTCCATGGAAAGGCGGCTGTGTCTGAGGAGGTGGTGGTGTTGTGTAACCACATTGACAGAGTGCGTCACAACATGTGACATGTGGTAGCAGAAGAGCCTTAAATAGCTCTCACCATCTTTTCTCCTTTGGAGGTTTTGAGGAAAATTTGATTTTCTGAGTAATGTTTTATCCTTCAGAAAATCACCTGCTAATATGGCTCAAGCTCCTCTAGAGAACATCTCCCTAAGTTGTCAGGGAATTTTAGGGTAGAACTGGTGAGAATCTTGGTTTTTTTAGCCCAGATGTTAAAATTGTACACCCCAGAGACTATGGGATGAATATATGTTCATTAATCTTGGTATTAAAATTGATCAAAGTCCCTTCATGACCTCATCTGTAACAGAAGTTGGGGCTGAATTAATTCCTGCTTGCGCTGAAGCCATTATTAGAAGAGTGTCTGACAATGACTAAACTTTTTCCAATGATAGAGGATCCATTGCAAAATACAAAACTTTGTTTAACTGTTAATTATCTTTTGTACTAAAATTTCCACTTTGTTTCTGAAGGTTAGTGAACTTATCTGGATTCATCATCCACTCAGGACTTTGTTATTCATTTGTCTGCTAGACTTTAGAGACCTTGTAACCACATTTCTGTTCTTTATTATTGTACTTACAGACAAGTAAGTCTTGTCTGCAAGTCACTGTTTATTTCTGTAAGCTAAATACATTGAGTTCTTTCACTCTTTGTCTCCAGGATCTGCTTCTGCATGTTGCTCATTGCTCTGATCTCTCCAGTTTATCTGTGTAGTGTTTGATCTGTAATGCCAAATTTGGACTAAGCATTCTAGCAGTGCCTGTGCAAATGAGGAATACAGCGAAAGCATCATGTCAGCTGTGCTGCTTAATATTCCCCTTTTATTCCTCCCAGAACTTAGGTGAACATATCAGAATGCTGAACCCACATGTCCAGCACATCAGTGACCTGAGTCCTCTTCAGAGTTACTGCATCTTTCCTGCAATTGTGGCTTTTATTTTTCATTTCTGGTTGAATAAGTTTTTTGGGGCAGTACTAAAATGCGGCCTGTTACCCATACCCAGGAGCGCTGTGTCCTGCTGACCTACACCCATTGTGCTTTACTACACCTCAGATTGTGACATGAGCTCAGTTTCTGTAAATCACCTTAAGTCTTGTTATGCAAATTAGCAAACGACCCCCTGAGATTCTGGTGGGATGCCCTAAGACCCTCAGACTAGCTTAAAGTCACTTTTCTGCCCTCAGAGTTTCCCTCCACCTCTGCCAGAAAAAAAACCTGTTTCTCCATGCACTGCTCCTCCACATCTCAGCGTGGGCCAAATTAACTTAATAGATCAACATTTATTACTGATCCTCAGCAGTAATACTTTTTTACCTCAAAGTGAGATTTTGCAGCTGTCTGGCCAGGCCTTCTGAGACACAGCCCATCAAAAGATGTTTTGCTGGTGAGATCCACTCAGAGTTCATGTTTCACAAGCACAGGTCTCCTTAAAGTGAAATTTATTAAGCTAAGACTTAGTCTTTCTCAGGTATTCCAACATCTGGTGTCAGGCTGTGTAATGCAACTTGGATTTTTCACCCATATTCAGCACTTACCTGTCACCAG
Source organism: Vidua macroura (assembly GCF_024509145.1). Classification (NCBI taxonomy): domain Eukaryota; kingdom Metazoa; phylum Chordata; class Aves; order Passeriformes; family Viduidae; genus Vidua; species Vidua macroura. Next base: position 49,269,653 of record NC_071573.1, read on the forward strand.
GCCAAGGATGAGGCATCAGCTGGGGCTGTCCGTAGTCTCTGGGGTGGGGACTAGGGTACACCGATGGTGTTTGGGATTTAGGGTGAAAGTGGGAAGGTAGGAGCCACGAGGGAGGAGTGTACTGGTTTGCAAGATACGCCGGCAACAGGGTCACGTGGGATGCTGAGGCTGTGGATGGCAGCTAGGAATGTAAAGGCAACTGCTGGATGGGTGATAACCAAAATGAGCAAAAGTCTTTTAAGGGGCAGAAAATCAGGAACCAGTGAGATGAGAGCAGAGACTGAGGCAGCTGCAAGAGTGCAAATGAGCCTAGGTTCTCTTCCCTCCCTCCTCTTCTTTTATTTCCCTCCTCTTCTAATCTGGCATAAGCAACTTTTTCTCCAGGCGCTCCTTGTAGACAGCATCAAAGCTGTGCATCCAGAAGGAAAAAGGACTGCTGAAAGTAGCCTGTAGCTAAGCTGGCCTGGGCAAATAAATGTATTCTCCTATGTATGCTCTGGCCATTCAGATAGTTAGGGATGGTATCTGTCTTTTTCTGACTCTTTCTTTCCATTTCTCTAAGATTGTCTTCAATGCTCTTTTATAGCAAATAAGACATATAAAATGTAATAAAGGAATAAAGAAGGCAGTTCCCCCCAGTTTGCTTCCAACCCTTCCCACCACTGCCCCTCAGCTTCATTTGCCATGCAGCAGCAGTCTTTTGTAAAATTTCTCTGAATATACTGCTCAGTAAACAAGCATTAATTAAAAGAATAAGAAGATGGAGATCAATGTTGATTTACAGACAGAAGACAGAGAGTTAATCCTGAATAGATAAATAGCTCTGAAATTATATCTAGAAAGTGAATGGAAAGAGAAGAACAAAATATCTGTCAAGTTCTTGTAGTGGAAAAATAAGACCCAGATTCTGCTTGGGCCCAGGATTTGCATGTCTGGTAGAAAAGGGCAGGACTAGACAGCTTTCAGGATACTAGTGCCAGTGAGGTGAATACCAGAAACAGCTGGTTTCTTTTTTGGGCAAAGTTTTTTATTGCAGGTCTAAGAAATATTTTCATCCTCCTTAGGCTGTCATGCAAAATCCTCCCAGATTCCTGATATGTGTTCCATTGCAAGAGCTTTCTTCCCATCTTTGTCCCTGTGTGTTCCCCCTTTCAGTCACTGAGAGAACTATTATTTCCAAGATTATCTTCTTATCACAAAAATATAATATAATTCCTTCCAATTTCTCCACCTATTTCTTTCTCTGTCTAATCCCTCAAAGAAAATTTCAGCATATAACATATTTCCATTGTGGCATATGAATGTCATACAGAGGGCAGTGCTGCCTTTTCACAGGCTCTCCTGCTTCCAAATGTTGCACTGCTCCTTGTGATATTTTTTTTTTAGCAGGATTTGTTACTGTTCAAGCAAAAGAGGAATCCACTGCAGGAATGAATTTACACTGGCCTTGTGCCACCTAATCTTGAGAACTGAGACACTGAGTTTAACATTTCTGAGACAAACTGTAATGTGTTATAGGCTCTATGTAGCTTAACCTCTAAGGAGGGAGAAAGATGTTCGAACAGGGATGATTTAACAGAAGCAGTATTTAAAAAAAATAGACCCAGGCCAACTGAAGGAAAAGGACCCCCTCTTAGAAAGCAGTAGCAAGGATATGCTTTCTGAATTTCAGGAAAGCGTTTTTCAAATGGCAAACTGTGCCAAATTCTGCTTCTCTGTCCCAAAGCCCACGATTTGCAGCATGATTTGATGCTTGGTGCATGAACACCTGTGAAATAATGACTGAGGAAGCATAGCAGTAAGTCCCTGTAATTCTCTTAATGTTATATAGTGCACCTTCCCCAAGGGAAATAAGAATTTACACTCTAAGGGGTCCCCCAACCACTTAAAGTACACGTCCCTCAAGGTCCCATTAAACTGCCATTACAGTGAGCCTGGGGCTGTGCTGTTCTCTCCCCCAGCTCTGTGTTTTGTGGCTCCTCAGCAGGTTTCCTCATTATTTTGGAGGAAAATACAGCCAATAGATTGAAGATCAAAAAGAGTCGAAAGCGAGATGCGAAATACCAGCCCAGTCAGAGCTGAACAAGAGCCATTTGATTTTCTCTGCAGAGGAAGAAGTCTAGTGATGCACATACAGCTGTACCTACTGTTTGGCACATACTGGGAGGTGTTTGATCACTTCTGTTGCCTACTTAACCATCAACAGTTGGATTTATTTTCCCTGATGTGATAGGGCAGGGCGAGGGAGAGGTCAGTGTCACCTCAAGCTGCCAGAGATCGACAGAGATGTTTCCCCATCTGCTGACTGTAATTGGTTTCCTCTGTTCAAAGCCAGAGTCACTACCCTCCTACCCTCCTTCTCCTTCCTTGTATTTCCAACTGCTATCCCATTATGCTCCTGTGGGCTGCTCTTTTTGGTGCTGTAAAATGGATGTAATGGCCTGAAATTGGACAAACAGTAGAGACACAGCCTGCCCCAGAGTTTCAGACATAGCAGAACATAGTGGGCTCTGAACTAGTCCTCAAAGGCTGTGCAGTAATGGTACCCAATCCCTGTCTCCAAGCTTTTGGTCCAAGTGATACCACTGTTAGGGCTGCACAGGAGACCCTTATCTGCATTAGACATGACCCCACCACAGAGCTGCAGTGACAGGACTAGATGAGCTCCAGCCATGTCTTCCAGCCTCTGCTGTTCTGTGATTCTGTATTCCAAAAGAGAAGCCAGATTTGGTAGTGTTTTCTCAATATCTTTGAACAGAGACCGAGCTTTGAAAAGAGATTCTAGTAACCATTTTTATAGAACCAATTAAATAAAAACTAACTGCAGAATTCAACAGGAGTTTTAACAGGCTTCCTTATTTAATAATATAAGCATTTAATTTTTCTTCTTGGCAGCTTTGTACAAACAGGTGGAGAGGAAAGATCTGGGCTGGCTTAACTTGTGTTTTTTGACACAGCCAAATGTCAACACTCAGAAGTGTGTCATGCAAATCAAAGCCTCAGATCTGAATGGCTCCAGTCTTAAGGAAGTTTGCACAGAGATACAGATTTTACAGATGGCTTCTATCTTTTCAGTCATATGGCAAAGGCCTTGGGGCTGAACTACAGAGTAGTCTGGAGCTGCATGATGCAGACTGAATTAATCTGAGAATTTATGGATGAGAAAAGAAAATGGTGTTGCTCTCCAATACAAAAATAACCTTTCATTACACTGAAGGCTGATGCTGTCCTAGTAGCCAATTGCTCCTACAATAAACTATACATTATGATGGCAGCCAAAGCAGAAGAAAGCAACTCAGGTGTGCCTAGGACAGCACACAAGGAATAAAAGGGAAGTTGTCATTCCAAATTCTAGCCAGTAAACATTCATTGAACACTACTGGTCGATTTTGAGGGATTTGGATAAAGTCATGAGCAATCCAAATGAAAAGGAATTATAGTAATAGTAAAGTAATTCTCTCTGAACAGTCTCATGAGCAGCACTGAAAGCAAAAGTAAGAATATCAACTACATCAGAGGTAACTCAGAAGGTGAAACAAAACTGTAGTAGCCAAAATCTACTACAGTTTTCTGTGAAGTGTTCCCATTCATCTGCATGAACATTTTTTCACAGCAGTCAACCACAAATAAACCTTCATGGAGTTCCTTTGTATCATGAGGACAAGCAGATTAACAGCAGGCTTTGCATATGTCAAAGGAAAAAAAAAGGTTTCAGAAGGATTCTCTGTGTTACTGAACTACACTTCTGCACTAAAGATTCTTTCAAACTCAGTTTCATTCCAGTTCATAGGTTTTGAAATGGAGAGAGGTAAAGTAACATAAGCACATGCTAGGACATATATGTCAGAAACTAATAAAAAAGATGCAGTTAGGCACCTAGGTTAATAATAGCTTTGTACAAATTCTCTCAGACTAGGTGGTGTACTGACTTTACAGTCAGTTAATAACTTCATCTCCACTTCTGACACTAAATACAGATTTCCTTACAAGGAGATTAAATACTGAGATACAAGAAATAACACCCAAACTAGATCTGCAAATAGGGCATGCAATAAGGTTCAGTTCTCCTGATCCCATTAGCCCTTTTGGTACCCATAGATAAACTGTTTCAACAAAAATCTTTGAATCTATAAAGACACCTGTATCCTACTGATTTGGTTTGTTTTCAATTGAGCTAACTGGAATTAAGTATCTTAATATGTAGATTTTAGCCTTCCAATACATCACTTTCTGCACAAGTAAGTAAGAGCAGCAGCATTACATGTTCTCAAAGCAGCACTAGAGAGCAATTGCATTAAAGCTTATGAGGGTCTGAGGTAGAGGAGATGAACACTGCTCAGACATCACACACTGAAATCATAGCAGTGTCTATTGCACCCGCTTCCTACCCACACCCTGAGGGGACTTTTCATAGCAGCATTGAGATGGTGTCAAATCAATCATTGCTAAAGTCTGCACAGGAAAATTAATACCTCCTGATATTTCCTTCTGGTGTCCACAAAGATTGGCGCAGGAATTGTTATTCTTTAGATTTTGCATGTGATTTTCTGTGCTCTGTGATTTGCTGTGATTTTCATCACATCACTGTAGAGAAGGTATCTTGGCAAAATCTGGGTCCTGATGTACATTGTCATTATTCTTGATGTTTCAGCAGTGGCAGGGGGAGAGGGGCAATCTTCCCCCGTTTTTCCAGCTTTGAAGATCCATGTGGCTACAAGAAAGAATTCTCTTTCCTGTCTGCTAGTCAGAAGTGGGTCATCACCAGCTTAGAGTTGGGCAATCTTTTTATTTGCAATTTTTTTCAGGAGCTTAGAAGGACGTACAGTGGATGGCTTGGCTGTGTCCATTCCTGCTGGGCAATGCCCATTTAATTATTGCATTGCCTTGCCTCCAGACCATCCTGCTTCTATCCTGAGCAAGCCAGAAAGTGAACGCTCCTTTGGCATCTTGGCAGAGTTTCTGGTATTTCATCATTTAGGATCCTGTGTCATTGATCTATTTGTGCATATAGCTTTTGAGCAAATCAGGCCTAAGATATATTTGTAACCCAAATAAAACTTTCAGAAGAGCATACATTAGCTTTTAGTCATTCTGGCTACACTGTGTACAAACAATGCCAAAGGGGAAAAAATCTAGTGGTTATAAATTGTGAGGTGTGACAAGCCCTTGTATGTGTCAACAACTAAAACAATTATTTCTGTAATCAGCAAACAGAGAAAGTTAAAGAAACGGGGACATTGTCCTTCTAAGCAATTCCTAACAGGAATTTAATTTTAGACAGCATATCTGATCTCTCTTTTTTCAATCTATCTCATTCACTCATTTGATTATTTCTTGAAAATAGGATTTATGAAAATAAAATCTTCATTGTAGTTAGAAGTGGAAGAAAATGAACATTCTTTGAAAATGAGGGCAATGATATAGAAAGCATAGGAAATCTTTGTTCTTAACCTATATACATCTGTGTGCCTTTCCTTATTCCTTATTGCTACATTTTATTTACAAGTAAACCACCAGGCAGACCAATTCTTGCTATGAGGAATAGATCTATTTTCTTTGTAACTAACCTACTTCCTCATTCTGTAATTTAAATCAATCACTATGGTAGTGGCCTTACCTGAGGAGACATTTCAAGAAAAGATAGCTGAGTGTGATGTACAGTTTAAGTTCAGAGCTTCGTGTTTCCAAGCATGCACACTTCTATTTTTGTAAAGCAGAGGAACAACTAATGAGCTTTAGACATAAAACATTTGGTATCACCCTGCAGCTGCTGTTTACCAGAAATGCTGACAAACCTGTTTGTAAGTCTGCAAGAACCACATGACACAGTATGATTCACGTTCATGTTGACCTTTGTCTTGTTTGTGATTGAAAACAATTAAAATTACCAGAGTCAACAGAGTGAAAACTATGTGGGGTAATTGAGTTTGGTTATCTGTGCCTCTAACTCTGTTTCTGTGTTTCATCATTCTGGCTTTGCTGTGCACAGAAGCTACTGAACCATTCATGCGCACACATGTGAAGATCTAGATTCAGCATGTTTGACAGCTCAGGGAAGTCATAAGGCAACGTTGTCAAACAATTGCAGAGAAGATGCAAGAGGCATTAACTAAACTGTCAATAAGCTACAACATTAACATTAAATTATCAAATCAAATTTGTTGAGTATAAACATGCATTTTTCTTAATGAAACAGCATTTGGATATTTAAGTTCTCTCCCAAGACAGCAAAGTAGAAAAACAAATGGCATTAATGTTTCTCTTAATAACAGATTGTCTTTAAATATTTAGTCTCTTTAAATATTTAGTCAGGAACTATTTGACTAGGACACTTTATTTTTAAGGAACACCTTGATTACACAATGATTTCTTCCTTGATCACATGGTGTCTTTCAGTCAGGTGTTCAACACCTCCTAGTGCTGGCGGAAGGTGATGACAGCTCCTGTGATTCAAAGGGTGAAATTTTTGCCACCGGGTAATGAGAATGTCTAGATGTACATCAGTGTGCGTGAATTAGAACAAGTTGCTGGCATTCAGTGGCCCCAGTCATCCTTGGTGCATTCTTTCCCTCTGTGTTTGCAAGATACCCTCAGAAGATCCAAGGACCTGCTTCTAGTAGGGTTCAGGAATGACCCTGGTACAACATATTAATAAGAAAAGCATATACCTTCAATATAAGGGAATTTATCTTCTTTCTATCAACAATGATCTTGGAGTTTGGATAATCTCTGTTTGGGTAGTGTTTCTTTAAATGAGAGCTCTTAGACTTTTTTTTTTTTTTAATTGTTGTTGTTATGAAAAATGAAACAGCATGTCTGAAGCCTCATATTTCCCTGAGCAAGGCCACAGCATTTTGCTGAGGTGAGTTCAGTGCCAGAGCTTGGGTGGTGAGTAAGCAGAGAGGCAGCCCAGAGCCTTTAGGTACCAGACCTCTGAATGCCACCTTACACTGACAGCAATCTCAAAAGCAAAATATGCTGCTATTACAAGTATCTGAAAAACAAATAACACTGACCACATTAATTTATTGCAGTGTGAAGAAGTTTTATTACCACTTCTCCGCAGAGGGTTATCAAATTTTATGATACAGTCAAAGACAAGATCTTTAGCTCAGGAAGTCCCTTAGCTGGTCTTATCTTAGTGGTGTAACGCTTCCAATGACATCCTATGTGGCTAGGTTACACACACGTGTTAGTCAAACAAGAGAAGAAACTTAATCTTTGGAAAACTAAAAACAAAATCAAAGAGAGGAAGATTATTGGCATGAAAAAGTTCAAGAGCTGTCAGCACTTCTGAAGGTATTGTTAAGAAAAGTGGCCTTAGAGATTTCTTTCTTTTTTAATTATTTGTTTTCATTCAAATAAAATCTTTATTGTATACGAAGATGTTTCTTCATGCTTGAGTGTTTTTCAAAAGGATGTAAGTTTACACTTAATATTTTATATCTCCATAGCTTCTATTAACTGATACTATCATGAGTGAATTGGACATATACTGTAGATAATATAAATAACATACTCTTCTTGTAGAAGTGTCTTTAAATAAAGGTTTTTAGCTTTGATATCGTTTCACAGCAAACACATGTCTTTTATTTGTCATTTTTCATGACCTTTTATTTCAAGAATGTCTGCACATATGCTGACATTTTGTATCTGCCATCCCTTAGATATAGTAATTGTTCTGTTTTCCTTCTAGTGCCACAGAGTTCATTCGTAGAGCCATTCTTTTTATTGCTGTACACTCTAAGGCTTTTCCATCAAGCTCCTCCCTGTAGCATTCCATTCATTTACAGAAAAGAAAGGTAAAACCTTCATTTTTGCAAGAGTGACTAAGGCATCATTGCCTTGGGTACTTTTCTCCTTTGTTGCAGAAAGTAGCAACAACTATTCATGTAATGAATATATTTTATCTTTAACTTACTGGGCTTTTCCAGCTTAATACTACTGTTTTTTTGCCATTACACCTGCTTCTTTGATGGTAATTAATGTCCTTCTTATTTCCTAATCTCTGTTCCAAAGTCAGTATTTCTGTTCTTGGCTTTTGCCTTGTGAGAGGAAATGGAAAAAATAAAGAAATGTATAAAAAAAGGTTTCTGTTTTGTTTGTTTGTTTGGTTTGGTTTTTTGGTTGTTTTTTTTTTTCTTTTTTTTTACTTATCCTTCCCTCTGAAATCTCCAGAATTATTGTCATGCACATAATAATTGTTTTTGTTTGAAAAAATTAGTAGTTTTGAACATTTGTGCCTCAGCATATAAGATAGTGAGCAACTGATAGGATTAAACAAACTTTCTATAATATTTTTTTACATAATTCTTTTCTACATGGTTTTTCTAATCTTAGCCTGAAGCAGTCAGCAGTTTTTACAGAACAAGACAAACTGAAGTCTGACGTGAAGAGTTTCCTTGGGCATAGAAAATAGAGAAGTACAATGGGAAATCCCAGTACAAAAGTCAATCATACTGCTCCCTTGAGGCTTTAACATGAAAATTACCTAGAACATATTTCTTCTTCTAGCTTCTAGAATCCTGTTTATATGTCTGTTTCATGTGTAGTGACCTCCTCATAAGGAATAAAAGTTACTATTCAGAATATTATACCATTTAGATGCCTAATTCATGGACAAAGACACATTGTGCTTGGCACAGTAGGGACCAAAAGACATCCTCTCCCTCTGTAAAAGCTTAGGCTAAGCGAAAAGACTAATAAAGAATCAGGAAATAGTATTTATTGATCAAAGTATGCACTAAACATACTGTTGTCCAAAGTCTATAGCCATCAGAAAAAAAGAAAATTATAGGGAAGATGGAGGGGGGGGGGGGTGGGAATGAGCCTTGTGACTAATCATGGACCTTTCTTTCAGAGTATGAAATGTGCCAGAAACAGAAAGCCTCCGTGTTTGAAGGTTAATAAGAGAAGTGTAGGCTGGCATTTTCATAAGAAATGAGAATAAGTGCATATGACCAGGATGGGTATCAGCAGTCTTACAGAAGGAAATCAAGCAGCGTGGTTTGATTAGATAGAGAATGGAAGGCCAGGGTGAGCACAGGGAAATCTCAGTGGTTGGTGTGGGCTGGATGGGAGCAAGGCTGAGGCTGCATTTCACAAAGAAATAGAGAAGGAAGTTGCAGTAGTTGACATATGAAATGAGGGCCCCACTTTAAGGAGGATGAGAAATGCATTTACTTAGAAATGCAATGCAATTATAATTTTTTTTTAGCTGAAATATGTGTGAAAATTTTGAAAACAGGCAAAGATGAAGACTACATGCTCTTCAAAGGTCTAGAGCATGGGAACAGGGTTTTAGCCATACTAAAAAATTTAAAAAGAAGTGGCAATTTTATATTATGATCTATTAGATTAACATGGGTTTCTGTTGCTTACTAGGGCTTATTTTATTTTCTATAATGCAAGTTATGTCAGTGTAATGCAAGCTGAAGGCAAATAATTGATAATTTATATCTCTTAAAAATACTCATCAAATATTTTTTCATTGTTAGAGTTTTTCATTTTTTCATTGTTAGAGTTTCATATTAAATAGCTGCCCTCCTATGAATAAACATTAATCTGTACCTCTGCCCAACCTAGGAATATGTCATAACAGCATGCACCTTAACTGCATGCTGGTAATTCTATTAATATATATGAAAATATAAATATATCTATTACCTATTTTTAAAATATATTAATATTATTAATAGTATCCAGGCTAAAGTACATAATCACTCAATTGTTAGGGATTAAAACTATCTAGAGCACACCTATACAATCATGTGTATTGCAGTTCCTGCATTAGGTCAATAAAGTTATCAAGTTATATTCATTTTTGAGCCTGGATTAATAACAAAAGTTGAATTTTTCAGTTTGTGCAAATGCATGGGTCAGTGGATTACAAATTCTGGTGACTGTGCAGATACAGGAAAAAGATCAGGAAAGGTTTTGATTAAAAAAAACCCAGATGTCTCCTGGAAATCATGCCATTTTCATTCTTGTGAAATTAGAAAACTCTGATAAGATGACAGATTTTGTGATTCCCCCTGTTTTACTTATTTTTTTAAAGTAAAACAGAGTGAGGTTCAGTTACATGACCAATTTAAAAAAGGGGGGGGGGGGTTGTATATCTTGGAAGGTCCATAGGTTCAGAGATCAAATAACAAATCAAAATACTTAATATAGAGTGTTCTGCATAAAATATTTTTTTTTTTTTTACATGGAATATGTAGGATTTCCTCTTAAGCATTAATGGAAGACATAAAAAAACCAAAAAGCAAACATAAAACCCAAACCACCAAATGGAAACAATCAGGAGTCTGGGCAGAGAGACTTCTTGGGCAGCATTTACCAGCATGACATCATTTTTGTACACAGAAAGGTGTAAAACACAATAAGAAGTACAAGTTTTCAGAAGCAATGATTTACTAAGTATATCAGCATCTCAATATAATTTTTCACCAGACAGGTTTTGTTTCTTCAAATATTTCATAAGTGAAGCAACAGAAAACATTGTCTTCTAACTAAAAGTTGTCAAGGAATATTGAGGTCTAGAGGTCCACAGAGGCAAATTTAGTTTCAGCTTTGATTATGCTTTATTCTAAATAAAATAAAGGCTCCAAAATGCTTAAGAAAATATAGCCCCAAACCTGCAAATTATTCTTTTTTTTTTCCCTAGTCTTGCAGTTTCAAGATCTTGCAAGGGATTGGAAGAACATTACTTAAGGTAAAGTATAGAAAATTTATAGCTGTAGTTTAGGACTGGAGAACTAAAGTACGCTACAAATCCTGCAAATTCTTATGTCCCCTTTTAACTCTAAAATTATGATCAATTTTAGAGAATTTGATGAGACTGTCCAGAGGGACATTAAATATATGCATAAACAGCAGCAGCAGGGGAGTGAAAGAGATCACAGTATTCCCTAGAACAAAATAACACGAATGTAAGAAAATTGGAATTTGACATTTTCAGTAATGTTTCCCATTAGCTTTGTTTTTTGCCATGCTTTCAGAGCATGCCAGGGAAATGCAGGTTTAAGAAATTTTGATACAGTCTCTTTGCTTTACAATGATTGGTATGGTTGTAAAGACATATGTTTAGACATATATTTTATCAAATTTAGGTCTTACTTTTTGAAGGATTATTTTTCATCTCTCATTTAAAAAATCAGATTTATTTAGCTTGAACCTCTGCTCCTGATATCACATCCAGCTGCTTACTAAAAGACCAGTGTGCTTTTATTGCTGCCTATATTTTACGTCTGTTTATTGTAGAATAGTAGGCAGCTAATTCTTCCCTTTCAAAAAAGCATAACATACTCAAAGCTTTACCTATAAATTCCCAATAAAATAAAGATAGTAAACCAATAAAACACAATGAATAATGGAAATGCAATAAAATACAAACTACCTTTATATGTGCTTGCATTAAGAAGCAAGAACTTAGGCTAATCCTTAAAAATGCTCATATGCAGAAAAAGGTTTGCTGATATACTGAGATATGTGACGAAGAATTAATAGTGTCTTCAAAAAAAATTATCAACCATTTTAATTTCTCAGAGTTAACATGTATACAAATCCATATTTCTTACATCAGTTGCCTAGTTTTGTTCTGAAATTTTAAGAGGCAAATGATTGTCTGTTTTTGTTTTTCCCATGCTGTTTCCTGTTCTCAGAAAACAGGAACTCATCAAATGCTATCTTAAGTGTCCATAAAATCTTGAGAAATCCTTACTTTTTCTACAGTCCTTCATTTCCTGGAAATATAAGCCATCAGGCTCAACATGATGGAGGTGTGTGTACTAGCGTGCCCTTGCTGACTTCAACAGGGACAGTGAGCCTTGCACTGTGTAATGAACTGACCATCTCTAACCCTGCTGAGCTGGAGAAAAAAAGAAAAAGAAAGAAGGGACAAGAAATAAGTTTTTAAAATGACTTTCACATCCACCATGTGGATGGAAAGAGGAGTACTGTTATGAGAAGAGGCACAGAGTCAAACCTTAATGGTAGATGTCCCTTATTCTTCTATATCGGTCTGGTAAATCAGCATTTCCTCAGTTCCACATCCTTGTTATGCTACCACTTTCCCTGCAGCCATTCTTTTTGTCTATTTTAACTGGATGCCCTTCAGTGCAGAGTCTTTTGGGTGCTGGAACAGCTTCCAGCTCGACGGAAGCTGGTGCTCTGCCAGAGACTCCAGGGACAGGTCTAATAAGCCATTTGTGTACTTGTTGCCATTCAAACTGAGCTTTGTCCAGCCCTGCCCTGAAACAGGCAGTGAATTGGACATGAGAGCTGTTATAAAACTGTAACTGAGAATTAGAGTTGACAAAACAAAGATGGTTGGCCAGGTCTCTTCTCTATCACTGGAGGATGTCAGGGGTAACTCAATTAAACATAACTGAATTCCACTGAAGCAGAGGAATGGGAAATCTGAACTGATGCATGCAGAGATGAATGTGTGGCAGAGGATCGAGGACGCAGACTGTGTCTGAACTAGATTGCTGTCAAGGTGGCTGTAAAGTTTGTTGAGAAGAGATGTTAAGTGTGAGAAGAAGGTCAAGCTGGATCAGCAAATTTTAGGGAGAACATTAAATAGCAGGTGGCAAGATGAGGACAACACACATTAGCCTGTGAAGACAAATGGTTGTGTTGTTTTATCTGACTTGCAAGGGGTGTGTGTGAGAATACAACACTGGATCAGAAGAAAATAAATACGGTGTTTTTTCACACTTCTTATATAGCTATGCATATACTTTCTCCTTTCAGAATGGCTTTTGAATGGCAAGTTTTCACTTGGTTCTGAGTTCACACATTGCCATAAAAAGCGTATTTTAAAAATATATTTCTAAACCTACCAATTCATGGGTATGTGAAAACCAGCCAGTTCAGAAATACTGAGTGTCATGTACCAGTCTGCCTCTGTTCAAAAGGAACAGAGGAATGCCACAGCATTCCTCAGCAGTGGCAGCCAGGACAAGCAGTGCCCGCATCACAAAGTGCAGCACCTCAGACACTAAATGTGGCTCCTCACATGGACCTGTTTCTTCTTAAACAGCAGGGAAATGAGAAATGAAAGGGTTTCCTGAAGGACCTCAGCCTCGGTTTGTTTGTGTGCTCAGGGGCAAGAAGTCCTGCTGACGTGAAGCTTCCATGGACAGTTCCTCAACCCCAGAAAGTACTGGGCCAGTTCAGGGAACCCGTTCTGGGGAGGGACTGATGATTTTCCATCTGGTCTTACAGGCTGCACTAGGCTGTGGGGAAAAGACCGCCTTTTCATTTAGGAAGGAGGTTTTTTTGAACAGCAACAATCTCCCATGTAAAGTTCGTTAATTTGATTCTCTCTTTGCCTTTCTAACTAGAAAAACTCCTTACCGCAGAGCTGCTGTCTCAAGACTATCTATGCAGCTCCCTAGATTACTCACACTGTGTAATACTGAACATGCCAAACACCATGAACCATTGCTTCATCAATAGCTTTCCTATGACTGTGGCTGAGCCCTCATGTCTGTGTTTGCTAGATATTTTAATGTAAAATGGGAATTTTTTCTGTATCAACTATTTTAATGTAAATTATGGTGGCTGTTGAAAGTGCCAATTGGACTGACAAGCCTGTAAGTGCAGGTCTCACTTTCCACAACTTAAGTAGTAATATGTTATTTCTGTTATTGCATTGAGGCAGCTGTCAAAAACTAATCCAGCTTGCGGGCCTGATCCTACAAGTCAGGGTACCTACCTACCTACCTACCTCACAGAGCAATTCAAAAGCTAAGCGTTGTGTTGGTAATTAAAAATGCACTGAGTGAGGAGGGGGAACAGGGAGATAAGGATGACTCAATACTACTGCTGAAATGAAGCAACCCCAGCTTGTCTGCTACCTGAATTTTAACAAGCAAATGTTTTCTGTCTTTATTAGGACCAGAGATTGTTTTGAAGGAGGGGAATTTTTGGAGGCTTTTTCTTACACAAGAGGAGAGCACAAGAAAACTGATATTGCTGGCAGAGGTGAGGAAGCAGTCAACAACAGAAAGAAGAGGATAGTCTAGGCAAGTATTTCACAGCAAAGAAAGAGAAATGGTTTGTAGTGGATTATAGCTGAAGTGACAAGTAACGTTGCTAAAATTTCTTTTTAGATGGATAGTTCATTCTACCAGTGAATGCAACCCCTCTGCCTTCCTCAAGACAGTACTGACAAGCCAGGAAAAGGATTGTTGCAGTAGCCTTCTGATCATAGCATAGGAATAAGAAATTTATCTGTGAGGGTGGAGAGGACAGGTAGCAAATTTTCGAAAGGTCATGGAGGAAATAAGGGGAAAATTTCATCTCTGGTGTAGCTTTAGGACCAAGAAGAGAACTCTTGTAGAGAGGAAACTGGCAAAGAAGATGGAATGGTTTCTGCAAAAGAAAAAATACTCTTGTCATGCAAAGATTTAGCGATCTGTTTTGTGCCTGTGGTGACAAGACATCCATAAGGAGATTTGGATATTCAAGCCAACATTAAGACATGATGAAATAGGGAGCAATTTAAGGAAGCCAAGGTAAGCAGAGGATATTACACTAACTAGCTATTTGCCCAGTTTCAGGGCTGCAAGGGAATCAAAGCAATATAAACATGAATATTGCTTCAGTTAACCTCTTCCATGCCTAATTTGTCAACTGCTGTCATTGCTCTCCATGGCACCATCATCACCACAGCAAATGACTACAGTGTTACAGACTGAGATGTATGTGAGGAATAAGCAGCAGAAAAAGATTAGCCCATCATTAATAATTTTGTTTCTCAGAGACAAGAATTCAACTCAGAATTTTTTACATTTCTTAAGTTTTTTATTTTCAGGAAAGTTAATTTTTTACAGATATTAGTAAAGGTTTTATCTACTCCTCTCAGAGACTTCTCTTTAACTGTGTTTTGTCAGTCTAGCAAGCCTAAGCTTAAGTTGAAAGTAATTTGTGTCCTCTGCAGTAGTAATGACCAGTAGTTGAAGTGTAACTCTTAGCTGTGAATCGTGGTATAGCTCTGATGATAGCTTTCCCATTATTGCATTGGTTTTACAAATGAGAATCCTAAAATAGAGCTTTTTAGCCAGAAAAAATATGCCAATAGAGAAGACTCATTCAGAAAGAATTACATATAAATAGTAGCTGTTTCTTTTTGGATCATAAACAAACTCTCTTCTGTGTATGTGAGAAGTGCAAACACAAAGCAAAGAGAAGCTGCAAACCTTACATGGTTTGTAGGTTTTTGACCTACTGCCATAAAGGTCTTCAAATGACACACTAATTCCTCCATCTAAGCTGGTACTGAAGGAAATCTGATATTTTTCAGGAGAAATTTTAGAAGTCTGAGAAGTGTCTTATGGGTTTTATAAGAAGTTTATTTATTTGGAATTATGTCCATGCATTCCCTATGCACTTTGGTTTTCATCCAACTATCATGTTATGAAAAAAAAATGATAAAAATATCTTACAATTAGCTAATAAATTATTCTAAAATACATGCAAAGCATTTTTTTCTTTAGTATATTATCTAGTTAATGAAAAAGACCACTTTCAAACAGGTAAATATTTCTGCAGAGGAGCTACTGATTAAGTTGTGTGCAGCTCTCTTACTGTAAGCCAACAATTTCTATGTCCTTGAAGCCAACTGGCAACTGCTTGCAATCTAGCAAGTGTATCAGCAGAAGTGTCAACCTTTTGCTTTGCAACCCTCTGCTGATTGTGAAAGAAGTGAGAAAAAATTTCAAGAAGTTCCAGTTCCCCCACTTAAAGTACTACAGCATGTGGCTGTTTCAGATCTGAGTGCCTAACATCTTTTTGATGTTGTACTGACATTTCTAATTCTAGTCCCAAGACTGACCAAAGGATTTGCAGGAGTTAAGGGAGGAAAGACAAAACCCTATATTTTACTTCTTAAAATCAAGACCAGTTTAAATAGATACTTTTACATAATTCCTCAAAAGGCGATGGTAAATTTTTACATTTTCTACCCATTGACACTCAACTATGTTGTGGTTATAAGTAGGTAACGTGGCAAGTGTCACACTAAACTCTGTTTCTCAGAAAGACAACAATGACAAAAGTTAACAGAGATTATATAAGAGCTACTGTTCTATTGAGTAAGATAATTTTGTTATGCTAGTTTCCTTGGGTAATTACTATGTTATCTTTCATTTTGAAGGCTGAAGTTCTGAAAATTTTGAAATCCCTCAGCCAATTTGAATGAAACAATTCACGTTCCTAGTCCTTAAAAACACGGTGAAATCAGTGAGAACCTCTTCATTTCTGTGTTTCTTTGTTGGTCTTTTCTTTGCAGAAGGTATTGCAGACACTACATAATCTCTTCACAGAAAGTACATTCAGGTCACTGCTTCCTGTCAGCAAAGTTTCCCTGGTTCATCAGGTTAGATGGTAATAGGCTGGTGTATTTGGTTTGTGTGGAAAGGTTTTGGCAAATGCGGGTTACAGGAGTGACTTCTGTGAGAAGCTGTCAGAAGCTTCCTCTGTGTCACGAGAAGTCAATGCCAGCTGGCTCCAAGACAGACCTGCCACTGGCCAAGGCTGAGCGCATGGCAGCAGCACTGTTGGGATAATATATTTAAGGAGAAAGAAGTTATTGTGAAAACTAAGTGCAGCTGAAGAGAGGAGTGAGGGTCTGTGAGAGGAACAGCTCTGCAGGCACCAAAGTCAGTGCAGAAGGAGGGGCAGGAGGTGCTCCAGACACCAAAGCAGAGATTCCCCTGCAGCCTGTCGTGCAGACCATGGTCATGCAGGCTGTCACCCTGCCGCCCATGGAGGTCTAAACTGAAACAGACCCACCTGAAATCCTTGGAGGACCCCATGCCAGAGCAGGTGGATTCCCAAAGGAGGCTGTGGCTCCTTGGGAAGCCTGTATTGGAGCAGGCTCCTGGCAGGACCTGTGGCACTATGGAGAGAGGAGCCCACAGTGGAGCAGGTTTTCTGACAGGACTTGTGACCCTGCAGGGGACCCACTCTGGAGCAATTCACAAAGAACTGCAGCCTATGTTAAGGACTCATGTTGGAAAAGTTCATGGAAGACTGTATCCCTGTACCCCATTCCATTCATACTGGAATGGGGAAAGAATGTAAGGAGACCTCCTTATGAGGAGAAAAGAGCGGCAGAAACAATGTGTGATGAAGTGACCATAAACCTCATTCCCCTGTGCTGCGGTAGAGGGAGGAGGTAGAGAGAACTGGGAGTGAATTTGAGTCTGGGAAGAAGGGAGGGGTTGGAGAAAGGTGTTTTTAAGATTTGATTTTATTTCTCATTATCCTACTCTATTTAATCGGTAATTAATTAATTTTTTCCCTAAGCCAAGTCTGTTTGCCTGTAATGGTAACTGGTGAGTGATCTCTCCTGTCCTTATTTTAACCCATGAATGTTCAACTCTATTTTTTCTTTCCTCTGTCCAGCTGAGGAGGGAGAGCAATATAATGGCTTTGGCTAGCACCTGGCATGCAGCCAGGGCCAGCCCAGCACAGCTGAATTTCACACACGACCATACTGGACCAGTATTGGCACTCAGGGCACCTCATGATAGAAAACAGACCTCTGACCTGAGAAAGAAGAGTTCACTGAAAGGGTGCATCAAAAATGGTACCTCACTCCATTGGACATATAAACCCAATTCAATGAGGTAATATGCTTCTTTGATATCACATCACCAGTGAAGTGGCACTTGAAGGAGTTACAATAACAGGGTGAAGTATAATTATTGTTTATGCAGTTTTGTCAAATATCATACTGGGACTGTGTGTGTGTGTTGTGTTGCCTCACTTTATGTATGGCACTCCTGGGACTGCATATTATTTCTCATGGCATGGAAAGATGTGATCTTTATATGCAAATGGTAGATGATATTCTGCCAGATCGGTGGCAAGTGTAACTTCTCCACAAATTTGGATTCTTTCTTGAAGTTGTGTTGTTACTAAGGATGACATTGGATGTGGCAGTACTGACCACAAAGCTGGCCCCATAATGTATGCAAAAATTAAAACTTACTCAGTCCCTTTGGGGTGTTTTCTACAGCAGATAAGAGAAGCTTAATTTTTTCCAGGAGATTTTGTCCTCTTTTTTTTTTTTTTTTTTTTTTTTTTACCTGGAGCTCTTTTTCCCAGAGCATTTATGTCCTGTGGCTGCATGAGAGTACTCATTCTGCATGAATACGCCTGTGACCCTATGAGAAGGTGAGTGTAAAATGGACAGCTGTAAATTCTATTTAAGGATCAGTGGCAAGGAATAAAATGGAAGTAACGAAACTGGCCAGAAGGCACTAACATTATATGGGAGTCTTAATATTCCTCCTTCCCCATTTCACTGATGTGTTAAAGTCTTGGAAATTGTCCTTCAGGGTAAGTTTAACATGCAGAAACTAAAGGTTTATCTACATGACCCTCATTAGCACTTATGGGGAGTTGCTTTGGATTATGGTCTGGGAACCTTGCTGCTGGAGCTTGCGAAGTATAGCAGCGGAACACAATTTATGCATTAGAAGTCCAAGGATGGCAGAAGCTTCTTGTTATCTTTCACAGGAAAGAATGCTGAAGGACAGACCTGCAGAGAAAGCTTTCCTGGAATCATTGCTGAAGAAGCCATTGTAGCTCTGACTTTATTTTTTTTTCTGGAGAGCAGATTACGAAGCACCTTATATTCAAAAGGCAATGGACATTTCCTAGCTACTCCTGTTGAAGATGCATCTACAGTTCATGTAAACCCGCTTTGAGAAAACTACAATAAATAAATGCTAACAATAAAAATGAACATAATGCAGAACACTGAGATCTACTGGGTAAGGCCTCAGCTGTGAGGCTTGCTCTGAGCTCCACTGCATCCTTCTAGGCACTCAGTTCAGCTTGGCCTCAGGGACAAAAGCAGGCAGAGAAAACTGCAAGGTCAGTCCAGGGTAAACCCTAGATAGACAAAGCAGACAGATCTACCAGAAACAGCATCTTCTGACAGGAAGGCAGAACTGTTTGGCCTTGGAGATGTGTAAAGAAAAAGCTGCCTGAATGCAACCCAGTTGCCCCTCTCCCTGGCAGGATCTATGCAGGCACTGACTGCATTGCCACCACTGCAAAGACTTGGAAGGGAGAGCACAGCCCTGACGCTGCTCCACAAGGGTCATAACCTGGCCTGTTAACAGTCCAGGGCTCTCACCCAGCACCACTGCTCTTCATACCTTTTAACTAACTTCCTGAATTCTTAAGGATTACTTTTTATGACCTGAGCACAGGATTAAAAGTACGTGTGGATTTTAAGGTTTACAAGGTTTGGTACAGACGAATAGACTGCCTTCTTGATTTGCATTCTGTTGTAGCAACAGCTTCTCACTTTGCAATGGATGAGAACAGAAAATCAAAAGTCTATTTTGAGACTGTCTGGAATTCACTCTACAGATGTTGCTCTTAACATGATGCTTTTAAATTAATTCAAATTATTTTTAATTTCACACACATACTGTTGTTTCTAGAGTTTGCAAGGCACAACTCCAGTTGAACATACAACCTGAAATCTACATTGAGAAAAAGAAACCTTATTTAGTTTTTAATTTTAAAAAGTAGATCCTGTACAACAGACATCCTGCAGAACAGTTTTTCTGGAAAAACCCAACTAACAAAAATGCTTACCTAATAAGAATTTAATAGGTGTTAAAGATACAGTACTGTACCTTGATTCACAATCAGTAACCAGGATAAAACTTTCCAGACTGGCTCCCTGAGCTAGATACTTCCAGATATTTTAGGAGTCCCCATGGACATCCAAAGTTATCCATGAAAACAAGTGACAGTTTGAGATTTTAATTTGATATTATTTGCTGTGCTTGCATATGTTGCTCTCAGTGGATGAAGTTTAGTTTAAAAGTCATGGCATTATTAGGATTTTTTTAAGAGTGTCCCTTAAAAGCCAACAAAGAGCCATCTGCTTTGCAAACTCTTAATATTTAGTGTCCTGTGTGCTTGTGACTCCTCAAAACTTCATCAGTTTTCCCCCAGGCATTTAAATATTAATGTATTTAATACTGACTCATTCCACTTAATACACCTAATTAAGAGAATGTTGCAAAGTCACCTTCATATAAAACTCAGGTAAAAAATTCCAAGCAATAAGAATGTGCCTATCTAGCTACCCCTTTAGATTTGAGCAGTTGGGTAGGATGTGAATCCTTGAGATGTCATGGTTTGCCATTCTGACTGAAAGAGAAATATTTGCATTTTGATATGAGACACTGCAAGAAATGATGCATTTCTTAGTTGCAAGGTGGTGAAGGAGAGAAACTGAGGACTCTGCAAGCAGCTGTGCAGCAGGAGCAGGCCCCACCATCATGGCTGGCTGGAGGACCTGCCCACACCCTCACATGGAATCAGCAGCAGCAGCTCCTCACAGGCAAAGGAGGTTCCTGGCTGGCTTACTGGCCAGACTGCCCTGGGCTACTGGGACAGCCTTCAAAGCCAGTGCTGCCATTTTTACCAATTGCTGCTGGGTATATGACTGGTTGGAAAATTTCTGACAGAATAATGTTTCCAATAAAGAGACAGTTCTATTAAAATTGACATATTTCAAGGAAAGAATGACAGAGTTGATTCATTTGGACTTCTCCCATTTGAACAATGAGGCTTTTCATTTCAATTTTCTGCCATGAAAACAGTTCATCTCAACTTTTATCACTTTGATTTACTGTGCATTTAAATAATAAATGAGCTGCTACATACACATAATATAGTTACATAGTATTCTGACATTACAGTGACCCGTGATTAAACCTTATGAAAAAGGTTTCACAATGCAACCCTTTTGCTAGCAGATTCACTCTGCAGTTTCTACATCCTATTCATAGGAAGTTTGAAAGATGAAGCTTTAAAAACCAAAATGAGAAATCAGATTTGCCTATGCAATGCAGCTAGTCAGGTTCCTGAGCAACTCTGCATGGAAACCACTGACCCAAGCTGTCATGTTCTGCAGGGCAGATGCTTGGAGGAGGCTCCTAATTTCCATGGGCTTAATCACTGTCCCCAGCCAAATCGAGAGGCCAATGTGACTGCTGCTTTCTTTCCTTTCCACTTGAATCTGTCAGTAAGCTCTGCTCTGATGGAAAGACAGGGCATGCAGGACTGAACACAGCTGATCAATAACCAGCCCCCATGTCCTTTTCTCTCCACTGGCTTCTGAACTGGGATGCAGCCTTTTAGTTAGTGGCTGCCAGACACAGCTGTTTGAAATGTGATGTCACAGCAAGGCTGCGGAACCCAGCAATGTGGGTATAATTGAACAATTACAAGTGAGGTGTAGGACATTTCCCGGGGAACTGATAAGCAACCAGGAGGATTTAATGGCCCACATTGTACTTGGCTCATTAAATGCTAGCAGATATCAATCTCCAGAGAACATTCCTGATGAGAGCTGATGTTGCTGTTTGAAATGAGATGAAGCCATATTTTGCTTTCTGTATGCCTACCTGTTTGTTCTCATATGTGTTATGAGTTTGATGGTGGTCTCTTTGCCAGAATGAGCCAAAGGGGTCCTAAATCTCCTCCACAGGCCCTGGTAAAAGTCCTGAAATCACCAGGTGGGAGTAGGCAGTTCCTGCACAGGCAGTTCCTGCCTTGTTGTGTTAATTCCCAGCTCATGGGTCAACCCCAGACTCCCTTACTGAGTACCAGACCAGCATGGGAATTTTCTCATTTTCCATACATAATGCAATAGACTGTGAGAAAAGGAAATGGAGAGAGAACAACTTATGATACCTTCTAAACCTATTCAGGAAAGCTTCAAGGAGTTCTGTAATGTATAAACTAAAATTAACTATTCCTTACAGGGAACTGTTTCTGAGGGAAAAAAAACCAAAACTATAAGGCAAACAAGCATCTATTTTTGGAGGACATAAAAATATAGTAACAGGAGTTATTGATGGGTATAGCCTTGTCAGAGAAGCTCAATAACATTATAAACTCAATCACATCCTCAGTCTTTTACAGCTTCTCAACAGTAATGGTAACCCAATAAAAAGAGATTGCATACAGTTTATGTCACTTTTTGTACATTTTAAAGCTATTTTATTTTCTACTCAGAGGGGAAATACTTTCTGGGAACATCATACTGAAAAATCAAAACTCCTCTTTCCAGCTTTTCTCCTAAAAAGTAACAGAGATGTCTTTGGGAACCAGCAGCTTAATCCATGTAAGCTCCTGCTGAGCTGTCCACTGGGAATTGCCTGAAAATAATTTCTTATGGAACTCCATTGACAGTGATAAAATTACACCAAAGGTGAATTTGGTCCTGCCTACAAGGAGGAAGCACAGAATCACAGTAACTACTGTGGTACTTGCATCTGAACATACTAGTGGCTTTGGAATTTTTGTATCTGGACTGGGAACATGAGGGAAAATCATTAAGGACAGAAGGAATTAACAAGCCTAAGGGCAGCTATCCAGTGAGATGTAGTCGTTATCTATGTGCCCAGAGCATTTGCCATGAACTCATTAAGAAACTTTACTGTTTTATAGCTGGTGAGAAATGCTCATTCAAATTACTTTACAGCAACAGTGCTTTGTAAATTAGAAGTCAGATAAATGTAGGTCCTGCTGTAGAAAAATTCCACTTAATAATTGGGCTGTCTCTGGAAGACAAGAGGTTTCAAAAGGTTTTGTTCAGTTCCCTCGCATTGGTAAGTCTTGGCAAGAACAGAGAAATTAAGCAAAGCTGGCCATATTCAACAATACCAAGGTGGTCATGGAAGGCTGAGCAGACTTGGGGCACTGGAGCTGTGTTGGACTGGAGGGGGTGTAAGCACTCAGGTAATGATTCTTTGTATAAGGAAAACAACCTGCCAGCCTGCCTGAGCCTAGCAGACTGCACAAGGAAAGCTGCAGATGCAAAAGGAATATTTTATTGGGTGGAGTTTTGACCCTCAATAAGCCAACCAGATATTAAGACTGGGACTGTGGACTACTCTGATGATGCAGAGGGTTTTGTATTTTTTTATGTATGTTGTATATTGTATACTTTCCAAATAAAGCTGTTTGTAATTTCATCTTCTAAGACTCTCGTATGATTTTAAAAGGTTGAAGGTTAAAAGGTTGAAGAATACCTGAAAAACCATTAGATTCAGTCTCTGAACCATGAGAATAGATACATTTTTGGACAAGGAAGATTCAAAGAAAGACTGTTGAGAAAACTGAGTCTGGCTCTGGCAGCAACCGCTGACATCTGGTACAAAGTCACAAAATACAAAGGGAAAGAGACTGAAACATATGACCTCAATGAAATAACAGTTCCTGTGGCATGGTGGAATAGTATGAGATAAATATATTTACACCAAGAAAAGGGAATAGAATGCCATTCCTCTCAGGATGCTATGAAATGCAATATAGTAGTATTCCCCTGTCTTAAAATTTGTAAGTGTATTACAGATAGAAAGAGGAGTGAATATGAAAAAAATAATTTAGTTTAGTTTAATGGACAGAAAATACGAAATTGGTTGCTTTATTCTTTTTGTTATGCTGTCTCATACCACTTTTATTGTTCCTCTTCCAAAGTGCAAGAAGGCCTCAATAAGTGTGTGATGCCAAAACCACTTTGGATTTAGAAACAAAATTCTATCCTTATAGCAGAACAGTCATTCAAAACTGTAATAAATTACATACCTAATATGATAAAACAGTTATGAGAGTGGGGAAAGTGAGGGCTTGAGACTTCTCTTTCTTTATTTTATTTATTTCTTGAGCGCTTATGGGGCTCCCACTGCTGCAGAACCTCACCACTTTAAGAAATTATTCTCCTAATACTTAGATGGTGTTAGGGAGCTAAAGGAGCAAGTCCATGATAAGTGACTAGTCACTTCTAGACTCCTAGAGTCCTGATGGTGCTCCTCAAATTTCTTTCTTAGATCATTGATAAATTAAATTTTTCTTTCATTCTCACTGATCAGTTCCCTGGAGTTCTGCTGCTTTTTAGCTCCAGAGAAAGTTCTTTATCTCACAGGCTCAGCAAATTTATTTAAATCCCCAAATTGGACAGTCTCCTCAATTTAAGTGCTTCTTGGCCATAGCAAACCAGACCTAGCAGCCATCCTCAGCACATTCTGCAGAAAACATATACACAAGTAGATTTGACCTCAACCAAAAAAAAAAAAAAAAAAAAAAAGTTTTGGAAGCATTTAAACGTCCAAAATCTCAAAGCAATAACTCAAATATTTTGCCCTCAATAATAAACCTGTTAATAATTATTTGTCATCAAATAATGAGTGAATAATAGCTGCCTGGCGGAGATTAGTTCATATTGGTATGACTCTCTCGGGGATGGATGTTTTAAATGGAAAAGAATTATGCCTCCTGAGTCTTTTAGGCTCCTAGCTATGGGAAGTGATTTGGTACTCCAGATCACCTGGCCAAGTGGTCCAAGTAACGTCTGGAGGGCTATACCAAATGAAGCTCTACGTGATTCAGAACATAGCAAAGATTTAAGATACAAATTTTTCTCTGAAGTATTTCCTATTTGCAGCTCAATGCTGAAGCTACTGGAAACACCCTACCAGAGTGCCAACTTCCCCTTGGAAGTGAGGTGATCCAAGGTTTTTTCAGTTTTTAAGTACCAGATTCAAGACTTTGTTTTCAAATGGTCATGGAAAACCAAAGGTGAGTCCTTTTGCAGCTTTAACCCTATATGACTTTTCAGCTGTCCCAGCTGCATAGGAAACTGAATGAAAGGCTACATGCCAGCTACTACTAAACTACTTTAAGAATGAACTAAACTGTTCACTCTAAAGAAGAATCACTTCATTTATTAAAGTTAGATATCTGATCTTGTCATGTACATAGCTCCTTATTTGGTGGGAAGAGAAAAAGGCTGAACAAATTACTCTTAAACAGTGCCTGAATGTTTTATGGTAAGAACCTCGGTGGATGACCTGGAATAACTTTTCGATGGCTACATCTGGATTGGACAGATCCCATTTTTTCTGTGTTTAACATTATCAAGAGGAGACACTAAGGCAGTACTGTCAAACAGCTGGTTTTAATCAGGAAGAAAACTACCCATGACACATCAGTCATACGTATGCTTGTTTAGGCCAAGAGCCAAATGATGCAGCCATCCAGTCAGGGATGTCTCCCTAGCAAGAAACAAGCCTTAGCTTAGAAGTGGCAATAGGTTAAATAATAGCACCTGGTCTCACTGCTTTGAGGGGGGGGGGGGGGGGGGGGCGGGTTTTGTTTTTTTTTTTAAACTATTAAAGGACATCAAAATGCTTAGGGAGCTAAGAAATAAAACTTGGAATATACCTCTTTGAGCCTTCACCAGACAAAACAGGAGGATAGGGGGCTTGTGTTGAGCTTTCACACATGGTTTGCTTATAATGTGAGATTAACTGTCAGTGACAGCATTTAGCTGGTTGAAAGAATGCATTTTTCCAGCATCTTCTCACAAAATTCTGTTTTCCAGCAAGCTCCTTAGGTACTGAGTCTCTCAGAATAGCACAAATGGATTGCCAAAAACCATGAAAACAAAATGACTGTCACCACTGATTAATGAAAACAATGCACATGCTAGTAGGCGCACACTCACTAATCACATTTTCCATGTACAAGCCCTAATCTTGTATTTGCATTCAAAAATACTTATTTTGCATAAAAAGGAACAACAAAAGAAGCTGAAAGTAAATACTCTGTGGGAGGGTACAGTCTGCATTTCATCTGCAGCAGCCTGTGTCTGAACTGAAGATGCAACGGTAGCTGTCTCCAGCTGATACCAGATTCCTAGTGACTGAATGGGGTTATACAGAGAGAAAAGATTCTGGTGTTTCTTATATGTCATCACAGTCTTGAATTTGCCAGACTAGGAAAATACGGCTTTGATAAAAGTGACAGATAACAAATTGATGAAAGTTAAGCATGAGGAAGCAACTCTTTCTTCAATATTTTCACAACATCAAACCCTCCAACTCTCTAAAAGAAACACAGTGAGAAGGACAGGACTGTAATTACTGGAGCTGTAATTCTTTTTGCTGTGCATGTTTAGACACCAAAAACTGTACTCCAGACAACTGTACTCCAGGCTTCTGCTTGCAGTACCAGGTTCTCCATCTTTCTTCTCTCCTAGCTCCTTCAGCAATTTCCAAATGCTGGGCATGTCTCCTCTGTAGCGAGGAAAACAACCAAAGCCAAGCACACGTAACACTGGTCATCCTCTCCTCTTCTCCATCCTTTAGCCCTGGGCCCAGTTGGCAATTGCCACCTCTGTGCAGATGGTGGCCTTCTCATTCCTCCTGCAGTTTTTTCTCTTCCTTGGTTCTCACTGCCAGCTTTCTGGTGAGAATCTAATTAATTTATCTAGCAGAGTGATATCACCTTGTTAGCTCTATCATGAAGCCGTGCTAAATGGAAAATAAAAGGAAAGAAGTCGAGCCTGGAGAAACATAGTGGGATTTTTCCTTCATTCCCTAATTTCTGCTACAAGACTATAGGTGTAAGAACCCAGGTAAATGGTTTCGATTTAACGAGCATCCAATCTGCCACCAAACCTATTTTGTATGGCACAAAGCCTATTTTTTTGTTTTGTTTTTTTCAGTAGTTGGCTGAAACTCAGAGCATATGGAAATGGCAAGTACTATGAGCTGAACAGCCAGTGCTTCTATAGCTGGCTGGACCACTCTTAACATTCAAAATCAGACTTCCTTTTCACAGTGCGTCCAAACCATAAATGTCAGATCTAAACTTCCTCTTGAACTTTGCAAAGCTGAAGCCTGGTGCTGAGCTCAGCAGCTGCAGACCAAGATGAGCAAATGTTGGAAAGTCTTGGCCTGGCCTGAATGGCTGAAAACCAAGCCTTATGTTGTTCATGTAACTGCATTCAGGGAATATCTCTAGGTCAGAGGCCTGGTAAAGTAGCTTTTTCTCTTAATTACATCAAGGTAACTGGCTCTGTGAGTCAGAAAGGGATGCAAACAGCCCTCATGCAGAGGACTCACAATATCTTCCCTCCTGTGTGCCAAGGTTTCTGCCCCTTTCGCACAAGCCAGTGAGACACAACCACGAGATCAGCTGTCTGCAGCACCACTGTGATACAACACCATAACTCCAGATTAAGATGGGAATCTTCTCCTTTCCCCTGCCTTTGCAGCATTGATAAAGTGAACCATAGAATGTTAGCTATCAGGTTTTTCACCATCCTTCCAATAAAGCTATGTCCACATTTATTGAGATTTTTTTTTTGTCTATTTGAGATTTTTCTTTATTTTTAGCCCCCAGACCAGTACTGTGAAGACTTCAGTTTCTACAAAATCATGAACTTGACCTTAAAGAAACTCTGACAGTACATTATTGCCAGCATTCTGTTGAACTCATCCTCTACTAGTGGCCACATCCAACCCAAGGATGTCATGAAGAAAGTAGCTGGTTGGGAGTGGAGACAATGTGAGTCTTGCATCATAAGTTCAGGTGTCTTTTCGGCTATAGAGATGAGGAATGTATTCTCACTTCACATGAACACACATCTATAGTCACTGACTTCTTCCCAGCACCCAGGTTGTCTGAAATCAAACTAGTGAGGAAGTTTTTGTGTTTTTGCTATTGTCGAAAACCTGTCATTTATAGCCACTTACTGCAAGGAGAAAACAAGAGTCTGCTTTTTTGTACATAACTCCCTGAGGTGTGAAGCATCAGAGGAACAAGCTCGGTTACACTGCCAGCTATTCAGCCATGCAAAGAATCAGCTTTGTGAGAAATTACATAATTAATTCTGCTTTTAAATTGGCATTTAGAGAAGGACTTCAAATTCCTCTGGTTTATCTTTAAAAAAAAAAGAATTTTATATTTTGCGCAGTAGTACTTCTTTAGTAAAAAAATTTTTTTCTTCTTTTTTGAAGAAAGACATGATTTCTCAATTTCTTTGAGCTCTTCTAACTTACAAGATAAATGTTCAAGTGGTAATTTTTTTGACCCAGACAAAAAGAGAAGAAATACTAAAAGCCTAAAGTTATTGGTGGAATTTTTCATAGGTGACTATCTCAGGGAAAGCCAATATCAAGTAAAGATTCTGTATTTCTAACACAGATTGATTTTAAAGCTGGATTCCCAATAGAAATTGTACTGAAGAAATAGTACAGATCTTGGAAAACACACGCCAGAAACAAGGGAAATAATTAAATTTTGAATAGGAAGGCGCTGGAAGAGTTAAGATCATCCAGGGACATAAGGGTAGAAAATCTGGGAAAGAAAAATGCCCCATAATCTGTAATTTTCTCTTTTGAATAGATAACAATTAAGAAGATAACATTGATTTGGTTTGACCTTAGAAAAAACACTAGCTATTCTTTTGCAAAAGACCACCACTATCAGTTCATTAAAAATCTCATCAACTCAAGTACCAGCCAGCACAGTACTGCTCTGACTTCACAACAAATTAAAACAAACACTAAAGGTCCATCTTCCTCTACCTTTTGGTAGAACATTATTTTCTCAGTACTTAAGGTTAATGCATTTAAGTGAGAATTAGAGATGCCATATGTGTACACACCATGAGATACAGGAGGTAGGAAAGGACTGAAAATTGGATATGGAAGACGATTGATGGCCTGGACTACATCCTTACTGCTTTGAAGACGAGTAACCAGAAGCAATGTTTATCCAGGCTGGGAAGCTGGGAATGCTTTTTGGGTTCATTGTTTTTTGGTGGGTGGTGTGTGTTTGGAAGTCACCAAGCATTACCGTATGGCAAATATAGAAATCAAAATGTCACTGTTATTTGGTTACTACTTGAAAGACTCTCCTCTTCCTGTACAAGAAGTAATGTGTTTTTCTTTCTTCTCTTTTTAAAATCAATAATTATTTTTTAGTTTTAGATTACATAATCCTTTCAGACTTTGCTGCTCTTTTAATTAGTCGGTTATCACGATCTTTTAAATAGCATTTATGAGCAATCCTGCATGTCCTTTAATCCTGTCTGTTCAGCGCCTTTTCTGTGACTTGCTTTCTATACAAGTATTTTCCAAATGAAAACCTTTCACCATCTCTTGAGTCTTAAATTATCCCTTCTGCAGCAGAAAGAAAGCACAAGCCAGTAAGTATGTCAATTTTAACCTTCTCAGGTTTTGCACTCCGTGAAATATTGCAAAACATCAAAAGTACTTGAGCAGATATTTTAAAAGCATGCAGAGAACATAAGCTAATTTAAAAATTTTGCTGTTATTGGTACATCTAACAAGAAATACTCTACCATGAGCTTTTAAAGCATCAAACACCTAGTGAAAAAATACCAAATAATTTTCTTCTTGTCTTGTGTGTGGTTTCTCTTAGTGAAGGAGGGGAAAAAGAGAAACTGTTACCTTAAAAACACTCCCTTAAGAGGCACTCAGCTGCTGCAGTTGTGCCTAAATGTCTCCATCTAAATTAAATTGCAAATTTCTGCAGTTACCTGAAGGGGTAAATACTGACTTTTAAAGCTTAGTTAGATCTTCTGTAAACTACTTTTGTTTTTCTGCTTTCAGTGTGTTCTGTTTTCTCTTTAATCTAAAGGTGAATTCATTATTTTTGGCTCTAACAATGAAGCCATACTAGAGCTACAGATTTTAGAGAAAAACAGATACAAGATTATGGGTAGGATTAAGACAGGATTTTTCCCAGGAACCTGTTTCTGGTGTTTTTATTTGAGACTGAGCATATATTATGTCATTTTATAGAGTGACAGAATCATTGAGTTTGGATAAGACTCCTAAGATCAAGTCCAGCTCGTTACCCAGCACTTCCAAGTGCACCACTGAACCACGTCCATGAGTGCCACTTCCACAGACCTTCTGAACATTCCCAGGGACAGTGATTGCACCATTTCCCTGACCATTCTTTAAGTGAAGAAATTGTTTCTAATGTCAAATCTAAACCTCCTATGGTGCAACTTGAGGCCATTTCATCTGGTCCTCTCACTTGTTACCTGGCAGAAGACTGACACCCACCTCACTAAAAGCTCCTTTCAGGTAGCTGTAGAGAGCTACTGTGGGCTCAGTTACAACTGTTAAAAAGATCCAGACTTTCAAAAACCATTTACACTGGACATAGAAATTTTGAAAAAGAAGATCCCTGTAGGAGGCACAAGTAAAAAGTGAACCTTGGCTGTGACACAGCATTCAGAGCAGCTCGGGGTGATAACTCTGTGGAGCAGTTTGCCCATACATAGATAACTGTATCACAGTTCCATCTAACTAACCTTGTGCTTTACTTGGGGAAAAG
Organism: Vidua macroura; assembly: GCF_024509145.1. NCBI lineage: Eukaryota > Metazoa > Chordata > Aves > Passeriformes > Viduidae > Vidua > Vidua macroura. The sequence goes on from NC_071573.1 coordinate 49,299,872, forward strand.
TCTCTGCTCCCCTGCGCACACACACACACTGAGCCCTGCAGACCATGCTTGCCAAAGGGGATCCATAGGTCTACAGGTTATAGGGCTGCCCTGTAGCTGTGGCTCCCAACAAAAGGCTGAACTCTTCTCCTGAAAAATGACCAAATCCAGAAGATGGTATGTAAATGGGCTGTAAGACATAGGCCTTGCTCCTATGCAAGCTGGCACCCACCCTCACCAGTAAGGGTGATTTCTTCTTCCCAGCTGCACTCTGATGCGGAGGCAGCAAACTGGTTCCTCTGCAGCTGCAGAAGAGAAAGCTCTATTCTAAAAACAGTCATGGAGCTATACTGAGCTTTAAACAGGTTGTACTTTGTGCACATACTTCTTTTGCTTTCATATATTTTTTAAACTTTAACACTTGAAGATTTTTCATTTTAAACTATTTTATTGAAGTATCTTCCTGCTCTACTGTTTCCCTATCAGCTGAGTAGCCACCAGCCCTTTTACCATGCAAGCCACATGCACAGCAGGCTCTGAATTTGTGGCTGGGAGCTAACCTGCTTCTGATACTCTGTAGGAAGATTCTAGTAAGACTTTGACAAACTGGTGCAAAGCTCTGTGGGGTCTGATTTGCTCCAGGTTAGTGCATTCTACCCATTTTGAAGCCTGTAGCCTACTTGGCCTGTATTATACATGGCATGAGCATCACTGGCCTCCCCTCCAGGCAGGGCATCAGCTCGGCAGGCTGCTGGCTTGGCTTACATCCTACATCACATGTTGGATTTGCTGCTTTGGGTCTGATCTGAGTTTAAAGTTCAGGTCCTGTGGGTTTAAGGCATTTTATTGTTGTTGTTTTTTTGTCAAGTCTGAAATATTTTCCACCCTGATGTTCGTAAACTGACTTCTTGTTATCTCTAGTTAAAAGCCCACAATCCCTTGCTAAAACCAGTGAGAACCATTTTAAAACATTGCTCATATGTTTTGAAGAATATGGTGTATTTTAATCCACATCTTTGTACATAAGTGAAAATTTGTGAAATAAAACAATTATCTGGGATACCAACACTTCTGCATTCATGACTTGTCACATTAAAGAATCTTGGTTTTCCCCACTGTAAACACTTACCCCTTCTCAGGAAGCCAGGTATCCAGAAAACCTCTAAATACATTTTGAATATTTAAAACTTGTTTGCATTAAGATCTCACTCCTACAGTTCTATATCAGAGCTCTCATTTTAGCCAACTTCTGATACAAAGTCTGTTTTTTCCTCTCCTCCTTCCACTTCCTGCATAAATAACAACCTTAAGCTCTTCGGCACAGCACCTGTCTTTCCATACTGCCATGCTGTCCACAGCACAGTCTGAATGCTGGGGCTACACACAGCATGCAGGAACAGAAGTACACATCTTGGCTGTGCCCATATCCAATCTTCCCCGGACCATTCCAAATAATAGCATCCTGCTGCAATGTTCAGTGCTGAGAACACAGCTCTGACATTGCAGGTTGTACTTTGATTTTGGCAGGAGAGCTACTAGCTGGAGAAAATAAAATCTTCAAGAAGGCAAATTATTCTTTCTCCAGGTTTGTTTCCTGACCTTGCCCTACACAGATATGGCTGTGTAGCATCATTTCTTATGTTAAACCCTAGTAAAGCTTTTGTGTGATTGCAGATGGTTGACAAAATCAGCAAGCAGCCAGCTGGCCTTTCCCCACTGCCATTCCTTTCTCTCTTGCTGTCCCTGTGAAAGTTTCACTAGACACGCTGGCCCTGAGTATCTGGAATATTATAGCTCTACAGTCTGCCAAACACAGAGATACCACCCCAGCTACAGAGACAAAGTTTGTGCTGTAAGAGGTGTCAAAGGGCAGAAGACACATCATGTTCTTGTTTAACAGGGTTGCACAAATAGACTTTATGACATTTTCTTTGTGGGTGTGGCAGGATTGTTCCCCCCTGCTCTCTACCACAGACAGGTGGTGCATAAAGAGATAACCCAGGCTGAAAGGCCCAGCAAGGGGCCTTCTCTGGTGCCAAAAGAGCTCAGGCCTCAGCTAAGAATCAACATCTTAGTCTGGAGAGCTGATATGGGAAGAGATAAAAGAAATATTCTTGACTAAGAGACACTGTCTTATAAACTATAAAAGACACACGAAATATCACAGAGGCAAAAGCCTCCTACACATGCACACCCTAAAAATGTTTGAGACTTCTTCCTAGAGTTACTTGGTTACTTCCCTGGGGATTGAGGGAGAGAATCTAAGTGCTCCACCACCAATTGGATTCTAAGGTACATTGAATCCTGTGTTACATTATTTCGTGGCGAGCTGTAACATTGATAGGTGCCTTTAACCCCCACACTGTATGAACCTACTAGTATTTTCTCTTTTTACCCTTATTCCTGATTAGTATTAGTTTGTTTTAAGTCTTATTAGTTTTCTGTCTATGAAATAAAAAATTCATTCTATAATAGACTGAATTAGCCATTATTAAAGAACTTGCAAATGAGAACTTGGGTTTTGGGGTGCTGGCTGCCTCAATAAAGCTCCTACCTGCTGCCAGAGGCCTGGGCAAAAGACAAGGACTCATCTAAACCACCGCATCCATTTCTAACAGTGGGATCAGCAGCCTATTTAAACTTAATTCTTTTCATAGGCATTTTGACAATGCTGACATCAAGACTTGTTAATTTGGCATCTTGTGCTGCCTGTGCACTGAGACATGAAGAAGGTTTCCTCTTCAGCTGTGCTGCCTATACATGTGGAGGAGCAGCAGGACCTGGAAGGCATGACATTCCCTGCCAAGTGACATAAACCAGCTCTGAGGCACCACTGCTCCTGGGGCAGTGGGCTGTCGGTCCTGGAGAAGCAATTTTTTATGCAGTCAACTCAGCAAAGCAGAGGGCAGAGAGCCAGTAGCTCAGAAATATTAGAAACAATTGCTGCAAGAGAATTTTAAAAGCTTTTGAAAAGCTATAATTTTAAAAACTTTTGAAGCTGGATCATGCCAAAAATAAGACAGAATAGCCTAGTACCTAGAGAATGTGACTTAGAGGAAGCTTGTACCACTCCAAAGATTTATCACTGATTCACATTTCTTTCATTCTCTCCTCTTTCCTCAACATCTTCGCAATTTCTCCTTTTGGTAGTTTTCTGGAGATAGGGCATGCCCTATGAGACAGCAGAAAGCCTTTCCCCTTGTTAATACAAATATTGGTAAGCCTTTGCTGGATATTTGTTATTGGCCAACCCTCCTGCAAGTTCCAGTCAGGAAGCAGCAGGAGACCCACAATGGCAGAGCATTAAATAAGCCAGAGCTCATGACACTACTCCCATGTGGCAGGTTCCAGAGCAGCTAATAGCACAGCAATTCTTCCCTTCAGACACATAAATTAACTTTATAAAAGCAGCTCTTGAGGAGGTGGATGGGCATCTGATCCCTAGCCATGGTAAATGCTTGACTGCACTGCCCCATGGGCATGGCCCAGGCAGGGTGGCCCTGGCCACCCTGCAGGAAAGGGCTCTGATCATCCTCTGGCTCAGCAGGGCCACTCTCAGGGCTGCACTGGCATGGCATTATTCTCTGGACAGTCAAATGCTGTTGACATCATTAGCCAGAGGAGGATCACTTTCTGATGACTCCAGAGGTTCAGCAGGGACCATGTTTCTGCTGGCTCCTGATCTTGGATGTTAAATGGCCTCATAAGAGTTTAGGGACCAGAAGAGAAATCTGTACTATTCTTACCCCTACAAACTTTTTTTTTCTAGCTGTACCTTACAATTCAGTGTCAGAGAAACCAGTGTCCTTTACTCCCATCATGATCTTGCACAGAGAAGCATTGCGGTTACGACAAAACCACCAGGACACTGAAGGAATAGGAGTCCCCCTGCACTTGCTGAGACACACAAGATTTCCAGATATCAGCAAGAAGGAAAGGGAAAGATGCAACATCTGCTTGAAGAGACACTTTTATCTGAGTAAGCCATACTTTTTTTTTTTTTTTTTTTTTTTGGAGTAAGCACTTGTAGACTTAAGTCAACCCCAAAACTGAATGGAATTTTCCTGCTGAAGCTAGGGGAAGAAATAAAACTAATTTTCTTAGTTAATCTTATGAAAAGCACGATCCAGTATGGGATAGGAGAGGATTATTTCAGCTGAAATATTCTTAAGAAACATTCTTTCATTTATATTTGTGTCAGATGCAGAGGTAGAAGCTCAGAGATGTGGCTGGTGGGCTGCGACAGAAACACAGTCTCCTGTTATGAATGACCTGGTGAAAAAACAGTTACCTGGAATGGCTTGATGACTATGGCTATTTTCCCAGTTTTATTCAAATGTTGTTGTTATCTAGGATGTGTGTCCTTCTAAGAGATCAAAGAGTTTCAAGCACTTAAGATTCAAGAACTCAAGACTTTCAAGTATCAAGATTCTTTCAAGCATTAAAGCAGAACAGAATGTGAGTCAGAGCTGGGATCTAGATAGACTGAAAAAGACAATTGAAAAATAACACTAGAAATACTATGGTTTTCCTATGGAATATGCTTTTTCCAAGGGTGAGAAAATCCTTGTCAGGAAATCCAGTCTTTTCAGCAGACACTGTGATCCGCTATCAGTTGTGCTGCTTTCATGGATTTGTCTTGGAAACACCTGGAATATGGCACCAGATTTGGAAGAACAGCCACTTTCCTCCACCTCATCTGAATGATGAAGTGCTGAGGTGAGGCAGGAGAAGCACTCACCAGGGAGCAGAGGACCCAATGCTTCCAGTGCCAGATATCTATCACCCCTTGAGCACTGAATGCAGAATAGATTTACATCTATGAATAAGGGGTCCTCTGGGCCACAGCTTAATGATCTTTTAAATAATTCTGGATCCATCTCAATCATGCTTTCAGTAACCATTAACTAACCATTTACCTGTTCACACCAAAATATAAGTATTTTCCAGCTGCTCAATATACACACATGCATCTCTAAATTGGGTCCAATTTGAATTCCCAGATTCCTTTTTTCTTCTATTATGTCAACACACTGAATGTCTGCAGATGTCCTCAGAAAGTTTGCTAGAGAACAGTCAGTTACAGTCAATTCTGAATATAAAATGTTTTTCCTTTTGTTTGAAATGAAAAATAACCTGAAAGCCTTTTCCTGGTAATAAACCAAGCTTTGTAACATGCATTTTTAAAGGAATAAAAAGAAATTATGCTTTGGAGTATTCACAACTCATCATGGTATCAAAATACATGTGTACTTCTAAGCAAGAATATAGCTATTCTCTTTGATGAATAGGAATTGCTCCATATTTAAGAAGGAAGTGCCTAATGAGGGAAAACAGGCTGGCAAAGCAAATTCCCAGTATATTTGCATCTGCGACTCAACTTGCCAGCAGGTTTTACCCACACGTTTTATTTTAATATTCTGCCATGACTGATAATTAAATCAAATTTCTCTCCTTGACTATCCTTTTTATCTTTGCTCTTCCTTATTTGTTGCCTTATTTAGTGGATCTTTGTTTTATTCTTAGACTGGAATACTTAGTAGGGGGAGGAGAATTTTGTTTTTAACTTAACACATCAAAACAACAAATCTTGTGATAATGTATTGCTCCTTAAGAACATCAGTCTGCAGCCTTCTCCTGCACGTTCACACATCCTATATTCTCTTCCAGATTGGGAACATTTCACTTAAATTTTATTTTAAGAACCCCAGAAACAAACAAACAAGCAAACAAACCCCAAACCACCCTCAAAACAGAAAATACTGTTGAAAAAAAGGCTAAAGAAAGTAGCATGTCCATTTAGAAGAGATTTCACTTGAGTGTGAGGAATTCAGGACTCCACACACCTGGAAGAGGCCAGAGGTGCCTGACAACCTGCAGATTGCTCCTTTCAGCATTACCTTCTTTCTCAAAAACTCGTTGTTCCCTTCACATAGCATCATCAGGTCGGCTCTCCTTTCATTACTTGTTCTATGGAATGTTAGTCTCCCTTAGTTGACTATCAGTAATATATGAATACAGCAGCCCTTGTGGGTTGTGGTGGGGAAGGGGAAGTGAGCTTTAGAAAACAAACCTAATTTAAAAGCTGAAATTAAAAAAAAAAAAAAAAAACTTTGCTACTTAAATGTTTAATTTTTACTTGGTTACTAAAACTGGCTAAAAAACCTCAATGCAAATAAACCTGATTTTATTGGATGGCAGGGCTTTAATGAAATTGGAGGTCAATAAGTTTTCAAATCAAGACTTACTTTCCATAAAACCTTCATTTGAAGATAGATATATTAAACATAAATGCAAAGTTTTCTTGAACAACAGAACCCAAGGTATTTCTGCTCTCACAGCACAAGCTCAAATTCATGACATAGTACAATTACACCAGATAGAAAAATGCAAAATGTAGAATGTAATTCATTCAAGCACATTGTTTATATGATTCCTTATTTTTGACATCTCTCCAGTTCCCACCTGTAACTGCTTTTAAGGCTGTAGAAGCCCTGGTTCAATTTATGTGTCTTCAGAGGTTTCACTCCCATACCTTATTTACACATGTTATCAGCCCAGACCCCATGGACAGTCAGTGCCAACTTGAGAGAGGGAGCTGAGCAGCAAATCACTGGAGGTCTGATTCATTCTGTAAAACAAGGCTTTTACTCCCAACTAGCTGAAACACCAATTAACAGCATAGGCTGTTGTTTACTGGACATGAATAATTCTGCAGTTGGGATTTTTTCCCCAGGCTGTCAGGGAGCATTGACCTTAGGAGAGAGCCCATCCTCACATATGCTGAGTTCAGTTCTGCAGCTGGCCACACCATCAGGAGAGCATGGATCTTGTTTGGGATGCAGATGCTCTTCCTTACTCTGTTATGTTTTATCTATATATGCAGGTCAGCAATTTCAAGATCATAACACCACCTGAAGCCAATGGCATTTTCAAGCAAATAGGACACTGATAAAGGATGGAGACTATTACTATACTGAAAAATCTAAGTTAGATTGAATCAGATACAAAAGAACAAGGTAAAAATGAAAAAGTTGTGCTTAAACTTATTTATATTTGAGATAAGCTTGCAAGTATTTGGATACATATCCAAGATCTTTAGGTCAGGTTAAAATATGAGCCCTGCAGGCCATAAAAGTAAGGTAGATTAATTTCTGGACTACTGCTAAACTGGTTTTTTTTTTTTTTTTTAAGATTTCACAATATTTGGTTCACTGTGCACATCTGATTTTCTCTCTCTGCCTTTACTACCAACAAAGGTCAGAAATCTTACCATTTCTCTGTTGTTTTAGGTAGATCATGTCTTGGCTAAGGAAAATGAAAGCTTTTGTTTATTTGTGGACATTAACTAGGACAGCATCTCACAACCTGTCAGTAATAAATAATAGAATTTGTTCCTCCTCTTTAAATCTGCAGCCCATCACACTAACTCTTTCAATGTGCATTTTTATCGATGTTATTTGATCTTCAAAACCTCTGGAAAGAGGACCACCACAAAAAGTTTAAGCCTAATTCCAGTACAAGCTCCTATCAGCTTCAAGAACATATTGCCTTTGTCAACTTTTGGAAATGAAGGTGTGTGAAATATTGGTCAATTATTACCTGGCTTTAACAACAAAGCTACGCTTTTGTTTTGCTCTGAATGAAAAAGAGAGTTGCTAAACTCTTTTGAAATCCAGATAGTGTCAAGGGGAATACTATATTTTCTGAAACTTAATATTTATGAATATATTTTATAATGCAGCCCCAGCTTCTGGAAACAGCACCACATTAGGGCAAATGCATTTTTTTGCAGAATCAAATAGCTGGCGATAAAAGAGCTGTCATTTTAATACCAGGGCTATAGACATCCTAATGACACTGAGCAACTCACAGACTCTGGAGAAAAATGACATCCCTTTTTTTAGATACAAAGTCTAATAACTAATATATTCAAATGTGAATAACAAATAGTACCTTCCTCCTCAAGCACTCATCAGCACCCTGTATTTGTATACTCAGAAAGCAAATCTCCTACATATATACATACTATTACATTGCCCCTGTGTACACTCACCCACCTTGCACATGTGATCTGGGTTACTGCAAGTCAAGAAAACAAATCCAGCCATAATTTTCCTGTGAATGTCAAGCCAGATGTCTCCACAGCTGTGAAAGTCTGCCTTTATAAGGCAGATATAAGAAGCACCTGCATGCACATCCTTTCCCAACTAATCCTCATAAAGGGTCTCAGCCAACAAAGCAGCAGTTTGCCATGAACAACACTGCCTTGCCATCTGTACTTGCTCAGGGCTTGAAAACCCCTTTTGACATCTGCCTCCAAATGGGGCTGCTTGGGACAAATCTTACCAGATATCTCTTCCTGATCTTATTCACAGTAGCTGTTGACACAGTTTCCTTTAGTCTATTTGGAAATAACATTTTTCAATCAATTTTTAGAGTCAGTTGAAGCACATGCCCAGTTACAGATAAAACACTGCATCTCCAAAGCTGTCTTGTTTGTGCCTGGCAGTCCCAGCACAGCTCCACAGTTCAGTTATGATTCACCAGGAGCCACAGCTTGATGAAAAGACTGGACTAAATTTCAGTGAAGCTTGACCAAGTCTGCTGCAATTTATTTCTGGGAAGAACTGTGGTTTATGACTGAGAAGAATTGCTGATAATAGCTGAGTTGTGATGCAAGTTTTTGAATTTTCGTACTAGACTCTAAAAACACAGCGTAGACTAAAAAGCTCAGTGCTTATTGAAAGCTGAGATAACAATATTTCTCCTGGAGCTGCTCTTTGTTGTAGCACATGAAAGAGACCTAATATTGGCAGGTTGCCTTCTGAGGTGCTATGGACCAGAATGAGCTAAGTGTCCCTTTCATCACACAATGGAAAAATCCATTTTCCATCTATCTCCAACAAAATGTTTCTACCTTATTTGATCACCATTCAGCAGAAACATGGATGACAAGTTAAAAAAAAGCCACAAAAAGAATGAGCCATGCAGAACATTAGGAGAAGAAATTGTAATTAAATATATCAGACAGAGGAAAGTCAAGATGTTTAAGATTTTGAATACTGCAATATCATGATTTGAAACTAAAAATGAAGTAGCTCTGTTTTATCAAGGAAAACTTTCTTCTGGACAAGTTGGACTGTCAGTATTCATCCTGCTCACCCCTCCTGCTCTGTATTTACATGTGCATAATTGTTGTGACACAAATCTTGTACCTATACTTCTTGTTTTACCTCTTGTGGATTATTTTACTTTCACAGTCACAAAGACAAGATCTCATGGGTCAAAGTGTAGGTGAGGTTTCTTAGTTTGTTAAGCACTGATATATTAAACCCTTGCAGAAGATTAGCAAAAATATATTTCTCTATCACATCAGAGTTCAGTTTGGCCTAGAAATTTCAAGTCTACTGAATATTTTTTCCCCTAAATTCAGAAAACCTCTATCAATCTTATACCACTGATCATTCCTTTGCAAATTTGTTCTTGTACTCATATTCCATGCAGGAATACACTCTTTTGCCACTTCCATTAAATTTTTCATTCCAGTTTTCTCCAGTGAAAGAGTGTTCTGATTGTCCAGTCTGCCCAGTCAAGCAGCATAAGCTCTCATAACCTCTGACAAAAAGGTCACTTTGCTAGGATTTTGCTATTTAGCATTTATTCTAAATCTTGATTTTTTTACTCAACATTAAAATAAGTCATTTTGTGTTCTGCAGGCCCCAAAGGTGGCCAAACTGCTTTGGGAGCAAATTTATTTTGAAGGTGATGGCTGAGAGTCTTTGCATGCACTGAAAACACTGAATTCTTGCTATTCAGATGTCTGCCCATGAAAGAATGTATATGCTTTCCTTTTCCTCTCGTATTCTAGATCCAGGTTAAAAAAATAAAATGGAAGGAGCAATTCTTATTAGGTAAAATCATAGTTCTCCATGTGGAACCAGATTTTATTCCTAACTGTAGTCTTATAAATTAGTCTCACAGTGTTAGAGAAGTAAGGTGATACCCTTCACAACTTTGGTCCCCTTCCTGGACTCTGTGCTACTGTTTGGGTTTTTTTTCCATTCTGTTTTTAATTCCCTTTTTATAATAAAGTCAGTCTTCACTGCCCATCCTGAATTACATTTTAGTACTGCAATTAGGCTCTTAAACAATTGCAACATGGTCCCCTCAGGCAAGGGACACAGGAGATCAACAGAGCAATCTGTGCTTATTGTCTTGTATATCATGCTACTGTGACACTGAAACTTTTTGCTTCTGCAAAAGAGAGGTTTGCAGGAGGAGCCTAGAGGTCGTTTGGTTGTGCTTGCAGTATCATGAACGTTGAACACAATGCCTTTAATCTAATACAGGTGCCATAAAATATGTTGGCAGCAATTTTACTGTGCTTTTACCAAAAATGAACTGGATTTTAAAGAAAAGAATTTTACAAACATGGAAGGAATTAGTCAATAGCAAACAGGACAGGACACAATGTGAATTTGCCAGTGTTAAATCAGATTAGACTGATTTTCTTTTCTGCTGAGATAATTAGTATTCACACAGGGAAAGATATGGTTGATCTAATATCAGAAAATATTTAAATTACTACCACATAGGTAATTATTAAATTGGAGAAAGGGAATACCTGTGAGAATCATAAGCTTCAGGAAATGGGCTAAAGAGAGTGGCTTGGAAAAGGGTATGAAGCTGAAGCTGGAAGGAAAAAAAAAGTGTATAGCTTGTTGGCAGCTGGTCTTTTGGTCTCATCTTACATAATGTTCTTGTTAGTGCTTGGAGCATGCTGGTAAAGTTAGCGATCCTATAAAGTTGGGAGGCATTATAGAGATGTAATAGGGTTAGACACTTGTATTGGCAGAAATGGATGACCTTGCAGTCTGGAGTAACAGAAATTGCACAAGTGAATGTCATTCCACAGAGAAAGCTAGTTCGTTTCAGGATGGATAGCTAAATCTTCTGCTTTAAGGCATGGATATCAACTAGAAGTAATGGGAGAGGAGAAAGATCTGATTGTTTCCAAGTGTGGAATAGTCACTTCTCACTGTGATGATCAGGAAAAGCATTGCTGTAACACTGCTGCAGTCAGCCATCTTTGCAGAAGGGCAGAATTTTCCCTACCAGGCCCTTTCCATACACTCAGAGAAGGAGCACATTAGGAGGTTGGCATTTATAGCACTGGGACAGGGCACTGTGGTGAATGGAGCACTCATCCTTTGCAAAGCCATTCTCTCAGGTTCCCAAAAATGCCAATGGACATAGCACCTCAGTGCCGCTACCAGTGACATTCAGCTTTTAGAGCTTTCTCAGTGGCCATGTCAGAGACTATTTAAAATTAAAGGAATCAGATTCTTGGGAACAAGATGTCAGTGAGAAAGAAGTGCTAGTATGTCATTCTGTGTTAGGTTAGCTGAATGTGAGCCTTCAACGAAATAATATCCAAACATTTTATGCATCTGGACAGTATGTTTACCTTGGAACTAATTCCTCCTGGACTCCTAAGATTTTTTCATTTGTCCAGTTTTAATTTAAATAAAAGCATAGAATGTCAAAGAAAACCAAACTGCATGACAAGTCTTCATAAATTATTAAATATTGGGAATGTCACAGCAGAAATTCTGTCTTTGTACCTTATAAAGCTGTCACATTAAACTGATGAAGGGCCAGTCTGAAACCAGGCAACACATTTATTCTGAAATGAACTTACAAAAAAAAAAAAAAAGACCCCAAACAAAAAACACCACCACAACACCACCACCACACCACCAACAAAAAACCCAACAAAAATCCCACAAAAAACAAACTTGTTTCCAAGCCAAATAGCAGGTATATCTCAAACTTGGTCTTCTAGAGTACAGTCACATGGTATTTCAAGTATTAATACGAAGTATTCAAGTAAATTTAAAATATACCCCAAAAATGTAAGTGAACTTTTTCCTTTACTTCAGAGAAGAACAGGATCCATCCTTCTGAAATTAGAAACTTCCTAAACACGTTTGTGTCTCAAGAGAGGATGTGGGGGAAAAAAAGCAGACAATAGGGAAGATCACATTGCATAATACATTATTAAAAGGGTCCTCAAAGTGAAAGCTATAGAATACAAAACCTTCAGAATCTGACCAGAGATGGTACTGCCACATAGAAGAATATGAAAAAAAAAGATAAAATTGACTAAAATACCTTTTAAAGATTAGTGAGGAAAAGCTCTTAATTTCCTAACAGAAGAAAAAATATGAATTATTAATGAAGCTGAGTTCTGACTGCTGTTGAAATTGAAAGTCGGCCTGCAGAGTTAGACATCTGGCCCTGAGCATGGCTCCACTCCAAGTCTGGGAGAAGACAAGAAGAGAGAAGCTTTAGCAGACAGGCAAATACACTGTTCGTTGGAAATACTTCTACCACAGAGGAGGAGCAAAAGTTTTCCAGTTCTGTCTACCCCAGGGACACCCTATGACAAATGTCCTGTGTTCATGTTTCAAAACACATCTGCTAAAGGGACAGAATCTGGTGAACTGATCAATCAACAAAAAGATCAATCTTTTTTATCTTAAAAAAAATAAAGAAACAGCTGGAGAGTACCACAGTGTTTAATTAAAAATGTGTTTATCTGCTAGACACATTTTTCTGAGATGGAGGTTCAAATTTTGCAACTTTCACAGATCTGAGCAGATCCCAGGCTGTCCAGGCATGGCTAGAGTTGAGCCCTGCCTTCATCTACTGCACAGTGGCTCTGTCTACAGTGAGACATCACATCTCTGGGTATCAGATTAGGACAGCTCTCCAGACAACAGGCTGTTGGAGTGGCACAGCAGCCTACCATTCACTCCCTGCATTGCCATCGCAATGGGTGGAAGGGCTGGCATACCCTCCATTGCCAAGGAAAAGCTCAGGGCTTGTACAAAAATGGGCTGTTGCTGGGGACCATAGCAATAGTCAACTCCCCGCATCCTTTCCTCATTCAGCCTTGGAAGAAGTAGCACTAGATTTCCCAGGACCTCTCACAGCCACCTTCCATCCCAGCCCTGCTCCTCTCTAAGCCCCTGCCTCCCATTCTTTTCCTACAGCAGCAACAGAGTGGTCCCTCTCCCATATACTTGTGAAAGCAAAATTTAATTTTGCCTTCTCTATCTAAAAGTCTAAACTAGTACTGAACACTGCAGAGCCTACAGGGTTTAGTATTGAGAAGTAGTGTTGGTACAGTTTAATGACCTTTTGTATTTCAATGGGAAGGACATGACTTTCTGAACTTACTCAGCAACAGAGAGAGATTGAGTTTTTGCCAAAGGGTGCAGGATAAATTATGGTCAGTTGTGAGTATTCCTGGGAGTGCACTTTGGATCAGAAAATGTTTCAGAGCTCTAACCATTGCTGCTCTCTGTGGGGCCACAGGGCAGGAAGGGTAATTTTCTTCAGGTGCCCTGTATTTCTAGCTATTAAAAACAGGACGAGAACCTGACTTACAGCAAGATACCAAGAACATAAAGCATTCTTTAAAGGACTTGAAAGTTGGGGGCAATTGACAAGACTTCAGTTTCCTGTGGGGAAGTTTCTCCTCTTTGAGCTTGGTGGTAGTGCTCAGTGCCAGAAGCAGAGACACTCTTCCGGAGCCCAAGTCACTGTTGCTGAGGCTCCTCAGGGTAGAGAAGCAGCATAGGGAATAGTACAAAATTGCAGCTGTACAGGAATTAAGTTATTTAGCAGTAGTCCTGTGACAGATTATGTATATCTAGGCTCTGAACCACTTCTGATTTGAACAGGACTGTTGTTATTATTTTTAATGCATTGGGGCAATCTAAATGGAGAAAGAAAATACAGTCAATCCCTAAGGTCACTGTAAGGTCACATGCCCAAGCTGTGTTGCTCCTTCTGCTGCTTGGTTATTCATTTACATGTTACATATCATAACTTGCAAGCTTGGGGGAAAATGACATCTGGAAGACTTGAGGTTTATAAAAATATTTTTTTAAAAATTGCAAGCTATCAATAGTCCTGCAATTATGAGAGAGTTGCTGGTCATTACACATAGTCATCAGGAGAAAAAGTCAGTAAACAATGCTGTAGGGATAAAACATAAGAGTTGAGCATCAACAAAAATAAGGGAGAATATAGAATTTCTGCCTCTAGCCCTCTTCAATGTAAACTTGCTGAATAGATATATTTGTCATGCATGCTTTACTAAGTTGTCATTAAAATGAACAATTAACGTTAAGGTTGGGTCCTGGAACCAACAGTTTCAGCTTCATGGTCTGGCACATGGTTGTGCAAGGCAGTACAAGTTGTACAAACTAGCATTTGTAGAGGATAGTGCAGAATAGAACTGAAATGGGCCAGCTCAGAGTCAAACTTCTAATCAGAACGGTGTTTAAAACAATAATTAAACGCAAGTTAAACCGGTGCTTAAATCTCAGGGATCACATTGAAAACAAAAGCATACTGTAAAGCCCTGGTCCTCACTTGGTGAATTTATTTAAAAGAGGCTACTTTTCCCTGGGGTGATTCAGAAGTTCCCAAGAGGTTAAAAAGCAAACTTTACTGGCAAAATAGAAGGTCAGGAACTCAGCAACATTGAAACCAAACATTCAATCAAAATAAAGCATTTAACAAAGCATTGACATGGCAAACTCTAACCCATCCAACTTTGAATTACTCAGATTTCAAGAGGAGGAAATTAGGAGAAGAAAAATAGAGAAGTAAAAAAGAGAGAGTGAAGAAAGATACAGCTATTGCCTTGGATCCAGCTTCCCGTCAGCTGCCATAAAATCCAAAGACAACGGGGATGTGTGACTATGTGTGTCTCAGGGCAATGGGTTTTATCTGCTCTGGCCTCCTGTGGCCCTGCTTGCTCTGGCCCACTCCCCCTCACACACACTCCAGTTGTTTTAAGCCAATAATAATTTTCTCCAGTCTCTCACAGATACTGAAAGAGCTTCTTTACACCTAGAACTCAGACAAGTTGTACTGATTTCATATACAGACATATAAATTATCATCAGCACACATGCAGAACAAAACAGCATAGTCAACATGAGTAAACACTAATTTTAGGAAGCCAGGCTTCTCAGAGATGTCTGAAAATCATAGAGTAGCATCTACTTTCCAGTCAACATACATCATGACTGAAAATTCTGACCCCTGCCTCTCATGTGGAACTCAAGTAGTTTGCCTCTCAGCAGCATTTATCAAATTCAGACTTTTCTTCTAATCCCATTGTTGCAAGTTTCACAAAAATCCTGGTATCACTGTCATTTATGATCACATCTGGTTTGAACTGAGCTTTTGATTTTCTCTGTAGCTTAGCAGCAGAGCTCAAGCAGCAGAACGAGGACTGCAAAGTTGATACATGTGAAAAGATGTTTTTAGGAAAGGATAAGAATACTTTACAATTCAATAGCATACTCACCTGGATCTGGGGCTTTGATTATACTGAGATGCCAAGTGATGCAAAACACAATTTATTTCTGTTCTTTCCCCTCAGAGACCTATACTGTATGACTGAGGATATAACTACAGGGTTGGCATGTAAATAACTTATTTGAAGGATATCATTAGCAACTTGCTGTGCTCTCAGTTGCCCTCCTCTTTCTATCCACCTCAGTATTTGTTAAGGATTGCATATTGGTCTCATTTTAGAATATTCTTTTGTATAGCTGTCTGTAGGAATCAAATTTGCAATGCATCGTAGCCAGATTCTTTAGCGTTAACAGACATTAGTTGGAACTTCTTTTCTAAGTGGAGTGTGAAAACAGTCATTTCTTCTCCTCCACACTCTTGGAGGGGTGGGAGGGCTAGACAACTCCTCAGTTTAACTGGAAGTAATCTGTGCTTTATGGAAGTCCTAATGCACAAGGAAGTCTGTATACCATGCACAGCAACTAACAGGACTTTTCTTGCAGGAGTCCTCAGCATTTATATTGCTCTTGTAACACAGTAGTAATACCCAACCTCTTTTTGGGTTAGTTCAAACATAAACCAGTTATTTTTAAAAACAGGATTCCACCCCCCTCTTTTACTCTTCTTGAATAGATGCAGAGTCCTACCACATTCAAATTTTGGTTGACAATTCATAGATAAGTCCCTTTCAACAGATTGTAATTCTTCTGCACTGCTTTTTTTAATTTTTTTTTTTTAATTTTAAACAGAAACCATAAAATATAAAACAAAATCAATGTACAAGGGTAGCAGGACCTCACATAATTATATGGTGTTCTTTTCTGGGTGTATCACTACAGTGAGAACTGTAACAAAAATATTGCCATAAACCCTAAAAAAAGATTTTATAAAAATGGTGTATGCCTACATCACATTAGCACCCAGCTCTCTCAAGGCAGTGCACTTTGCAGAATCAGAAATAGATCATGAAAATCTCTGAATCCTGAATATACCGCTGCTCTGAAGCTACACCAGCCATTTAGGCTTCTATTACTGACACAGCTATCCAGCCCCTACATGGAGAGTTTACAACCAGCATACCTTAGTAGTAGTAAATGGCAGGAGATATGGCAAAAGGGTTTAGCTAAGCACAATTGAAATTCTGCTGGGAATGTGACCCCACCAGAAAGTGTAGTAGTATAACAGCCTGGAGTGCTTCCGAGTACTGCTCTCTCTGCTGGAGGAAGTCAAACTTGTGTACAGGTATTTATGTAGCCCTTTAAATACTTGCAATACATCTACAGGGAGCTGTAACTTTATTGCATACTAAGATTGCATACAACAGATTTCCTAGGTGGTCTTGTACAGGTGCATATTGTCTTAGAAAGAAAATTGTTTCTGAACTCATGTCAGAGTTTCATGAATAGCAAAGGAATTTAGCTTGTAGGAGTAACTAATGTGATAACATCATACTGCTGTTCATTTAGTATCACCTCTATCAATTACAATGCACACATTTCCAAAGCAACACATACATTACATTGTTATGTTTTACCATCTTTAAGAATATTTTTCTTCTGTTTATGAAGATAAGTGGGAGGAGAATGGGTACTTCAGAGGAAGAGAAATACAGATTTTCTGGAAATGCTTATGAAAGACTTTATAGCTCAGTATGTTCTCTGTAAAGTTAAGAGGATCAGAGGATGCACTTCACATATTTCCTGACTGAAAAAGGAATTGCTTATCTTTAAACAAGTCTCTCTCTCAAAAAAAAAAAAAAAAAAAGGATTTAATTTTTTTCAGTTATAACATTAGCTTTTAGGAACTTGCTATTTTCCTCAATTGTAATTGAATTGGACAAAAGGAAACCAAGTAGATGTGCCACATAATACAGGAAGAATGAAATATCATTCTAGAGGCCTCAATTCAAGAGTCCTGGCTTTGTTTTTGAACTTCCAAAGAAGGAAGCAAGATGTGCTTGTGCAGAAAAGCACTACTGCAGGCATCTTCTTCATCAGCCTCATGTAAGTGCATTCCCTCAGAGAAGGGAGCATTAAAGATTAGTCTATCTTACAAAAACCTTTCTGCGGAGGGCAATTGAACATCTGTTCCTGTTGCACAGTGGACTAGACAGAAGTTGAAGCTCTTCCAGTTGCTTTTGCTTTTTAGACTGAAGGACCAAGCCTGAAAATTTCTGGCAAATAAAGAGAAACAGGAACCCTGTATGTTTATATGGCCCTGCAAATGAGCTGTGGATCATTCATCACTGTCTCAGTTTAATACAACATGTAGGACTACCAAAGCTATACATGTATTAATTTCATCTGTAATTGGCTTAACAAGAAAAATAAAGTGGAAACACTGAAAAATGAGGACCAGTGAGCCTGTATGTACCAACTGAAGCAAAATTAGCAAAAAATTAGACTGGTTATATAAACCTAAAAACTCCTAAAAAAGAAACCCCAACTCCCCTTTACCGCCTTTTTCTCTAGCTAGAGAGGACAGCTGTTAATATTGGCTGTTGAGCTGCTTATATTGCTTACTACCAGTAGACAGCACACCTCAGCACATTCATCTGTACTCTGTCCCTTACACAGATATCCCTCCCTGTGCTAAAGCCTGGTGAAAGAAAATGTTGTCTCTCCATGTCAACAGTAAAACAACCATTATCTTCATCTGGGTCAGGATTTCACCAGCTGTCTACCTCTTGACTTTAACTAGGCAAGACAAAGTCAACTCTCAGCTTCAGCTAGCCTTTGGACAAATAATTTTATGCATGACATTTTGCATAGAGGAAGGGTTAAAAAAAAAAAAAATGAGTAAGTGAAGGAGGAACAAAAATCCAACCCAAACAGACATCCTGCACAGACTCTCCAGTCTTCTCTGCACTGGCTAACACAAAGACTGAAGCTGTGCTGAACCTTAGCTCCAAAACTCAGCTTGGGGACTCATAGTCCTAGTGCTAATCCCAGCAAATTCCCAGATTGCTTCCAATCAGGAAAAATTATTTTAGTGTGAGAACACAGGATCTAGAAGGCTCAAATATGAGAAGAACTAAACATTGCCTCTCTTTAATTGATTAAAAGCAAGGCCTTGCCAGCTGAACAAAGTCTGATTTTGTACTGAGCCACCCAGGAAAAAACTTAAGCTACAAAAGCAGCTTTGTAGAGTTCCACATTAAAATGTTCAAATTCATCTCCACATTTCACTGGGTTTTTTTTTTTTTTTTTTTTTTGTATTGAGAACACTGGTTATCTATTTCAATTTTAATTAATTTGAAATAAATTTGCATTAAGTATTTAAAAATATTTATTAAAAAAACATATTAAATGGTGCATAATTTAAAAAGTACATTCAGCAACACAATAAGTGCTTGCACTACTTGTTTTCCAGATGAGAAACTCTAGGATATTCAGTACCCTGACACAGTACCATAGTTATATATGCTATATCTATATTGCACCAATAAAGGAAGTTAAACTGGGAAAAATCAGAGTTCAATATGACAAAAAAACAGTTGCTCTCTTGCCTAAAAGTGAGAAAGCTAGTATGCATTGTGTGATCATGATTAGTGTAAATGAGCTAACTGCAAAACATTACTGAAAAAACTTACTTGGCCATTTTTTTTCCTGTGGCCAATTATGAAACTTTCTGGACACAAAAAAAAAAAAAAAAAAATCAAAGAGAAGGCTGTTGCATTAGACAACATAGAACCTATTGTTTGAAACACAGATCACAACTACAGCTGATGACAGACAGAACACCTATTTGTCTCTGTACAGTTATTTTATGGCTTTCGGGTCCTCTTGTCTCTGTCAGAGAGCAGCTGTGCCAGGACCACAGACAGATGTTATTTAATAGGGACCATGAGCTGGTCAAAGGATGAAGACAAGTGCTATGAGTTACAAGTTGCAATCTACAATTCCCTTGAAAGGAGGTTGTAGTGAGGTGGAGTTTGGTTTCTTCTGCCAGATAACAAGCAATAGGACAAGAAGAAAGGGCCTCAAGTGGCATCAGACAAGATTTAGATTGGTTATTATAAGAAACTGCTGCTTCTTCACAGAAGCAGTTAACAAGCAGTGGGCTGCCCAAGGAAGTGGTAGATTCACCATCCCTGGGAGCATTCAAATGTTGTGAGGATATGGTTTAGTGATGGACTTGGCAATGCTGAGTTAAGGACTAGACTAGGTGATCTTGGGGGTCTTTTCCAGCCTTAAAGGGTTTATGATTTTAAGTTTTCCAAGAAAAAAAATTTTCCTGGTAAGCAAGATTCCTGGTAGCAATCAGATTCTTTGTACATCTTCATGACATTGCCTTGGAACAAATGGCTTTGGAGCTGCTTTTACAGGCCAGGAGGCAGTTTGACTGAAGGCACTGCTGCACTGCCATGCATCACAGTGCAACAATGCACCACTGGAGTGATCAGCCCTGGTTTCAGTGCAACAATGTAATATATAAAGCCTGTGGCAAGCAATCCCCTCATGGAGGCAAACATGGGAAACACACTTGTGTGCCAGGCTGCTTCAGTCAGTAACTGTAGGCAGAAGGAGGCTGTTTTAGTTATTAATTTAAAAGACATCTGGGGGAAAAAAAAAAGGTACCTGGTTGATGGGGATATGCTTCTTCTACCCCTAAACTAAAAATACTCCCATTAGACTCACTCCAGAAAACTGGCTGTTCTTTGTGTCATTAGAGTGACAGAGAAGAAAACTCTAAAAGTGTATTGCTTCCCTACCTCTTAATTTCCCTCAGATTGTATATTTCCAGTGTGCATATTAAATACAATATGCATTTAGATGCTGATGTAAAAGTTACTTTGTGGCTGGGTGTTCTGTGAAGTTAATTAGCTGAATACTCTATCTGGACTCAGACCAGCAAATCCTGCTCACCCTTTTCAAGCAAGACCCTCCAAATAACTTGTTAAAAGTTACTAAATGGGCCAAATTTTATTCCTATCTAATATATCAAGCAGTTTATGGAAAATTAAAGGTCTTTACTACAAAACCTCTTCTCAACTGTGTTGCACCTGGGACACTAATTATTTAGTTAAAATTGAAATTTTGAAATATAATTCAGAATTTTATTATTGGTTCATAATGTCTATTCTCTTTTCAGGTCTGCCTAATTCTTCACACTTAGTTATAATCTTGAAAGAGCAACTTGAGTTGCAGCTGAAATACAATTTAATTTACATGTAACATATTTAGTTATATTTTATAATTACCACTTGCAACTGAAAATGCCTCTTTCAGAAACTCAATAGTAATAATTTGTCAGTAATATTTTCTTTGTAATTAAGAGTGACTTGGTTAAAAAAACAAATCATCCTACTAGTTAGACATGTCTTGCAGACAGTACTTGTGCACAAAATTATATCATCTTCTGCACAGTAATTTAACTCACACCGTTTTATACTGAACTTTCTGCTTTTGAAGTTTCTCACCATTTAATTTGCCTAATTTCTGAGATGGCTGTGTACAGATTATGGACAGTGCATCCTGGGTTTTGGTGGTGGTGTTTTTAACCTCAGTGCCAGTGCACTCACACATTCCAGCCCTAACCCGACAGAGCTACTTGGAAATGATCATTTGTTCCATAGCTGAGATGATTAAAATGAAGGAGGGGGAAACAAACAACAAACCCAAAGTAGCAAGCATTTTCTGCTAATGATTCTTTTCTTCTGTTACCACTTCAAGCCCCAGCTAGCAACAAACTCCAAAGCTGGCAGGTGCTGGAGAATACTTTCTTCATCTTTCAGATGTTCACAGGCCTTTCTAAAGGACATATTAGTGCCACATCAAGAGGGAAGCAGGAATCACTTTGAGTACTGAAATCCCTGCTGGGATATTATATATAGCCAGCCGAAAATATTTGCACATTTCTGAATAAAGATATGTAAGCTACAAAAAACGTTGGATATATTCTGTGTCCTCCCCTTTTAACCTCAAAGCTTATTTGCTGCAATTTAACTTCAGCAACAGTCATCAAGTAATGATTTAACCATCAAATAACTTGGGAAATATAGGGAGAGGTGACAAAAAAATAATTGTTAAAGCAAACTATCAAGTACTAACATTGCAGCGTCATTCAATACCAGAATGTTTTTGTATGGGAAGCTTATATGGCAGACAAGGTGAGACTGTGACTCCCTAAGGTGCCTTTAGTTTTTTTATCTCCAGAGTACCTCCAAAAGGATACGAAGTGCCTTTGACCTCTTTTCCCGAGAAGCAGCCCCCACATTTTGAGAGATTGCTTCAGTTTATACAAGGTTTGGAGTGTCTCCCATATTTTCCATTTGTCTCTGAACACTTTCACTCCTTTGCTTTGTGAGGGAGAAAAGTTTTTTTTTAGTAATCCAAGTAAATAAATACTCAAACTGTAAGTTATTGCTTCAGAAATACCATTCATTTGGAGAGAAGGACCTTCTTTCAGAAGCAGTTTAGCATTTTAGAAAGAGAAAAATGGTACAGTCATGCATCAGGAAAGCTCACACGTGTTTAAAGAAGCCAGGCATATTAACATGGGGAGAAATCTTATATTCAGCAAATAATAACTGTTTGCTAGTTGATAAGGCTGACACAACAAGATACAGCTTATAAGGAAGTCTATTGTGGATTACACATTGAGAGCAGTGGGTAACACTGGTTTTGCACAGATGAAAGGTAAAAAGGCAGTATAGCATTACCCCACACCTGAGCAGATAGTATCGCTTGCTAGCAAATGAAAGTAGAGGTCTTTTGATATACCTACATAGATTAATACTATCAGAGGATGCTGAAGTCCTAATCCTTCAACTACACCTCTGATTTTATGCACCAATCATAAAGCCATTTATGAACTGGATACGTAGCCAATGAAAAAACAAAGCCTGCTCCACAGGACAATCCGTCACATCCAAAGGAGGCAGGCTCTGTGCATGGGAGGGCTCATGAATTGAAAAAACTTTCCTCTCTGCATCAGCTACGTATGTCCAAGCCAACTCACCTAGACTTGTTTAAGAGAACAAGGTTCAGGCAAAATAAATGTTATTTCACCATATGTAGTGCTTCTTAGAAATAAGCAGGCAAATTTAACCTCACTAAAAGTCTTACTCAAGAGGCTGAAAATGCTATTGCAGTTTCTCACTGGTCTATCAACAGCTGCAAGTTTTTAAGGCATGCAACACAAAATTAAACAACCTCACTGAAAAATAAGCTATTACTTGCAATAGTATTTATGCTGATATTAAAACTAGAACCCAAAAGAAACATTAAGTTATGATTCTACCACTACTGAAAAAGATCAGAAAGACCTTGTAAATCAACATCTGATCAAGGAAAAGAAAATATGACAATGATTGCAAAGTTTCCTATGAATGTCTACACGCTGTATTATATAATACAGTGTATGCACATGGAAGTGCTGGTCATATTGTGTCAAGACATATTTACAGGGAACAATCATATTCCTTCTTCTCAGATGACAGCAGTAGCTGGAGGGACTCAGGCATATTTGCTTTGGTTTGGCACTGCTCTCAGAAGGGTGCCCGCAGCGGGCGTCCTCTGCATGACACCCTGCCTACTATTCTAGTCATGGCACAACACGGCATTAAAAGATAGATCAAATGCTAAAATAGAACTTTTAACATTGAGTGTAAGAGACGAGGTTGCTAGATAAAACTGAGCTAAAATGCCTCAACCTTATCATGACCAAAATGTCTTTTGACCTTCTTCAGCTTAAGCCTTTTAACACAATCTGAATTTTTAAAAAAAGAAAAAAAAAGTGGGTTTTGGCAGGTGAACCTTTTTCAATTTGTTTTGTGATGTATTCTGACCACTTTCAGTGCACTGATAGGGCTCAAAGCTCACTGCAGTGGGCCAGTAGGACCAAAGCATTACTTACATAACATACCCAAAACATCACTTCCATGAAGCAAAAATCAGCACAGACATAAAACCTGTCATCGTGAGGAAGATAGCAGCATGTCTTCCTTTATCCATCTCAAAGCATTTTCCTCATCTTTCCCAGGAACACATGGATAAATGTATAGTATACAAGGATGTGCCCACAAATCAATTGGACTCATAGCATCAGGAAGGCAGACATACAATGAGAGGGTTTTAATTGCTTTTATTAATAACATTTAAAACTAATATGCCACTCTGCTACTGCTTTAATCAGCCTTAAAAATGTAATTGCACAGAACCCCTATGGTTCAAAGGATGTCAATATTTCAGGATGCCCACATGCAGAGAGCTGCTACCAGCAGATAATATTGCTTATGTTTCTTAGTAACTGATAAAAATTGTTAATTTATGAGGAAGCCTCTCTGAGTCACCTTAGCTTTATGTTAAGATCACTGTAAAAATATGCTCCAAGACATGCCATATGCAACCAGAGGAAGCAAAGAGCAGGTTTAGAATGACAAAATCAAATAATTTCAAAAGCAAATAATGCAGTTAGGGAACAATACAATTTCTTGTGTATATTTAAATTTGCACACTTATCTTTTCCCTTCTACTAAAACCTGCTTGGTGCTTAGCAACTATAAGCTAGCTGAACTGTTCACTACAGTCACTGCAACCCAGTGAGAGAGATTTACAGAAAAAAATTTAAAAGGTTATGGAACAAGCACATTGGCAACTCTACTATATGAAGTCATAAAAATGATCCAGAATTAGCCAGTTCATTTCATATGCTACTACAGATTCAGAACACAATACAACTTCCATTTCATTCTTGTGAATGTATATTTCATATATACATACAATACACATATACACATATATGTGGTGGTTTTTTGGTGGTTTTTTTTCTGTTTTTTTTTCAATGTTCAATGAGCACACAGAGATGTCCATTATGCACTTTAAGTGGGTGCATAGCTGTAGCTGATATCTAAAATAAGTTTCCAGGTAAATAAACAAGGAATCCCTGACCCAATTGCCCAGAGCTGAAGCAAAGAAAAAACTTTTCTCCCTCATGGCAGAAAAAAATATTTGAAGAAAGCTAAAGCTCTTTGTAAAATTAAATAAAAACTTGGTAAAGACAAGAATCACATCTACACAGGAAAAGCTATGTAAAGCCACAATATTAAAAGCATGGGGGCATTTACAGAGAAATCCTTGAGAAAGGGAGCAGAAAGAGTTCAATATTGCTACCTGATACTTTAACAGAGGCAGCCCTTTGAAAGGAAGATGTGTGTCCAAATGAACAGAATAAAAGATCATGAACTCCTACAGACTAAACTTAAACACACAGTGTTGGGATCCATCCCCGTACAGGCCACCAATTGTTGGCATCGGTGCTTGGTACCAATTAATGGTGGATGGGAGCTGACTGTCACTGTTAGTTTATTTTCTTACTGCAAAACTTTCATACCTTCTCTCTGTGAGTTCTCATGGGCAGCTCCTTACAACACTGACTCCTTTTCTCTTCCTTCCGCAAGGCTGGCTGACTTCTTCCTAACCCTAGCAGCACATACTAACTCCCTTACTGTCCCTAGCACAACCACCTGACCCTTGCTCCTCACAGCAGCACAACCAACTGACTCCAACTCCCCCTTCAACCCGCTAACCCACTCTTTTATAACACCCATCCTTATTGGACACAGCTGTCACCTATTAAAGGCAAGCTGCTCCTACTCTTTGGTACTTAGTACAGCTGCAACTCCTCAGGGCCACTATCTCTATTCTCTCACAATCCATCCTCCCACACACAGTGAGGCAGACAAAAATGTTTCAAAGCACAATTGATAAAAGTAATGCATCCACAAAGATATAGATTGATTGCAAAGTCAATTAATAATAATGTAAGAACAGAAATGTATGAAGATAAGATGTAATTTCTTGCACAGCTTTTTGCTCTGGGAGAAGCTGGGAAGTTTCCTATGTTCCCAGAACAAAAAAGAGTGTTGGGGGTCTTTTGAGGGAGTTTGTTTTTAAATGAGTGACTCAGAGGAGCTGTCTGAAATTGAAGTAACTGTAGAATAAGTTATGAAACAAATTCAGAAAATGAACTGAACAAATTGCCAAGTCCAGATGGTATTCACCCAAGAGCTTTAAATGAACTCAAGGATGAAATAACTGAATTACCAAGGACAGTGTGCAGCCTCTCATTGCATCAGTATGAGAGGACCATGAAAAATGTGATGTCATTTTTTAACAAACAGTTTCAAGGAAACTTCAGGCCTCTTGACCTGTAGTGGGCAAGTAAATGGCAACTTCAAATAAAAAAAAAAAAAAAACCAAACGCAGAAATAATAGTCATCTCAATTATCAATTTCAGGAGTCAATAGGGCTTTGAAGAAAAATTATGCCTTGCAAAACTATATTTTGAAGGGGACAAGAAATTCTGTAGATAAGTCTCATAAAGCTGAAAATAACTACTTCAGTTTCCAAAAGGATATCTAACTGAAGTGGTAAAAACAAGCAAGTACAACATAAAGGATGAATGTGCTAGCGTAGACAGATAATCAGTTGAAAGTAGAAACTGAAGTTGGAAGTAAATGGTAAATTCTTGTTAACTAATGGTTCTACCTGAATTTGTGCTAATTTCCATCCTGGAGAAGTACCTGAGAGAGGGTGAGAAATGGAGTGAGAAAGTTTTATTATTTTGTTAATATTAAGTTATTAAGAATGAGGGCAGACAGAAAAACAGCAGGGCCAAAGAGCTGAGTGGACAATAAAGAAGCAGATGAAATTCAGTGTAGGTGATAATAAAGGATGCACAGAAGACAAAGCACAATTCCAGGTTCACATGTAGATGATGGTCCTTACCATTTTGCTGACGATTACCACTCACAAGTGGTATTTTGAGTCTATGACAGAAATAGAAACATAGCGTATATCTATATAAATGTAACAGGAAGTTCCATGAACACACCAGCTCATTTCTTTGCAGCACTTAAAAACTTAACGTTTAGGCACTACTGAGTGATAAACAGAGAAAAAAAATTACCTACGTGGTGCCACGGCTCATTTGGTTCATGAGTATTACAAGATCATAAGTGCAATCTCCACATCTCTTGTGGGAGCCTGGAACAGATTCAGAGGTGGAAAGCAACCAAGATCATGAATAGGAGGACTGGACAGCTCAGCCACAGAAAGAGATGACAAAAGCAGGTTATGGTAGAGGTGTACAAAATCATGATGCTCATGAATGGGTTAAAAAGGCATCACTAGTTTGCCCTCTTTGCCAGTAAAACAAAAGAAGCATTAAAGAAAGCAATTTGGAGCCAGGTTGCAAGCAAACAAGAGGATAAAGGTTCATTTTACAACATTCCTAAACACAATAATAGCTGTACCTGGGAGAATATTCAGGATTATCCATTACCCACTCTTCACTTTCCCACATGCCTCTATTTGTGGCCACTGTAGTAGCTAGGATAGTTAGCCAATGTCTGACCTGTTAGTCTGACCTGTAGTCTTTTTTCTATTGTCATATTAAGATGCATGGCACCTCACTTCCAGATTAATTCAGATACATCTGAACGACAGGTCTAGAATAGCAGTTAATCTGGATTTGAGAATAAATACTGTTTATGAAAACCAATAGCTTTGCCAGGGGGAGGTATCATGAATCTGAATACCATCTCTACAAAACCTGTAACATGCAACAGATGAAGAGATTTTAAAATAAGAGGAATCTCTTGTAAGGAATCTCTTTCACTGCAGTTTCCTCTTGGCAACTGACAATCAGATTTTTTGTTGCTAAATATCAGTAGAGCTTCTGTCATTTCACTGCAGCTCCTCAGGAACACCCAGCAAAGAATCTTAGAAAGTAAATAGCAGTGCTCTCTGTCCTTGTTAATTAGATAATCCTTGAGACTGTTCCTGGGAACAGGGATGTGATGGTCTATACTGTTGTTACCACTGTCCTACCAAATAGCACCATACAAAACCTCACAGAGCACAATTCTAAACCAAAGATATTCCAGGGACCCTTGCCAGGCCAGTTTGCACATGGATATGCTAGTCTGAGATCAAAGGAGAAGACAGGACTTTTCCACAAAGAAAAGAGTGAGTGGAGGGAGGAGGAGGGAAATGGATGTGGGAAGGAGATGGTTAAAATTCTTTCATGCCATAAATCCGATTCATTACACTGTTGCAATTTCCATCCCACAGATTTTTCTCTTAGTTTCTTGCCTTAGTATCCTGGCAAGCCCTGTTGCTTGAACACTTTGCTCTTCAACTGGTATAAGGGCAGAAGCCCTTCCCACATGTAATGCTCCTCTTGAAATCCTCCTCTTTTCCACATTACTTCATCATCTGCAGCCTCCCCTGTGGAGAAGAAGCTATGGTTATACGAAGACCAATTTTTTTTCATTGTCTGTGTTACCTATGCAAATGCTAGAAAAGCTGGAAAAATTCAGGAATTTTCCAGTCTTTATAGACATGAAATACTAGGAAGCCATGTTTCTAGGATGAATATCTATTCAATTAACGATGTTTTCAATTTCCTACTGCCCCTTGCACTTGAGGTAGCATGTGAACAACTTGACAGTAACCGATATAGATGTATGCAGCCTACTCCCCTATGCTAATGAGTGTATTTCTGTCTTGCCCTTGTCTGTAACTTACAAAGGGGAAAAAGTTTTAACTGAGATTATGCGCTGCACAAGACACGTGCTGTGTGTCCAAAGGTTGTGTGGCCAGGGAAGGGCTGGATTCACAGCTCCCACCCCCTTCAGGAGACAGCTGTGAACAGTAAGTCACTGGTATGTAATAAAAAGACAAGAGATCACCAGTCCCAGCACTCTGAAGTGCATTTCCCCCGGTTAGAGCTGAGCCTTACAGGATCTAATGATTCAGGGGAGCTGTCTAGTATCCCTGTCACCCTCCTCTAGAAATCCCTTTCACAGAATGTGTGACTCCTTCAAGGCCAGTGAGAAGCTGGGGGTGAGTGAAGGTGCATTTCTCTAATGTACATTCTCCAGTGGTTTTGGTGACAGATTTGACCCAACTGAAATCCCGACTCTGATGGAGACAGAAGTCTTTATGCTATTAATATTTCTTTTGGCTATTTTGCAATAAAACAATAACATAGGTATTTCCATAAATAGAAGAAAGGGCAGCAAGACGGGTTCAGTCCAAGCTAATCAAGTAACTTCAGGAATATCATCACACGCCACCAACTTAACATTAAACAGCTGAAGGAAAGAAGTACATATGGTCTCCAGATACAAACTGAGACAAAAAATATCCCAATAAAACTTTATTTCTCCTTAAAAAAATAACTAGCTTAGATTCTGTGTGAAGATGGTACAATTTTTTTCTTCCCTCATTAGCGGATGCTAGAAATCTTTCCTTTGTTTCTGACACTGTTATCTCACTGCCTATTCAAGCCACTTGGGCACTGATTCAATCTCAGCTGAGATTCTTTCCATCTCTCCGGTTCTCTCCTCTTAGGAAACTCTATCCAATTAACATAACTCAGTTTCTGAGCATATGAGGCCATTATGAGTGTTGAACTTTCTGTAATTCTTACATGATTTAGTCTGGCCATGATGAAAGGCCCTCTTACACAGCACTTGAATACAAATATTCTGTCTAAGTCACAGAAAATCCAAACTTTTTGAGGTAGCTCAGAAATAGTATAGTAATAGTACTGGCTCGCTTCTAAATGATAGCATGGTAGGCACTTGTACAAGTGACACTAGCCCAAGTAAAAGTGGTTTATCCTCTTCCAACATATGTCAGTGTATACAAACAATATAATCCCACCTGTAGGCAAGACCTCACTCCAGCAGCTCATTCTAATACCATGAACAATCTGCTCTGAGCAAATCCATTCCCTCCCTCTTCTCTGCAGCAAAGAAGAGCATCAAGAGCTGTCAAACCTGGGGGTCCATACCTAAAACAGAGTCCAGACACTCGCATCAAGATAGCAAGACAGCCCTACAAAGCCTCTTCCTAACCTTGTGAGCAGAGAATACAAGGGAATTATTTTTCTGCCAGAGGTACTGCTTTGTAAATATACAAGTATACACCTTGGATTATGTTGTTTATTTGTTTTCTCTCCCCTGCTTCAGACCTGAAGAATACACTTCAGTCAATGCCTTCCCACTCCAGAGACCGCCTGGCCAATCTCAGGGCAGTCTTTACACCCCATTCTGCTTCTATTCTCAAATAGAAAGGAGACTTTTTGTAGATGCAGTTTTTCAGTGGGAAAAAAAAAAGATTATATCTATCATCTCCACCAGCAAATAAATATTTTTTTCTGTCAGTTTGGTTATATTAAGTAGAAATGCTGAAATGGAACTGATTCAAATAGAATTGACCACATTTCATCAGGTTTCAAAATCTGTTAGCTCTGTTGAAAGAATTAGAACCTTTTTATGTACCTTTGGAGGTTTTACTTCTTTTGCAAATTAAACAACATTTGGGAAGTATAATTTCAAAGGAACTGGCATTTGTTGTTAAGGGGATTTTTAAAGTGCATTCCTGCAACAAATGGAAATTTAAAGTCAACATTTTCTTCCTGGCAAAACAGCCCTGGATAAAGATTAATAAAACCTGAGATAAAAATAAAATTGAGATATAAATGGAAAAAAATAATAACATTTCCTCTCAAAGAGTGCAAAGACTCCAAGATCAGAAGTAGTGGGTATGTAAACAAAGACTTAGATAGGAGGGCCAAATATCTACTCTGTTCTGGGAAAGAACTGCAAATCTCTCTTAGCCAAAGTCTTGATGCCAGGAAAAAGCATTGTCAGTGGTGAAACTGAGGACTGAGAAGGGATATAAAAAATTGCTTTAAGTGGGGACTGGGTCTTTTCAAAATACACTCCTAAAGCAAAACAACTCACCTCCAAATCAGTTGAATGAGTCTTGAAATGATTGAATGCCCCCTTTCTTTTGAGAGCAATATGGTTTGTTTTGTGGTTTTGAATATGTTTTTTTTTAATAAAAAAAAATGTTGAGAGATTCTGGCACAAAGTCATTCTATCATATTAACTTTATAGTAAAGTTAATGTGAAGAGACTATAAAACAACAGAACTATGCTGAACGTTAAGACAGGTCAGGGAAACCATAATTTTGGAAAAATCAGCCCCTTCAGTAAACAAGACAATTTAAACATAAACAGGAAAAAAAAAAAAACCACTAACTTGAAGTCCTCTGTGGTAAATGACATTCAGTAGATCCAAACCCTTTATTTTCACTGGTGGAGAAAGCGTCTTAGGGTAGCATGACTTAGACCTCTGAACAATATTATAAATATAAAGAACTTCCTCATTGCACCACAATTTTTGCAGTAGTGCACCACTTTTCTTCTTGTACATGTCAAGATTTTTGTCCTTCTTACCTCTTCTCAGCACTTGCCAAGTATTTAAGAAGCAGAAACATACTGGTAGCTGGTCCACTCCCCACAGCTCGCAGAACTAGTGGGGCAATTACTGACTACCCACCTGAATCGCAAGGGTTTTCACAAGGCAGTCTGAGGGTTTCCAGATGATAATTATGGGCACAGAGAAAAGTTTGAGAAGCACTTAGGAGGAAGATTAAGAATTAACCCCATCACAATGCCTCCTTAGCAAGGTGATAAAATTGGGAGCGATATACAAACAAAACGACTCCCATCCCCAGTCCCATATGTGCAATCATATCCAAGTTGCATATCTATGTTAGAGAGTCTGGGCATTATCTTCCAAATGCTTTCTGGACACAGCAGCAGATATTTAGGTACCTTTTCATTAAAGCATATCAAAAGTCTGTTGGCATATTTATCCTACTGAGATTTTTTTTTTCGCCAGAGAACAATTACATGCCATATCTCTGAACTGTCATCCAGCCTTACAAAAACAGCCTCCCGCATGTGTCCCACAGCATTTTCTAAGGGAACAACTCAGAGTAGGGAGGTCAAACCATCACTTCAGTAGAGGATCAATTCAGTAGCATAATTATTTCCAGACAAAGCATACAGTTCATATTCATGTCAGACAAAATCATTGTCAGTATTACAAAGCTCCTCCTAAGATTAGCAGTCCCACTGTATGGGATGAGGTACAGAACAAACAACTCAGGAAGAATATGACAAAAACGGGGTACCTGCAAATGCAAGAAGCAGGGAACTGAAAATAAAGATGGCATTTTTTATTTCTGCCATCTAGGAACTAACTCTAAGTTACATCTATTAATGAAGTATGTGATTTCAAAATGTCATATTATTGGGGCTATACTCACTAAAACAGAAAGCAAGAAGATACTAATGAGAGAGGTCACCTGCCTACACAAACAGGAATTCTGCCTGGTTTGGCCCACTGCTATTAATGAAATCAAGACAGGAAAGACTGGAATGGCATATGGCTGACAGATGCAAGCATGTAATTTGATGGTGCAGTGGAAAGAATGACTCAGTACATCATTATCAATTTAGTATTTTTCAATTTCTTAGGAGAAAAAGACCTCACTTCTGGTTCAGCCATTTAGAAGTTAGCCTTTCCATGAAGGCAGTATGTGCGGGGTACTTTTCAAATGTAAGCTTTATCATAGCTTACATAGCTATGATATGTTATTACAAGTTATAGCACAATACAAGGGATGGTTAGAAAGGACTCTATGAAGTGGCACAATGTGTGCCCAGGTTCAGCTTCAGTCCTGTCATTTCTGATTAATGTTTGTCCAATCTGTTCTTAAAGACCTTCTCAGCTTCTGAGGTCTAAGAATATATCTCATTATCTTTACCTTTAGGTTGTTGTTTGGAGTTAGGGTTTTTTTCCTAGCACCTAATCTCTACCTCTGTTGCTGTAATTAAAGCTCACTGTGCAAAATGCTCCATGAACTCAGAGGTTTTTGCTCTATTTTTGAAGTGTTGAAATCATATTATTCCTTTGTGCTATGTAAAAACCAAACCAAACCAATAAAAGAAGAAAGCACCCTTTCATAAAAGGATCCAATTCATATCTCCTTCAATTTTGAGGCTGTAACAGTGATGACCACATCCAGAGAGCAGCTTTCCTGGAGATAATAATTTTTTCATCCAACCCAGTTTCTTAAAGACCACATTTCCCTAGCTAATTCACAAGAATTTTATGTGAAGTAATGCCAAAATATCTGTTTCCTTTTGGGGCATGATCATGCTGTCCAGGCAGAACTCTAAAGTTCGCAGATAAATACTTAATGCTCTACCTAAGTTAACTGCAGGCTATGGAAGATGGATAGTAGACCATTCAAACTATTTTTCATTATTAAAAACTGTAGGCAGTGACCCTGTATGCCTTTTTTCTTTGGGCACTGTATGCATATCTTACACTGTATGCTCTGTCTTTGGTTTACAGTATGTATCTCTTGAAGGAAAGCTCAGAAAGATTATGGGATGGTCGTGTACAACTAAACAAGTCCACCTCAGTTTTTTGCCAAGATACTTCAGTCCAGTCCAGTCTACTCTTTCACATCAATGAGGCTGGTACTTGACTTTCACTTGGCATTACAAAGTGAGCAGCAGCTTGAATTCTGAGTCATCTGGCAGGAATACTCACTCCAAAACAGTAACCTCGAAGTTTTACCCTCTCTACTTTTCCTGTCTATTTTTCCATCATTTCAAACATGGATGGTTATGGAAGAGTGAAAAAAGTATTCTTCTGTTCACAAGTGAATATACTGCATACATTTTGTTTTCAGAAGAATATGAACTGTAACCTACATTAATAGTTAAGATAACAATAAAAGGTAGAGGTGTTCTTGCCTGGAAAACCATATACACCCTCGAGGATTAAATTACAACCTAAAAGCTTAGGGAAAATGGATTTTATACCTGGAGCCAAGGTCTAGTCTTAGGTTGCTTAAATTTAAATTACTTTAATTGATTATTTTCCAAAGACAGATTTATCACAATTAGCTGCAAGTACTTGCTTCACTGGTAGCTAATATATACACCTATATACACCTAGCAATTAGAAGAAGAGCACTCTACTAAATGTTAATTGCTTGGGAGTTTTTTCTCTTCTCCAAAATGTAGTTTTTAATCAAATACTTAGCTATCCAGATATCCATGTCTCTAAGGCAATTTATCAAACCCATGCTTTTACTGCACCCTATACCTGTTTTTAATCTTATTTTAGAACCACAGCTTCTGTTCCATAATCTCTTGTGCAACTACAGAATTCCATGTTACTGTGTATGTTAACCCCAGTGATGAGAGACTCTTTCATCAGCAAGCAACCAGCCCTTTTCAGCCTAGATATACAGCTGTGTGACCTGTAATGAACTTCCCCTGAATGACTCACAGGCTTGATTTCCAGCCCCCCACACCCTCCCCCCCCCCCCCCCCCCCAACATTAACAAGCTGCCCCAGAGGGAAAAAGTGTTGTGAGGAAGAAGTGGTGATATTTCTGCCTCACTGAATTCTGCACATGCTCCAACTCAAAAGCAATAATGGAGAAGGAGAGAGGTCTAGCAAGTGCTCTGGCACTGTCCTTGTGCACTGGTTTAGACTGTGGAGCGATGGGCCAGGCATTGCTCCTGTAAGCTGTTACACTTCCATGCTGAAGCACAATTATTTTCTGACCACTGCTGACAGTAGCTCCAGAAAGAGGCTCTGACTGGAGTCTGAATTGGAGGAACAGCCTTGAAGGAATTTGCTTGTTTTGCCTTCCATGAAGTAAATCAGATTAACTCCAGCTTATGTCTGATGATTTACATTAACATGTCATTTGTCTACATACCATTAAAAAAATGTTCCTCAGGTTAGAAAAGGGCCATGTTTGGGGTCACTAGTTTCAAAGCCTGGAAATAAATCAGCAATTCTGAAATTACACAGACAGACTAACCAAGCAAGCACTGCAGCAATATATGGCCTGGGACAGCTCTCCTGTTTGCCTCTACTATAAAACACACTATAAGCTAAGGCTCTTGTTTAAAATAATCCTTAAATATTTCAGTAGAAAAGAAGTGATTTAGGACCACCTGCCTTTAGGCTGAGGTTTTCAAGAATCTGATAATAACAGGCTGTGCCAAATAGAATGGCTGTGGGCAAACCTTCCCTGGAAGGGAAGGGGCCGTATCACAAAACAACCAAAATGGGAGTGAAGCCCTGTGCTTTTATCCTAAATTTACAGAATACATCTGTGAGAGATCTGGCTGATTTAGTCAGAAAGGCTGTTCCTAAGCCATCTTCTTGGATGAGCTAGCCCTCTACTTTGCTTGGTTCCAAATAATGACATCTTTGAAATCCCAGTCAGAGGTGTTGACAGAAGACAAATCCTATGCCAGGTCTGTAAAAAGGGCTACCAGTTCTTAAACAGATGTCTCTGTCAGCACATCTTTGATGAAAATAGTCTCTCTGGAGAACCATAAAGGGCTTGCTTTGCCCCAGCTTTTACATATCCTAGACCTAGGTTTCCACACTTTGCATAGAGAGCTGCATCCTGCATTTCTGTGGTGTCCCAGAACCTTGCCAGAAACTACTCCCTGGCTAGGAGACAACAGTCATCCTGGCAATACGTGACACTTCCACTCCTGCCAGCTGCAGTGTGCTATCCAGGGATGTTGGTGGAGAACAGTAAAACCAAGTTCCAAATCACCAGCCCTGTTCAACTTTTTGAACAAATTGAGACTGCTCAGGCAAGCAGGTATTGCTCAGTGCAGAGGCAACCCTTGCAGCTGAAAGACTGGATTCACATCTGTATCTTCTTGCATCAGAAAGATTTGTCTTGAGGTCTTAAATAATCAATTTTATACATATTATGTCTCTTCTCCCAACTAACAAGCAATAGGATAAGAGTAAATTGCATTGAGTTGCACCAGGGGGAGTTTAGATTGGATATTATGAAAAATTTCTTCACCAAAAGGGTTGTCAAGCACTGGAACAGGCTGCCCAGGGTAGTGGTTGAGTCACCCTGGAGGTGTTTAAAGGATGTGGTGTTTAGGAATATGGCTTAGTGGTAGATTTGGCAGTGAGGAGTTAATGGTTGGACTTGATAGCCTTAGAGGCTTTTTCGAACTCAAACAATTCTATAATTCCCTCTTTAAATGTGGGGAGGGAGGAGAAGGCAAGATGGTTTAAGAACTCCCCTTTAAATTGCAAATTGGCTTTGGCCATGAACAATTCACATTAACCCAGAAATAATCTGATACACACCCAGACAAAGCCTTGCTGATAACTCGTCCCAACTCTTTATTGCCCAGCAAACAATCCAGAAATGAGTAATTTTTCATGGAAGTAATGCAGCCATTCCTGTCCTGAAAGCAGATATTCCCTGAGATACTGCTCCATAAACAGCAGCTACAGTAAAAGGCCAAGTACCTGTGCTGGGTCCTATCAATGAAACCCTTACAAAGTCTAAACAATAAAGTCCGAGAAACAAACATAACAAGAAAAGTGGTCTCCAAATTCATAATATACCACATGACATCAAATGGCTGCTAGATGAGGTGATGTCTTTCTTTTTTAAACTGGTTCCAAAACATAGACTGAAAGGTTTAAGCATCATTACCTTGCAATTTTCATCCAAATGATTACACAAGGATCATTATCTATAATAATACTTCACTATAAAAATGTCTGTTTTTCCCCTACCCCTCCAGCCTCTTCTTTTATGCACTGGTGGACTGCATTTCTTTCAACCAAAATTGGATAGGAATAAAAACCCAGAACTGGACATTGACTGAATAAGATTTTAAAAGGATTTCTTTTGTGGTCCTTTGCTCATTGAAATAGAAGATAGAGATGCTGAGAGTTTAAATACATAATTGCCTAAAGGCCTACAAAGGCAGCCATGCAAGTGACTTGTTTCCAAATTATTTTAGCAGGTCTTCAATCTTGCAGCTCATATTGAACATATGCTCAGCACGTTGTTCAGCAGTGTTCCTCATATAATTTTGTAATCTGTAAATAGGGAGCTCTCTGGAATCCAGTTCCCACTCCTTCATTACCTGGGTGGAGTTTTCACTTGTTAATTCAGCCAGTAGTTAAAGGAAATTTTACAGAGAAGATAATGTAAGAAAATATTAATTTGGATGCAAAAACCCATGAACAGAAATAGAAGTCTGTTACACACTCATGTTTTTCTTTCCTTTTGTGTATTGCAACTCAGTCTAAGTTACCAGTTTTTCCTACTGTCCACTGCTGCCCTAATCAATGATGGTGCAAATATTGATTAGAGTAGGCAACTAGGACAGATGACACAAGCAAGCAACAGATTTTTGCAAGCAGATTGAGAATATAGCCTCTGCTCCTCCTGCAATTTTAAAGTCATTTTTAGTCCTTTTGATTTAGTAAATTTTATAACTGACAAAAAAATTGGCTGCAGAATCTCAGAAAACCAAGCGCCTAAAGCATAACATTAATCCAGTCAACCATTACAGAAGTCCTTATTAACTCTTTTTTTTTTTAGGAAAAAACTCCATATAATATGTCTTGCAAACTAGAGAAAACTACGACTACTATGGTAGCAACACAATAGCTTATAAACAGACTATAAATAGGCTGTTATTTTTAGAACACTGTGCTTCTTAATTGCCTATAAACTTACCCAGTGGTGAGCACTTTGTGAAGACTGATGAAAGAATGCATTCTCCAAATTTCCACAGGGCATAGAGACTCTGTATTGTATCTGGTGGATGGGATGTTGACATTAACTGACAGAAGCAGGAACACAGCAAGACACATATTTTTAAATTAGAAAGGAGAGGAAGAAGGAGCCCTATTAACTCTCCTTCTGCCTCCACCTGGAGTTCCCTGCACCTGGCTCAGCTGTGGCAGAATTTCAAATGGTCTCTGGTGGGACCTGGATCACTGTGGATTTGCATGTAAAAAGAATTGAAGCCAGATGAGAACATCCCAGTGAGATTCCTATAATCCACCTTTTGTTTTCACCAGGTACAGACTCTGCTGATGATTTATGCATCATGCTGTCTCAGTCAAATAGTAAAATCCTTTTTACTTTAGGAACAGTCATTCTGAGAAGAAAAGTGTCTCTGTGTCTGTATCCGTGTGTCTGCTCATCATTAACAGATAGATTGAAGTAACTGATGTCACAATTTTAATAACAGAAGCCAGAAACACCAGTGAAATATTGACAAGTGGAATTTGTTCACAGAGGTTTTACAAGACTGATAGGATAAAAAAGCAACCTTAATGAAGACAGATGCAATTATCGAGAAAATTACTGGGTGTTATGCACTGTTTCTTTCCATCCATAGCTTCAGTGTGGTAAATAGTTCAGACTGGACCAGAAATCTCCTGAGAGGTGCTGAGTCTTTCCAGGGAATGAACAATGATCACTGAGTGCCCCATGGCCTTACCTTTGGGCACATTTCCAGTCTTGCTGCCCCTGCAATGCTCTCTACCTGTGTTTCTACCTCAAGTTTTCAAGTGCTTCCACAGTTTTTTTTTCCTGGTGAGTCTCATTTCCAAGGCCTTCTTGCTGTCCTTTAAAGTGCCTCAGCTCTACCACAACTACCCCTTTACCACCTCTCATGGCCTCCAAGAATGACTCCATATGGCTCATGCACCAGTATCCTTGAAATAATCAACTTCCTAGCAGACAAGTCCTGACAAGATCACTATTCCCTTTACTTAGTCCTTGTTTTCAGCAGAGGTACTCAGAGAGCATGCACACAGCCCCCTTTCTTGGGAATCTGGACATTTGTCTAAGAACAGATCCATCTCAAGTATTTTCTTTGGTTTGATAAGGTGAGGTGGGGAGTCAGTGCCTAGTTTTTGACCAAGAACATTTTATTAGAAAATGAGCAGCAATGCAGAACTTCTCAATAGCGTAGCAAGTTTTGCACAGCTGTAAAAAGAAGTTTTATCACTATGAGTAACAGTGCCATCTGCTGACTCCCACTACAACCATATTGGGAGGATTCCATATCATATAATTAAGCAATAAATTTTGCCAAAATCCAATATCTTTTCATAGAAAACAGCTGTTGTTAGGGTTTTTTTAAAAATCATTTTATAGGATTCTGGGGTAAAAATAATTTTCAGGATGACTTCTGAAGTCAGGGAATCTCAGCTGTTTTCCTATGGACCTGAGAGACAGCAGTGTTTTATTAAATATTGCTCTGACGTCTTTGGGATATTTGGATTACTTTACAATATTACACAAAGCATCAGAAAGCTTTGCATAGCTCTCCCTGATTTGCCTCCTCTCTAAGTTATTATCTGGGCCTGGTGAACTGAGAGCCTAACTTTCCAGATGGAAGCAGTACCGTTGAGGGTTACAGAAAAACTCAAAGCTTCAAAGCTGCAGTGTCTGACCCCCAGCTATTTGTGAGAGAAGCTGTTGATTTTTAGAAAATTGAAAGAAAAAAAAAAAAAAAGATAAAAAATCCTAGTTGTTACGTGCACTGGGTTTGATAGTCTCAGGAGCCTAAATCCCAAACACTGGCCCCAAGGGATCCAACATAACAGTGACTAATGCCAATGGATCCATTTTCGGTACTAGTCTCCAGAATCCTGGCCATAGTCTTCTTCACATTCAGGCATATTAGCTTCTATTATTATGATTTTTAAGATAGTGGTCAATTTTTCTTTCAATCAAAATATGCTTCATAGAGCATTCCTTTCTAAATAAGGAAAATTACTTCCACACCTGTATCATCCTTGATCTTTTCAAGGGAAAGCTTTTTGTCCACCACTCTCTTCACTACAGTGCTTTTCATACAAAAGATGTTCAAAATGAATGCCTAAGTAAAACACAAGGTAAGAGGGGAAAAAAATAAAAAAAAGATCCTGGTGAGGGGAAACAGTAAAACAGTATAGCTACAAGACCTGGTGAGTCAACCTAAAACCTCCTGCAAATTATTTTTTATCATATATTTCTCAGCAGTCCAGAATTTGCTTTTCAGCTGGCTATTGCTAGGCTGAAGTGGGCTGGTTGAAAACAACACATGTGATTTGCTCCTTCCCAGATGTTCCTTTCCTGCCAGTCCAGATGATTGAGTAGAGTCTACAGTTTTTACACTACAAAGACCTTTGCTGTGGGGCTGACATCACTATATAATGCCATAACCAATTCTAAAATATTATCATAACATCATATTTTTTACTAGACCCAAATTGGCAGAAAATGCAATAAAGGCAGATTTACTTATGTAATTTTTCTATTGTGTTGATATGACAAAGCTTGGATGAGCTAAGCATATGTATATTAAAATGCTGAGAAAAAAATGCAGAAAATAAGAAGCAAAAACTGCATACAAAGTCTACCACCAAGATTAAGAAGTTTTGGGCTTGTACAGTGTTGGTTTTGTGTGATAAGTCAAATTCTGAGATGATAAGAACCATAGGAATGCTAGAGGTCAGTGTGGGAAGGTAAATGAAAACAAATTTCTGAGACCTGTGTCTGCCAAGGAGAGATTTCACTGAAGGTTTTTGCAGAGGTTTTTGGAGCCCTGACTGAGATGCTGTTAGAGAGTTTATATGAACTAATTAAATAAGACTGAAATTAATACTCCCATTGAAGAAATGTCTTTGTAGCTGTACACAGTATCTTGCAAATATGCTGAAGAGGGTTTATACAGTAATGTCTTCTGGGTCTGCTCCACTCAAGTCAATGAGAGGTCCTGAATTTCTTCAAGCAGTCATAGGGCAAAACTGACATCAGGCCAAGATTCATATGTGTATATTGCTGCTTCCATCTGGAAACAGGAAAGGAGGCTGTCTGCTTTTCCTTTCAGACTGGAAAAGTGAATTTGGGAGGTAGATTGAGCTGTCATAATAATTTTGCTGGTAAATGAGTCCATAATACGACCTTTGGCTTCACTTTGTCCCTTTTTGGTACTGTTTACTGTTCACAGAATTCATCCCAATTTACCAGTTTATTCAGCATCTGTCTTGCTCTTTCAAACAGGAGAGGAAGGAGAGTTTTGATGCTTGAAGAGGCCCAGTTGAGTAAATCTTACTTGAACGTCCACTACCAGTCCAGTCAAGAGTTACTTTTAATGTTCCTTTCAGGCTGTGCTCCAGTGTACACCTCACCCTGCAATATACTATTTTCTTTTCAGTGTGATCTTTCTGACTGCTGGTCAACTTGTTTCCTTCTGAAATTGCTATCGGAATTCAAGCCTGGAAAGCTGCTATTCATGCAATTCATATACATTCCTGTGTTTCTGCATTCGTCCACCTTAGTCTTCCATATTCTATGCCATTTTGAAGGGGATCTTCAATCACCACATTTTTGAAATTAATTTTGATTTATAATTCTGTTCTCCAGCATATCCACAGTTCTTCCTGGTCTGGTGCAACCTGTGAATTTAATACAGTTACAATTATGTCGTCTGTGACAAGATGCTGCTCAAGATGTCTTTTGTGCTGGCACTTCAAAGATCCAGGCTGGACTGCCAGGCCAGGAAATGAGTTCTGTTCAGCAGGAAGTAGTGGGTAGGATCCAGTTCTGCCCACACGACCATATGATAGATACTGGTCATGCTGGGAACTGTGGCAGGGCATCTCAGCTGATCTGTGATACATCCAGGAGCATGGTTCTGGAGTTCCTCCCAGGAATGCAGAACTTTGCTAAAATTCAGTCCAGATTTATTCATGAGACATATATACATCATTCTGCTCTTTATTATTCAGCAGTGACCCTGGGACCATGTAGGAGTGTGTGTGGGCCAGGTGTGAGGTGGCTCTTACAGCTATGTTTGTACATGTAAGGTTCAGTGTGTGCCTCAGAGGCTGACCATGCACCCACAGAGGCTTCCAAGGACTTTGTCAGTGCATGGAACCTATCACAACATCTTCATTTTTGTCATGAGCATATGATGCCTCTCATTCCATATTGTATTTTCTATATTTTTGAGAGGATGACAGAGTTAAACACTTGTTAATTGAACTACCCTCTTTTAATTCCTGGCAGAAAACTCTTTCTACTTGAAGTACTTTTATGTCAAGGAGCTTCAATGCTCCCTTAAGCAAAACATTGGAATCCTTGCAAAACATCCTTTCTATGGTAATTTTCATAGGGGTCCACTTACTTGCTCATAGTGGTAAAATGTTCACATCTCCTTATGTTAATTCACCTGGTTCAAAGTTGGCTTGCAGAGCATCATTGTATACTATTTATATGAACAAGAAACTGGTGAGCACTCACAATCATTTTAGGTAATGGTAATAATTCCTACTTGTTGAAATATTTTTTTTTTCCTTGAATGAATTATAGATGGGATTTTATCATTATGAAAACTAATAATCACTTTAATAATCCTTTTTTATCCATAAATAGAACCCTGTGGACCTCCTGTTAACTTGATGACAGGACAGCTACTGGCTGCTGTGCACAAGGAATGAAATCAATGTAGCTGTGATACAATGCCATACAAAACAGGCTCTTGTGCAGATACTTATCTGCAATAAGAGTGGCAATACTCAGTACTGTCTCTCCACAGTGAGAATTTTTCTGTGGAAACCTGTATAGCAGAACAACATCTATGCCAATCTATTTCTCCATGTGGAGGCAAAAAAGTGCTTAGTGAACAAGTCAGCTGTAATATCTATATGATAGATTTGGATCTTCAAAGCAGACAAATAGTATTAAGCATACAATCCTCACCTGGAAAGCCTCACCTGTACCCAGGAGTGGATCTTGGAATTTCCTTCCAAAGTTGTGGTCACTTTACACACACTACATAAGAACACTAACGTCTGGACGTCTGGAGAGGCTTAGATGTGGGGTTCCAGTTCCATCACACATTAGGAATTTGATGCTGGATCACAGTTTTGCCTACCTAGAGATAAAGAAATTTAGAACTAGATCTACAGTCTGTATTCATTATTTTTATTTTGATGACTGACTGGAATTTAGATTTATTAGTCTGAGAGTACCACAGATTCCTGAACTAGTAACAGAAATTATTATAGAATCATAGAATATCCTGAGTTGGAATGGACCCACAAAGGATCTTGAGTCCAGCTCCTGGCCTTGTACTGGACAGCACAAAAAGGAGTATTGTCCAAATGCTTCTTGAATTCTGTTAGGCTTGGTGCTGTGACCACTTCCCTGGGAAGCCTGTTCCAGTGCCCAAACACCCTCTGTATGAAGAACATTTTCCTAACATCCAATCTAAAACTCCCCTGGCATAGCTTCAGGCCATTCCTTCTGGCCCTGTCATTGGCCAGCATAGAGAAGAGGTCAGTGTCTGTCCTTTCACTTGCCCTTGTGAGGAAACTGTAATGAGGTCTCCCCTCAGTCTCCTCTTGTCCAAGCTGAACAAACCAAGCTGAACAAACCAAGTGAACAAACTGCTTGCTGTTCCTCATACAGCTTCCCCTATGGACCCTTCACCATTTTTCTTGCCCTCCTCTCAATGATCTCTAATAGCTTTATTTCCTTATATTGTGGCACCCAAAAACTGTCTATTTTTTAACAGAATATTACAAAATATTCTGTAATGAAGAGAATACAACAGACATGTCTGCAGTCAATATGCTGCAGAGGTGCTATTGTTCTGGCACAAGTTTTTGTTTTATTTTTGGCTGTTTGCTGGATTCATCCTTGTGGACTTCACATTAACAATACTGCCAAATATTGCCAAACTGATATTCTTTGCTAATACCTCTGTGTGAGTTCAATTTCCAAATTTCTGTTTGTGAAACTGAACACAATTTAACCAAAAGGGAAAAATATGCATCTCCAATGATTAATAAATTGTGAAAAGTTATTTCAGCTACTTTGACTAAGAAACTTCTCAACATTCAAGACTAATCCAATGCATTTACAGCATGCAAAAAAAAACCCAAAAACAAACACACAAACAAACAAACAAACAAACAACTACTCAAGACTATAAAAACAAAAAAAAAGAAGAAAGTGAGTCACAAACATTTGCAACCCTCTGTTGGCTCATTGCAACCCACGAGTTTGGGGGCTTTTGTTTGTTCTTGTTTCTTCATGGCATCTTCTGTAGCAAAGCCTGGCTGCTCTGAAGGAAGCATGTGGTGCTTTGCAGCACCTCCCCCAGGTACAGGAGTACCACATCCCCACATCCCTTGTGTCTCCATATATTTGCCATTATAGTGACCATCCATGGAGTTAGCAATGCTCCTTTATAAGTCAACCTTCCCAGCTGAGAACTGTAGGCAAGATAGAAGACAATGGTGGGAAGACATGGAGACAACCTCCATAGCTACCAAAGTGACCCTCTTCTTTCAGTGCTCTGCTCTGAAAGTCAGAATTGTCCATGTGGGGCTGTTGTCCAGCTGTTCAGGTCCAGTGCTGCATGCAGAGGGGCTCATCCTTAGAACATAGCTGCATCTGAAGGTGTGCGTAGCAAGGAACTGGCAAGAACACTTCCTTGCTACAGGCAACTTCAGATAGAGGTGTGCTCCAAGGCAGCTTGGCCCTCTTTTTTTTTATCCCTTTTCATTTGCTAGCAAAGTCATGAACACAAGATTATTTTTTCAGATGTCAGCAATACCCACTGATTATTCGCCTGCTCTCTTACAACTGTTTAGTAGCTGAATCACTTCCCAGCCAGCAATTGTGAGCTCAGAGATGGAGGCATCTGTTCACATAAACTGAGGTGTGGGAACTAATTAACTCTAGGTTTGGAAAGGGGCGAGGGGGAAGGGAGAAACTCATTTTAAATACAAGCCTCTAAGGCAGGCAAGACAGTCCAGGAAAATGCCCCGCACCTGCAATGCTATTGGAAATGGACATTTCCAGCTTACACAGAAGAGGTTCTGAACTCACTAATAAAAAAATAATGAACAGCAGTAAAGCTCCAGGGTTACGCCTTATTATTGTCTGTTGCCAGTCTGTTTCAGATTAGTTTTGTAGCTAGACTAAAATAGTTTACCAGATTCTGCTGCTGTGCATGGCAGTAGGATTTGATATTTGTTCTGGTGCAAAAAATCTGTGTGCAATGATTAGGGAATCATCAGTCTGGAATTGCTTGGCATTGCTGGGTAAAGTGCCCCTAAGCTTTTGAGCCATTAAACAGAGAGCCCTGTTGGGTTTTTTCCATTTTTTTTGCTCCCCTATAAGGTTTTTTGCTGTATTTCCTAAATGAAACAGACTGCCTCTCAGCACCCGAACTGACTTCCCAGCCTTCCTTTTCTGATGGAAGCCTACTTAACAGTAGAATAGTCTTCACAAGCTTTCCCCAAAGCTGTTATGTGATCTGCTAACAGCTTCATGGACAAACACACAATCAAGCCACTTAAAAACAACTTTTCCAGGGGAATACTCTGCATTCCTCATGGCAATATTCCCAAGGTTAATTAAAATATACCAAATTTTCATTGTACTTCCCATCATCACAGCTTCCCTGTGAGCTGCTTTAAAGCAGCACAGACCTTTAGAGCTCTTACCTCATACAGTGACAGCTTTAGTCTCAGCAAGGAATGAGCAGGGAAAAGGGAGGAGGGAAGGGGAGAAAGGAGAATGGTCACTCCTGGCAGAAACAAGAATAAGAGTTTGTGACCTTGCAGAATTCACCCTGAAATCTTGCCCTTGCAGCCTTTCACACAAAACCACCTACCTACTGTTCACACTGCATCCAGAATTAGATAACAAAAAAGACCAAATCTCTAAAAACCCAAAATCCCTGAGGTCCAGTATGACTTCAGAATAAAAGAATGGTGCCTCAAAAAACAGAT
This sequence comes from Vidua macroura, assembly GCF_024509145.1. NCBI lineage: Eukaryota > Metazoa > Chordata > Aves > Passeriformes > Viduidae > Vidua > Vidua macroura. The sequence continues at coordinate 49,344,741 of NC_071573.1, forward strand.
TTTGCAACCTATGTCTTGCAACATGGCTGATCTGGACAGTTTCAAGCTCTTTTGGAAAAAACTGCCACATACACATCTTCAGCATGTGATTGACCTCACCAGTGAACATATATCAGCACTCCTGCGATCTTTTATATCTGTGTGCATTAGCCAGGAGCTCTGAGACATGGTTAATGATTTCTTGCCTCCAAATCCACAGGAACAATAAACACAAACATTGTGCACTGTGGTTTGGGCTTAGGTTTGCACATATGGTGCTTAGAATCTGGTTTGATTAGGTTTGGTGGTCCCAGAACACCTGGAGTCAGAGCAAACTGGGCTTGCCAGCACATGCATGCTGTGATGCAATTAACAGTTACCACCTTTTCCCTCTGAGGTTAAGAAGAAGAAGTTGCAAATTAAATGTTGCTCCACTGCTTCTGTTTCTAAAACCACAGGAAGACTTGCACATGCAGCTGACTGAACCCATTTTCATAGAAGCTCATGAAAAAGGAGCAAGGCTGACGGCTGTTTGTCCTTAACAGAAGTTAAGTAAAGGCAACAGACCCTACACTGCTGCACTTTTTGCCACCTGGATCCAAGGGAAATACATAATGGCAATGTGGTGAACCTTTGTATACTGAAACCTCTGCAGAGGCCTCATTTTCAGCCCATGCTTCAAAGCAAGATGGGAGAGCTGTAGGATTTGCCTTTGGAGTGACAACCATGTGAAGGATAGGCATGAAGCATGTAGTAGGACTTGAGATGAAAAGTTACTGTGACTTAATGTCTTCCTTCTTAATTAATTGGCTTATGAGTAGAATGAACTAATACAAAAGAAAACTAAATCCATCTTCCCTTGCCAGAACATTGTACCTTCCGCAAGCAGTTCAAATGACCCCCTGACTGATAATTCTTGAAATCATAGGACAACGATAATTTTGTGACCTTCATGTTTCCAGAAAATCTGGCAAAAATTTGGCAAAAATTGGCCAGACAATGAAAAAGTGATGGCCAACCTGCAGGCCTTATTCTCCATAGAAAACTCAAGAAATGTTCTGCCCAGTGCAAGTATTTGGGTAAGCTCCAAAACTGAGTCTGAGCACTTGTGAGTTCACAACACTTTGGTTGAATACTGCAGTCAGACAGACACCCAGCCATAGGATGACTCAGGAGTTTTGTGAACTAGGTGGACTTGAAATTACATCCTCCAAGAAAAGGACTTTGCAAATAGGCAGCTCTAAATTCCCATCAGCTGTTGTGTGTCTGCTCAAAGGTCAGGCACCAGGGCAAATTCAAGGGAGAAACACAAAACTCCAAAGGTTAAAAAATTGACATAGGGATTCATATAGAATTTGTAGTATTATAAGCAAAAATCATTAGCTTACTGGCAACCCCTGGAGACTAAGGCATTTATTCATCTTTCAGTCTTGATAAAGTTAATTAACAGATCTTAGGGTAAATGGCTTATTTATGAAAGAGACAGCTATTTATGGGATAATCACCCCTACTACTCCTATTTAGTTGGTAAATCTCTAGAATAATCTAAGGTCCTGTGTGAATTGATAGTAGTGGGTACTCATGTTGGGTGGGGTGCTTGTCATCCCAAAATGTCAGCTACTCTCAACCCTGACAGCTATCACCAGGTAAAAAAGAAAGAAAAAGAAAACCACCAGAAAAAAGTGTTTAGAGAATGAGAAAGTCAGCACTCCTGTAGATCCCACAAATCTTTTTCATGGGGAAAAGAAAAACTACTGTCTCCCCTTGATATCATTGGAAAGGTTAGCAGTTAATGAAGATTGTGCCGATCAGCCAAGCTGGAACAGCACAGCACCACTACTGTCAAAAGAGCAAGAAGAGGTTATCAGTTTTCAGGAAGCCTGTTTTTTTGTTAGATTGCTTTAAACCAAAATTATATCAGAGAAGTGAATGGGAGAATTTAGGAGTTAATGCCAGAATGGAATATAAGACAACTTCCTGGCGCATGATTGCTCTGCAAAAATGCTGTGGTTTCCTCTGTCCAGATATAGCACAACTGCTTCAGCTGCACCTAAACCACCATAATCACCACCAGCAACAAAGGCACACAGGAAAAGGCAGATCTGAAATGTCCTAACAATTTGAGTGTGCAGTTGGAGTTGCAGGAGATGATCACTGGGCATGTTCCACTGTTTTTGGAGGAGCTGTTTAAAGGGCATTCCTCACCCAGTATCTTGGCTGTGCAGAGGTAGGCTGCAAAGATTAATGCTGAAATATTCCAGGATGAAGAAAAGTCTCAAATGATAATATGCTGGCAATTAAATTTCTATTGGTGAAGTTCATATTGGATCATATTCACACTGCATACTGGTCTTCAGAGAAGAATAGAGATGAAATTATTTAAGTCAAATTTGCCAATTTATTTTATTTCTGAATTTAACAACATTGTATATTTCAGTACATTGAACAAAAATATAAATGCATACCAGGAAAACTCATCAATCAATAATTTATTTTAGTTACTTTTTACTGTCTTCATACCCTCTGGTCACTATACAATGGAACAGAGCAGTCACCATGCTAGCAAACTTTGCTAGAATGAGGAATTCCACCAGTATGGAACTAGGAAAGTTTAGGTTCCCACAGATGGGTGTCAGGTAATCCCTGCCTACTCTGGCCATAATAATTCTGGCTTTCTGTATCTTTACACTATTCCGATCATGGACCATAAATATTTCCTACGGTCATATTTATTTTCCCACTGCTCTCATGCTTGGAGATAATTGTTTGCATTTGCTCATAAGACATTCCTCCCTGCTGACTTGGCATTAAATACCACTACCTCTCAAAACTGGCCAAGCACCTAAGATGAGACAGTACTCTCCTGTCCCCACTAAACCAAAAATACAAGTTGCACAGTAGCTACTGCAAGCTCACCTTGTCATGGAATCACCACAGGCTGCAAAGCATCTCTTAACTTAGTCTGAGATCACCTTTCACTCTTACTAACGAAGAAAATTATGCCAATTAGTCAAATGTATGTTATCAAAGCAAACGGTTACGTGGTTGAATAAAGAATTGAAAATTGATAACATTTTAAATGTAGATACCTATCTTTCCTTGGGTTTGAGCCTTAAATATTTCCTCCTCTTCTTCATTTCTCTTAAAATATATTTGCATTGCACTCACTAGAAACAACTGTTCATGTGAAACATAAATTATGAAACATCTAGTTAGATTTACTGCTTTCAATTCAGTCTAAGTTCTAATAGAAAAAAAAAAGATGAGTTAATATCATAGGCAAGGTTTTTTTCTCTGGATTCCCTTCTCTTTTCACCAACTTTAGGAGCCATATTCACACATATTGTACACATCCTCAGCCCAATGTGAAGTACTTCCAGTTCTCAGTTCCAGTTCTACCCTGCTGCAGAGGTCTACCTCCTGCATCCAGCACACCTGTAATCCCTCCATGCCCTTCCTGTGTCCCACTCCATCCCACTAGCAACACCGGTGTTTGGCCTCTCAGTTGGGCAAAGAGCAGAAAAGCACTGGACAAAAAGCAGCACATGACTGAAGCACCTGGGAGCTGTGTATGTAATTATTGTGTGCTGTGGGCTCAAGCAGGGTCTCTTTCTGATTTTTGCAAAAACTGCAGGAACTTAGTATCTCTAAGATAATATCCCTCACTTCCTTTACCAAATTTGACTGAGGTGATGCTGCTGATGGAAAAAGAGAAGGGCAAGTGAAATGAAGGAAGGAGAAATTTGGGCAAAGACTGACAGGCAGAGCTGTAACATCATCTTTGTTTTGACAGAACAAGAGACTACCACTGCCAGCCAACTCTGAAAACATTATGTCCTCAGATGCTGTGCTGTGTTTGGCTTGTCTTCTTTCCAAACCTTACTGAAAATGAATACCCAGAGGAGAGACAGATCCTTCAGTCACACTGCAGGATGAGAAGAGAAGCCTCTCTGAAACTGAATGCTCCTCCATCCACCCAACATCCATCCTGGCAGTGTTTGAACGAGATGCAAAAACAAGTGGGTCTTAAAATATCGTTCATACATACAAATTATCACAGCCCGATTCCATTCACCACACAACTGTTCTATAATTTGGAAACAAGCTATTTGGGGGCATGACAAATACAAGACGTCAAATTCTGATTGCACAGATATTAATTTTTCTGTTGCCATTAATACTCCTAATCTATGCCAGTGGAAATTATGTGCTTGTATTAACAGCACATGAATCAGACAGCTGTGAGGATTACTTCTAGCAACCTTCTAGCACCTGCTCCCCAGCTCCAGTGAGACTTCTGGGAAAGACGTGCTTCCAGAATTGTCCTTCAGGTGTGTGTGGAGGAGGATCAGGAGTTCTAACTGTGAAGCAATCTGAGACGGAGAGGGTGCTTGGAAACATGAACTATCCCACACATTACTCTGGCCTTTCTTTTCTTTATGGGGAGGAATAGGTGAAGATGAAGAGAGTCAGTGAAGTTCTTCACAGGCATGTGGGAATGAAGGCACTCACTGCCCTGCCCTGTTACTGCTCTAAGGGCATGGCAACACAATCACTGTGTGGCTTTCCTCTCCTGTTGTGACTGTTTCTCTGTGCTTGTCCTCGGAACCTTTTCCTGTCACCCCTGCTCTGGTTCTCACTGAAATGAATCATGCACTGTGTACACTGCACATCTTTAGGCAAAATATCTCATGGAAATGCAGACCACAGTTTAGTCACAGTTTGAATTAGATCCACTCAGGCACACACTATGGCGGGGGGGGGGGGGGGGAATGTTGATTTGTTTGTTGCATATATACTGGCTGTTAATTTTTATTGCTTGTAAACTTTCTCTCTATAAAATCTGTGTGAAAGCTGAACTACCATGGTAAAGGAAAGTTACCATATGGGGAAAATATGGTTGATTAAAGTGGCTGTTTCCATGTTTGCTCAGCGTTGTGACACATCTTCACACTGGGTAAGGTGATTGGCAGAGAAACAACAGCAGTGAGCACTGATGAGTGTATGCGTCATGTACAAATGCCTGAAGCTGAGTAGGGCTTGGTTTTGCAAACTTCCCAGAGCTTCCAAGCATGATTTATTGAAGATTTTCTGCAATAATGAAGAGATTTTAAAAAAATAAAATCAAATAAGTGCCACACTTCCTGCTATAGACTACTGAATGCAAAATGAAGAAAAAACAGGGGGACTGTCTCATGCCGGGAATTAAAGTTAGTTTAACACTACAAATACTCTACAGAAGGTACAATCCCATCTTTCCTGTGTGTATTAGCTCCCTTCTTTGTATTCCAGGAAGGAAGGATAGTCTTCTTCTTAAACCTGAGTTTCCTGAACTATCACAGACATTGAGTATGACCTGAAACTCATGTCATCTCTTCCTTCAGCACTCCATCTATAAAATGTGGATAACACTTCTTTTCCCTTAGTCTTCAACCTTGTATATTTTCAATACAGTTTATTCTGTGTGTATATGTAGATATATACTCAGAAATATACAGAATCTGATTTTCCTGGCCTCTAGCTGTATTATAAAATGAGAATAAATAGCTTTCAGTAAGGAGCAAATTATGGTGGACAATTCATAAACTTATCCACTGGTCTAAATCTGGACACCAGTTAGATCTGTAAGCACTGATTCTCATGAGATGCCACAGGTAGCAAAGATGTAATGCACAGGTTTCAAGAAGTTTTGCTCCTCAGGATATTTAAGCATTTGAAGTTTCCTTAGAGAGGGACAAGACTGTTGGCTGTCCCTAGCCACTGGGATGAAAAGCCCAAATACAACCCAGCCTAACCCGTTCCCTGTGAGCAGTGCTGGTTACTGTCAGACATCTTCATTCTGTGACACAGAGAATGGGACGTGGACCCATCATCACTGCATTCCTTTTGGTAGGCTTTTCTTCAGTCCTTGTGGATGCTATACCAGCCATTTCATGTCTCATCTCACATCCATCCTGAAAAAGCGTGGGGTTTTTCAGACTTTCAGCCTGTAGTCAGACATTTTCTTCCTTTGTCAATAGTCTCTCATCATTCAACTCCAGTCTCAATCCCTTTATTCACAGAAGCTAACCTAGAGCTATTTTTTTTATTCAGCCCAAAATATACCCTGATGCAGAAGCTTCTGAGGTCACTGTATTTCCTGCTGGCCTGAGGCAAGTCTTATTCTCATGTGCTCCTTTCACCAAGCCTCACTTACTTTCTCCATTCAGCTCTCTCCTGCTAAGGCCCAGATTCCATGGAATGCCCTAACTTGTCCAAGAACTAAGCTTTTCTGAGGTAAGGTGAGGGCAGAGGTCCTAGAGGGGTTCTCCCTCCTGGCTGGCACATCACTGCATGGGGCAGAGCAGGGATGCAGCACATGAGAAGCAGAGCAGAGGCAGAACAGCGAACTAAGGAAGCATTTAGAAAAGAGTCCCTTCGGAGCCAAAGGGACCCCAGCTTTGTATTGAGGAGGGGTAAGGTCACCATTAAGCCTCAACTAACTCTTGGTATTTGGACCAGCCTGCCATGAAATCCTTCTCTGCAGTGCCAGAGCCTGCTCCATCTGTGAACTACTGCTTACAACTTCTCTAGAAGTACCTGCATGTGCTGAATTCATGGAGGGGAAGTAGACTGTTATACGCTGAATTAAGTCTCTGGATAACCCTGTGGTTAATTAATCAATTACAGAGGACTAACAAACAATGTGAAAATGACAATAATGAATTTTATTTTTAATATTTTTACAATTGGAATAATCAGACTTGCTCTGATCTGGTGATTTATCAGCTAACTGACAGGTGATGATTTTCAGTCAGGGGTCATGAAGTATTTTCTGCCAATACTATCAGCCCTTCACATATTTTTTTTAACTTGTGTCATCTAGGCTTTTTTTCTTGGGCTTGTTAGCAATCAACATCTGCGTAGCTTAGGCGTGTTTCAAAAGGAAAGACACAATATGTAATAACTTTTGTGGAAGAATATGAAATTAAATGCAATTTAACTTGGGTGTTAAGCAAAAAAATTATTTTGAGGGAGACTTTGCCATCACAGCAATTGAACCTCAAAATGTAACCACTGGCCAAGAATTCAATCACCAAGATGTCTCCTTTTTGGGCTTACCTTTTGAGGCCAGATATGCAGACACCTTTCCCTTGACAATTCTCCCTATGTCATTCTGAAAATCTTAGATAAAACTTTTGATTCCAGCATCACTCTAATGGTGTTTCTCCCGGAGGCCAGTTAGCAAGAAGAAAAAGGAAAATAAAAGGTGTGAGAAAGCAATTTTTTGATTGTTAAACAATAATTTACTGCTGAACTTTGCTGAATATTTGGAGATATGGAAAAATGTATGTCCAAAATTAATCACATGTACAAAAAAAAAAAGAAAAAAAGCAACACATAGGCATAAATTATTTCAGTATTTGGTTCTAGATGTGCTAGTCATGACACAACACTCATTAAAAAAAAGTTCATTCTGCACTGTGATACTTGTTTCTTCTCTGGTGCCCATGAAAGGCAGCTTTCTAAGCTGAGAATTCTGGTCTGTGTCTCTGTGGCCAGCCCAGGCTGGTGCTCTGGATACACTACTTTCCTTCAAGGGCACTTTGTGGCTTTTGGGAGAACCAAACAGCTACAAGGTACAGAGAACCAGACAATCCAGGGACTGTAACTCCAGATGCCATGCAGCATTTGGAGATGGACAGTCACCCTGAATTTACTGCCACATACAAAGAGCAGAACTGATGGGGATTAGCTATTTCAACTTTTTCCCCAAGTTCAGAGCACAATCTGTTCTGTTGCCAGGTCCATTTAGGTTACACAGATAAAGATTTTGCAAAACATCCTTGGCCTTGCCACAGTGTTTTCAAAATACTTACTGAATTTCAGTGGAAAGAGATATATTCTGTAGAGAAATAAATAGGAGTATAAAACTGCTCTACTGCCAGCAGTGGTTAAAATGCCAAGGTGTATTTAAAAAATTCAAATTAAATTTGAGTTTTACAGTACCACAGGAACTGATTAACCATATACCTTCTTTTGACAGAGCAATCTGCTCTATCTGCTGTCGAGGGAGATATTGGGAACTGGACTCCACTTGGCTGCCGTGCAGTGAATGGGGCTGCTTGCATGTCCAGGGTCTCCCTGGGTTTCATCAGACTGTGGCATGGCCTCTTCTTATTAGCACTATTTTCATGGGGAAACACTGCTCCAAATCTCAGGCAGAAGCTGTGTGAGCAAAAATGTTTCACTTTTCTCTGAAGAGGGAAATCCTGCACAGCACCCATGCAGAAGTGGCAGCATCTGTGAGCCCTTCCCTGCCTCTTGCCATGTCTCATCTGTGGACAAGGGGACAACCCAGCCTCTCAGCCCACCCATTTAGCTTTTCTGCAACTCAGCTGAACGCCAAGTTGTCTTGGCAACTCCCTTATTTTAGCCTTGAAGCAAACCCTGCTGAAATCCCAGGGCAAACCCTGCTGAAACCCTGCTACTATCTCGTGGCTCCCCACAGCTGGGACTAAAACAGCCCCATCTCCTAAAAATACACTCCCTTCTAGACTGAAAATAGTCTGTTTGAGGGTTGTTTTTTTCTGATCTCGTTTATTTTCCATCACTGTGCCTGTGATTACTCTCCCTCAAGCCCTCTCTCCCTCCTACCGGCTTGCCTTGCCTAATTCCTCCCGCGACGTTATCAGCTGGGATGATGAGCAGCTGAGCTCGGTATTAGCGCTGACGCAGGCGGGCTGACAAATGAAAGCGCGAGCGTGAGCGCCGCCGGGTGCGCTTTCCCGGGTAAGCGGGAGGTGGAAGCTGACGGGCTGGCAAAGAGCGAGAGCTGGCGGCTCTCGAGCCCCTTCCCTCGGTGGCTCCGGGCGCAGAGCGACACAGGGAAAAGACCCATATGCTTCGCTGCCCTCGGCTTGCCAAGAGCCCCTGACTACCTGGCTGATCCGGGCCCTGCCCAGTGCCGTGTCACACAGCCAGCCGGCAGCTTTGCCAAGGGATTCAGTGCTTATTAGGCTTTTTGTCGGTCGGTTGTTTTTTTTTTTCCTGTGCGTTCACCCTTAGGATCACAAAACCTGCGTGGCGTGACTGCCCAAGGCCTACTCTAGCAGGAAATGGTGGGAGATGAAGCACCATTTGAAAAACAAGGCATGCCCTTAGTTAGTCTCCCTGGAAGAGGGACTAGATCCTAAGATTTTCACTGCCCACTGCTCCAAGGCTAGGTAGCTCTACACCCTCTATCCACCAGCCCCTAATCAACTGGAAGCACTGGGGATTTTTCTTAAGCCTCAGTCCTTGGCATCGACTGTAAAAACCGTGAGTCCCTCTTTGTTCCAAAAAAAGGTGGGTTTCCAGTTCTGCATTAGAAAATGTGTACTGAGCAATGACTGGCAGTAATTTTACATGCTAAGTTCTACCTGACTAGATTCAAAGTCTGTTTTCCCTCAGAAGACCTTCACAACACCTCAAGCTGGGTTTGTTCCATTACAGTTACTGTGATGAACTGCCAGGAAGTCCTATCAGGAAAATTGTACATAACCAGCCAGTATTTCTCCTCTCCACTTTGTTGCCAGCTCGGCCACCTGTCTCTGCATGTTCCTCTGCTAGTGATGCTTCTGGTGAGAAGATGTTTCTCCTTTCTTATCTGACCAACTACAAGAGAATTACAAGATTTATGCTCTGCTTCACTAATAAATCTGGATTTAGGTGTGAAAGAAGGCAAAAGAGTTTGGGAAAAATATCTACTCTAAAACGCAAATGTCCATTCCTTCAGTGGACACATCACACAATACAAGTAAATAAAACTGTAAAATTCTCAATTCCTGGGGAATGGTGTATCCACACCATCCCTGTATCCCATCACAGGGACAGAAGAACCTCAGTTGGAGAGCCATTAGTGTCTGCTGCCTGGTTAGCTATGGGCTCATATTATTTTCCATTAGGCTGCATAAAAGAAATCCCACAAGGATGAAAGCTAAAAGAAGCATTACTCCGTACATTCTACATTAGGCTGTTAAAGTGTGGCAGAAACAAAACATGTCACCCAGTGCTCTGTATGAAAGGTGGCAGGTGGTGGCCCTTGGGGTGTGATTGAGTGGGTTTGTTTCACCACTAGATGACACTCCTGTCTTTTCAAAAGGCCCCCGCCACCCCTACTGTGGGTGCAGGTCACAAAATTTTGAGAACAGATTAACCTGGCTCCAGGTGGGAGCTCCCTAAGCCCCTCTCAGACACAGTCACTGCCTGATTAATTGCAAGTGGTTGCACATTAGGAAGCCTCACCTTATTATTTTGCAAAAGGTAGAGAAAAAATGATAACTCGACTTTTGAAATTTCGATTTCCCTCCCAACAGAAGCAATCTAACAAGTGCTCAGTAGAGAGGGTTTCTCCTACTGCCTTGTGAAGCATGGCTGTGGATTAGCAAGAGAATGCATTGAGCTGGTTGTCAAAAGTATGATGGGCTCAAGGCCCAGGTACTGCAAGACCCCAAACTCGCTATGAAACCATGGCCAGGCTGTGCCTTACTCCTAACACCACTTTAAAAAAGCCACAGGGCTTATGTGGTGTTATGGCCAATACCCAAATTATACTCTCTGCAAAACCAGGACAGCTCCTGGTGCCCCAGCCCTCTCAGGAGACAGAAATCATTCCTGTTTACAAGTGCTCAAATACCACAGGGTAACATACCATGATGATGGAGAACTTTCTGACTGATACTCTTTATTCTGCTTTGGCAATTGATTATAAGTATCTGATAATGCAAATTTTGGAAAGGCAAGACAGTAAAAAAAAAAAAAAAAAAGCAAGCCTGAGATTAAAAGAGCCAGTAATAAAAAGTCCAAGATTAAAATGCTAGTATGGCTTTAGGTTACGCAGCCATCTTGTAGCAGAGCACTACACAGGGCATGGGGAAATAGAACATGGTGTTTAAGGACAGCTGTAATTACATTTCTGAAAACTCTCCATGAAGAAATGTCCATATACTTGTGACACATGCTCTTTGATTCCCAGACAAATACCAAAGGGGTGAAGCTCGTATTCCTCCCAGAAATAAGGAAATAGAACATCCAAACACAGCCTGAGATGGCAGCCCTACATCACCCTCTGATCAGCTTCAACAGGCCGGTAATGTCATGCAGAATCCCACGGGATTGTACTTCCACAGATCTGCTTGCCAGATGGGAGATTTATGGTTTTTTGTGGCTTAGAAAGTGATTATCAGGATAATGGGGGCAATTTGTCTGCAAGCTAGCCTTTACAGAAACTTCCTAACATGAAGATCTTCTCCTCACATTGTGCATCTTAACATGAACAATTATAGTCTTATGAATTTTGCTGTTCCCCCAATTTATGGTCTTTGCTTCCTCTTTTTCTTCAGAAATGGAAATCTGCTTCCCAAAATACCTTTCCTCACTTTAGTGCTGGCCAGGCAATTAACAACTTCACTTAAAATCAATATGTAGAGTTTTCCTGAGTGTGTAATAAGGTAGGAGATGAAGATAGATTTTTCTCGTGTAAGCTTTCCACATTAAACCTGAGTATTTACTCCTCTTGCATAAATCTACATACCTCCTTCTAATCATGATGATGAAATCAATTAAATACATTTTGCTTGTCTGCACAAAAACTAATGCGAATACAATTTACAGGCAAGCAGGGTATTCTTGATAATGAATTATTGGATGGAGACTCGAGCTAGCCTCTAAGACTTGTAAAAGTTAAAAGACTCTTACAGTGCTGGACAAGTCTGAAGACATACCAGACTACCAGTGCCTGAAACTTGACTTTGCTCCCGTGTCAGAACAAAGCAAAAGTTGTGTGCCTGATTAGAGCTATGACCATACATAGGAGAAAACTGTCCATTTTGGGGAAGCAATTTACAGGAACAGCTTGTTTACTTTCGGACAAACAGTGCTGCCTGTGAAAGCCCCATCTCAAGCACAGCTGCAGCTGACTTCAGTGGGAATCTGCTATGAGTCAAAAATGGAGGCTCAGTAGTGCTCTATGGAGAATATAGTCATAATTATAGCATGGATTATAATTGGAAACTTGCAAAGTCAATCAGCCTGCTTCTGGTAATATCAATAGCAGTCTGGTGGCTAAATTGCCTAGACTAATTCTTTTTTAACACCTCAGCCATAAGACTCATCATTAGACAAATGCCATATCCTAATATATACTGCAGCTTAAACACAATGAGAGCTTCAATCTGTTTTTTTAATTTCTGTGATATTCTGTCTTTTTGCCCACATACAGGGAAAAGAAGTTTATTGTAGGCAGAAGACTGCACAGACTGTTCCCCATCAGAAGGTTCTTGCAGTCTTCTTGTCCCTGGGAAGTGATGAGCTCCTGCAGACCTCTGGTGCATGATGACATTTGAAAAACAAGCAATAAACAAAACAAATATTTGCTGTAGCTCTCGATGATTGCTGCAGCTGAAAAATTTGCTGAAAGAAATTATGAAACTAATATGTATCAGATTTATAAATGGGAGAAAAAGACCAATCACCTGTTCAAAAATCTAGGCAGCACCCATTATGATCCAGCTTACTTATACAGTTACCTACTCAGTCCATGCAAGAATACTTGGAGAGGAAAAAACTGACCCTTGCTTATCCCAATCCCCCATTTTCTCTTGTACAACAAGCAGAGTGTGGATTTGGTTCTAGCTGAAGGTCAAGTGGATGCATATCCAGTGGTGATGGCCCTTGTGCTGTGTCAGGCCCCTTAGTGGAGCAGGCAGGGTCAGTACCACTGAATAGCACCCTGAAGTTGTCAGGAATATTTTTATGCTTGTTCATTCCCTGGATCTGTTTCAAAAGGCAAGAGTTGCACTTGGTGACAGCAGCCCGTGTTTTCAGAGCTAGCCTCCACCAGCAGTTAATTCAAACTGGCCTGATTTTCAGTGCTCCAATTTGAAGCAAGTTCCTCAGCTCCTCACTCAAGTAATTTTTAGTTAGAGACCTACCTTTTGGTAACTGATTGGGAACATTATGACCTGCCTTTAAATGTAATGTGTTACAAAATTAGAGGGACAATTTATGGGACAGCAGATACTTCCCTTTGCAAGTTTCTAACTTCCCAATGCATTATATCCCTATAATGAGTCAATAAAACAAGTCACAGCTGCAGCGCAATGAATGTCAAGAGGCACAATGGACAGAGGGTATTTTTGATGATTTACTCTATCAGCCTCCTGAACAAGCACTTTTACTTTCTGAAAGTTCACTGTGCTACAGTGTACGAGGTGAGTGCCTCTCGGTGCTTTGGCTGCACCTCCCGTACCGCAGTGAGATCGATACCGTGCACCGGCGTCAGCCTCGCTGGGAGAGGAAGGTCAGCCGAGTTAAGCCGTCAGCTGGCCCGCAGACAAACCCTGAAAACAAAAAGCGGAAAAGCCTTCAGGGGCTCTAAGGCTTAAGGCAACTCAGGCTGGACACAGCCAGCGGCCGCATTCCCGGGGGCTGGCAGCAGCGAGGGTTCAGCCGCGGGTCAGCGGAGCCGGGCTCAGGTTTGCCCTGGAGCCGGTCACACACTCGGTGTTGGAACAGGCAGAGGGGCTGAAAGACACAAAATCCTTCCAGTTCACACAGATGCCTTCTCTTTCAAGTGCAATATGGGCAGACGGGGCACAGCTCTGCAGGGCCTAGATGAAAGCACGGGGCTTTGTTATTCTGCAGACCCATTGCCTCCCAGTTATTATTTTTTACTTTATTTATAGCGCTACTCAAAACTGAGTACACATTTTGCTATGTGAGTAAGAAAAGATTTAAAAAGCAGCTATCATTGCCTCCAGCCTCTCGGAAATTAGCCCGGGTCAGCGAGAATTCAGCACTTCTCTCCTGCAGAGGGGAGGGGCTGAGGGACCGTGTTCGGTCCTAGGGCACAGCTCGGAGCAGGCGCTCCCTGTGGGCTGCCCGGGCTGTGTCCCCGTCCCCGTCCCTGTTGGCGGCGGGGCGTGTGGGCAGGGCTGGAAGCGGCCCGTAAGGGAAGGAGCGGCCCGTGAGGGCAGGAGCGATCCCGGCGGGAGCAGGCGCGGGCGCAGCGCCCCCTGGCGGGCCCAGCCGGGAGGGAATGGCGGCGCCTGGACGTCGTCACTCGGAAAATCGCAAGTCCTGTCGTAAGATATTCACAGTGTGTATTACCTATTGGCAGAGACACGATTCACATCGCGTTTTAAAAACTCCTCCAGACATAAATCATAATTATGAATTTTTAATTATAAATCATACATATATATTTATATTATAAATCATATGTATATAAATTTAATTTTTAATTATAAATCATAATTATGAATTATGAATTATGAATTATGAATTTTTTAAAGTGACTCAGCCTCCAGATTTGGATGTCTGGAGTTAGGTGTCCCCTCTATACTATCTGCACTATTTTTGATTAAATAAATAAAAAAATTAAAAAAAAAAAAAAAAAAAAAAAAAAAAAAGACTCTGGCACAACATTTTTGTATGTTTCTATTTAAGTTAATTTCCACATTATTCCCCATACAGCTACACTGCTACCAAGGTGACAGTATGAAACAAACAATAAATACAGTGGAATCTGTAAAAAGGATGGAACAAAGAGACTGCATTGTGTTGAATCTGAAAGCAAAGTACTTAACTGGACTGCCAAGAGTGCTATCTGTGCCATCTCACAATGTTCTGCCCTGTGCATCCCACTGGTGAAATCCTGGCCTCTTGCAAATCTCCAGCTGAATGTCACTGAGCAGGGACTTCATCTGATAAAATGTCTCGCACTTGATTTGCAATTGTTCTGCACTGCACGCCAACTCTGTTGTACCAGTGCTGGCTGTGTGTTGAATTATAGCAATGATATACTCAGCACACATGGGCTGATAGATAGGTGGGGGACAATACTAGACCTCCAGCTCATGCTAGGTTTAGTGAGAAGACTGAAAAGAGAATGATACTTCATATGAACTTGTCTCTGCGTCCAATTTCTAAACGGTACCACGGAGATCTACATTCTTCTCACCTTAGCCATGTTTCCAGATTTTTTGTTGTTGTTTTGTGGTAAACAAATCAGAGTCTTTAGGAGAAAGCAGATATGGACATAGACAGACAAACACACTAAACAGAACTTAAATATCTCAGCCTATGCATATGGTACTTCAGAGCATCAATTATCAAAACAGTTTCTATCTGCTACATCACAGCTGCAATGTGCTAAGCCAGTAATATATATGGGAGAAAAAAAGAAACCACTTGAAAAACCTAAGTTTCCAAAGAAGTCTTTTAAAATAAAAACTCTGAATAGTTCAGGTGAAAGCCATTTAAGCAAGTACGAGAAATGTGCTTTTAGGAAACTCACCTATTGCACTAGAACAATAGAAAAGCATTTCCTTGCTTCTCCTAATGCTTTTGGTGAAATGCTGTGAGAGTCATTCTACCAAGAGTAAGAACAAGGTAAGAGGAAGTTTCTCATTCCTGCACTAGCTGAACCTCACATTCTCTCATGCCACATTTTTGTGGTGTAAGAAAGAAGAGTACAAACATAGCTTTAGGCACTCATGGCTAATATTTAGTCCCTTATCTTTCTCCAGTTCCCAAGAGTAAAATTTTTATGGGGTATGTAAAGTCCTGTGATATAAAGGCTTTCATTCCTTTGTCTGCTCTGGTGGACTAAGGGTGGAGTAGTTTTAGTCTTTCCTGGATTTTTGGATCTGTGATTCTAACCTCTGCCAACAATAGTCTCCAGAGCCAATTCAAGGTTTCTCTGTAGTAAAAAAAAAACCCAAAAAACCAAGAAAAACAAAAACAAAAACAAACAAACAAAAAACCAAAACAAAAAAAAACCCATAATAATTGTGGCCTTAAAGATGAAGGAGTGGAGTATAGAAGAGGAAGGACAGGTTTTTTTTTCACTCCCCCTTTGTGCCCCTTTAGGCATTTTCTGCTTTCTGTATGTCTGATGTAGTTCTGATTGCTCCTAGCTGTGTCACCGCTGAGTGCTTGCATGCCTCTGTACCTGCCTGTAGCTGACATCTACTGGCTTTTGCCAGGAGTAGAATGTCCAGACATTGAATGAAAATAAAGTCTAGCACACTACAGGCTGCAAACCAGTAATCTCCTTTTAGCAAGACACTTCACTTATATGACTTATTAGCAAGTCAAACCTTACAGAAGTCCATGAACATGCAGCTGCCCTATCCCTCCTTGTATATTCCAGCTTCACTATGAATACACCGAGCCAGGATCTCTCTTGCCCTATGCTCGGTCTTGTGAGCATGGGTCTGGTGAGAATGGGTCCCCCATGGTGTCTGGGAAATATATCCGGGATGTCCTGTCCGTGGGTGCACATCCATGGAATCCAGCTTTCTCAGGCTGAGAGTAGACAAGCCTGGGTATTATTTTCTATGGATTGTGCTGCGCCCACAGGGCTGCCATGTGCAAGGAAGCACCTCACATCTACCCATGGAAGAGTGAGCATTTTGGGGCTTGCCTTTTGAGGGAAAGCCATGTGTTGGGCAGGGAGACTCAGGTTTCAGAGAGAAGCATGCACTGAGATCTGCCCCAAAGTCACATGTCCTGGCTACACTTGGGCCTGTACATGATCTCATTTTCAGAATAGCCTGCTCACTGCCTGAACCACTGACCCTAACCACATTCTTGATGCCACACAGATCAAAGTTTCTGAGTCCTATGTTCCCCTGTCCCCCCCAGCAAATAGTTCTTCTTATTGTGGCTAGTGACGTCTTCACTGCACCTTCCTTTTGTGCTGTTGTCACACTTCATACAATGCAAATGGTTTCCTCTCTTTTCCTGGCTTCCTACTTCTCTACTGTCTTTGTCCTCTTTTGAGATGGAGTACAACAGCATCTTGTTTTTCTGCAAACAAGAATATTTAAATCATTGAAATATGACCTGGACTCTGAATCTATTAGGACTAATTCAAGAAATGAATGAGAGGAAAAAAGGGCTCTGAGAGTGAGATTTCTTCTGCAAACTGCCATGTG
Organism: Vidua macroura; assembly: GCF_024509145.1. Taxonomy (NCBI): domain Eukaryota; kingdom Metazoa; phylum Chordata; class Aves; order Passeriformes; family Viduidae; genus Vidua; species Vidua macroura. The sequence goes on from NC_071573.1 coordinate 49,361,684, forward strand.
ATTATGCAAAGCTGTTCTCTTATGTTTTCTGCCAGACAAAATATGTAGACATTTTTCTTGGCTTTTGGAGGGGAAATGCTGTGCATGTGCATAAATTCTGTCTTCCTTGGATTAAAATATGACCTTATAGAGTGGGTAAATTGCACTTTGCTGGGGTGAGCAGACTGGCAACTCAGAACTGAGCCTGGTTTCACAGCACATTGCTGGTCTCAGTAGCAAGGCAACATGGAACAGGCTTGGTCTGCTTTTTGGTCTGTAACTCACTGTGTAAATGCCAGCCAAATTAAAGCAAAGCAGATGGGACAAGTAATATGAAGATTAATGAAGCTACTTGCATTTAAAAGTAACTGTAGACACATATTTTAATGGAAAAGATCCTTTCTAATTCAGAATAGCTGGTCGAGAGAAAAGGATCAAGCAGTGAAAACTGTTAAAGCTTAGCAGAACACACCTACAAAGAATTATTACAAGTGAATAAGTCCTTATGGACTTAATCTCCATTAAACTGAATTATCAGGTCAAAGACTTATTTTCTTTCTCTGCTATCTGCACCACACTGTGAATCTACCATTTTTTCCTAAAATGCAGAAGAAGAGAAATCAAACTCTGATAAATTCTTTAGGGATTATTCACAATGAAATCTAACATGTTTTCATTCTTCTGTGACTTCTGCAGTTTCCATCCAAACTTTTACAAATTTCTACTGAATAGTGACATTTTTCCTTTGTATAACTGGCTACACTTCAGTTGAAAGAGAAATGAGTGTCAGGGAAGAGTACAATAAGCAACTTCTTTTAGTTTTACCACACAAAAAATGCAGCTCAACCTTAATGAGATGTTGAAAGATGCTCTCTGCTCTAATAGAATTCTATATCAATATTCAAATTTCCAGCCAATCACCAAGTATATTTGTAAAACATTTCCAGTATTACTCTAAACTATGAGCTCACTAGGTGTTTCAAACCGCATAACTGGTTCACAGGAGGAAAACCAGGCTTGTCTCTCACATGCCACTGTGCTGCTTCTTGAAATTGCTTCTTCTTGATGTTTGGATACTAACAGACTCTTCAACAGTGTTTTAAGTGCAGAGAGTGGAATCAGCTTTGTATTTTATTCATGAGTTGGAGGTACTTAAAGATGTGGGGGAATCACAAAAAATAAAAAGAAAATCTTACCATTATATTGGAGACTGTCTCTAAGAAGCACACAATCTTCTGCCAGACCCGGATCTGGATTTTTGAATTGCTGAGTTACCAAATTCTCTTTATCTATGTAAAGAAATGGCTGCCAGACTCTTCTTCCAGAGTCAGACTTGAAATTTCAGGGGAGAAGTATGACAGTTAAACTGCAGCTTTTCAAGATCAATATAGATATATGTGCTGTTTTTCATACCCAAAGTCTTTTCATGAACAAAAAATGAGAGGCTGTGTAAGTGACAAACTGTGCCAACATTCACAGAGATTATTTTCTCTAAGAAATATTAGAAGGTCCCTACTCCCACTCCCTCAAACCTCTTCTGTGGTGTGATGCCACCAATACCTGGTATAGTAGGCTTTAATGCAGCCATTCTGCTATTGCACCTCCAAAATTACTGTCATCTTGAAAGATAAAGCAATCGTGTCTTGATCCAGAAAAGTTTGTCCTATCTGTTTCTGTTATATAAAGGACTTGACTCCATGTGTGAGTCCTTTGCTGAAGTTCTTCACTGAGTAAGAATGCACATAATTTCAGGGTTGTCCTTATACCCCTATTGAATCTGGCCCAGTATGGCTGAGCTAAGTATAAGCAGGACTCATGACTACTGAAATTCCAGTACTTTCATTACAGTAAATGTTATAAAGTTATGGTGCTTAAAAATTGCGTTACTCCTACAGGGCAAAAGAATAAACATGTTTCATCCATGTGAACACATAATTTGATTATTGAGCAGCCTGGTCTTCAAACTTGAGGCAAAAATCCTATCAATTAAAACACAACGTACCATTCTTGTTTTCCTTATAGTAAAGTGCAAAACACAATGGCTCTTGAATTTACTGCAAATGGCTGTTTTGGAATAGTTTTGTTTTAGTTTTTGTACATATTTCCCTACTAACTTAGTAGGGAAACTTAGCCTGTAATATAGTGCACCATGTAAAAAAAGCTGTTTTGTTGGCGTAAAACCGATGCATATGAAATGTCATCTGTTTCTGGTCCAATGTATGTATATTCTTTGACACAATCCAAACAAGGCATTTTCTCTTCCAGGCTCCACTGAGGTAAGTGAATATTTTGTTCTTCTGGAATATGCACAGAGATTTAGTAAAACTGTTACTGTGCTTCTCTTAAAACATTACACGCTCCAAAGTACATGCAATTAAACAGTGTGACAGTTATTCACACCCTCATCATATCTACATTGTTAAAATGATAAAAGAGCCAGTTGAGACATTCACAGCTCATTTCCACGATGCCACATTATCCTTCAACATGAAAAAAATATGAAGCTTAGAATTATGTTTAACATCAGAGCAAGATTTGATAATGTTGATCTGAGTACACTGTGCCTGAGTTTAAGTCAGTTGACAGCTGATTACATGTAGGGACTAGTTGTGATCATGGAGGTTATTAGCTGAATTTTTGACATTTAGATATTGATAATGCTGGTTTTTTGAGCTGGATTGATTTTTACAAAAGAATGTCATTATAGCGCTTGCAGTGACATGAAGAACAGAACTTCAAGTTGATCTTCCTCTACAGAAGCTCATTAGAGATTCACATAAGAAGACAACCAACACGTGCTATTGCCATGGAAACAAGATGGAATATTATGAAGCAGTATATCCCATATTCCAAAATAGAGAGGACAAAGACCAATTATAGCAAACGACTGACAGGCTTTTTATTTGCAGCCTGTATGGGTCAAAGCAAAACTTAGCTCCTGCTCTTTGGAATAAAAATCAACAGTGCAGTTTTAGGCCTCTGGTTTCAATTCTTCCTTTTCAAAGACAAGGAAGTTAGTTTAGTTTAGTTTAGTTTATGATGTATGGGTGGAAGGAGGCCAAATGGAAGCATTGGCATTGCAGCAGGTGTGTAGGTGTGATGAGGTACAAAGCACTTATGTCATAGAACTGACAGAAGATTGAGTCAAGTTCAAGTCAAATAGTGAGGTATGGATAAAACAGAGGCAAGAAAAAGCAGCAGAAGCTAAACATCTGGTCATTAAGATGCAGAGGAAAGACTAGTTTCAAAGACAATGGCTAGTCAGTACCAGTGGCCAGAAATGCAAAGGATAAAATTTCTTGTGATTTACATTAAATTGGTGAGTCTCACTTCTTACCTTGCCTAGATAATTAAATGCTTTTGGACATCCTCGACATATTTCAGGTATACAAGACATACTTATTCTAATTTCCCAGCCTTCTGCTTGTGAATATATACATGGAAAATACTTTAAGTCATTTAAAACACCTGTCTGTTATAGAGAGTTTTCACAATTGTAACAGTCTGATCATTGTGTTTGATTAATAGTGATAACTTCTGAGTGGTTTTTTTTTTTTTTTTTTTTGGAAAAAAAAGATGGACAGGGAAGCAGCATGTGATGTTTGTTTTTTTGTTTTTGATGACATGATGACATAATGACAAACACAGGAATTCTGTGATAATCGAAACAAGAGCTTAGAGGAAATACTTCACCCTTTGAATAAAAAGCCTGTGACTGCTACTTCATTCACACACTGGTTTACTTTTAAGAAATATTTTAAAATTCCAGCTGGGAGTCTATTGTAATTAGTCATTTGAGCAAAGTCAGCATGGGCAAAACACATCTTAGGAAAGAGAAACAAAGGGAATAATAGGGTTTTAAGAAGTGTTTAACAAGCCTTGGAAGGTTGTGTCATGAGTTTGTCACTACAGAGAGTTACTGTGAGAATCCAAAACACTTTAAGCGAATGATGGAAGGGAAAATATTACAGTACATAGAAAGCTTGTGAGCCTACTCCATCAGGCTTTGGTAAGCCTTCCAATGCCAGCATATGAAAAGTGTGGTTTGTCACTATTTAATTATGATAAACTCCACAAATTGTCATCCACTTAAGGAGCCAGGCCAAATGACATTCAAAACTGTCAGGTTGCATTAACTATTTCAACTCTGATTCATTCTTGACTGTTTTCGTTTTGATTGAAAAAAAAAAGACAAAAGACACTGGGTTTTTTTGGGAGAAGAGTCTGAATGGAATATGAATTTTATTGCAAAGTTATTCTAGCAAAGCATAAAAACTTTAATAGTAGTGAGTAGCTTTGTAGAATACTAGATAATTTTTTTCTCTAGCAACAGGCAAAGAGATAAAATGTGATAGAGTTGCCAACAGTACTTGAAAATAATAAACATTTTTTCTCACCTTTGCATATGAACTTTCTTTCCCAAACTGTTAAATACAATTCACAAGTGATAGCAACTACACTTTTTTCGCTAAACCTTTACCGTTTTTTGTTTTTCTTTCGCTCTGCTTGCAGGGCTGCTTCCTGAGCTGCCAGTTCTTCTTCTTTTCTGTGCTCGGCGTCCAGCAGCTGATTTCTGTATGCTTCCCGAATGCTATAAACTCTGCCTCGGGCTTCATCCAAGGATGCCTAGCCAAAAGCAAACAGCAATACCGCCCTCTCAACACATCAGTCTTGATTTCACCACAACCAAGTGCATCCTTCCTGTTCTGTTTCACTTTGTGACTCTCTATGTACAAGGGGAGCAATCTCTCCTTTTCTTTTTACATGGATGTTTATTGATTTCTCAAAAGAAACAGCTATATGTCAATCTTTTCACCATGAAGAAGAGAAAGTTCAGGAAATGGCTTAGGAGTTGTGGCCTTTTGAGAGGCTAAAGGAGCCTAAATCATAATGACCTTCAATGAGGCTTGGGGCAAGTGGGCCTTTGACACCTCTGAAAACTTTTCCCTTTCCATTTCCATCCTGAAAAATGGGGATACTGGGAAATCTGTATATAGTTCTTCGTGGTCTACAGATGAAAGGACTGCAAAAGTGTTTATCAGCACAGTGTGCATATTCACAAATAAATCTCATTTTAAATTCATACTGTGAAACTTTTTTAATGGAAATACTTTCTAGAAAGAGTCAAGGATCTACTCTTGTGAAAAATTTGCCCTTCTAATATACAATATGTTAGGTATCCAAAATCATAGCAACATCTGAAAACCTGGACTGGCATCCTTATTAGGGTCAGCCACTGTTGGAGAACTGCGGCTCCTTGCTGACCTGTAGTTGAGTAATACAAATCAGGCTGTCTGGGAACTAGCAAAGGAGATGTTTTCAATTAAGATTTCTGTAAATAGGTTGATTTGATGTAAAATTACTTTTACTGTCTCTTATCCAGTTTTAAGAGCTCTAAATAGTCACCAACTGATTGATAGTGGTTATTGTATCACCACTGTAACAAACAATTTTGTTCCTGTTGATGCTCAACAGTTAAGCCAATTTGGTATGATACTTGTACCAATTTCATGTGCAGTGCCTTGGCTGAGTTAATCCTCACAATGGATCCTACATTAATGCTATCACATTTATTATTTACAGACATGTTTTTTTGAGGTTTAATAATATTAATTCTTCATTTGCTGGCATCATGCATATTACAAGAAAACTGCGTTCTCTAACTTTTCTGAGACACATTAAGAGCAATGTATCCCCCTGTGTAATTGTTTTTTTATTACTTTTCAAAAGCTGCATACAATTTTATAAACAAAAAAAATAGCCAGACTGGAGATACTTTACCTAATAAGCATCTGGTCATGTATGTCAGTTTTTGGTCAGTTTTTTTTGACTTTTAACCATCTTTTTATGGTGATAGTGTTTTTGCAGAGAGTGTATTAAAAAATACCAATAATATCATATTAAGGATGCCATGCAGTACTGTTTTTTTACTTTAGAACTTCTAGTTATACTTTGCCCAAGTGAAATTCCAAGCTTGTTCATTGCTTCTTATCTCCAGTATTGAATACAAGCTTTGATAATGGTCAATCAGGATATTCAGAGTAGTGGCGGACATCACAGCAGCAGTTAACTGGAAAGCAATCTTGAAAACATACCTGCAGGTTCTCATACATTTCAAGTATATTCTTCTTCAATAAAATTCTGTCATTCTTTTCTTTTTGTTTTTGTTCCAAAGCCAGCATGCAAAGTTGCCTAAAATGGTTGAATTTTTCTTCTTTATGTATCTGTTGCTGTTGCATGATAGACTCATTTCTCAGCACAGGTTCAGACATTGTTTTTCTGAAAGAAACACAAACCAGACATTTGTTTCATATCAAATGCAGTTTTGGTTGTTGTCTGTTTTGCTTAACATCTGTATGCGAGTATTTGGCTTATATTTGGCAACATCACCATCATATGGTTGGATATGGTTAAGGAGTCACTTTTCCTCCACTTCTATATGACACCAATAAGGAAATACATTCCTGAGACCAGGTCTTCTTATAATTGAGTGTCTATTTTAAATCTATTTGTAAAATCATGCTCATTTTCAAGCATATGAAAAACTCCAACATGTGACACTTTTAACTGAAAGAAATGCATTTTCAGAAGTTTTTGATACTATAATTGAGACAAATGCAATTTATCTTTTAGGGTTTCTTCTGCTTTTGGCATAATGGCAGATAAGTGGATAATATACTTTTATATTTTGTCCTAAATGACTAGTGTAAAAGTCAAGTTGAAGACAAATGAAATGCTTACAAGATTTAAGCTTGTGGAAGGTATTTTGCCATACTGTTTAAACTATTCACTTCAATATAATACCAATTTCCTTCTCAATTTAAAATTAAATTTGAGCATATTTTTCAGCATTTTTGAAGTCTTTTGAAGATCAATGAAATGCAAAAATGCCACATTGAATACAAATGGACATAAGCATGAAGTGGGTTGGTTATAGCTGCAGCACAGCAAACAAGGAGGTGCATTTAAATTAGCTCAGTAAGTTCATGTCAACACTTGTAATAAAGAATATCGTTCTTTTGAATAATAAATGTAATTAGTACAGTTATTTCAACTATTAACTATTATTAACTGAAGTGCATTTGTTAAATATGGTATTTTAAACCTGCATAATATCCTGACAAATTTTTTATGATCCTGGGATTGGCTCAGTTGGTTGGAGTGTGGTGCTGGTAACACCAAGCTTGTGGGAGCAATCCCTGTACGGGCCATTCATTGAAGAGCAGGACTTGTTGATCCTTGTGGGTCCCTTCCAACTCAGAATAACCTGTGATCTGGATGCTCCTTTCAAGAAGATTCAAATAAGCATATTTGCCTGAATCCTCATTTTCTTCAAATGTTTATGTCAGATACTCATTACATGCAGTGCAGTGATTCAACACCTTTGATATTTATTATGTTAGGGCATGATTTCTTACCTCATGTAAGGACTAAGATCTATAAGCTCCCATTTTTTTTGCTGTGTTTTTAATCTTGAGTCAATAGCTGTTTGTGGTGTTTGCTTTCCTGTGGTAGAAAATATAAAACAAAACAGATTAAACTGGTTATGTGGTTATGCTAGGGAGCTCCACCTAAATTCTTACATAAATTTTTCTTCCTTTGGCTCAGCAAAATACATTATTAAATGAGAATATGGGCTGGAGAGGACATAATATTTCTGCCCTTTTATTTCCAACACTAGGGACAGAATCAAAGTTGCTATTAAAAACCCACATATACTAGAATGAAACTAATATGTGTATTTAAGCTAAATCCCCTCTACTCAAGAAAGTTAGTAAATCTAAGCAAGAACATTGACTTTGCAATGCCTAAAAAAAACCCAAAACAACTTCTGAGTATCATATTCTTTTGTTCAAAAAAAAATCAATAGAAATATGATTCTCCAGTCCTGACTGTAGTTTAAAAAAATTATATTCCCTTTCAGGGAGAAGATTTAATTTAAGAAATACCAGTTTAAAGAAAAACCGTGACATACTAAAACTGATATTCTGAAATCTTAGACTATTTTTTTTAACCCCATGGATAATAACCATGCTATGTTTTATTGTAGCATTCTTGCAGTACAATGACACCATTAATTATGGCAATGGGCTGAGCTGCTTTGTCATTATTTCAATGCTTCCTTCTTTCAATTTGTCTCGATGTGCTAAAAAAACTTGTGACATTTGATGAGATTTAATGACGACTGCACTAGTTTTATTTTATAAAAACTCTTTTATTACCTTACTTATAGCAGTAACCAATTGAATTCTGTTAAAAGTATTACTGGACTTTTCTCATGAGAAATAGGAAGAGGTTTCTGAGCATTAAAATAATTACTGTTTATATATTTACTGTCTATATATAGACAAATATATCAGCCTTCTCTGCTGGTCTCAAAGGGTGACTTGGATCTTTGGAAGCGCCTTATGCACAGAACAATATTCTCCAGAATACAAAAATACTGCATGTTACAGAAATGTTCAATCTCATCATTGCCAAATGCTGCACTCTGTGAAATAGAACCACAACAACTTAAAGTCCTTGGGGTGTCTAAGACATTGTATTAGATTCTAAATGCTTAGTTTAGAACAAAGCTCTTGGTGGACAACCATTAATTTTGCAGCAACTTCAAGCAAACAATATTGTTTCAAGTAACCAATGCCGTGTTAAAGGCATTAGGTGAGGATTAATTCTACTGTAATATCTGCATCTTTCCTGTGAAGATTACTTACTGGGATGGAAAAATACTGATCTATAGTTAAGTACTGGTCACAGGTTCTAGTTCCATGCACATGAGTCATGACCAGATACCGTCACAATCAGACCAGGAAGTATTCTTTCCTTTCTGTGATGGCCTGATCTCAGTGTAATCACAAAAGAAAAAAAAAAACAACAAACAGCTTGAAGCCTTGCACCCACTTCAGCTTTTCATCAGAGTACAGAAATTGGCAGGGAATACATATGAAGAATCCATAAAAGTTGTAATCACTAAAGAAAATTAGACAGCACTAATGGAAGCTTCCAGGAAACTGATGCTACTCAGTATGCACTTTTTGACACCTCACTTCCAGACCACTCTCCATGAACAGTTTCCATGAACATGCACTTTAGGTGCATTAGTCTCTTACTGACATGCTATTTTAGCTGCTAAACACTTTTTTAGCATTTCTACGCTAATGAACTGGTACTTGGAATTAAGGGAGAAGGTATTTTCCACTAAACTTCCAAAAATTTCAGATTAATTTAGGGTTAGAATTCTACTACAGAAGGGCTACCTGTAGTTTGCTTAAGGGTAACTTGGCAGCCTCCAAGAGCTGTGAGGCTGTATCTGTGTCTGGAAACAGAGCACTGAAACAATTGAAATAAAGAGGAGATAGAGAGCAAGCCTGCCATCACACATTTGGACACCTTTATCGGGGCTGATCTATCCATCTACTGCCAGTATTTAATGCAGAAGTATTTCCTAAGGAGTGGAACATGCTAAACAGAAGACACAAAGTTGTACTCTTACCTGCTTCTCCTGAACTAGGTGTTAAGTTGGCAGTCTCAGCCCCAGCTATGGGTTCCTCTGAATCTCTCACAGCATACTTATTAATAAAACGCACACGTTCCTGAAATGCCTACAGATCAAAGTTTTATAATCCAGATAACAAAACTTTTACTGCATATTTTAAATCTCAAAGAATTTTCAAAAGTAGGATTCTGTAAGTCTTCAATAAGACCTAACATCAGGGTGCAGTGTGCAAGTCTGCCTGGTGCTGGAATCAGAAAAGATGCCACAACCCCACTGAATCAGTCATGAGACATTGCACACTTACACTAAAAATCACTGTCCAATGAAATGCTAGGAAATCACTGATCTCTGGGCAGTTTACAATAGTATTGGGATTAAAAATAAAACAAAAGCTGTATAGCTTCATGTATGGCTAATGCACCTCCTAGGAGCTCCTATAGCCTATGATTTAGACTTCCTCTTGAAAAATGGGACCTTTGGATGCAAACCCTTTCAGACTCAATTACCTTTGCTGCCAAAAGCAGACATCAGCACTTCTGTCTTTTCAGAAGGTGACTTTGACTCACTTGGAATTCTCTTAAGGGCTGTCATTGCCAGAATGGACAGAGAAACTCTTTGGCTTTTGCGCAGCCTGGAGTCAGGCACTCATTTTCCAGAGTCAGAGGGTCTGTGACCCCTGGAATAGGCAGACATTGGGCCAGGGTTGTCAAGAAGAAAGGAGAGGGAAAGTTTCTTAATCTGAATAGCATATCCCCAGTTTGGACCTTATTTTATCATATTCTGTTGTGGCTGCAATTTTTTCAACGACAGTTGTTTAAAAAAAGTCACTAAAAAAAGTCCTATGGGGCTTCAAAAGTGGAACCCTGCAGTTGCAATTCAGTTGATTTTCTGATTAGGAAGGTAATGGTGATAGAACCAGATTCTGAAGAGTCCTCACACATCAAAGGGTATTCATTTCTAGCTAACCTTTACGAGGCTGTACTTGCATTTTCAGTCTCAGTACAACTAATCAAAGCTGCAGAGCAGCATTTCTCCTTAGTTCAGAATTTAATAGAGTAGTGTCAGGAAAAGTTTTGAGCTTTGAACACACTGAAAAGATCTGAGAAAATCTGAGAGTGTAACTGGGAAGGTTCATGTCTGAGGTTCATTTCTGAAAGATAATATTAAAACCCCCAAATTTCTAAGCTAGGGATTCTGGCTGAACATCCCTTAATGGACAATGGTACTGGGAACAACTGTCAGGTGAGTTTGAAGACTGCACTTTGTTCTTTTATTTTTCTTTGGTAATGATGCTTCCAATTCTGAATCAGCACTGCACTTTTTGCTTTGCTAGAAAGAACACATATTATTTTTCCATCTCAAGCATATGTCACATCAAAAGCACCCAGATGTACCTGGCAACTAGATCAGTATTGCTTCTCCAAAACTGTGAATTCATACTGAGCGTGTTACAGGCTCTTGGGAAACCTGCAATGCAGACTGAATTTAGAATCCTGGCTGCAAGGGACAATTTGGGTACTGATATGACCAGGTGCCAGTTCTTCAGGAGAAATAATTTTTGGCATGTTTATAGCAGTGTATTTCTCGATAGAATCTGTTCATGCTAAACATTAAACTTGTCACAAGTAACAGCTTTGCAAATGTGTAGAGGTAGTGGGCTTTCTAAGGAGAAACTTTTCTATGTTTTGTAAAGTAGAATCTAAAGCCCCAGTGATCTACAGAAGCGTGATCTAGATGATCTGGATTCCTACCCAGAATTCAAGCACATAATCACTTTTAATTCTTTAAACTGTAAAATTTCCTGTCTTCCAGAGGAGTGAAGCGATCAGCCCTATGAAGACAGGTTTCTGTTGTGGCAACTGCTCTACCATTACAACAACTCCTGGAACTTGTGAAGAAACATCACTGCAGAGATAGCACTCTGATATTACCTTGACAGCTCTCCCTGGCTCTGCAGACTCCCATGCTTTTTTCATGGCTCTGATCTCATCTACTCGCCGGGTGTCCTTTTTCACCTCCAGAAAGTCTGCCTCTTTCTGGTCACTAACTATGCGTAAAATCCAGTAGGGTGCGTTCGAATCTCCTGGCTGAAAGTATCATAAACATAGTGTAGTCACTTGTATACATCTATTATCACTCTTTAGGGTGAAGTTATGGTTTTGTATACTGGTAATTTTTCTGACTGATATACATTGTACAATGACAGACTTTGATATGCATTATGACACAGAGGCTGCCAAAGGAAAGAAAGATTACTTTGCAATGCCTGGAAGCTCTTTGAGGTGTTTTGTTTACATGTTTTCCCCCACCCCCATGCAGCATGTTCCATACTCCCAGTTCTTCTGAACAGTTTGTCTGAACAAGAGTGCTTTGTGTGATTTTTCATGCAATTGTTTTATCTCCTCTCCTCTCCTTCCACAAGCTTCTTTACTAGAAGCCTTATTATATTCAAGTGGGATTTTTGTATAGAAATAAACCTTGCTCTGTCTTATAAGGTTCTTTCCCAAGCACTTCCCAGTCTCTAAAACCCCTTAATGCATGGCTTCTCCAGAATCACAGGTTAAGTAGGGTCTGAAGCCTAGTACATTATTCTGATGCCTGACCAAGAAATGAGATATAGTACTGCATATGTTTCAGGAAAACATATCATCTGAAGAAGCTTTAAGCTTAAGACTTAGAACTAGGGTTAGGAGTTCAGCTCTTGTTTGAGACTAAAGGTGGACATCTTCTCTTTCTGTGAGGGCTCCATCTCAAAACTTGTATCTGTTCTAGTGTGGACTCCCAAGAACCATCATCCCAGCACCTCTAGTGTAAGGCACTGTTCCAGAGCTCTGTATAATTAGGTGGGGATACGAATCACAGGGAAGTCTGCTGTGCAGTAAGGTTACTCAACTAAAAAAATCAGTAGAGATTTCTTAATGAAAACCTGTATGGCTCTTTGCTTCAACTACACACCATGAGGCAGCAAAATTTCCAGCAAAAGCAATGCCATTAGACAAGAAGCTGTCACTTCCTTCATTGCTTTCCATCAATCTGTTTTCAACCAATAATGTCAATTATTCCTTTTAAGGCATAAAGGCTGGCAATAGCTTTTCAGACAGCCACAGAACACTCAGATGATCCACACCAGGGGATAAGAACTTCCAAGTAAGCAAGTACACACCAATTTTTCTGCCACTGTATGTCTGCATGCTAATGACAATTGTGATATATGAGACAGGAACTGACTACAGTGGAAAGGCCTATTTCATCTCCCTAGAAACCTATGGAAGCCACTATAACAAGGGATTAATGGGACACAAATATGGTGAATTCTTGGAATTTAGTAAGCCTTCAGCAGAGACAGAGACTACACCAACAAAAGGAGCAACCAGTTTTTTTACATAAACAAATAAATGAGCAAATTGTATCTCTAAATCCAGGATGCACATCTTTTACATTCAAAAATTTAAATTCAACATTTCTCAAGTGCTAAGCTAAAAAGGTGGCAAAGCAGGGTATAGAGAAATACAAGGGACATTAGAAGTTATAGCAGTACTGATTTGCAGACCTGAGAATATCTCTATATTCAGTGCAAGAATGGCACATTCAATAAATCAAGGCTTTGGCTTTGTTCTCACCTGAGATTCAAGTGATGGACTTTCTTTCCAGAACTTCTCTTTTTCTGTCTTCTCAAATGCTTTATCTTTTGATCTTCTGGTTGATTTAGGAATATTTGCCATCTTTTTTACTTGGAAAGAAGTGAGAATTAGGGGAAAGCTGTGCTCCTCATACTGTCTCCTATGTGTTACTCAAATGTATTTATAATGCATTATGATTTAAAGAATGTCATTGTTATCCATTAATACAGTTCTCCATATAAAACTCAGGGTGGAATAACAGCACAAAACAGCCATACAGAGAGACAAAGGAAAGCCAGTTAATTAGTTGACACTTTCAAGTACTACCAAGAAAGAGTATGAGGACCAAACAACTTTTAAAAACATACTTACAAGGTGAACACGTTATGACAGCCTTTTCTGTCCTAAATAACACTTTAGCCAGGGCTTAATTGAGAGTTTCCATGGTGCCTGCCAGCATTGCTGCTTTGTGTATGGGTCAGCATAAAGACTGCAATGCACAAAATCACAGCCTGACTCTCACTTCCCTTCCCCAGTCTCATACAATCTCTGTCAGTGTTTGTTATGCACCAGGAAAGTAAGAAGCTCAAAACAGGTAAAGCCAATGTTCTCATTATCTCACATCCTAAGACTGTCTAGAGCATAAAAATGCAAGGAAGTTAAAGCAAAGAAACATGTTTGAAACTCAATGCATATTTAAGAAATGCAAAATTGTCATTGTCAGAACTAACTGAGGACATTTTAAATTAACTATATAATCAGTACATATGTATACTACATGTTTGAATTAATGATACTGAGAATTGACATTTGCAACAGTTATTTTGCAATGTCTTAGCTGGTGAGAGCTGTAAACAAGACTTCTTCCATGTCATATTGTTTTTAAAATAAATTAATAAATAAAGCATGTAAGAGCATATAACTTTAATAGCATAAAGAACGTGTCAGTTTAAACAACAAGGGATGAATCCAAAACACTATGAGAAAGATTAAATATCCTGAGTCTGAAATCTCCATTTCCTTCCACCTTTCTACTGTCTGAAACATTGAGAGAAGTGCTGAAAACCTAGATTTAGCCAATATGGTAAAACAGGGGATTTCTCTCAGAAAATGTTGATATGAGTGACTGTTTCACTGTCTGATGATAATAACAATAAGATATCTTTCACTTAATGCTTTTAAGGTAGATATTTTTCACTTAGTGCTTTTTCAATTTCTTTCCACTGAGGACAAATCATTGTACTGCACAATTAATAAGGTTTGGATGAGATCTGCATTGTCATGGCTGAGGTTAAATGGATACATAAAGTTGTAAATATTAATGATATAGAAACATATAGCTCCACATACAAATATATATGGTATATAAGTGTATTACATCATATATCATACACGTGTTTGTCTAGAAATGGTATTATTCTTATTTCCTCATGCTACTTAAAAAATGTCCAGTGACATTTTACACCAAAGTGTAAAGCTTAAATTGGTTCAATGCTGCTATATTAATGAATGAAAGCAAAAAATTAAAGTGGTCTCCACAAATATTGAATATACTAAAACAACTCCACAGGAAATGTAAATATAAAACAGTGATGACATAATTCAAAGTTATAAAATGATTACATAAATGGCTCTCCCTTTAATTTCACATTATCATTACATACTAGCACCATAAATCAGGCTGGTGTACATGCATTATTCAAGGCATAATTAATTTTTAGAGATAAATTATTTGTTGCTTACACAAACACTCAAAGACATTCAGTGTAGTTAGCTAAATGATCCCAGACAAAGACTTTCTATGTCATGGGATACTACAAGCTTTGTCTGCTTTCTAGAAATATTTTGTGACTCTGAATTATAACATTTTGATGCTCTGAACTTATAGCATACCCTGATAAGTTAGTAAAGAATAAACAAGCATAAGAAATGACTGGGGCTAGAATGAAGTAACCTAGTTTAACTCCATATGAAGGCTTAGTGCAAGATTAAGTTGAGATCTCCAAGCTCTCCCATGTACTGCTCTGTCCAGGTTCTCCCAGCCCTTCCCACTTCCTCAGCAGAGCAAGCAGTATCCCCAGTTTAGGGATCAACCTCCAGAAATGCCTGGAGGGGGCAATGGCTGCATTTTGGCATGCTGCCCACTCTGATTCAAAGGGAGATGTGAGCAGCAGCTTGGGGCTTTTCTAAAGGTAAAGCCAGGCAAATGCTTTGAATGGGATATGATAAGAAAGGCAGGCAGATGATACAGAAAGTAAAAGGCCATTCCAGCTCACAGCTTGTGCATCAATCATCACAAACTCTCAGTGGCAGTTTTTATATTTGTGTGGCACCAAGAAAAGCTTGGTCATCACACGGGCTGACAGTGATGACACACAGCTAACAGCAATGACACACAGCTGACAGCAACTTTAAAATTAGCTTCTCTACTGCTTTTCAATTATTTATACAAAAATTAATTTAGTCTAATGCCAAATGGGACTAAAGTGATCACCCAGTCTGATATTCTATGACAAGTTAAACAATTGCACCAAATGATTCCTAGCCGAAACTCAGCTTCAGAATGAGATACATCAGTTCTCTTTTTTAGGCAAGATAGACAGCTACTTCTGATTTATGAAATTTAAATTACAGAGAATCTGTCTTATTCACAGATGTAATACAGAGGAGTCTTTTGAAGCTTTCTTTGAGAAGACATCATGCTACTGCTATCTGAAATAGGCTCTGAGCATTTAGTGGGGGGTTAGGGTTAGGGTTAGGGTTATTTGTATTATCTGTATATCAGAGAATGTACTTTCTTCAAAAATGTTCTAAATAAGTATTTATAATATTGGTGAATATCAAGAGTATAATAGGAAGACTAGTTTAAAAGATTTTAGTAGATCTTAATACAAAGTTGAAATATGCTTTTGCCATGATAAATTAACTTTAATACAAAATTAACTCTAGATGGCAGTGTTGGCTTACATGAAAAAGAGATACTTGAAAAGGAGAAAACTTTTCGCATAAATTTTTAACCTGGATCACTGCATCATTCTTAAAAATCACGTGGTGAAACAGTACCTTTTTGTTACATACCAATATTATTATTGTATGAATTTTGTGTCTGACAGCTTGTGTCAGCAATTTTAAATGATAAAGATCAGTTTTCAAACTGATTTAAGACTAGGTCACAATCAGAAAAAGGAATAAACATTTGAGCTTTCCCCCAAAATACTTAACTATAGTAAGCACTTCAGATAAATATTGCTGTTAATAGGGGTACAAAAAAATAAATATTATTAAATGAGTATTGGTTTTAAACTTTTTTATATAAGTTGTGTTTAAACTCTGTTGGTGGCCTAGGCAATCTGTTTGGTATCCTTGTATAAACAGAAACACTCAGTTAATAAAAACTGTGAAATGGATTTGATTACTTTGAAAGGCAGCATTTATGAGAGGGCACAAAAATTACACCATTTAAAAATTATTATATTTACACCATTTTAAAATAATCCCAAGAAAAAAAGTGCTTGTTATCACTGACTGTAGCTTAAGTATGTTTGACTGCAAATGAGCATCAATTAGCATGGAGAAGGGGAGCTATGAACTGGAGTACTGCTATCTTGAATTCAACAGGAGAACGCTCATGACACTGACAAGGTTCAGTGATGTGAGCTGAGAACTAGTGAAGAAACTTAAGAGAATAAGTGACCTCCTTTGACCTGCAGTTTCACAGACCACGGTGAACCTGTATAAAAAGATATTGTCAAGTGCAAGCTGTCACTATGTAGCCAACTCAAAGGGTAATAGGATGTAGCAGAATGTCTATTGTGAGAAGCAGTCTAACAGGGAAAATGAAGAGAATGAATGGAATCACCTAGGTAGAAAAGATGATATTGTGAAGAACCCAACAAAATTCAAGCAGGTGAAATCACTAAAAGAGCTCTGTACAAGCCTGTAAGCCTACAGGACATAGCTCCTCAAATGCTACTAAAATTGACTACAGACTACAGTAAATCAAGAAGATACATATTTTTAAAGTTGTGCAATAATAACTGAACAAATAAAGAAAAA
The DNA here is from genome assembly GCF_024509145.1 of Vidua macroura. Classification (NCBI taxonomy): domain Eukaryota; kingdom Metazoa; phylum Chordata; class Aves; order Passeriformes; family Viduidae; genus Vidua; species Vidua macroura. Next base: position 49,378,835 of record NC_071573.1, read on the forward strand.
AGTTTCAAATATTGCACACATCCCAAACCCAAGAAATTAGAAAACATCCATCCGCAATTACTGCTGCTGAATCTAAGTTCAGTCCAGAGTACTAGGAATTACTGAAAAGAAGACTTGACCAGACATTTAAAAAGAAACATGTAAATAGAATAAAAAGTAAGACATACTACTAGTAAATAAAACCCAGACCATCCTAAATAAATTTTTTGAGATTTAGCAAGTGTATGTATATGAGGAAGCAAATAATTTCCTCTTATCGCTTCTTTTAAAAATTGAGTTGTAGAACTTTAATATTAATGATACAGAAAAATCTACTGAATAATGGGAAGCAATATTTTAGGTTCTGCAGAAACCTAGGGGTGAGAACACAAGAGAATCAGCTGCATGTGTGTGTGATGTTCTGCACCAGCAGGTGGAGTAGGGCTGCAGCCTCAGAGCTTGTAGGGGATGCAGAGGCAAGCTACTGGGCACATTAGGTGTCTAAGTGCAGCTGGTGGAAGGATCCACCTTTTTAGAAATATACAGTCTATCCAGGGAACTTCCATTCTTTCCATTCCAAGAGGGAAAAGCAAGATAAGGCAGCTGGTGCTGTTTGTGTTTGTGCTCTGAGTGTCTGAGATCTCTGTAGCTGGCAATGTGCCTGTGTGTATACACGTATACCCACACATATATACACATATACATCGTGTGTATGCGTGTCTATGTGCACATGCTTGGTGGGATTACATCTTCAGCCTCACAAACAGTTGGACCTGGGACTGGGCAGTGGCAGAACCTTGCCTCTCTCAGGCTCTTGGGTCTGGAGGGATAAATTTGAACATAATAAAGATCTAAATAATTTTTGTCAAGCTTGCTGATAAAAGAAGAAGAAAATACAAGACGTTTATCTAATTTACAGAACAATTACTAGGATTCTAAGTTCTTTTAATGTGTCTTGGGATTAGTTTTTACTGTCCCTTAAGAAGAAATACTACAATAATCTGTAAAAAATCAAAAACCTTTTGTAATTTCTCTTCTTCTTGTCCTGTTGTATGTGGCTTAGACATACATACTGTACTTGAGAGGTTTCCTAGTCTTTTCTCTTGCTAAATTCTTCTCCTAACAGTACAGAAGGAATACATTCCCAAACCAGGCCTTCCCCCTGCTTTTTGTTCAGTGCATTTTCTTAAATTATCAGCAGGCATGTTTCTGTTCCAGATCTCTACTTAAAGCTGAGCCCTAAGAACGCGAGTCTTGCAGTGTATTCTGATTTCCTTATATTTTGTGAACTGAAGATGTAGATTCATGCAATCAAACTTCATTTCTAAGAACTACAAAACAAAATGTTTTGTTGCCTAGTTATTTCACTCAAACAGTGAAAAAAATTTTGCTTGGAGCAATATTTTTTTTAAATCAGTAACATAATACATTTGACTAAACATGTACTTAGATCAACCTACCTTTAATTTCATTTTTCTGCATTTCTTTCAGTTCCTGAACAAGCAAAGACTCACTCTCAGTAAGTGGCCAACTATCATGCAACACCAATGCCTCTATTGAATACTGGTGAGACTGTGAAAGAAAATGCAACATGCTGAAGTCATAACAATTGCAGCAAGCATTCAAGTCCTGCAGGTTAGTAAAGTGCCAGATATTGAATTCAGCAAATAAAATACATAATTAATTTACAAGCTTGCACATAACAGCATTCACAAGAAGCTTAAAAAAAATAATGTTAATTCCACAGATCTTATTTTAATTCCTGTGAAGTTAAACAATTACTCATGTGTTTATCAAATAAACTAAACTGGGCTACACAATAAGGAGCTACATTCCTGTAAGATTTCCATGTAACTTCCCTATGTATGCCATGTACTAAAACAAAGACTTTTGTCTTTGATTTTAAGACCTTCTACAGGGCTTTGAGCCCTTGTACTAGCACTCAATAATGCCTTAATTTGAGATGGAGGTGACAGGGTCCATGGGCTGTTTTAAACATTGTCTAAACTGAATTGGAAATCATTATATTTAGAAACTATTTTCCAAAATTCTAATGCTAGTTCTGAGTCAAAGGAACAACTTTGGAGTTTATTTTTCAATTATTTTTGTTTTCTTTATTTATTTTGTTGCAATTGAACTCAACTATCAAGAAAAAAAATCACAGCAGAAAAACATGTAGAGATGTAAACCAAGAACTTTTCCAGAAAGTATACTCAATTTCTCTAAAATAGACAATACTAAATGGCATCAAGAAAAACCAATGGTTTGACATTAGCCTCTGACAAACTTAGCTTGAGTAGCAGATATTATGTGTCTGTTACTAAAGCTTGCAGCTGACTGGAAAGAGGTGTTTCTCTATGCAAACTGTTACAGATGGTTTTCTATAATATCATATTTTAAAGAAAGCTCATATTGAAGCATCAAAACTTTAATTTCATTTCTGGCAATTTTTAATCTTTATGTGAAAGTTACGCTATACTTGTATTGGATTTGCCAAATGAAGAACACTTAAAGATAGAGTCAAAATGAAAAAAACCTCGATATGAAACCCCTTAGTTATTTAGCCATTCATACATGTAAGATCATCCTTTTTTTCATCACCTCATTCAAAAGCTACCAAAAATCTTAATTTTGGATTCTTGTTTTTACCCCAGAATAGAAGATTTCTCCACATGTACCAAAAGAATTAGCAATAACCCTTCACTGTTTGTTTCCTTTTTTTTTTCTTCCCAAATCCCAGTGATTAACAAACTCTTACCTGTTGTGGGCTTCCAACATTATTTTCAAAGCTTTCTGAGACTGAAGATTCATCTGTTAATATCACTGAACATTCTTGTACAAGGTCTGTCTTGGAAGAAGTTTTGCTGTCCATTGATGAATAACTGCTTCCTTTTTTTAATCGTCCAGTTTCCACTCCCTTCACTGTACTACTCTGTAGGTTTTTTACTGCAAGATGACAAAAAAAGGGTCCTGAAATTCTATGAATTACTGGTATGAGGTAAACAGATGTTCTCAGAAAGTAACAGAAATAATTAACATAGTCCACTTTCTCATACTGGATTATACTCACAAGCTTCCAATTAAAATCATGCTTATTCCAAATACTACCCTGATTTCATTTCACATGCAAATCAAAAATATCTTCAAAGCAAATAATGAGAAATTTGAGACTGTGTCTATATGACTATTGTTACTATTTATAAAGCATATAATTTTTCCCCTCAAAACCCATGCTTCTTTCCTGCATTAACCATCACAGCACCATGCCATATATTAGAAAATACAGAGAGCCTTGTGTTCCCTATGATGGGATCCCTTTGTGGCTAACCTAATTTAATAAATTGTGTAAAACTGGATGAAGGCAAGAGGTGCATTGGCCACAGTTTTGACACTGCATACCCTTACAGAAGTATCTTATCTCTTTGTGCCAACCCCAAACAAAAATCATAGCTAACTTGAGCTTAAAAAGAGCCAATCTTGGAAGGAGATATAAAACTGTTTGTGATCTATCCTTTATCAATGTACATAATTGTCACATAAGGAAGATGTTATGTGGAAAAACTGTGAAAACCAGAATGTTCTAAAGAAGCCCTGGCACAGAAATATTAACTCAGAAAATATTAATTTGTTTTCATTTCTAATGCCATTGAAATGTGTTATTTTGCCTGCATGTCTACAGAGAAAGTAAAAAGGAATTCTAAACATTAATATCTCAGAAAATTGAATAAGGACAAAGAATAACACCTCTGGGGAAGTAGTTTCACCTGTGTTACACTGGACCATCTCTGGGAAAGAGATATCATTCTGACTTCACTGTGGACAAGAGGTTTTACTCCTCCCAGGGTTTATTGTATAAAAAAGGGATGACACTGCATCATTGCAACACTTTGAAGGAAAAATGCACACTTTCATGCATGTTAATGAAACATCCAGGAAAATTCACAGGAGATGGCAGGACTATTAGACACCACATTCAACAAAATTTAATGCTGGTGTGTCAAAAATAAATGCCCAATTAGAGGTTAAGTTTGCCCCTAGAAACTCAAATGGAGCCAGGAAATATTGTTTCTTATGAAAGCCAAATATCATGGATTACTTCCTATTGCATCTTTCTTCTGCATAAGCCAGTGCTTCCTTGTTCCTAAGAAAAGCAGAAGTAGTCAGGAAATCAAAATAAGACTTTGCAGAGATGGTCTCTTAAAGAGGTCTCAAATCACAAGTTCTGAGTTGCACTTCTGCATTGCATTCAGAATCTTTAACACCAGAGCCACCCCTCTTGCTGTCCCTGTGGCAAGGAGGCCTGTGAGAGAAATGTGAAGGAAGACAATACTTGGCTTCTTCTAAACCATTTCTAGGGTGCTGCAACTCTGTGGCTGTTATTTTGTAAAAGGTATGCCTAAGCCAGCCTGTAACTGTGGAATAGTTTTTCACTCAGCTGCTGCTGAGCTTTCTAGGTATCAGTTAACATCCCATGCTGTGAAGGCGAGAGTAGATGTAGCTCATAGTGGTTAGATTATTAGGTCTTTCACCAGAAGGAACCAAAATCATGAGGCTTTCACTCATTAGAAGTACATTTGGATGAATAAGAAACAATATCCACAGATCCAAATCTTGAATAATATACATCTGCAAGAAAACCTGTTTCAAAGAAACAATTTGTATTCCAGATGGAAGAATAACTACATAAAGACATTTTCTAATTGCATAAATTGCCTTTAGGTTACCATTTGGAATACTTGCATAAAGGTTTCAAGTCAGGAATGATCTTCAGTGCCTGTCTGAGCACTGTTAGCAAGGGCCAGTTAGCAAAGGCCAGTAGATCTAATTTACAAAAGGGTAGCTTTAAAGCAGTGAAGCCACCTAGATGTACTCCCTTGGAGTCAACAGAGGGGTGAGCTCCACTCCAGGATGCCTTGTGTTGGGGCTTTAGGAGATGTGCGCTGCCCTCTGCAGGATCTTACCTCTACCGAGCAAGACAGGTAGAGTTCAAGGGAGGTTGCATTCCTTAGGCTACAACTGGTTTTCATGAATGCATCGCTATTCTCCTCTTCTGCCTCTCCTAAAACTGAAAGCTTGAATATTGAACAATTCTATAAAGATTTTCCCAGAGGAAGATCCTGCCATGAAGATAATTCCTCTCAGAATGGTGGAATCCCCCATAAGAGTCAATCTGCTTCCTTTGCAGGAAAGATCACTTGGAAAAGCTCCCCGAAATACACACACAGCCAATAATTCTCGCAATGGTCACCATGTGGTGCTGTAACACCATTTTTTTTTTTTTCTTACTACATACAAAAATATATCTATGTCACTCTTGGTTTTCCTAAGTTCTGGCTAGAAGAAACTTCTACCTACCTCACTTCCATATTCAAACAAGTATCTGAAAGGTATTTTTATATTTCTTAACAGGATTGTATCAGACTGCTACTGTGGAAAATAAAAGGATTGTGAGCATTCACTTGTCCATCTGTGCTTAGGCAACTGCTGTGCTTGTACCAACAAAACAAATAGTGGTTGCAATGTGTGTGTCAATATGTTAAGTCCTTTATTGTCAAGCAAATAAAGTCATCTGCTACATCTCAGAAGAGGCAAATGTATTCAAAATCAGTTGGTTTAATGTAGTTTTTGAGCTGTAAAAGACATTAATAGAACAGCTGTGAGCGGAGATGAATTAACAGGCCGTGGGTGGGCAGGGAGATAATGTTTTATTAGTGATGGTTGCACAATAATGTCACTTCAGAGAACTTCTGGCAACAGTGATCAATTCCATGAGAGGCAGAACATGTGTGGTAGTGAATAAGTGTCAAATTTAGGGAGTGTATGTGGCTTAACTAACAAGATTGGTGCCAATGGTATAGCAGCGTTTTCTGTTTATCCTTATTCCAGGAAAACACACTTTTTTAGAGAACAAAGAACTAGTTACAGAAGGAATCTTGTTGCATTGAGTGTCAGTTGTACGAATCTTCACCTGAACTTGGAATCAGTATTCCTGAGTGTTTCTATATTGTTATTGTACAGGCCATAAAAACTTTTGACAATACCAAAGAAACATGCTTTTACAATGCCATAGATTGAACGCCTACTGAACCTAGAGACACTCAGTAGATTGGGTAATACAATACTCTCATATTGGTTATACTGAGTACATTTCACAGTATTTTCATTTAATTTGGACACTATGAAAGATTCTATACAAAGTATCTTTGTGATATACAGGATGTATATTAATAGGAAAAGAACTTCAGTGTTAAGGCCAGTTGGTCTAGTATTGTAAAAATATAATAGTAAAAAAACCCAACAAACAGTAACAGCTTCACAGTCATTCATTCCAAATGGCAACTCTATATACTCTCACACTTAATGAGCATCAGAATATTCATTTCAACTTCAAATATAGCATAAAATCATAACAGGATTTTAAGGCTACCACTGCTAAATAGGCCCTGATTCAAAAACCTTCCTATTTTCAATCAGGTTAAAGTATCAGATATTTCACTGAATAATTCAAAGTGGATTAAAATAATTTAAAATTAGCAGAAATTATTTGTATCATTGCACATTAGAGTTAGAGTGTTTGTGTCTGATTTCTGAGGATATTTTGCAATGTTCTCACATATGTGTCCTGGTAGACTGGCAAAAGCAAAACACTTCTAGTTATTTTGCCCCATCCTCTCCCTTTCAGCATTTGCTGGAATCAATTTCTGTTCTCTGTCACTTGATTGTGCCTTTGAACTTATTTCAGTCTTCAGACTATCCTTTGCGAGGAGACAGTCTCCCGAAACAAAGTTTCTCTTTCACTTAGAGTAACATGGCGATTTACTGCCACTACTGTGATGCTGATCCTAAGCTGAGCTATTTTATACTTTTCTCTTTCTATTTCTACCATTAAGTTTACTAGTCCACTTTCACATTACAAAAACATTAACCAAAAATAGCTACTGATTATCTTGGTAACTCTGAGAGTTTCATGACAGGTTCTCTATGACTTCTTTTAAAAACCTAGTGTTTTCATCTGATGAATGACATTTTAAGAGCATTGTCACCACAGGAATAATTTTTTTTTTTACATTTCTGGTAATAACAAGGTGCAGTTGAGACAGAAATCGAGATGTTTCATAAATATTATTAAATTAATTATTTTTTCCCACAAAGCATTGGAATTTCATATTGTACATTATGCTAAAGGATCATATTTGAAAACTCTAGAGTTCAAAATAGTGGAGGTGAGCAGAAGAAATATAATGGTATTTTGGGCTTTAGCAAAGCAATAAACCAGTATTTGAACAATTTGTCTTTGCCTCAGGTTCTCAATATGCTCAAATAGGCAAACTCAGATTTATAGAAGATTTATTATTTAGAAGTCTTCATAGAAGGACTGAAGACTTTCCTATCTTACATATCTTATGTATAGTAGTGTTGCTGGAGAGTACAGTAGCAGACTTGTTGGCTTATAAACATCTGCTTTATTTAACCAAACTTGTAATTCTTATGAAGAATTAATTGTAAAATTGAAACACAAGTATAATGAATAATTCAAAACAGCACACAAATGAAATGGAAATAATTTGATTTAGAAGTGAAGTATATAGAAAACAGGAAAACAAATGTAGATTATCAAAGAAGATGGCATGGCAGTTGCCTCTAAAATCTATTATGTATAAAAGTATAATGGAGGCAGGCAGATGGTACCTAATTTTTGTTTAAAATTACCTGAGCACTACAGGGTCCATTGTTGAAAATATGTCTAAGAATTATGTACCTCATTAAATTGTACTTATTGGTTTTGAACAGTAAAATTAAAGGTTAATGAAAAGAACAGAGAAAAATAGTATTTTCCATGATTATCTACAGTTACTGTAAGAATGTATATCCTGCAGTGAATAAAATTATTGAATATGGCATACAATACTTACACTGGGAGCTCAGAAGTGATTGATTACTCCAGAAATTAAAAACTGGGATGACTGCATTGCCCTTTCCAATGACACTTGTAATTTCCTTCTCATTATCTAGGACTTGTAGTTTGATGAACACGTCTGAATTAGAGGTTTGTACCTGCAATGTAGCAGTATGTGGTGCTGTGACCTTTACAAAATACCTAAAGAGGAAGAAAAAATTATAGCAATATAATCAACTATACCTGATCACTCTTTTTAGGAAAGTACCTAAATGTTGTGCTGAACTGGAAGCAACCACTTAAAATTGAGTTAGAAATCAACTGTTTTCCTGGAATCTGATGGGCTAAGCTTCCTGTAGTGAAGTTTAATGCAGTGAATCAACAAAAAAAGCAAGTGCTGCTGCTGAAAAATGGGATGGTCTAGCTAATTTTTTTTTTCATTGCCTTATCAAATGTCCAAATAGACATTTGACAGCCTACTGTACTTTTTTTGTTGAATACCTTTAGTCAGATTAAGGAACTGTATCATTTACTGAAGTACATGAGAGGGAAAAAAATATTATTTGCTTTCAAAAAGGTAGGGATATCTCCTTTGATAGCAGTAGCTACTTTGGTCAGCTTAAAAGACTGTGGCATTAAAAACCAGTTGAATTAGAGTCTGAGGACAAAATTCAAATAATTGTTATGTTCAAATTGTTCAAATAATTAAATAGCTGTTATGTTGTAACCCATTGCTTTATGAATTACATGCTTTTTGTCCATAAATTCAAATTGTTATGACTAATCTCAACAAACAAGCAAAGAAACAAAAACACACAAAAAAAATCCATCACCTTGACTTCAGCACATTTGAAGCTAAAAATACGTATTTTTTTTTTTTTTTAAGATTGGTAACATCAGGAGGGGGGAAAGAATGAAAATCATCAAGAAAGAGAATGCTTACAAAATTTTAGTGCATTTGTTTTGTTTCCATTACATGCTTTCTTTGATTATATTGAAACTGATTCCTTCTCTTAAAGAGACTTGTATCCCAAGAATAATCCATTGGTCTGAAATATTGAAAAAGCTTTCAGGAATCAAGAGAAAACGTTTTAGAAATAACCTTCAAAATATACACATTTAATCAGCTCTAAGCACAGGGCCTGTTGTAGTGCAATATGAAGGTCTTTGTGTAAAAACTTAAGTATAGCAATTTAGGAATCGTCAGTTCTGAATTCAGAATGGAATTTAATGAACTTTAATTAATTAAAAAGGATTAAAAAAAAACTAAATCACGCTTGTTAAATATATTCTCCCAAAAGAATCAGCACGCTAAAACAAAACATATATAAAATTTTCTGCCAACACTGCAAGATGGAAATTGGTCTGATATATTGGGAAAAAAAGGTGTTTTAATACATGTTTATTCCCCAAAAGTATTATGGAATTTCAGTAATTGGCATATGGATAAGACAGAGCTTATAGAAATGCAAAACACTGAATTTTGATTTTAAAGTTACAGTCTGTTTACTTCACACATGTTCTTCATTAAGTAGTGGCAATATTTCTGAAATAACACTTTCACTAATCAAATGTTAATTTGATAGCCCATAAGATTCAGATATTTGCATCAATATTCTCCCCTTTGAAGAAAGAGGAAAGAACACATTTTTCTGGTAGGGATGACCGATATAAACCCCAGAATTTATTAATTCTTCTCTCAGTATTTACCTAAACAGTAGGAACTCACTGTTGGGTATGTAATACTCTTTAAATTGTAGAGTAGAATAGGTATTATTTACAGCCTCACGAGAGAGAACTGGAAGGGCACTATGGGAGCTGATGAAACGGAGCTTCCATTTGCCACCTGCCACAGGTTGGTCACCAGTGTGTGCTTCAGCCACAAAAGTGTATCCTTTCTGAAAGGGGAAAACAAGTCATTTTTACATGGCAATAGCACTACTCAAAAGGCACTCTGTGACTACATGCAACACACTTTTTGTCCATTACACTTATTAATATAATAAGATGTCCTTCATCAGCAAGAATCTTATAACTCCACTCTATTCTAACTTATGGAGCATCTCTTATTTTAACAATTTATATTTGCCAAAAAGTTACATGGCAAGTTAAATCCAATTTCATCTAACTGGAAAGCTGCAAGGTAACTTTTTTTTAGGGACAGATACAACCAAAGTAATTTTCTAACCAAATTATTTGATGATTTAAAATGCTCCTTCATACTTTGGCAGTGTGAAAGTAGGAGTGGATGAGTTTGCTGCATGGAAATTTAGAGATCAGATTACTTCAGTCTTCAAATTAATATCTACCCTAATTTCATAATGCCACTGCAGATATAGCATGAAATGACAAGATATTAATCTTATTTTTATTAATATATTAAGAAAAATATTTCTAGTATTAGAAAATTCAAGTAAAAAATAGTAAAAAATGCGACACACAATTAATAAGGCTGATGCAGATTTAGGTGCTCTTTATGAATCTTGAGAATAGGAATATGAGGAGCCAGGATATAACATAAAAAGACTCAAACTTTGATTAATTTGTATTTGTGAAAATGAAGGCAATGTGAATGTGATTACTTGGAAGGCAGGGGCAGGGAAAAGGGATATAAGGAGTTAAATGGCCACTTATAATGTTGCAGGGGAACTCAGAATTAAGTCCCTTTTTCATGTAGTCTAACTAGCCCTACTAACTCCCTATTTCCAGTATTAAAATTTCATGTTCCACCGAAGAAATAGTCCAAATGAAAGATCTTTGAAAGGCGCTCTTTCTTTCAGTCCTCTTCTAAATTGCATTTAAAGAGATTAGCATTTACCAGAAAAAAGAGCTTTGTTGAAAAATCCTTATAATAAATAGGGTTGTGATTTCAGAACTATCCAATAATTCAGGGCTGTGGCTCCATGAATACTGAATATTTAGAATGAAACTAAAATAAATTATTCATTATTCCAATTTGTGCAACTGCAGCAGTAAGGCACTTTACAACCTTTAATCACCACAAGGTAATAGCAACCACTCAGAGTAACCATTCAGGAGAACTCACTTATTTAAACACCTAGTTAAGCACAGAGTCACAGGCCCCTCTGTTCCTATCAAGTACACCTGGAAACAGAGAAGGATTTAGCCAGATATTCAACTGCTTTCTGACAGCATGGGATGCATGAGAAGAACAAATTCTCACCATTTCTCTTGGATACCTATCTATAATGTTATACAATCTTAATGTTCACTAAAAATATTCAGAAAATTCAGACTTAGGACCAAAAGTTTGTTTTTGTGAGCACTTTGTGAATACTACAAGCAACTAGAAATCACAATAACTGAATTTTGTGTGTGGTGGGAGGATCAAGGCACTACTGAGAAATACGAAAACAGATGTCAATAACCCCATTAAATTTATGTCTCTCTTGTAAATAACCTTCAAGAGGTTTCACTACTTACTTAGATATCCTGTTACAATTCACTGTCTCTAGAATCAGAAAGGATTGTTTTCTAATATGCCACCCAAATTAACTTTATGGCAAAGTAAGATGAATCCCTTATGTCCTTCTATGTCTAGTCAAGAGAAATAATTGAGCAGTGTCCTTGCTCAAATAGACTTCTATTTTCCAGACTAAATATGGTGGTAGTGATCATTTCTTAAATTCTTATCTATGTAGGTCAGCTGAAGCTTGAGTGCTTATCTCTATCCTTTTCTACAATCTGTTCAAAAGACTTGTGAATAATAAAGAGAGTAGAATTAAAAAAAAAAAAAAAAAAAACAAAAAACAAAAAAAACAAACAAAAAACCAAGAACTAAAACAACTGTTTCCAGCAGTAGAAAAAAAACACACAAAAAAAATTTAACGCAACCCAAAAAATCCAAATAATGCTAAGCAAGTACCCAGTTTCCATCTAGGTTGTAAAGTCTGAAAAAAGAAGACAGACTTTATTGCTAGTGTGCAGATTTTATCTTCATTGTCAGTCATTCTGAAATGAACTTTAATGTGTTACAGAAGTGTCTCTGCAGCAGAGTAACAGTATCTGTTGACAGGATTCCTTTTTATTTCTGTTGTAAATTGCTGAGTCATATTTTAGAAGCAGAACTGGTAGGTGTATTTTTTTTTAAATGATGTTTTATGTAATAATACTGACATTTAAGAATTCAGGCATACTGAATAATTTCTTGCTTGATGTACTACATCGTTGACTATTTTTTACAAAATACTGTTACAAAAAATGTAACAGATTAAAGTAATACCATTGTGTTTACTAATTGCAAAATGCCTTGTCAAAGCATCAATAGAGCTTTCAAAAGCATGTGCAGATCCACTGAAACAATAATCAACTATTTGGAAAGGGGAAGAAACAAGCTAAATTGTAGAGCATAAGGTTATATACTTACTGAGGAACTCAAGAGCTCAGTGACTGAGAAATGCAATAAGAACAAGTAGAAAAATACAGCATGCCTGCACAATTCTGTTTTAATACTTTAAAAATCACTCTTCACTGCTATTAACCACATTTAATATTACAAAATATCGACCATTAGTTTAGCAAACAGTAAACAAAACTGTGGGTTTAAAAGAGGACTTCTTCAACAGGGAAGAGCAGGAAACAATGAAAAGGGCCATTTTCATTAGTAATTGACAGAATCACTGAAGCTACTGTGATGTACCCATGGGAAGAAAATTCATACCCTTATAATTCCTTATGCAAAATTTTTATGACCACAAGTTAAACATTGGCACAAAGTTTACTGTGCTCAGTGTTATGCATGATGAACAGGAAAAAAAACCCCAAAACAACAGCAGCTAGAAAAAGTACAGAGGATAAAGTAATCAAAAGCTGACTAATAAATATTCAACACAGAAGTAGATCAGTGATGGTCTTGGTTCAAACTTGCTAATAAACAAGGGTGTGCTTTTAAGTAGAACACTATGACATAGCTAAAAATCTTAACAGAATTTGGGTATTTGTTATTATTTTTTAAATTATACTTTTCACAACAACTTCTTGCATTTACCTTATTTTTGGAATAAACATGAGGTGCCACTTTGAAAAAGGCATGTAGGATTTCCTCCTGTGTGTCATTATCAAGAACATGAAGTCTACAGGAAGGGATAGTGGTAAACACCTTTGTCAATATAAACATGTCTTCTGGGACAAAAAATATTTCTCTAAAAAATAAAAATTAAATTATATCAAAATTATTTTCCCAAGTAAAAGGATTTGTGCGATACAAAGCAAAAAATATTGCTATGGTTTAACCCCAGCCAGCAATTAAGTACAATGCAGCTGCTCACTCACTCTCCACACCCAACCTACCTGAGGGAAAGAATCAGAAAGAAAATATAAATCTTGTGTGTTAAGAACAGTTTAACAATAGAAAAAAATATATACTAATAAATATTCTAATAGTATGAATATTTTTAACAATTAGGAGAGGGAGAGAGAGTAACAGAACCCAAAAGAAATCAATGATGCTCAATATAACTGGTGTCCACCCACTGACCAATGCCCAGCCTGTTCCTGAGCAGTGATCAGCCCCCTTTCAGGTAATCATCCCCCAATTTATATACAGAACATGACATTCTCTGGTATGGAACATCCCTTTGGTCACTTCAGGACAGCTGTGCTGGCTGTGCTTCCTCCCAGATTTTTGTGCACCTCCTCAATGGCAGAGTGTGAGACACTGAAAAGTCCTTTGCTTGGGGTATGCACTCAACAACTAAAACATGAGTGTGTTATCAATATTGTTATCACACTAAATCCAAATACACTGCACTCTACCAGCTACTAGGAAGAAAATGAAGAAATTAAGAAGAAAATGAACTCTATTTCAGCAATAGCCAGAACAAGTACATGCCAGAATTTAAGGAAAGCAGACAGATAAGTAAGTTTTTAAGCAGGTTAGTGAAAAAAACAGAGTGTATTAATTCTAGTATTAATTCTAGTGTATTAATTCTATCTTAGAGGTCTCTTCCAACCTCATTATTCTGTGATTCTGTGGTAGTCCCCCATAAGAGTTCTAAGGGCTCTGTGAAACTCACCTGAAAACCAGAAACCAGGCATTTGGTGGTTGATCAGCATATGTTACTGCATAGTCAGTGAAATACATCTTACACCATTCATCTTCATAACAAGGAAACTTTTCAATTGAATTACAGTTTCTTTTAAATATTTCTCTGGAAAGCAGAAAACAAGATAAAGACTTCAATCTAATCAGGATGGCATATATATATACGACTTTTACTTATGCTCATCATGAAGAGCACTACTTTGTGCATGAATGTAAAACAACATAAAATGTGTTACTAATGTTTCTCTAGTAGTTGTTCACTCTTAAGTAAAAAAAATCATGGAGGGATCAGTTCTTTCTGACCTCATGGCAAATATATACACATATTTCTATCCATCAGTCTACCTGTGACTACAGCTGCTTCTAATATCCCAAGATGTTATGGCATCTACAGAACTTTGCCTCTTTCTTTTTCCTTTTTTTTTTTTTTTTGTTTAATGAATATCAGCATAACTTCACTTTCTTTATATTAAGTTGTCATCTTAAAGCTGTGGAATCATTAGGAGATTAAAATCCTTCATTTAGTTTTAAAACTTTTTGGAACAACAAAGGAATAAAAGCAAAACCTATTGGCCAAGGTACTAGATTGTTATGTTAAATGGAAATCTGTTAGCTGCTAAAAAAAAAATTAAGCACAAGCACATTAGCATGATTTTAACACTCAAGTGTATCCCTGAGGACAATGCTTATGAACCCCATAAGTTTTGTATGTCTGAAGGCAGGCTAAAAACTGCATCTCATCTTTGCTGATGTAGAAATGCTACAAATCTAAAATGGATGGCTAATATTTGGAACAAGGCTGTGGTTGCAGAGTCCTGATCCCATCAATGTACACAGGATTTACAAGATTAGAAACACTAAAAGGTGAAATGAAATTATAGCTGGTGTGAGTGTTGCTCAAATTGCTGGTTATAAGGAGTGAGGATTTATATCCACAGGCAGTAATTATTGCCAGTTTTCACTCCTCACCCCTGGAAGAACTGATTTACTGCTAGATCAGTTGTGCGAACACTTGCAGAGATATTTTTGGAGGACTTAATGGAAATACGTGATCCCCAGAGTGTTAGGCTTGAAAATTACTTAATGAACACTGCTGAAATTAGAATAGCCATCTTTCCAAAAGCTGTAATAAAATATCAGGGAAAGCATAGAAATACACTACTACATTTCTACTACCTAGAAATACATCTACTTCAAGCAAGTGCAACAAAAAAGTCCCCTGTTGAGATAATAAACTGTGTACAATTACACAGTAAAGCTATCTTCTTCCTACTGTCAATCATGATTGCTTAACAGATAGCACAAATCAAAAAGTTTCCTTAAATCAACTGGTTAACTGCTTACTAAGCAAACAGTATCAGATCTATACTTACAGAGCAGCCTACCAAATACTAAAAAAATTAAATACATGCAAAAGGTAATATTTTAGATCCAAAAAATCAGAAAAAAACCAGTAACATATCTAAAAATTATATTTTGCTCATGTAGGGTACACAGAATAAAGCATATTTAGTAAAAGACATTTAATCCCTTCCATCAGGGTTTTGTAATTTTGACACTAATAATGCTCTTACCATGCTTATTTTGTGAAAAAACAGTTTATGACAACTGCCTGCAATAAAATAGTTTGATTTATTGCATGATTACCTTAACAACATTACAGCATACTGTTCAAAATTTAACTCAATCATAGTCCACAGGTTTTTCAAAGTTTCTTCAACATCAGTGTTTTCTTTAGTACCTAGAGATAAGTTACAAAATATAACATCCAAGTTTGCTATTGTTCTAAATTTACACCTGCCAAATACTTCTGAAAAAAAATCACTTGTACAAGTAAATTGCTTTATTTATTTGGAGTTTTACAGAAGTCTCACTGAGCTGAAAACTGTATTTTTCTTTGACAGAGTATATTCCATTCATCACCATCTTTGTACTTTTCAGCACACCTACAACTGCAAAAATCATGCGATCAATACTTTCTCCAATTTACATTTTTTTTTTCACTGTAACATGTTGTAGTGATATTTGGCAATCTCTGTCCTCAGAGAATATGCTATTTAACTCCCAGAAGCTTTCATCTTCGATACCAGTAAGGGGTAGGGACGCACCTAAACTATCTGTGTAGCTAACAGGAAAAGAATTAGGCAGCTCCAATGGGTAATTCACTCCATCTGTGTTGGATAACTCACATAATAGGATGTGTTGTCATGTCAAAGTGTCTGCTTCTATACATAGAATACAGATGAAGACTTAGACTACAAGTTTTCAGTAGAACAATACAAATCTTGGTTTATTTCAATAAATACCTTATCCTTTTAAAAATAAATGTCACTTTTCTAACTTGAATGTGTCCAGATTCAAGTCACAAACTTTGAATCTCAGACTAAAGATGTTCTTGTTAACCTTTGGATATCAGCCTAAAGGCACTTAAAAATTATAGCAAATTTACATGGGCTTTCTGAAATTACAAACTGACAACCTGTAAGTACAAGGCCTATATTTAATCCTGATCCTTACAACTCTACTCAGAATTTTGCGGTTGTTATCTTTCTTTCTTCCTGCACTGTGGACACTGCACTTGGACACAGTATTCCAGCTGAGACAATAGAATTGCTGAACAGGAAATAAGCTACAAATCCTGAACTGCTATACAAGATTCCTCTATCTGTATGCACAAGAATGATGGATAGTATCAGTACAGTATCTTTGGAGTAGAGCATTAGACTGATACTGTGTGTGTTCCACTGACTACCCATTACGATACTTAGGTTCTTGTATGATTTCCTTTACATTTCCAGAAAAAAACCCTAACATTTAGCCCAGCTCTGACCTAAATCTACGTTAATATAAATTCTGGTTTAGTATCTATACAAATCTAGGCAGGTGTATCTTTCAAATACTTTTTTGTATCTTATGTGCTAACTGAGTGGTTAGGCGTACTTAAGAGAACTACAAGTTCTATTTCATTAGTTTCAGTTAATTTTATCTAGATGTTAATTAGTAAAAATCTCTTTACAGTGAAGATTTTAATAAGATGAAGTATGAAACATTTTTGAAAGGCATTTTTAAAGGACACACCTGGTTCTCTGCTCTTCAGTATTTTCCTAATATAGGTCCCTCGCCAGATGGCTTGAATTTTGAGAGCTGCTGCTTCTTCTTCAGATGTGGGAGTTTGATTCTCACAACTACTAAGGGTTTTCTCCTCACTGCTCTCTGAAGGATTGGAAGAATGAGTAACATCAATAAAGCTGGAAGCCCTGTAGCTGCCTGTAACAAATTTAAAAAGGAAAAAAACAAACAAAACAAAACAAAAAAAAACCAAAAAAAAACCCAAAAAAAAAAAAAAAAAAAAAAAAAAGAAAACAAGAGAGACTGATTTCAAGCATAAATCTTCTATGATGAAAATATCACTCTTTAAATTTTTTTAATCATAAGTTGGAGAAAATATACTGTATAATTACACCAAGTCAAAATGTCAGCTATTTCGCTAATTACAAACATCAAATCATTTAATTTTTCTCCCCATGGACAGCTATTGCGGGACATTTTTAAAAATCACAACTCCTACTGTAATTTCAAAATGTTCTTCCAAACATGAACCAAGAGGATTTGATACACTAAAGCCTGACTCTGTGTGCAGCTTAAAAGAGCTTCACAAGATTTTGATTACTTTTGTCTCTCAATCTGGTAATTTCATTAAATAATAATTTCAACACTAGTGTTGTTCAAAACATTTTGTTTAACCTTTACAAAGGAGCCACAGAATAAGGGTAAGTTCTATGATAAAGGGAAAGTTCATTTATCTGACTGACTTTATGTTACCAAGGAGTTTCAAAGTGCAACAGAAATTAGTGGGTTCTGACAGGTTAGCAATGAGGTCTTTGAAGGCATTGTTGCCTAGAAGTTAGCATCCTGGGAGCCATCAGCACCAGGACTTAGGGAAGGGCTTGGGGAGCAACATTCCCAGGGGCAAGTGCCAGAGGGGTAGTTTGGAACTGCACACATATGAAAAAAAGGGAGCAAGACAGCGTGATAGGAAGGAAACAATGCTGCAGAAGGAAGTACCAATAAACAAAAAGAAGAGGAATCTGCTTGAAAAATGTAGACAACATTGCAGGCAAACAAGCTATCTTAAGATATTGCTTTCATCAGCCAGATCACACATTTCAATCTAATCACTTTTACTCAATATTGCTAAATCTGGTTGTGTTCTCAAACCATCATTTCTAGTCAGTATTGCATTTCCAAACCCTAGAAAGCCTCTTTAATGCTTGGGGACTGGAAGATCACACAACCCCACTTCATTAGAAACCACATAAGAAGTCAACAATATGAATGCACAACCACTTTTATAAAACTGACACATATACTCAATCACAGAATAACTCAGACCTGAGTGGACCACTGAAGGTCATCTGGTCCAATGCCACATCCAAAGCCAGATGAATTTAGAACAGGTTTCTCCTATTCTTGAATAAATGTCCAGTCAATTTTATAATACATCCATAGCAATGGGGACTCCCGAATTTAAGTAGGCATTCTTTTCCAGTTTTTGACTGGCCTCATAGTGAAAAAAGTTTTCCTAATATCCAGCTGGAATTTAACACGTTCTAAGATGTGTCCTGTCTGTGCATCTCTGGAAAGGTTTTGGCTCTCCCATTCATTCATCACTGTAACACACTTCAAAATTAATTTGTTCAATCTACAACCTGTCTACTTTACAATTAAGTAACCCTGTGGCAAGATAACTTCTGACTCCACTAATCATTGTCTTCATGGAAGGGAAATAGACTTTGATTTTCAGCTTGTGCTTTGGCTCAGAAAAATTAGTTCTGCTGCACAGCCTACATTCCTCATATAAGGCAAAATAACGTATTATAAAGTAACAGTTGTATATATGTGAACACACATATACGCAGATTGACCTCATAGGTAAGAATATCCTAACATGGAGCAGGAATCAATAATATAAAAAAGTAAATACAAAAAGTATTGGTATGGTGTTGCCCTGTAAACCAGCTGAAAACTTCATCCACTGGTGGGCTCTATAACTAGAAGTAAATACCTGTAACTCTAGAAATAAAACATTTTATTTGTGAGGAGAAAGAATATAGGGATATACAGTAAATTAGTTAAATGTTAAACTGTTTCTGAAAACAGAAATATAAAAAATTTGTATGGACTGTCACACAAAAATCAATTCTATTTATAGAAACTGTCAAAAGTTACCACAGATCAGGCCAAAACCCAAATATTATGAGTATATATTCCTAAAGTATATATTCCGAAGGAGGTTTTTTTTTTGTTCTAAATTTTTTAAAAAATATCAGAAGAACAAAAATATTTTTCTTTGCAACATTTAAGGCAAAATAATGAGGTCTTAATTAAATACTCTGATTTTTCAAGGCTTTTTTTACCTAACATTTCTTAATATTTTTTCTTATAAGCAGAGAAATGTATACTGTGAAATGCTTTGAATCAATCTTGAACTAGTGAATGCTTTAAGTCCATCACTATTGAACTAATGGATGTATCAAATTTGACATTATGATTGAAAACAGATTTTTCAAAAATCTCTGACACGCCTTAGCTGTTAATCAGAAGACACTGTGCTAGTAATAAAACTGAGGCTTTCAAAGCAGCCTAGCAAGACACTGTTCACCATAAAATCACTGCAGTTCCTGAAGGCAATGTAGGAATGATTTTTTTAAAAAAGGGGTATTTTGCATGTACTCAAGAGGCATTTTACATATTCAACCAAATAATGTCAAACTTTTCCTCCCCCCTTACTGGAACTCAAGTTCAAATCCAAAGTGCAAGAAGAAACAAATGTTCAGAATTCTCTTTTCAGTCATACAATGCAACACAACACAACCATATAATCAATCATCTTAATCTATGTTTCTGGAGGAGAGAGAAGCTTGTTCTGAAAAAGAACTGAGCAGGACTTTCCAAATACAGTTTCACAGTCAAGATAAGCTTATCAAGAACAGCTTGACTTCTAGATAAAATTTCAGACCAGAAGGTTTTAAGAGAACTATACACAAAGGGCACTCTACTTCCTACTTCAAAGTTGCAATGTATCCATGAGAAAGAAATGTAGCCCCTGAAATGTGCCTAAATGACTGTTAAGTGATTGAGACTCTTGAAAATCAGGGCCACAAACCTCCACTGGCTCACTATTGGGCCCAATGAAACCACGACAAGGTAAACAAAGAACATGTGCAACAGAGAGCAGGCAGGCATCCTGATATGCTTCCTTTCCCAGGAAGCATCACATAACTCTATAAATTCAGTACCTCATGATTGCCCAAAGTTCTGCAGGGCCCCTTTATTCACTCTCCTCCCAGAATGCAACAGAAGAGCCATGCCATGGGGAAGCACTCAGCTTCAGATACTTCCATCGTTTTTTCATATGTTCACATGGCACAGTCTTCCACTTGTTTCTTGTGGCTCTTCTGCTAATTGCTCCTTGGGGATGGATGATACTTGGCAGTCAAATAAATATGACTAGATCATTTTCAGGATGGCTTCTCAGAAACCTTTGTAGGCATGACCACTAACTGCAGTAAATCGTAATATCCTTGCCCTTGCTAAATCTTGAGATTAATTCAGCACACTGTGGAAAATTAATATGCCAATATAAAATGGAGGTACTGTTTCAAAAAAACTCACATTTGACCTGATATACTTGCAGACCCAGATGACAAAAATATTTCATTCATCTGTTATGGTAGTTTACACTAATGTCTGTTAGGTTCCAAAGCATTATAACCTCAGGTCCTGAGCAACTAACCTGACAATGCAGCAGTGCTAATGTGGGGGCAGGGCATTCAGCTGATGCCAATCCTTCAAGGCCTTTCTACAACGCAGTTTTCAACTGGTATTTCCTGCTACCTACCTCTTTTTCACTGATAGTTCACTTGGTTTATGCTTTATTTCTTTAGGTTTCTGGATGGAACCTGAACAAAAGCATTCATTTACTCCAAAGAAACCTGTATTAAGCAGGGCAAAATGTCAATAAAGGTCAAAAAATGTTCAATATCAATAAAACCAAAGGGAAACAATTACCTTTCCAGTCCAATAGGGATCTCTTGTAATTTAATTTTAGAAAAGCAAATAATTTAAAAGGATATATTGGACACTGGAAGAAACAAAACTGAAACAGAACTTTCTTTCTCCATATATTTATTCCACTTTTTTGATTCACTGCCCAACTCCTAAAAACTATTCTGTCACAGTGGATCTCATACTTTAGTAATTTATATGAGATCTTTGCTACAACCTGTCAACTGTGCTAATTATTCAAATCTATTTTAAAAATGTCTTCTAATGCTGACAAGTGTTTAAGGTTTGTTTTTTTTTTTGGAAAGTAGAAATCAGTAGCACAGTCATATTTAAAAAAATGTGACAGGTGTTGTTTACTTTAAGTGGTTTGATAAATGTCAATATGCTGACCCTTGTAACATACTCTTGTCATGAGATGCAAATCTCTGAAAAATACCTGATGTCTCACAGGAAGAATAACCTTCCGAAGAGAGGAGAGTCAGAGGAAAGTTCCCAGTAAAGAGAGACAAGTATACGTGCTTCTAAGTGTTTCTTAATAGGACAAAAGTATTACAACATTCTGTCAATAAAGATATTTGTTTACATTTGAATTCAGTTTTTTATACTATTTTTCCAGAATAAACTGACTAATCAAAAGAAAGTTAGTATCGTTTTGTCTGATCAAGTAGAAACACTTTATTCTGTAAGTTCACAATAGACACAGAAAAAGCTAAATCCTCATAAAAAACTTTCAAATGGTGATCATGTCTCATCCCACCAATCAGATAAATTATTTTTCTGTTGTGATATGAAACCATATACATAAGGCTTTTATTGGTAACTTAAATGCTAACATTAATAGATTAAAAAGTTATAGAGACTGAAAAATAAGTCCTGAAATGGAAAAGAGCCATATATTTGGTTGCCAGGCAAACTTAATTCTAACTGTGTAAAACTCCAGCCTGCATAAAAGAATGAAGCAAAGAAACAGTGGGAAGAGAATTATTCCTGCTTGTAATAAATATGTTGGCCTTCCAATGGCTCCTCCCAGAGTATGTTCAGGTACACAGCACACCCTGACCACAGGCTGGAGAAGAAGCAGTTGGTGCTGTAGCTAGTTCCACACATGGGTATAACCAGCCAGCCAATTAGCCAGGCACCACAGCAATTACTCAAATAAGAATCTTAAAAAACAAGCAAGCAAGCAAGCAAGCAAGACAACAAAAATTTAAATACCCCTCCCCCCAAAAACAAACAAAAAGCTCTCAACCCAACATTAAGAAATAGTTGAACTTTCAATTAAGGCACTAACTTGAGTCTACATTCACTCTCATTATTCTGAACAATATAGGCATTTAAGGTCTTTTCAGCTGAAAATTTGAACGAAAGTTATGAGGTGCAGTACAACAGGTAAAAAATGCAGATGTGTGTTAATGTTGGTCAATACTGACAAATGCAACTCAAAGACGACCATGGGCAGTATTATAAATTAACAAAGGGTAAACAGACTTTCTGTAACAAAGAAAAGGATCATTTCTATTCTGAGATGAGCCTCAGATGTCCTCTCAACAGTAAAAAATCTTAGGCTTAAAAATTAACTGTGCCTACTTAAGCAAGAAAAAACAAGAAAAGAGAAGAGTTGGCTTCCCTGAAAATAAGAATGGGCAGACGTATTTGAAGTGATTAGCAATATCAATACATTACCTGAAAACACAGTGTCATCCCCAGAAATATCAGTGTCTTTAAAATCCAAAGTAAAGGACCTGAAGGCAAATTTATATCTGTAAAGATCCTTCTTGTCTAATACATATTCAATCAAATACCAAAATGCATTATTGAAAACCTAAAATCAGAAAGACAAAAAGCATTCAATAATTCATTTATAAAGATTGATTTATATTGCTTCTCATTATTGTTTCAAAAACTGTTTCACTCTTCTCTTACCATGTATAAATGAAATCTTTAACTTCCTCTAACAAATACTGTATCTGAAAATTAATCCCAATTGTAGGACTATAATTCTTCAAGACAACAACAGAGAGAAAACCTGTTTCATGCCTAGCCTATAAAGAAAATAGGACTCTACAGTGTGTTCATCACTCAGAAACGTCCTAGTTTATGTGTAGGGGGTTGATGGCTGCATACCAGAGGACAGAAGAACATATTATAATTGCTATAATGACAATGGGAGCTCTAAACTCAAGGTTTCAGAATAGAGACAGGAAACTGAATGGGAATGCTTTTGGGATTAGGAGGTGCCACAGTATCAGAAGATTTCGCTCTATTTTTATGCTTTGACACATTGATTCTCTTTAAAGAGCAGAAATCCAGTATTTTCCTCCCCCATTCCTAGTAGATGAGAATTTTAGAGCATGCTTTACAGAACTTGTTTCATAATCTGAGTTAAAGAACATAGTAACAACTTACTGGAAAAGACAAGATTTTCTATTTCATTGTCCTTGGTTTCAGATTTTTCTGCTTTCTGGAAACATATTTTATGTATTTTGATACTAACAAACATGTCCTTTATTTTTAAAATTGTAAAACTAGGGAAGAAAGAATATAATAATCCTTTCTTGTATTCAGAACAATTTTTCACTGTTTATATTAAAGACAGATAATTTCCATATTTTCATCCTTGAATCACTGGCACTCACTGCCTTTCATTTATCTAATTTCTGTCTTTTTATTCTTTTTCAGCTATACATTGGTCTTCTTAGAAGGGGAAAAGTTAAGGGATATGTGTGTTTGCAACTACAGAATTTTTCTTAAGGTCTCAAAATTTTGCACATATTTCACATGAGCATATGCATTTAAAATTTGTTTATTCCATTCCTGAGTTCAAACCATTTTTTTTCCTGGTGAACTTGGCATGTAAATTACCTCTTTCATTAGTGGTTCACCTGTAATCTTTGTTCCTTAATTCTGTTATTTTGCTGAATTTGAGCTGGTGTCCAGCCCATGTATAAAAGTGCTAGTGTTCTAATTTTTAATATCAGTGATTATAAAAATATTAAACCCTTTTTTCTTTCCAGTCTTCTAAACTACCCATAAAAAGTCTAAACTGCATGATCTTTCTAGTACTTTTACAAAAATAAATGAATCTTGAATATATAAAATACTGACTTTAGAAAAATCAAGTTATAGTAATATGATCAACATTTGCATACACATAAAAATTAGTGTTATCTTCTACAAAAATGATTTGTTGCAATCTTTTTATAATATTGAAAAGCTATAGCATATAGATCTATCAGAAAAGTGTAATATTTTCATCATGTATCTTTAATTTATTGTACATAGAGAGCAGAAAAGTTAAATAAGAATGCTGTAGTTTCAAGAAACAGAGAAAAACAACTTGGAATACTGTGAGTGAAAGAACTGATTACTCTCTTCAGAAAGATAAGCTGTAATAATGTTTTCCTGTTCCATCAACATTAGTCACAGAAAGCAACCATTAGACTTTTCTGCATTTCAGGTAGTATCTTTCAAATTCAAAATGAAGTTGTAAATAAACACAGCTCATGCTTTCTGCCTCAAAGTATGCTAAACTAGATTGACAAAAATAGACTTAATTTAGAATCTGCTACCATGTGCACATTGAAATTTTTCTTCTTAAAAGAAGATAATTATCATACAGTTGCAAGTTATGTCATTTGGGCTTACACTTTATAATGAATGCCACATTCACAGTATGCAGGTGTTCCTTGTTAAGTGCAAAGGCATTGTTTTGAAGAGGATAATGACAATGTGAAGCAGTTATCCAGTTTCTATAGCTTTTAGATATGCGTTAATTCAAACTATTTGCTCACCTTGCTGTTTTCTTCAGCTATTTTAGCATCATGGAGCCCAGGAGGACAATAAGCTACTTCCAATTCCTTCAAGGCTTTAGGAAGCTCATCCTTACTGCTGTAATTATTTATCACATTTCCAACAGCTCTCAGGATAGCTGTAGCCTGTTCTATAAATCGAGAGCTCTCCTGAGGAAAGAGAATGAAGCAACCATTGTTAGAAAGATTGCTTTAAGATTTTCTTTGGTTTTCTTTCTGGGCCATGACAGAATACAAGCTTTTTTTCTGTGATGAAGTACAGAAGTTTTGGGATTCATTCAGTTGTTCTTAATATTACAAACTGTAATTTATGTCTCTGATAGTCAAAAGCATATCAACTTCTCACTGATTTTAGCCAGTGAAATAAATAATAGGCACCATAAGATATATCTATTAATTGTTTTATATATATTATATATGTTTATAAATGTTTTAATATATATGTGTACACTTATATATTTACATATTAAATTTATATATTAATTGTTTTATTTTTCCTATATCATTAGTCCTAGGAAATTTAATCAATAATAAAATCCATATAGAAACTTTCTACTGCAGTGATAATAATGACGGCTGAAGTGCTCAGCATCTTCTGTTATGCAAAGACAAATTAGTATTAGTATCCTGCTGAAAGCAATATGCTGTCTAAAACATCAATAATCTTCATCAGGATTTCTGTGCAAGAATGTAGAAGCTTTCCTGCAAACGACAGCTTTCCTGCAGATAAGTTGTTTCAAAAAGAAGTATAGGGAAAACCCAAAGATAAAATTATGCTTTATTTTCAAGATGAGAAATAGCTTTTTATCCAAAAATTGAAGGTAAGCGGATAGTACAGCCACAAGATATTTTTAATGATCCGACTTCTTATATTTCAACTTCTTTACCACAATAAATGTGATAAATTTGCACAAGCTGTTTTAGTGTTCTATTCTTAGGAGATAGAATCTACACTACTATGTAAATTGGTTGTTACACTCACCTTTTAAAATGTTTTTGCACAAATGTTCTCTAGAAAATATATTCCCTCCGTTCAGGGACTTCAACAAATATTTGGGCCTACTGCTTGCTAGAGAAACCTTGAAAATATGGATGACAGTGGTGTCTGTCTGGATTACGGACAACGAAGAACAAAAGCTGTTGTAAATTCTCCCCTGGGCCTCTTATCTCAGCTATGAAAAGTTGTTTGATTAAACTGTTCATTTTAGAAATAAAAGCTGCTCTCGGACCTGGTGAGTAATATGCAATCTCATGGGACTGATGTAAGGTTTTATTTAAATAGGCAGGTATTTTTTAATATTAGTTAATATTTATACTTGTATTTTATGACATGCCTCAAAGAGTGAGTTATACCCTACCCTGGCATATGTATTTCAACAAGAGCATTTTCCACATTTTATGCTGCACTTCTATGTAAATCACAATACTACCCAATTTTAACTTACATATTTATGTAAGATAATTTTTGCAATATGTATCCAATACCTGTTGTGCTGCAAAACACATATCTTTTATGCCCCTACCAGTTTCATATTAAATTTATACTATACCATTGAATATAATAACTCTAAATGGAAATCCAATACTACTTTAATTAGTAGTCAGAAAAACTGTTATCACAATGTTTGATTAGTCATTATGCACACCTTCTGAAGAGCTGGCATCACAGCTTCCTCTTCTCCAAAGACACATGGCACCATGGTACACAGCTGAATGTGGTGCCCTATGGGACAAGTTACTGTGAAGAGCAGGATGTGTCGCCTAAAATCAAGAAAAAAACCCAAAAAACTTTTCTTTTTTTTTTTTTTTTTTTTAAAATTGCAACAGTTCTTAAGCTTTTCCTTTCACACATTTAGTAATATCATTGTCAGAATTGTATTTAGGTGAGGAAGCTTATCCAGGCCACAGCTTCAACGTGTTAACTAGAGATCTAGCAGCGAGAGTAAGAAAGGAGAGTTCATGCCCGCCAGACACACTGGCAGTTTTTAATTACATCTTCTTTCAACTGAAATTTAAATGCTCCTTAGCCACTAATAGACAGTGAGAAGAGAATTCCTTCCATTCTTACCAAGTGACTTCTCACTTGGAATGAAATGGGGAAGTGGTCAATAAGCCCATTTGTCTCCCACACCTTTTGTAAATTAAATCTGACTGAAAGCCTCTTGTCTCTGACTGGAGTAAAGAGAATCAAAGGTGGGAAGTTTATAAATTTGAGCTATCTCTTTTAGCTTTGAAATTTACTGGTGCAAAAAGATTTTGCCCCCCCTACAGTACAGAGAGATACAGATTTTAGGAACTACAGTGAGAAAATACCTGTGAATCCAGAACTAGATGTGAATGTAGTCTATAAACATAATAATAACTATTCCAGTTTTATTCTGAATCAAAACAAATAAAGAGCAAGATTAAAGAGCTTTGATTTAATTTCAGCATGCTAGTGCTGTGGTATTTTCTTTCTATGTCTATTTATTTATCTTATTACTTAATTTTTTAAAAGTACATTTTGCTAAATCTCTTTGAATTTTAACTGATGATTTTCTCTTTTTGGGAAAGTAGAAGGCCTCAGTTAATTAGGCAGGAATATTATGCTTACGACAGGACATGAAGATGCCGTTTTCCTGGTTTCCCTAGAAAGGTTTTCAGAAAATAACATATCAAGGCCTCTTGTTTTTTATCTCTTTCCTTTTTTAAATAATCAGCCAATGCCCCACACTGAATATTTATAGTTACATACAAAGAGAAAAAAAATCATATTAAGTAATACATGAATGGGAAGTAAGATATGCAAGACTTCTGGATAATGTTAGAATTTCTCCTGTCATATTTCTTAAATCCTTTTTCAAGAAAGGCATTGATACCACCTATGGTATCATCATACTTTTACAATTGCACTAAAAATGCTAATTCTTACATTTTTCTTGCTACTCCAGAGAACATTTCAAATCATTCTAGTTAGAAACACTTTTAAGTAGGAATTGGTAGGAATTTAAATCTATTTTTTAGCAAGTCAGTGTGATTTTTCTTGTTAAATGCCCCTAAGTAAGGGTAAAGAACTCAGAATCATTATAAACGCGTTTGTTGGTAAATTCACAGTAATTTGGCAGTCTTAACAAATCCTAGCTATCAACCAGTCTGATACTCCCAAACCTTATGTTTTAGGAAATAAACTTTTACTGGGTTACTGTGTAAGCAATCATTTCAAGCCTTAACTAAGGAGTCAGGACAGAAATGAAGCCTCATACATACCCAACAGGAAGATTTACCACAGTAGCTTTGGTTGCAGATGTATGCATCTTTAACACAAGTTCTCCAGGAGTCACAGTTTTCCAAGAGAAATATTCAACCCTCAGCACACCTGTTGGACATTCTTCTTTAGTACCTAGGTTAAGGAAACAAAACAAAACAAAACCCACATAATATGGGGAGGGTGAATAACATTCAGACATATGCAGAATTTGTAGCTACTTCACAGTCATTAAAATATTCATTTAGGTTTTGCTAACACAGAAAAAACCAGTAACTTAAAATGCATTGGTGGTACAAAGCATGGCTTATTTGTACTATTTGCTAGAAAATAATGGTTATAAAATGTGTTACAGAGGTGTATACATCTGATGCCTTGAGAGACTACCTAGAACAGAGGGTAGACAGTGTTAAAGAAATGAAGTAGGTATTTATTAAAAACTTAATGTATCACATCAGACATCTCCAAAGTCACTTAAGGCTGCTGCAAAACTCCAAACAAATCCTTTCTGTCCACATGCAAATTAAGTAAATAGCCATTAAACTTACATTTATTTACATTTATAGCTTATTTATAGCTTACAGTTTAATTACTTTAACAGAACGGTCAGTTTGGTTTTTTAAAGCATTCTTTTGTTTCTCTCTATTCTACTCTGGATGCATTAAATTGCATCCATGTCAAGTGTTTAAATATCTGATTAACGTAAGCCAACTACCATAAAATACCATAACTGTCCTGAATTCCATTCTATGTTTTTAATGAAATACAAGGGAATAATATTTAAATCATTCAAGTTGAATGATTTGACATCTTTGAAAAAGACAACTTAAAGGTACTTAAGAGGTTATTGTGTACCAGTTTAAAAATAATTTCAGAAATTTACTTTTGTTGTATTGCTTGTTTTTGCTGCATTATGATCAGCTAAGGCATGAAGTAGCTTGCAAGACTGGAATTTGTAGAAAGGAAACAAGGAAAAGACAAGGAAATCCATTCCAGAAATATACAGATGAAAAGTTTCCAGCAATTATAATAAACAGAAAAGGGAGGGATTCTTTCATTAAAATGTTCATCATCAATATGAAATAATGAAGTATTGCTTGAATATCAGTGTATTTCTTAAAACCAATTGGGCTATTTCAAAGTACTGCTAAACTCTCAAACTATGCTCAAGTACACAAACACAACAGCACAAACATATACAAGAATGGGAAAACACAACACTGACATGTACTTTTTGTGTTTGCCTTACCTTCAGTAACATACCAGCGTACTAATGCAGAAAAGCTAACCAGGATTTCAATGGGCGTCGGACTGTCCACAAGTAAATAATAGAAGACTTCCTCATCAGAAGACTGTACAGAAAAATGGATGTTTGTTCATTCATTTGCATTGAATGTGGTCCAACTGGCCTTATACAATGTAGGACTAAGATTTTGGATATGGTGACCTTAGCTATGGTATGGGAAGCAAGCAATTAATTGTCACTATTTCTTCCAAATTTCAGACATGTCATTTAAGCCCAGAGCCTCACACTGCATGTATAAGTGTTCAGTTAAGAGATAAAAGGAAACAGAACTTTTTTTGCATGAGAATATATCTACTTTTATACTGATCATATGCACCTAAATGCAGTACTTTTACTTGTCAAACAACAATTAACAGAAGACTAATAATTTTGGGTTTTGCTGCAACTTTCTGATTCTAATTAATTACAGAAAGCTTGAAAGAAATAAGTACTCTTTGAATTTGTAGATATGAGTGATCCTCCCTTATAAAGGGGTTTTTCTCCTACAAATCTCTATGAGGACAACATCTTTCTCTCTTAATACATTATTCCTATGCCAATATTAGAAACTATGGAATGATTCTATTTTTCCTAGTAATTCTTCAAAATCTAATGGTGAATGAGCTTCTTTCTTCAGAACAATTAGTCTTCCTGGATATTCCAGAGTTATATAAATCCATTTTTTCGGTATATTTATCTTCCTATCATAATATGAAAATGTTCTTTTATAAGCATGATACAGAACTTACCTAATACTGTAAACATATAATCTCTTTCAATGTTAGAAATTAAAACAGTTTTACAGCAAAGGGTTAGGGTTTTTTTTTTTGGCACAAGAGCACACAGGCTTACACAGTCTTAATGCTGATTATGGCTTATGAAAGTATATCGTGCAGTCATTAGGAACATTTCTTGTGATGTGATTACAGAGAGGCGGGAAATTGCAGGCGTACTGCAATTATGGAGCATTAATCCATCTAGTTAACCTTCTCAGTACAGGATTTTACATGAACTTCACGCCTGGAGTTTACATTTCGTTACTCTACAATTACGCTTCAGATA
This sequence comes from Vidua macroura, assembly GCF_024509145.1. Taxonomy (NCBI): domain Eukaryota; kingdom Metazoa; phylum Chordata; class Aves; order Passeriformes; family Viduidae; genus Vidua; species Vidua macroura. The sequence goes on from NC_071573.1 coordinate 49,409,243, forward strand.
CACTATAAAATAAGAGTTGGGACAGGATATTCAAGCATGTTGAATAACCCCCTGATAATATGAACTAATGGCAGGTTTAGAGAAATTCCATTATTCAAATGTTACTAAAGAGTATTTCTAAATCCCCGCAACAGGATGCTGTAAATAGCAAAAGGACTTAGCATTTACAGAGAAAATGGAGTGTTATGCTAAACAGATTCACAATTTGGGTTTTAGGTAACAGGGGAAGATGAAGGAGAATTGAACAGCAGATTCTGTAGCTGAATCATCATTAAATTCAATTTAGACACCAAATTGTTAAAAGGTCATTTTAAATCAAAATAAAGAGTGGTTGGAGATCTGAGTCTCTATTATTTTTCTTTACATAAGCCATTTTTTTGTTATTGTGCAGCAGCATTCCACAGCATTTTTCCTTTTCTTAAACACACATATATAATGCTGAATATTTGCTTGCAAACATACATTTGTATTGACTACAATAATCTTTCTGCATTATTATTTTTCAGTAATAGCAGTTCTATATGCTCTATCAATATCCTTTAGGATATATGTATTATCTAATTATATATGACTTTGAGGAAAAAAAAGCACAATAAAATAATTTACCATAAAACTTGTCTTCTGATAATTATAAGCATATGTATGTGGCTTGTGGAAAACATACAGCTTCCTAAGAAGGATATAAAATTGAAATATAAGATATATAAATATAAGATATATATGAAATATAAGATATATATTGAAATATATGATATATATGTAAGAAAACAATCAGTAGAAATTACATAGTTTAGATAAATGCCTATTTTATAGCAGAAGACATTAATTTTACTTTCACAAGTTAGACTCACAGCTATTTCTCAAAAACGGTTCAACACTTTTAGTCATAAAGCAGGCAAATAAAATTAATCTCCAAAGAAAACAGCTGAAATGAATTCATATATTTGCTGCACTAATTTGTTTAGTTTCAACCTGTAATGGGTAACATGCTAATATTACTCTAAAACATCCATACCCACATAAAAATCACTATGATTAAGTTTTATACAAAGTATAACTTAAAGATGGACTGTTTCATATATTTTATTAATTTTTTTTCAGTTCTCCGCTGTTTGTAGACCTTCAGAAAGCTATATAGTTCCTGACAACAATTTTTTCTGATTTTGATTTCACCAAGGGAAACATAAATGGCTTTAGCTTTAATTGAGGGTGGAATCAGATCTGAACCAATGTTGAGATTACTCAGAAACTCCACTAGGATCCTGATCTACTGCTGACATAGCAATTCCTACAATGACTAAAATACTCCTCATTTCTCAAAGTTGATATGAACTACGAACATGCTTCTTATTTTCAATGTATCTGAGAGGCAGATACAGAGAAGGAAAAGCTTTCAATTGAACAGACAGATAAAATGAAAATCTTAGGTGCCTAATTTCTTCTGAGGGATAAATTCTTCAAAGGTCAATGAAGATGCACTGTTAACAGCTACTTTACCAGTTGACTGTGAAAATAAACTCTCACTCATTTAGAGATAAGAAACTGACAAATGCTTTTTGCCTTAATTAATATTAATATTGGTCTACAAAAGGTCAATAGTACTTTAACATTTGGCTAATAAGGTAGAAACTTCATATTTCACATTCTCTGTATGTGAGCAAGACTTTTAAAGGAAATTAAATTGCTTGTGATGCTTTTTTTTTCTGAATGTCCTATCTTCCTGAACATAGGACTACCTAAAAGTAGCATGGAAATCTTAACAAGGCCTAAAGTGATCTATGACTTTTTATTCCTGAAGTTCCTGTACTGCTGGCTGGTATGAAAGTTATACATTCTCCTTTAGGGAGTGACTGGATTTTAAACACTAATTTATGAAAATAGAAGCTTCACAAAGAAATCTCAGTTACACATTCAAACAAGAAAAGAACTGGGTGAATTTTCTCTGATAAAATTACTTCCCTCAGGAATCTTAGATTCTCTAAAGGATATGTATTGTACCAGGCTCCTTAAATCTGAAAGACAGGAGCTGAAGATATGATGCTACAAGTACACTAGAGTTTTTTAATATTTTCAGAGTCATAAATGCCTTGGAATGATATTGAAAAGGGAGCGAGACAAAACATCTAGTTGATCAAGCAAAGCTATGCTGATGGCAACAGATTTCAACAACTTTTTTTCTTCTTTAGAATTATGTTGTCTTGATGCAGACTGTGCCTGCCCAGTGCCTCATTGGTCAATGGCCACAACACTACAATCTTCCACCCCAGCTCTAGTCTGACAGTTGCTTTATGGAGCTGGTTGTTGTGTTCTCCACCGCATTCTGGAGGACAGACCCAAGGCACAGAGCAGGGCTGCAGCCACTGTCAACAGGGACAGTACGTCTGGTCTGAAGAGTAGCCTTGAAGCCACCCTGAAAGGCAGGATAGCTAGACAAAGAAGTCCTGTTAAGAAGATACAATTTTTATAAAGCCATGTTTTGAATTTTACTGTTGTTATACAGTATATTGCATGGAATAAAACCCAAACCCTCTATTCCTTACTGGAAACAAATGCAGAAGTCTTCAAAGGTAATCCAGGTTTCCCTGGAAACTGAAATCTTTTCTGATGCTGTTTCATCCTTTGATTTAGTCCCTGTCTGGCTCCTCATATCTATATCAGCTCTTTCTGACATTTGTTTTGTATCTGAACTGATATTGTCATGTTCTTCTGCAAAGACAAACAGACATACAGAGCCAATACAGTAACAATATGCAACTTAAAGTAGCATCATTCTTAAAAATTATCCTAAAATTACAAGAAAATTTTCCATACATCAGTTATTATGCATACAGTTTAAAACAAAAAGCTATCACACTAACCTAAAGAGCTCAAATGGTGACTGAAGCAACTCTATATGGAAATTGAGGGTTTGCATCTGCAGCTGCTTAAGTAGTCTGCCTCAATAAACTGCCACATATTGAACTGTGCCCTAGAATCTTCAATATCAGCTTGTTAGGTATATATACATATGATTTCTGCAAACCTAAATTCAGCTATATAAAGAAAAATACATACCCTTGTCCAAAGCTCCATTCAGTGAAAGGCTAATGAGGCAGTACTTCACAACCCACAGAAAAAAATACAGAGAAATTTGGAGGACACAAAGGCCTATCCTCGCCTCTGGTACTTAGTACCCCTATGATGCTACTTACACAAATCAGTCTAACTACTTCTAAACAGAAACAGATTTGAACTAAATGACATGAATTTTCTTGAAGGAAGATCAGAATTAAGGTCAGATTCATACCAAAATATAAACATGGACATATGTAGACAGATTTTGCAATCACTCAGTAACTTTTTGTGTTGCAATGTACCTTTTTCTGCATTTATTCTCTGAGATTCATATAAATAGTTACTGAAAATGTTTGACCTGGCCCAAAAAGAATAAAATAGCTCAACAACTGAAAATAGAAGAACTGAACAGCTATTAATTCAGAATGCTTGTCGAGGAAAAAAGGCGAGGTTATATTCAAATATAAGGTATAACAAATGAGAAAGCTATTAGAAACATACATAATTTATATTTAAACGTGTTTTGTAATTCATTATCACCAGTACACACAGAGCTAATGTGTGGCTCTAAACCAGTTTGCATCTATTAAAGAACTGAAAGAAATGCAAGGAAAGGCACCAAAGGCTTTTTCCTTTGTTTCAGCTATAGAAAAACTACCTGAAAGCTAGAAAATCTACACTTTCTCTTCAATTTAAGTTAGCATAGGTGTTAGGTTTCCAGTAAAACAACCACAGTGCTCTTATTTTTAAGAGCCTCTTGTTTTTCTGACCAAATCCTTCAAAAATTCGAAGTAATTTAAAAAACATGGTATTTGTTTTAAAAAAATTTTGAATACTCTTAAAATAGTGATGTAAAACACATTTCAAAGGAACACACATTAAAATGAAAGCTGTTTTTTTGTTGTTTTTTTTTTTTGCCATTTTTCAGGGAAAAAAAAAAGAAAATACTAAAATTCACAGTTATTGAAAAGAGCTCTTTGGACAAAATCCACTGTATTTTCCTAGAGAGTAACTTATGAGCGTGTTTGCATTTTTTTGAGCACCAATCTGAAGATTTTACTCTACATAACTATACATGTTATACCAGTTCTTTGAAACCTTTTCCTGTAAAACCAAAACCCATAAATAAATAAGACTGCTGATGTATGTACATGAGGATTAACACTGACGCCAAAAACATGGGAATGGTAAAACTCTGACTATAAACTTTACACACACTTACCTTTACTGGGTACCTCTGCATTTTGTTGCAACAAGGGAATGGTTTCCTATGCAGTAAAAAAACAAAACAAGAAAAAGTAATGTTAGTGATTATAATCTTGCATTATTTTGTTAGAGAAAATACTTTATTTTGGGGCAGTCCTTCCAGAGACAGTGAAACAAGCTGGTAAGTTATCATCATTGGTTTGGGCTGGGTTTTTAAATGAAAAATCAAAGTAGCAAATTTCATCATAATACCTACATACATATCAGCAACAGGCAGACTGATATTTCTCTGCAGCAGTACATGTCATCTGCAATGTGAGATAAAAGCTGTTTCATATACCTAACACTTCACTATTAAAACAGTGTTCTTTGGTATTACTGTTTTTTGACAATAAAGTAAGTTTTATTCTAAGAACTAATATTCATATTCTACAACCAATTCCATTTTTTTCTGTTTCCATTCTTGAAAAATTTATAGAGGACTCCTTTTCCAACAAGCATTTCTTCCTGTGCAAGTGACAGTACACAACTGTCATTAGCAACAGCATCCTTGATTATAATAGCATCTTTTGTTTTCTATCACTGTATAAATAAAAAGTAGCCTCTTTTTTTTTTAAAGTTGTTTTTTGGCAAACAACTTTATCCTGGTCAAACCCAGCTCCAAGCTAGAATTGCTGAACTAATATGAATGCAATATAGCTGCTGACACGAAGTTCAAATGAAATTAGCCAGCCTTTCAGAAAGTCCACTCATTAAATTTACAAAGACAGGGTCCTTGTTTTTGAGAGATTAAAATCTTTGATTTAAAAATGTGTGCCTAGTCACCCTTCCTTCTCGACTGCCCTCTTGTCTGCAATATGACATACACTGAAAGAGTCACTTCCATCTCTTTTCTTTTTATTTTGTGAGGCTGGGCAGGAGAGATTGCACAGTTTCCGGTTTACTTCCTACTTGAATGTGGTACAATTAACGGCTTAGCTGGACTAGCTTTGCCTTTGCAAAGACAAATATTAAAGCCTAAAAAAGCTATTACAAACAAATTTGCAAGCTTCCTTTCATCCCAGGTCTCCCTTTACCTAGATTTGTCACCCTTCTCCCCACTCAAACTCCTCATGTATACCCTTACATATTTTTATGTGTGTTAAAGGTGCTGATGCTGAAGCTGGTAGCATTGACCTGGCCAGCAGCTGGACACACACACTTATTTTCTGTTCTGCATTTCGAAGAGGAGCTGTGGGAGCTTGCTGACTTGGAGCTTTTATGCTTTTTCAGTACAACCAGGAAATATATTTTGAGGGGCAGACTGACATAGCTTAGACAGTCTGAGTTAGACCTGGATGGCAGGTCACAACAGTACCTAAATCTTGCACAAGGTGATTGTGCTGGAAATCAGGTCTGCCTCAACCCTCCTATTACAGACTACCCTGCATACACTATGTAAAGGGACCTGTGAATGCTTCCTTAGAGGAAAACCTTATGGCTTCCTACTTTAAATTCTAGCTCCAGTAAAAGCCTTCTTGCAGCATTTTACAGATTTTCTATGGGCTCAGGACATGGGAACAGGCTCAGGAATCTCACCTCTGGCAAAATTTCAGGTGTTTGATATTCTCTAAATTAACAAATGAAAGAGCTGAGCAAATAAACTACAGATTTAAGAGTCTCCATCCCAAAACTGGAAGTGGCAAGTAATTTAATACACATAATTTAACTATAATATTGTTTATTATGGAAATTTGGAAGTCCCACTTTTGCACAGCACAAATCTGAAATTCTATTCCATGTCTGTTATGGGCTTTTGGTTTTTTTTTTTTTCCTAATGTTCATGAGTCAAACCTGGGGACAGATCTAAAATTGAGAGCAATTAAGAGAAAAATTAAGACAGTGCTGAAACTGTTAACACTTGGATTAAGATTTTAGTAATTGAAATATATTGCATTTTGCAGATATTTTTAAGATTAATTTCCTGGCTTTCTATGAGCTGAAAAGGACACTATAGAATCTTGCAAATATCCATGTATATTGGATATCAGCTCCTGTTTGCAGAATTCTATACACACAACTAACTGTTCAGAACAAGTCAAGCTGTGATCACTTGTCTTGTCACATTGAGAGTCATGTCTCAGCATATGAGCCTGAAAAATCACATGGACTATCCCTTCCCTTTAAACTGTGACTTTGGAAGTACATGCACAGAGCTGTCATATTTCTCCATGTGAGCCTACAACTTTCAAGATTCCAATGTTGCCAAATTTCTTGTGGGAGTCACAGGACTTACCAAACAGATACATGTCAGCTATGCAATTTATTGAGTTTCTTCTCAGAAATCCTGGGAATGTCCAAAGTATAAAAAGTATGAGATCTACTGCATAAGCCTTGAAGACTGCAACATCTGTACAATAAATCTAGCACTTTCTGCCCAATGTACTGCTCATGGACAGTACACATAATCCACGCTTCTAGTACGAACATGAGGTAGCTTAATATAGAGCTACTTTGTCAGTATTAACAGTTGGCAGCAGGAAAGCCTGGAGAGATACAGAAAATCCTCAAAAACTGCATCAACAGAATTTCCAGTAAAGAAGGAGAATGTGCCCTGGAAAATCTGGATGCTTAGTAACTTTATGCAGTCTGAGCTGTGAAACCAGTCTAACTACAGCTGTGTAGAGACTGCCACAGGCTCATTTACTCAGTTTTTGGAGCACAAACACAACACAGTCAAAAGCTGTCTGCTTTTTCAATGGATGTGTTCATCTACCTAATCTTCACTGACTTGGAGGCAACTGGAGTGTCAAGTTCTCATTCTTTTATACTATTGCCTCATGTACGGTGCCTAAGATATTGGCACAGAAATAGAAAATAAAGGTATTTTTCCTCATTAATGAGCACACATTGCCTGAAAAGTCAGCTCTGCTGCCACAGTATGTTATAAAGAAATAAATTAGAAAATACTTAGGTCCAGCTGTGAACATGGAATGATGCACACAGATTCTGGGAGAAATACTTCCTTCAATGAATGGCAAATCTGAATAAAATTCCATAAATAACTTAAAAATCTAATTTATCATCTCTTGTTTTTCATAAACACTAATGCATATTTGTAAAAATAATGGTAATTCATAAATTTATAGCTATCTTGTTACATTCAAGAATCCATTCATATTTTTCAGCTTCCTAACATTAGCTATATTTTTACTTTATTCAAATCTACCAAATAATACATTTTAAAATTTATCTGATATTTTTATAAAAACAGTAGCCTTTTCTGTTGTACAAATGATGCATGGCAAAACTTAATACACCATTTTGTCTGTGAAAAACAGAAGTCTTCTTTAAAAAATAAGCTCTCTGAATATAACTGCAGGTGAAGGAATAAAGTTTCAGATACCCTATTTTTAAGATAAAAAAATCCATTTTAATTTCTCCAAAATGACAAAGATGACCAAAATAATTCTTGAGATCTAAACTCCCAGGTCAACATCAAACTGTGAAATTTAATACAGGTTATGTCATCAAAGGATTTTGCATCTACAGTCATTTGGACAGTCTTTCTTTTATTCCTCACTGTATTCACTAAATGGAATATCAGTTCTTATTTTAGCTGTGATGAGGTAACAGGTGGATTTTGGAAAAAGGAAATGTTACAAAAGAACAAATATCTGCAAAGCTGTGCACAAACTGAGATATAGAAATAGCTTAAAAATACTGGATTAACAATTTGGCACCTCTTTTATTAAGTCTCTAATGTTGCATCTGCCCAGTATGTAGGTGCAAGTAAATAATTGTGGGCCCATCAAGGTGTCTCTATACCACAAATGTCTAAATGCCTCTTCTCAAGTCCCTCTTCTAATTCATGTGTCTCATACGTCATGTGTAATTTTTCCCTGAAAATAATAAGCAGGGAATTTCCATTTTATGCAGGGTGAAGTAATTTTCAAAATTATAAAATCTGTAAGGAAAATAGATTTGTTTTATTTCCTACCTAGCTCTCCTGGTGACTCAATACCTACTCACAGCACTTACGAAATACAACACAAGAAGGATTGGAGTGAAAAGAAGAAAAAGCTTGTTATGATACAACAGCCAGTAATGTTTCTGGGGAGCATGAAGGGAGCACACAACAAAGCATGCAAATTGAATAAACTGGTATCAGTTGCACACGAGAAGATAAGACTGAGATTGAATATATAACAGACAGACTGAAGTAAAAAACATGAAAGAACATGAATATTAAAGAACAAGTATTTTGTATTTGTGTCACTAGGAGAGAGTGGAGACTCTACCACTTTTGTGCTAGAAATTAGCATTGCCAGGGAGCTCGACACTAAAGAAGTCACAAAGAGAAAGATGAGTGTTCTGCTTAAGATGTATGAACACAGCAATCAGGTCAGCATATTAAAATATCTAGTAGCCATTGCACATACTGATGGTAAACACATTGTGCTTTTCTTGCTTTGCATTTCCTCAAACAGAACACATGGACCTTTATTCTCAGTGGAATTGGAGATCTATCAAAAAATTCATCCCGATGGAGAATATTCAATTAGGCTTTTGAATGGCAGATCTACAAGGAGACATCTACCTACTCCAGGATCATCTTTTTCTCAGAAGTGTTTGACAAAATTACTGTTGCAGAAATCTGCAAGACTGTGCAACTTATATATGATGACGGTTTTGTTTTTTTCCTGGCCACAAAGTACTTCCACATGTATTTCAATATGTCCTACACTTATAAATTACTTCCTGTTGAACAAGAATTAAAGACAACCTCTCCATATAAGAATTTGACCCTATGTTATTGAGTTTTTAAGCAAAAAAATTAACAAAATGCATTTTCTTAAGAACAGTGATTCAAGATCAATTTAACTGCCAAAATTAGATATTTTTAAATATTTTAAATATTTTTTCCCTAATGCAAATCCAAATGCTTCCAGGACTGTAAAATGAGAAAGAGAAAAAAAAAATTGAAAAATTCAATAATGAAGCATTTCTATTTTTTAGCATGAATACTTTAAGGACATGACAGATCATGGCATGTCTTTCAGCTTCATATTTTTTAAAGACAGTACATCCAGCTCCTAGAATTTTGTCTTTCATGTATCACTAGTCTCTGTTTCTGTGACAACAGACCTTGGGAATAGTGAATCAGATACTCAGTAATGTTACTTCATGCAGTTTACATTACAGCAAATTGAAATATGCCAGTTTAAACTTGTGGAGCATCTGGCACAGCTGAATTTCAGTCACCTTAAAGAATAGAACTGCCGAATCCCAAAGATTTACCAAATCTGTATAAAAGGTTTTAAGCAGATGTCTCCTGACTAGTAATCCCACAGTTTAAAATGGAGAAAAAGTTATTCACATTCAGTATATTGCAATACAAAATTCTAAAAATTAGCAATAATATAGTGAATTTGAGATATCAAAGTTTCTCTTTCAGTGTTTGCTTTTTTAATCACTAAATGACTTTTTTTAAAAAAAACATATATCAAGTTTTAAAACTACAGAAAGCAAGTTCTTCCTTTATGAATTTGCCAGAGGTATCCATATAATTTTGTTGCTGAAAAGTTTTAATATGCAAAAAAAAAGAAGATTGTCCTTCAACTAAAGACCATTTTCTTTTCCAATCTGTAAAAATTAGTTCTACTTGCATACTTTAGCTATTAACAGGCACAGCATTTTTCAACTGAGGTTTAAATAATATCAAATTGAGGCAAAAGTAAAGTTCATGTACAAGTCAATTAGCTCTTCATAACTTCTTACATTTCATGTTTGAATCAGACTGCCCTCTGCCTACATCACATTCATGTCTTCTTCCAACCATTCCAGCTTTATCAGTGTCTCTCTCATGTCTTTTCCTACTCGCCCTTATCTCTCCTTGACTGCATGTCCTACTGTGACAGATCAGCCTTCTAAATCACTCTGGGACTAGGCGAGAAAAATCTAAGGGATGTTTCACACTCCTTTGATGCTTCCAGCATATAAACGTCCATTAATTTGCAACTAGCCAAATCTGTATTTGTACACCTAGAAGCTGAAGTAATGAAAACAATAATTCTTATATGCTATAAGATGCTACTTTGTTTGAGGGTGGTTTTATGATGCTTGTGCTTCTAATTGTCTGTTCTGTTTATGTTGGATGTTAAGTTTTGCACTCTTAAGATTGATTCCAGAGTGAAAGTGGGGAGAGAAGAAGTGCACAGTTTGGAGAAATTGCACTTGCTGGTTCACATTCTTTCGGTGCGTGTTGTTTGCAGCATGGACAGTGAGAGAGAGCCTTCTTTTGCTTTTAATTAGATTTTTTGCTAGCTGAAGCAGAGATGTTTTTTGGACTGTAGGTTGTTGGGGGTTTTTTTGGACCTGTTCAAACTTGTTTTGGACTGAAAATTTAGAAAAAATATTGAAAGTTCACACTGTGGCCCACTGGGGCCCAGGACGCAGCATTTTCCAGAGCAGGAAAGAGTGATAAGAGACTGAGCAAGCTGAGCTACAGCCCACAGAAAGGACATTCTGAATTTGCCATCTCTTCAGAAGAGCAAGAGGTTTTATTGTTCAATATTATTAACTTTTTTTTCATGTTTGTGAATACTTTGCTTGTTAAATAAACAGTTTTTTCCACTTTTCTCCAAGGAAATCTTTCCTAAATTGGTGGGGAGGAGGGGCTGCTTGAATTTGCTTTCTAGAGGGACCTCATTTCAGAGGTTGTCTTCCAAATTTGTTCCAAACCAAGACATACTTTTACAGCTCCTTTTTACCCTGATGCTTCTTGTAATGATTTTTGTATGATGCCATTATTAAAAATACTTTTAAAGGTAAAGTACTACTGAAGTACTAATTAGGCTATTGTTTATAAAATGCACACAAAATACAGAATAGCTAAATATATCACAGAATCACAAGTCATAGATATAATCTATTGTAAAGTATTCTTCACCGCAGAATTGCCTTATTTTAAAATCATTAAATCCACTAAAGATATCCACACGTACATTATCTAAACACACAGTATTCATATAGATCTGAAACATAAAAATGGTATACGTGTACTGTGCAGAGGAAAAATAGACACTCCAAAAATTACACAGAAAATTACTTCCTATTCATTTAAAAATTTAAAGCCAAAAGACAAATGCTATCAAATGGTCTTCTGAGTAGTGTTTACTGCAGTAAGAATGAAACAGAAGAGATGCTGGCACTGCCACATTGAGTTTTTTTGTAGGTGTTGAGCAAATTAAATAACTTCAGTGGAGCTCTGTCTGTTTCTTTGTGAGTATTTCTTTATTTCTCTATGTTGCCAATTATTTCCCTATATGAATTCTTTTTCATTAAATGTATTGTTCAGAAAGTCTTTGAAAGTATCATTTTTCTCTGTTAAACTTGTAAGATTTAATTATTAGAAGGAGCATTTTGTTAAGGATTTATCTAAAAGCAGACTTTGCTAGCATATACGCACTCCCATTTAAAAACAGAATCAAGAAAAAAGAAAAGTATTACAAAAATCAGTAATTACAACTTCCCAAAGTCATCCTGGTAATGTTTCATTAAACTTAAGTAAGATTAATCTTATCTATCTTGGAAGATTACAGCAGAGACTTCTACCTAGTAACTAGCGTTGGCTTGGGTAGTTTGAGCCAACTTGTAGTCAGTGCTGCATCTAGTGAACCTGTTTAGAGGAATGTCATTCCCTCACAGCGCTGCGCAGGAAGCCTGGGGGTCTAAATCATAGCTGAGGATTCCTTTAGAATGCAGAGCTTCTGAAATATAAGAGCAGGCCAACTGAGCAGTGAATGTCTACCTCTTTCCAGATCTAGCCAGAAATCCTTCCATTCAGTCCTAAATGAGGATGCCATTTTAAGGCATGTGTTAATAAAGTTTACATTTTTCTAGGCACATGCCTAGGTACATCTTGCACTACAGTTGAAATAAACTACTCATAATATAAACTAAGATTTATTTAAAACACAGCAGCCTATCTTCTTAAGAGGATTTTAAACAGCAAAACCAGGACAGTGTTAGCAGTAGAACTTTTATAATGTGAGTAAAAATCATAAAAAATAAAGATAAGGTATTAAGAAAGATTTCCCACCCAATACACATCAATATAACTATAAAATGGAAGGGGTAGGGAAGTTACTTAAATAGCAAGGGAAAAAGCTTTCTAAAATGTCTTTGAAAACATATATTTCAGTATTAAATAGTTTTTATTTTGTCTTTCAATGTCCTTTGTAATATAAAACTAGGTCAAGTTAAAAAAATAGAAATATTACCTGAGAATAATCTTCTGTGTATCTCCCATTTTGATTCATATCCCCATTACTGTCACTTTCATTTTCATCAGTTTCAGTAACAGTAGTGAGATGGGATATAGAATTAAATCCTTTTTTGAGGGTAGACTGTGGAAAGTGGCTAAATAATAAAAGAGAATGCAAACACTTTAATCCATACATTTTCTTTCAAATGACAGTCTTCATAACTATTCTTAACAGAATAGTTAACTTGTGTCTCCTTTATTTTGAAAGACTCCTTGGGCAGCATAGAATCCATATCTTCATATATTTCTTATTATTACTGGCTTGGCACTGCACACAAACTTATGATAGAAAGACCTCTTAAATAACCCTCAAAAAAGTAAAACCCAAGCCATCTGAAAACTAGACAATGTCAGAAATGAATAAATTACTATGGCCCCTAGACAAGAAAAAAATACTACTTGAAAGGATGTAAGGCAAAAAATTAAAATGTTTTGTGTCAGAATACTTTTTATCTTTTCCCTCAAAATGGGTCTCCATTGCTACCTAAACACAGGATAACCAAGGAAACCTGTGCAGGCCTATTCTGATACTAGCAAAAGAAAACTTTGTTGCTGACTTCATTGGAGGCAGGAGTAAAAACTGAAGGAAATTTAAGTAATTCTTTGTTAAATGAAGAACTAGAAGAACAAGACCACAACAATTTTGCACACATATTAATTAGACTTAAGTGTGTAATTGTGCTATTACAGTAATAAAGAACAAATTAAAATCTAAGCATGTTTTATCTAGCCCCCTTTCTAAGGACTGAGATAATGAAAGATCATGATCTTTTGCAGTAACAGTCAAAATTATCTTGCCTTTTAGCATTTCAAAATAATTTATTAGAAGAAAAGGAAGAGATTAAAAACTTTCAGTCCCAACTGTGTATCTAAGTCCCTTATCTCATTTACACAGCTATATTATTTGAATTAAATGTTAATACCTGCAATATATTTTTTGCTGCTACCTATTAATTAAATCACAAAGATTAAAGTAGCTAATTGTCATGGAAACTTAGCATATTAAATAAACTATCCTTCCCCAAATGCATTAAGTTGATAATGAAGCAATCAAATACGAAAAACCAATATAAAATCTGTTAAAGTGCAAATACTTCAACATCTTCATTATTAAATCTCTCATTACTTTGATAGCCTGTTAATTGCTTAGAGCATTATAATGTATTTCTACTCCTACTGTTTGAAAACAAGCAGTAATTTAAGTGCTTTTAACTGACAAAATGCAGCTGTATCAGCAAAACAATTACATTCCCAGAATATTCCAAGGTCATGTCATCCATGGACAAATGCTGCTGTTCAAAAGAATTTTTAAAATCTAACAGGTTTATTATCAGTCCATCCAATTATGATGATCAAAATGTAGAACCTGCCACATACGTAATTTAGTCAGTTTATTTAGAGATGTACTCAACAAAAGGTGTACACACCCTAAGAAAATACACAGATCTCCAACAATTCACAACTTATTTTTGGATTCAAGTCTCAGGAAAATTATATCCTCCAAAATGACATCAACCTTTTGGTGTACACTGGGTATAAGATACATTCAATTCTTTGTGACAGAAGCTCAATCAGAATAAAAGAGACAGGATTAATAATTCTAGAACTTGTCTGACTGTTCACATCATAAGCTGAAACCTGACAGAAGTGCATTATGCAGTGTGTCCTGTGGAAAAAAACACAGCTGTGATACATTTTATGGTAATCTTTCTTTTCTTGTCAGGAAGCAAGTATTATGCTGAGCATGGAAGATTGACTAGAAGTCATGTATACAACAATTTCTGAAACTTCTAAGACATCCTATATAAAGACTTTGGTTTTCAAGGGTTTATAGGACTTCTGAACAGTCTTTAACACAAGGCATTTATACAAAGTTGTGTTTTGACCATGAGCTGCTTCATCTACACTCTGTGGGGTCTGTTGTAATAACAATCATGTACGGAGAACCACCTCTTTTATTCATAAACATAACATGTTCCATATCAAACTTGTGATGCCCATGAAAATACTAACTGACTAGTCAATTATTTCCTTGTTATGTGTTAGAATTAAAAAAAGACCAGTAGTTTGAGGAAAAATTTGAAATACTTCAAAGAATATTCTTATTTCTGGCAGAAGTAATCTAGCAAAAATTTTACATCTTTGGGCCCACTGGGTAGAGAATATGGTAATGTGTCTTTGCCTGACAGCACTGTCTGTCCTCCAATGTCAGAAGCCCTGAGAAGTGTGCATCTGCCTAGGTGACTGCCTGTGCTGGGTGTCACAAGTGAGGACCCATGTAGGCATGTCCACACCCTGGGAAGCTTTCTCAGCAGTGCAGTCATAAGCAGAATGTAGGGAGAAACAGCTAAGCCCAGAGACTCACATCTCCAACAGGAAGTGTGTGCTGCACTCCCAAAACAGGAGGTGTTTGTAAGCTTCAAAGACAGGAGGGTGAGTATAATTGCATATGTATCCATCTGTGTGCCCAATTAGAACTTGGAATTAGCTGCAGGAAGGTGTTCAGAAGTTTTTAGGTGTATATTAGCATTTTGTAAGCATCTAGTATACAAACTTAGCTGTTGTATTGCTGATATCAATACTAAATGTACAGTTCATTGATAGCTCTTTAATTATGTGACACCAAAACATCAACAGAATGCTTTGTCCTGATGTGCTGCAGACATGATCTGAGCAGTTTTTCCCTGTGACACAAATAAAGATAAGCCATTGTACTTTCACAATGCTAATGCTGAAACTACATTATATACTTACATGTCTGTTGGAATTTTGATAATATCCAATTTGTATTTAAAAAATAGGCTAGCAATCTCAACATATCTTTCAGGTTTCTCTACCACAGGCTCTGGGAAAAAAGCAACTTGTTAAATATTTGCATTCATAAATGTATTTAATACTATAAATGTTGAGATATAATTTCCAATGGGGATTCATCACCCTTAAATAATTTTCTAAGTATTATCCCATGCACTTGAATGGAACAGAAAAAACAGGGGTGGTTCTAGGTGACAGATCATGAAAAAAATAAATGCTTTACACTCTGATCTTCAGCCTGCAAAGTATTAAATTTTGCCCAATTTATATGTAAGGTTGACCAGGGTAGCTCAAAAACAACTATGACAGCACTTTTTGCCTTTGCCAATTTCCTCTATTTCTCATCCCACTATACTTTGCTAGCCTGCCTGTAACACTTTCATGCTCAAGCTATCTCATATTTAACTCCATTATGCAGTACAGACAACCCTAGGAAAAAAATTACTCTAAAACCATGAGTTGATGCAGCAGGACTAGTCACATACTTTAAATTTTTAAAAGGTGTTCAGAAGCTTCCATGGTTCTGCATCAGAAAGCTTCTGTGTTTGATAACATCCCCTCTTCATTTGCTCCACTACAGTGCTTTTTTCAACATAAATTAAGACATTTCTCAAAGCATGTAGGAAATATGGCTAAGAGGAAGTAATACAAAATTGAGCTAACAGATGATAAGCATGGTCCTGAAATAATTACAAGGTAATGACAAATTTATTTTGCAGTTTTTAGTAGACAGACCTTGGGGTTCAGATGTCACAACAACTTTCTTTTTCAGACGGAAAAGCTTCCAAGGCAGAAGTGGCGGTGGTTCAGGAGGTGCTACCAGAGGACAGGACCTAGTTCTAGTGATCAGGACAGGATGGCTGTGTATATGGGAAAGCCCATATTGCCTCATCTTCTCTGAAGAATCAGCCTATGGAACATGGAAGGATAACCTGACTGGGTCCAATCTTTCTCCTTATGTCTGTCTAACAAACAGGAACAGTATGCACACAAAGGAATCTAACAGCTTGTATAACAAATATACAGTCCACGTGGCAAGACTATCCAAAAACATTATTAGAATTTGATATTCAGCACGAGAAGTATACATAGGTGTTTACATGCATTTCACTTTATATAATAGATTCATCACTTCTTTTAACTTATTTATATAACCATAACATACAATGAATATGTAAGAAAGCAATAGGCACAACATTTGCTTTTAAATAATCATACTTAAAAACTCTTCGGGAAAATGTCCTTACTTCATGCTGAATTTATGAAGTGGAAGAATCCTGAAATCAACTGGTCTTTTGGATACCTTGTAAAAACTCTAATGTATTGCTTTGAACCAACACATCATTAAAGCTAAGATTTTTATTTGATGGATCATTTATAAAACACATTAAAGACAGTTCAGTTGGCCTGTATACCAAAGCCCTTAGCAACAGACTTAATAACAATTTTACATGTGGACATTGAGTGGTGCTCTTCCCACTAAAATAATAATGGTCTAGTACTTAACATCTCAACTGAAAGTTCTGTTACAAGATTAAAAAAAGACCAGTAGCTAGACCATCCTTTTAATTTTAAAAGCACACATGCTAAATAAATCAACAATAACTTATTTCTTTAACATACTCATCAGCAAGTCTCTGATCTCTTCTACTAATTTTAAAATGTTCCTTCGGTTCTGTATTTATGAACTCTGTAGAGAACAATGTTGCGGTTGTCAGTTACTTGAAGAGTGGAGAATGATTTAAATTAAAGATGCCAGTTAAAACATCCAAGATTGAAAAGGATTTTGAAGATAACCAGTTAGGTGTCATAGAGGAGAATTTAGCTGTTGAGTATACTACACACTTGTATGACTCAATTTTTGATATTTTTTTCATTTTATTTGAGCAAACTAAGACAAATTCAAGCCACCACAATCCAAGGAAATCTATACTAGAAAGTAAAGCTAAAAGGGATACTGCAAAAATCTGGGAGGAAAATTCTGGCACAACTGTAGTCAATGCCAAAATTTTCTCCAAGTTTAGGGAGCAACTTTTATCCCAGTGAATTCATTTTCTAATCATTATTTCAATCAGTGTCATTTTCCTCAGCCCTTTAATACAGCTTGAAAATGGTGGGGTTTTTATCCATAAGAAATCCTCTACACTTCTATATTTAACTTCTGTCAACTTCCATTTTTGTATCAAGTCTTTATGAAAATACTAGTTTAGACATATAGATTCATCTGTCTCATCCTATTTGGTCTGCTATACCTCTTTTTCAGTAATCTCTATATCCCAACAGACTGTAGTCATGTTTGAGACTCAGGGTGTTAGGTGGCAGGAAAGATATAAGCCCATGTCCCCACTTCCACTTGCCTTTTGATGACTAGCATTACTTATTATTAGCAAAAAGACAATATTGACTGAGACCTTAAATTAAAATAAATTAAAACAGTATCACAGATAACATGTTAATATTCAAAATTGCATAAAATACACAGCACAATTAAAAAAAAAATAGTGCAAGAATTAAGTGCACTAAAGCATAACACCTGCAAAACATTTCTGGAAATTTCTTTATGAAGCTTACCAGTTTCCTGAGAAGGCAGCTTAAAATGTAATGATCTAACTATGATAGATATAATTTAAATGTACAAAAAAAAAATGAAACCTAATTAATAATCAACTCAAGAAAGCCTGCTCTGGCATTATAAAAAGCTTTCTGAGGAGTGTGAGTGACTAAGTAGAAATTTAAACGTTGTTTTTACCCCAGCTGCATTAAGCACTACACTTTTTCCAGCTGCTTTTACCAGTTACAACACTAATATCAGATATTGATATAAACATGCTATTTCTTATATAACAACAAGCAACATACAGGGAATCTTAACTGTCTTCAAGAAATTAAAATTCATGTTTTTCAAGTAGCCCTTAAAGTAATTACACTTTCCATTCAGAAGTATCTCATCATTATACATTTTCTAGTCCACACCTAGTCTCTCCTATGAGACTTCAGATTCTGGGATCCTGAGGAAACTGGAGGAAAACTCGATAAAATCAGCAGGCTTTTGCAGGGAAATGCATGTTCAGAACACAGAAGTACCAAAACATAAATTTAACTGACAGACATCATCTAGCGACTGTTTCACTGTGCTAATTGTATTCTTTTTGTTACAACATTGTCGCAACAAAATGAAACACTCTGATAACAAAATAAGTAATGCTTTCCTGTCCTGAGAGCACAGAATCTTACCATTTGTGTTAATAAAAAAATGTCCTCTTCAAACAAATGCAGCGGTATACAGCCAGCGTACACGACCATTTCTGGCTGGGTTGGTATGGGCAATTCTACACAGAAAACATCAACATACTTTAGAACAAGGTAAAGAGTAAAAAACGTAGCTGTAGCTCACACTACATTATTGTGCTTTCTCTGCCTTATTTTTATTACTATTTTATTTGTCTGACTCTTATTTTATTCAAAAGAAGAGCTCATTGTAATGCACTTTGAAAAGAAGCCATGCATGGAAAAAAAACACCTCATTTAAATCTTCAACAGCACTTGCATATTTTACTTATTTTTCATAAATGAGTGACAGAAAATACAACTTAAAAATATGACAGATTAGAGGTAGCAAGGTACCTTTCAACATTGGTTTTTTGTTTTATTTCAAATTTTAAAACCAGTAGATACTAGCATAAAAAAATACACATAATCTGTGTAGATGAAGTAAAAACATTCTAATTGGTCAGTACTAGCTAAATGCTTCTCACCAGTGAAGGCAAAATTTGATCTTGCCAACAAAAGGATCCAAAGCCAGAGCTCTGGCCACTGCTACCAAGGGATATGGATTGAGATAAGTAATTTGAGAAATACAGCACCTGATTACTGCTCTCACTTCTGTCAAGCAGATGAAAAAACAGAGGTAATGATGGGTGCCTCAGAAAGTATGAAGCTCTTATCCCACATACCTTATAGAAGCTTGTTTGCCTGTAATTCTGCTATAGGCAAGGAATAGAAACAGAGTCAAATTCACTCTGTTAACCCCAGAAATCTGTTGCACTACACAACCATATGATCATCTCCTACTCTTATCTGTGAAAGAAGCCACTGTCAGAACTCATCCCCATACGGGCCACCAATTGCTGGCACTGGTCCTTGGCACTAATCAACAGTGGATAGGAACTGACTGTCACTGTTAGTTTATTATCTTACTGTAAAACTTTCATACTCTCTCCATGAGTTCTCATGGGCAGCTTCTCACAACACTGACTCCTCTTCTCTTTTTTCCGCACAGCTGGCTGACTCCTTCCTGTCCCTAGCAGCACATAGCACATACTAACCTTTCCTGTCCCTAGCACGACTGCCTGACCCTTTCTGTCCTTAACAGCACATACCAACCCTTACTGTCCCTAGCACAACTGCCTGCCACTTACTCCTCACAGCAGCACAGTCAACTGACTCCAACTCTCCCTTCAACCACCTAACCCACTCTTTTATAAGACCCATCTTTATTGGACCATCCTTATTGGACACAGCTGTGACCTACTGAAGGCAAGGTTGTTCCTACTCTTTGGTAATTAGTACAGCTGCAACTCCTCAGGGGCAAGATTGCCTTCAGTACTATCTCTATTCTCTCACAATCCATCTTCCCATAAGCCACTGCTAATTCCTGAATCATTAAGATAAGACAAGGATGTCTGATAGTCCATTCATGCTGAAGGGAAATTAAAAGTCTAAAACATAAAACTTGAAATATACATCTCTGGATTTAACAAAAAGACAACTCAAAAAGAAAGGTATCTATTTCTCTCTACTTTCCCTTGGTCATCTGAGAAAACTCACAGACAAGATTTCAGTACACAGGTTGTGACAACTGTTTTTCAACAGATTGCTTTTTAGGAAAAAATTCTTCACAAAAAGAGTTGTTAATTATTGGAATAGGCTGCCCAAGGAAGTGGTTGAGCCATCATTCCAGGAAGTATTTAAAAGATATGTAGATGTAGCTCTGAGGAACGTGATTTAGTGGTGGGCTTAGCAATACAGGTTAACAGCTGCATTCAATGAACTTAGAGGTCTTTTCAAACCTAAATGATTCTATGATTCTATCCCCATCTAACAAATCCCATCCCCATCTAATAAATATTTAACTGCAAGTTGCACTAAGAATAGGTATTTTCTGTGAAATGAAATAAAACAAAGCTATCTGCATATAAATAGGCAAGTGTCTGGAAAATACGATTTTTCAGACCTAAACTCTATTTATTTAGAGGGTATGCAACATTTTATTCTCAAAGTCTAATATCTTCACATCTTATATATTCTTCCAGGAATTGAATTATCCAATTAAATATAAGCTAAAGGCAAGTAAGAGTTACTTTCCAATGGATTTTTAGTTTTTCTCACTGCATGCTTGTGATTCCTATGTTAACCACAGCTCTTGTATTAGATGTGGGTTTCAACTTATTCAAAATCAAGGCTACAATTAACTTTAATCTCAGTCCTTACCAATATATCTAATCTGCTACAAACACAGCAATATTAGCTATGATGTCCTGCACATTGCAGAACAGTATGTGCCACAAGGTATACCAATCTCATTGCATGTGAGAAGTATTTCTGAAATAAAAGTATTTAATCAAATACCAGGTAGAATGTAAAGCTATCATATTCAGTCCAGATGGGTTGTGAAATAAAATGTCTGCAGGGCAGACAATAAACAGCAATGAACAAATTATTAGAGCATGCAAATGATTAACCAGGCACATCATATTCACTTTAATAATACCATTACAATAGTAGTGCATTATGCCAGTAGCTTTAAAAATCACATATTATTTGATCTTTTTTTCACTGTACAAAAAATGAGGACAATGTATGCAAATTATTTGGCACCAAGTGTAATGATTAGTGTGGATTCAGCATTTGGGGAAACTAGTTAAAGTTGATAGCCTTTATAAAATTGCACTATTAGATGAAAAATGTTATAATACACAGTACAACAAAACAGATTCAGCAAAGCCTGTTCTTTCTATCCACCAGTGTGGATATAAGAATTCTGGAGTGCTCTGTTAAAAAATTCTGAATCCATCTAGCTACTAGTATTTCACACTTGCAGCTTTGCAAATTCACTTACAGAGAACGAGCACTAAACAACCCAAAAAAATGCTTCTGTCCCTTCAAGAAGGGAAAGTAAGATTTTAATCGATCAATGTAAAATACATATCCAATCACTTAAAAAGAAAGGCCAGGAATTAAAATTGTTGGTTTTAACAGATCTTAATCATTTTTATTTGTTTATCATATGTTTTGCATATGATTTGCAAAGAATTTTCTCACTCTTAATGTTTCTTTTAAATATTTATCTATCAAACAAGAGCTGATGGTGTAGTATAACTTTCCAAGGACTAATGATGCCAGATGAGGACCACAAAGGTGATGTGAAGGCTGGAGAACCTCTCCTATGAAGAAGGGCTGGAAATTTTGTGTTGTTCAGCCTGAATTAGAGAAGGCTCCAGGGAGATCTTAGAGTAGCCTTCCAGTATCTAAAGAGGGGTTTACAGGAAAGCTGAAGAGAGATTCTTCAGGCCATGGAGTGATAGAACAAGGGGCAATTGTTTTAACTGACCCCTCTGAAAGAGGGCAGGCTTAGATGTAGAAAAAAATTTCTTTGCTGTGAGGATGTTGAAGCACCAGAATAGGCTGGTCAGAGAAGCTATGGATGCCCCATCCCTGTATGTGTTCCAGGCCAGGTTGCATGGGGGAGGCTGTGAGAACGCTGGCTTAGTGGAAGATGTTCCTGCCCATGGCAGAGGGTTGGAACTAGATGATCTTTAAGGTTGCTTCCAACCCAAACCATTCTATGAAAACACATCAGTTGGCTTTCAATATCCTGACCATCAGGTGTGCAGATCAGATGTTAACTTTTGCTGCTGTGATAGATACAGATTAGCTTTGCCTATTGGAAGGTATTTTTGAGTTTTCAGAAAAGTAACCTGTGTACTCTTCAGAGGTGACACAAATATCGCAGAATGCTGATATGCACTTGAAAAACCAAAACATTAGGCTTCAGTCTTGTAAATGAAAACTCTTGAATAGGTAAAAGAAAAATTATAAGAAAGCTACAGTGATGTGACGTTTATCTCATTGACACAGATGATTACAGATCTACTTGTTTGATTTCAAAAACTTCTAAGTATAATAATAATCTCAACACTTCTGTGACATAGAAAATATTGTCTTTAATTACAAAACTTGTATCAAGGCATAATGAGACTAGCAAAATACATGGTTGATTTGTAGAACAAACTCCTAAATTCCTAGCTAGTGCCCTTTCAAATGGAATAGTGTTCCCTTTCCAGCAGTTCAGAAATTATTAAGAAACTCAGTAGTCTGGAAACTTAAATACAAGCAAAGCGGTGATTCTTTACAGGAATAAGGTGAATGAGTACCTTGCTGCATAGGTAAAACCTTACAAAAGGAAGGCCTTCTAAAATCATGGCTCAGGCCTGCTACTTTGGCTAAGCAGAAAAGGACTACGGGAAAGTGACTCAGCTGAGTTAGAGGCAGAAAAACAAGGTATGTCACCATCGCGTGTTCACATCGTGGTGTGTGGTGGTTGGTTGAATTATGTTTGTTATGATTTAAAAGTATGTAACTGATAAAGGCCTGACTGCATAAAAAAGGCCTGTTTTTTACAATAAAGAAGCTCTCCTTTGCACATGCCTGGGGACCCTGCATCTCTTCGGACCCTCACCTCACAGTACCTCACCTCACATCATATCATTTCAGTGTAATAACTGCTCATAAAACAGGGGGATACCCTAAGTATGCAAGGTTTGTTACCAGAACAAAAAGCTGCTGAGTGGAAAAGTACAGTAGGAACATATGAATTGTCTGCCAAAACTTCCCAAAGACTGGCTGACTGATAAAGTCAGATCAAAAGTCAGTCAGAGAAGTCCTTTATTAAAGACAAAGTTGGTTGCTCTCAGGAAGGGCTCAGACTGACCATATCAAGGGCTTGTTATTCAGCTGGATCCATGCAACCGTACGAATAGAGAAACAAGTTCAATGCTTCAATGATCCTGCTACTCATACTGTGTTTGTGGGGTGCAGCAGGCATTGGTCTGACTGTGCAAGTGGCTTGGAACTGCATATGTTTGTACTGGATCAGGCCGGGTTTGAGCTTTCATCAGGGCAGCCCTTGTGGTGCCATTTTAGATACATCACCAAAACACTGGGGTAACACACGAGTACGTCAGTGACTACTGAGCCAAGCCGCACACCAATAAATCCTCTGGTTCTCACTCCACTACCCCAGCAAGAACACTGGGGGTGGGCAAAGGGTTCAGTCCTCATTCTCTGCTCCATCCCACTGTGGGGAGTGACCTGGTGGATGGGTGGTGCCTTAGCTGCCAGACAGCATCAGTTCACCACAGTATTATAGCCCACACAAAATCAAAAGCCTGTAAGAGAAGTTTCCAAGTATTTAGGAGTAACTGATACTTCAACGTGCCATGAATAACAAGGTCATGAATATACAATGCAATGAATACAGAAAGTTTTGCCATTTTAAAAGTCAAATATAAATAATATCTGGAGTAGTTGAGTATCTCTTTAGAAACAGTCCATATTTATTACAAAGAAGAAAAATTTCCTTTAAGTCAACAGTCAACAGGCAGAGTGAAAGCTTGCAGAAGGGAAGTAAGCAATTTTATCATGCTGGGAATGAAACAGTTTTCACATCACTTGAAATGAAAAAAAAAAAAAAAGAAAAAAGTATTGCCGCATTAAGTAAAGTCACTGTTACAAAATTCCACATTTCAGAAACATTTTACAACTACTGCCTCTGGAGTCTGACTTTGAATCAAGACCTAGTTTCAGATGTTATTTTATGCACAACAATGGTTCTACTGTCCTGAGCCACTCTGCAGATTGTGTGTCTCATAAAGCCTGCAAGATTTCCCTCTTTTGGCTACACTCTCACAACAAAAATGTATCATAATTCAGTATTATTTCAAACTTCAATTCCTTTTTTTTCCCCCTTTCAGTCTAATAATTTTAAATTTGCTCTGTTACTATAGAGATACCTACCTCTTACTCTTCTCCAAAAGTCTGTTTTGGTTCAAAATTAGGATAAAATAGTTCTTTGATCAGTGTACTGAATTAATAATCTTTCTAAATAACCTCTTCACAGGACACTAATTGGCTTTCAGAAAAAAGCATAAATTGTGCTTTAAGTGGCAGGATAAAGATCTAAATATCATGTCACTTATCACATGGAAGCACTGCCCCTTTTTTTTAATGCCCTTTCACTCATTTTGCACACTTTCTAGAATACATATCTTAGATCCTTTTACTTCCCTTCTGCTTTCTTTTCTCCATCACATGCTTGAATACTAGTTAGTCACTTATATTCACATGAAACACCTCATTTCCTATTCCACACGTGCTATGCTAAAGCAAACTACATTCCTTCAATATATTTTAAAATTTATTGCTGTTTAACTCATTTCGTGGTATGTATGGTAGGAATTTAAAGAAATATATTTGCTGATGACAAACTACAATCTTAGTTTGCTGTAGTTTAAAATTATTTAAATCACTTATTTTAATCAGGAATCAAGAAGCAGGATACCATTTATGTAGTAAATTTCATTTTTACTTTGCAGTTATGTAGTAAATTTCATTTTTACTTTGCAGTTATTTCCCTTAGGAAGATGTTCTACCTATTCTCACATACTGATTTGCAACTGCAAATTATTCCAGTTAATAAGTGGTTTTTGCTGCTAGTCACATGGAAATGCCACATGTATCCAAACATAAGCAAAGCTAAGACTATATAAGCTTATTGTACATTTGTGAAGATCTTCTATAGTTTATGCTAATAAATTTGAAATATCTTGGTTGATTGTTTATCTGTCTGATTAGTATTTATTTGTAATTTGTTTAAAATGTATTTTCTTGAGATTTTTTGTTTGTTTGTTTTTAACATTAAATATAAATGCACAAAGCAAGAATTTGCTTAATTTTTATGCTCTTATGAATATATCAATATAGGAATCAAATTCACCACTATGTATTTCCTGGACAAAGATAAAAAAAAATTAGATTTACATCATGGAGTGAATTGTAACAAATATCTCCCCAGCTCCCCTGCCCTTTGACAAAGAAGCGTTCCTACTTTTTCCAATTGCAATTTTGTGTATAAAGTGGATATTGAACAAATAAATTACAAAAGAGGAAGGATTGCTGGAACTGTAAGACAGTTCGCCACTACAACAAAGTACTGCAATATACTATTTTAATCTATGTTGCAGAATAGGTTAGAATGACTTCAGTGTGTAATGTGAGCTATAAATAACTACAATTTAAACCAAAAAAAAAGAGTAAATACAACCTCCCCCCAGTTAAGTTCAAAACCAAATTAAAGCAAAGCCTTTTGCTTTAAATATAACTCCTGTCTGTATTTTTAGCTTCAAAACAATAGGACTTACTTTCAGTTAAGTCCTGAAGGTCTTGGGCTTTTGCCAACTTTTCTGGAGACTGAAGTGCTACCTTGCCTTTTTCTTTCTCTCCTCTTTTTTTTTTCTTTTCTACTTTTTTCTGCTCTGCTTTTTCTATTAAGCAAAATAAAGATTAAATATTTTTCTTTCTCAGATAAAAACTTTCAGCCATCAAATGTCATACAGTGTAAATGCTTTAATAAGATTTTAGATAAATTTTTAAAAGAATCAACCACAAACTCTTTAAAGTCAAGAGTTGAGATACAATAAAAATCTAATGCAATTTAATTAAAATAAATAAAAAATAAAAAGTAGTCCTTAAGATGTAAATGAAGATTTACTGAGAAGGAGCCAGAAAGGCTACGGTTCCACCTTTTAGTTATTGCACAACTTTTATGTCCTTACTACAATGTAAGAAATTATTGTATTTCTGGCACTGTGCCAAATATTTTCTTCATGAGAGTCCTTGCTCTCATGCATCAGTAATTTAAAAAAAAAAAAAAATCACATAGACAATGCATAGATTCCCAATGGACATGGAAGTAGAATGTCTCCCACAAACCGAATATTCTTTGAAGTCTTAGAATTTAGACTACAGGAAAAGACTTCTTAAATGCATTAAAAAAAAAAAATCATATAATTATGGAATGGCTTGGGTTGGAAAGGATCTTAAAGATCATCTAGTTCCAACTCCCCTGCTGTGTTCAGGGACACCTTCCATTAGAGCAGGTTGTTCGAAGTCCCATCCTGGCCTTGACCTCTTCCATGGATTGGGCAACCAGAACTTCTTTGAGGAATCTGTGTCAGGAGCTCTCTACTGTCAGAAAAAATTTCCTTCTAATACTCAATCTAAACCTGCTCTCTGTGACTTTAAAGCTATTCACTCTTGTTCTATCACTACATGCCCTTGTAAAAAGTCCCACTCCAGCTCTCTGGTAGGCCCCCTTTAAGTATTGGAAGGTGCTCTAAGCCTTCTCTTCTCTAGGCTGAACAATCCCAGCTCTCTGACTGCCTTCATAGGAAAGGTTCTCCAGCCCTCTGATCATCTTAGTGGCCCTCCTCTGGACTCGTTCCAACAGGTCCATGTCTTTCTTGTGCTGGGACCCAGAGCTGGATGCTTCTCTCCAGGTTGGGGTCTCGCAAGAGCAGAGTAGAGGGGGAGACTCACCTTCCTCATCCTGCTGACCACACTGCTTTGGATGCAGCCTAGGATACAACTGCCTTTCTGGGCTGTGAGCACACGCTTGGCTCATGTACTGCCTCTCATCCACCAGATCCCCCATGTCCTTCTCCACACGGCTGCTCTCAGTTCTTCTTCCAGTCTGCATTCATGCCTCAGATTGTCTCAATCCAGGTGCAGCACCTTGCACTTGGACTTTCTGAACCTCATTAGATTCTCATGGGTCCAATTCTCAAGTTTGTCCAAGCCCTTTTGGATGGCATTCCTTCCTTCCTTTGTGTCAACTGCACAGTACAATTTCACAGCTTCAAAGAATCACAGTGGTCCAATCTGGTCCAACCTCCCTGCTCCACCAGGGTCAGACTAGAGCATATGGCACAGGATTGCATCCAGACAGTTCTTGAATATTTCCAGTTTAAAGCCATTCCTAGCGAGGGAAAGCCTCTCCGGGCAATGTGCTCCTGCTTGGTCACTCACACAGTAAAGTTCTTCCTCATGTTCAGGTGGAACTTCTTGTGCACCAGCTTCTGCCCATTGCTTCTCTTCATATTGTTCAGCACCACGGAGCACAGCTTGGTTTCATCTTCTTGGAACCCATCTTTTAGATACTTATACACATTGATGAGGTCTCCTCTCAGTTGTCTCTTCACAAAGC
Organism: Vidua macroura; assembly: GCF_024509145.1. Lineage (NCBI taxonomy): Eukaryota > Metazoa > Chordata > Aves > Passeriformes > Viduidae > Vidua > Vidua macroura. Next base: position 49,436,947 of record NC_071573.1, read on the forward strand.
TGAACAGGCCCAGCTTCCTCAGCCTCGCCTTGTCAGAGATGTTCCAGTCTCCGAATCATCTTCATTGCCCTCTCTGCTGGACTCACCCAGGAGCTCCATGTCTGTAATGTGCTGAAGAGTCCAGGTCTGGACACAGCATTCCAGATGAAGATTGAGTACAGGGGTAGGATCAGCTCCCTCGACCTGATGGCAATGCTCTTCCTAATGTATCCCAGGACATCATTGGCCTTCTTGACCCCCAGGGCAAACTGCTGACTCAGGGACAGCTTGTTGCCCACCAGGATCCCCAGGTCCTTATATCTCATGGTGACATGGATGGCTTTGTGTCATCCAAACATTAATCCCAAACATCAACAGAACATGTCAACACTGAAGCTTTTAGCCTCAGTGTTGGAGATTATAGAGCTGTATCAGACACGATGGTTCCCTGATTCTTAGTGATTTCAGTTACTAATGAACTTTTAAGTTTTAGGCAGGATTACATTTACTTTGTTTTCAGGGAAAAAAATGACAGCACCCTGTTGGATGAACAACAGTGCTGTTCCAAGTGACATGTCCATTCCAAACTCTAAAATGTCTACCACACTGATGGCTGGGTCAAAATGATAGCAGGATTTCCTAAGAAGAGAGAATACTACCTCAGCAAGGTAACTTCTAAGACTTTTATAACACTTTAGACATCGGGACATAGTATTTGGGATTCAAAGCGAGGAAGTCAGTGATTTTTCCAAAATTCTAGGAAGAAATAGAAATTTTAGCATGTGATTTGTACTCTCCAAAGGCATGAGAAGTGTTGCAAAATTGCACCCATGTCTTCAAGTTAAAAACAGCAACTAAGAAAACAGTCTCAAATAAAAATAAAGAAGAATAATATACTGGAACAAATAAGTTTCTAAATCTAATTTTTTTTAATTTAAATGTTAGCATGATTAGCAGCTCTTAAAGAAAACTATTGCCTCTACCCAACAGCATAAAATAAAAGTTGCAATAAATAAAAATGCAGGTAGATGTTACAACATATTTGTCATAACTCTGTAGATAATCACACTTTACAACACCCATTATGAAATGTATAATTAATTGATGGTCAGAGAAGTGTTGCCTTTGAAGAAACCCTCACCTCTCTGATTGGTATCTCTCTGCAAGGAACCAGACTTTAGAGAAATTACTGTGACATGGAGCTGAAAAAATCTCTGACAGTAAATGAAGCTATTTTTATAAAATAAAAGACTAGTACTGCTTCTCATGAGATCTATAGCTAAAACAAAAGTATTTTGAATATAAATCACTGCAACATGTTCAGTGAAACAACAAACCCACAGAGTTGTATGTGGCAATATATGCAAAACATACTTATTTGAAACGGAGATGATGTTAACCTTATTTATGCTTGGCCTACAAAAATTAGACTATGTAAAATTACAAACCTTTGCTAACGTTTTTGGCTGTCTCTGCTCTCTCAGTTGTATCTGGCATCTTACTCACAGATAAAAGTTCACTTTTTAACTCTGAGTCTCTGCTCTCTTCAGGTTTTGTGTCATCCTGAGTAATCTCAAGTTCTGGAGCCTTCTTTTCTGGCAACTTGAATTCTGGCACAATCTCTTTCAAAAAGCCCCAAACTTTGTCCAAGTATTCAGGCCTTTAAGAGAAAACAGAAATGTATATGTCATTTGTGGACATATAGGGATATTTCCAATAAGAGAAGAAAGTGTGATTTTCATTTAGACAGCACTATACCACGACTGACAGTCCAACTCTAAAAAATGCTACTGGGTTATTTTAGTAGATAGAACACACTCAGTGTCCGAAATATTTGTTGAGACAGCTTATGGAAAGACCCATAAAAAAAGAGATGGCGGTTAGAGATGTATGCAAATAAAGCATCCTTTCTCAAGATTTTTAGCAGATACAAGTTGTGGCAGAGAAACTTGCAGACCACTTTACAACTACACTATATAATATCGTGATTCTATCTCTGTATATTAAAAAGCTTCTCAAAAATACTTCCAAGCTGGAAAGTTTTTGATCTGATGTAACAGCTGCAGTCATGTTGATTTTCAACAGAAACTCAGTGATTCCAGAAATAATCTCAGAGTCATGAATGAGTTTCATGCAAGCAAACTGCATTCAACTTTTTTTAAAAAAATAAAATAAGTGATTGTAAAATGAGCTAAAGTCATCTTATACTACTATTCCAAAGACTCTGTAGTATTCACATTCTCATATTCCATTATATAATGTATTTGTAGTAAGTGAATACTGTTTTTTGCTGTTGAAGTTGTAAAACTAACTATAAAAAGAAATAAAATTTAGGCTACTTATATTTTTAAATCCATGAACTACATACACACTACTGTAGGACACAAATATATCAAAAACCTAAATAGCAAGCATAGCTTGAGACATAAAAATTACTGAAAAATGGAATAAAATATTCTTTGAAATTATTTATTAGCAAAATACGGTTATAAATAAACAACTATATTTAAGTAAATTATATATAAACCATAACTATTTGTTATCTATATATTCATTTGAATGTATATCTCAAAAGGCAAAAAGGTGTAATTCAAAAGAAAAGTCTAAATATTTAGTATCAGGGTAATTAATTTACTAAAAAGAATGTTAAGCAGAAAAGTCAGAATGCTTTTCTTTAAAAAAATAAAATTAACATAAAACACACAGGAAACAAGAAAAGCATTATCGTAGGTAGGAAACACTATTTTTGGTTGAAACTAGAAGTCTGATAACTGTTACAATTTAAAGGGTAGAAACACCATACTAGCTGACATTGATTACTTCCAAATTCATGACATGTGCTTCCTATGGTATATTCAGATATAAAATTATTATTATAAGCAGACATCTTAGAACTTCATACTAAATGAAACAGATTTCTGTAACCTCGTTTTCCTCATGCTGTTTAAAATTAGTTAAATTAATTTTATAAAGAACAGGCATCAGCATGATAAATAGCTTTACAAGAAACTGTATGACTTACAAAGAAAAACACAATAAAATTACATTTCTCAAAGGTACATTTCCCAAGTGCCTGAACTATAAACCATTCACTTTCCAAAATTGATGGTGAAGGACTTTTAGGGCTCAGCTTTATTTTTCATAATGCTTTATAGAATTAAATATTAAACAACTGATACATAAATTGTTAAATAAAATAACTTACTGGAGAGGAATAACTTCTGGTATCCATCCAGTCAGTGTTTGTAGAACTGTAAATTCCTCCATCTCTCTTTTTCCAGTTTCATGTATACTATAAGACAAAGCAGACTTATTACCATTATAATGTTACCAACTACAGTAAACTCTGTAGTCTACATTGCTTTCTGTAATAAGACCATGTAATAAGGAATAAGATCATACACAGAATAGTTTGATGAAAAACAAGTCATTACTTGCAATTTTAGGAGTTTTCCAAACCACTGCTGACTACTCCCCTACAAAGTGAATTATTTTAGCCATTATTTTACTGCTCTATCTGGTACAATGGCATTTTTTTTCCAACTTTGTTAGCAAGCATACTATGTATACTTGCACACAGTTCAGGGTTGGAGATTGGGTTTGAAATCCCTTACGCTAAAACAGGGTTATGACTCTACAACTTCCATTTCCTAAGCCGCTCCTCTAGCTTCCAGGTTATTCTGAACAAGCTGATTCACTCTAGCTGGTTCACTCACTTCCAAGCTGGTTCACTTCTACTCTAGCAAAGTTCACTCTTTCAAACTGACACTCTGCTGGTCTCTGGAGGGGTTTCCTGAAAGGACCAAGGCAGAAGCCATCACTTGTATGGCTAACCCTTGTGCTCTGGAGAAATGCAGTATGTCAATCACATTCCTGCAAACAGAATTTCATAACAGGCACCTCTCGGCAACTCCTTAGCCTGTGTCAACATACTTTAGATGACTCTTCTGACAAACATAACTTGATATGATGAGAACAGGGAAGCTTCACTACCCAGATGTGTGTTTTCAATTATTTTCTCAAAGTTATTAATTTAAACTCTTGGTGTTCATTCCTCATCTCATAGGAACCTGTAGCCTTAATTGTAAATTACTGCATCATAGGCACATACAACAGCACAACTGTAGCAAAGGTATCAAAAACAGCTCACAAAACTGTACTTTCAATATTGTTTGAGTCAATACTGGTCAAGGCTCACAATAACAATTTCATTAACAGTTCACAGGTACTTCTGTTTAGCAGAAAGCCACATGTGAAGTTTTCAGGAATAATGTCAAACAAATGAAGCAAATAATAAGAGTACTCCAGTTTCTTTGTGAGTTTTCTGTGAATAAATTTACAAACACATCTAAAAATGAAACCCTGTGCCTTCTGTAGCTATAGAGGATTTTGTTTTATTGATTTAAGTGTCAGCTTTCGGAAGTGTATAACTGTCATTAGAAAATATATTTCCTATGTATACTAAATCAACCTTTTGCTGTTACCACGTGACTTCACAAAACAAACCAAAAGTGAGATGACAAAACATACCTAGTATTTGCTAACTTAATTATAGCTTTGGACAGCAACATTGGCCAAAGTTCATTTTGGCAGGTTGTAGCTGGTAATAACAAATTCTCCTCTTCACTGAACGGCATAGTGTCATCCACAATGATCTTTCTCCAACACCCCTGTGACAGGGGAAGGGGAGGAAAGCAGAAAGAAAAAAACTAGTTTGTGGGCTGGCAAGTTAAGAGTATGTAAGAGAACTTTTAATGCTTTCCCAAGAACCCAATTCTACTGTAACTTGATTTACATCACAGATGGCTTTAAAAAAAGTTCTCACATAATCTATGAGAAACATGGAAACAGCATTCATAGCATTTTATTACTGCTCTGACTTATTTGTTCCAGAGATTAATCTAATTGCTGCTATTTCCAAATATATTTCATCTCATATGTGTAGCACATCATGTGCATGCATTCCGTATTGTTTCTTCAGTTGCCATGACAGATGCCTGAGAAACATTAATGATTAAAAAAAAGGCTTAACTAAGATAGCAGCTTTTTAAATGCCTCTTTAGATATCAGTCTGGAAAATATTTGTGATATAAACAGTCCCCCTTGCTTCCCAAAAACTACCTGGGGATATTGACTGGCAGTTAGTCTCCTGTTAAGCATTACAACAGTACTTTATAAAACACTATACTAAACTACACAAAATGATCAAATGTAAAAAAAAAAAAAAAAAAAAAAAAAGATATATTAAAAAAATTCTGTATTTCCAGGATAAGAAACAAACAGGTAAGACAAAGTACTGATAGTACTGATATCTCCAATATCAGATACTTCATTAGTAAACTGAGCTAATATTCCACAAAATAATCTTGTCTACCATTCTCCAAATAAAACTCTCTGTCCTAATGATGAAGATATAATAGAAAACAGGTGGGCCAATAGCAATTACTTCTGTTAATTCACTCACAAAATAATGAAGAATGACCAAATCACTAAAGTGTTCATCATGTGTTATCAGAGTGCAAAACTATTGTTCTCTGTTTGTAACTAAACTATGGATTCAATCTGAAATGACAGCTGATTAATGCTATGAATTCTATATGTCTAACGTGAAAACAAATTTAGGCCAGAAGTCAAAGATATTCAAAAAGCATAAGAAGCTAATATTTTTTAGGATAAGAACCATTATGTGACAACCAAAACAAAATATTTAAACTTCCCTAGTTTGAAAAGGACCTAGTCAGGAATATGATCACATATTCATCTCCTCTTCCAATAATTGCTGAAGTTCACTAGGGAGAACAGAACAAGTTGATAAGTAAAGGAAAAGAAACAAACAAAAAAAATTTTTTTAATTTTTAAAAAGTGGGGCAGGTCTACAGAGGGAAAAAAGTGAGAAAAAAATAACTACAGGAACAAGTTCAATAAACCTCAGGAATGCAAAGTGAAAGTAGAACATGGGACAGAATTTATTTATTGTGTCAATTATGTGAAGAAACCATTATACACAGGTTTGATGTCGTGCACAACAATGCCTTCAGGATTCAATGCAGAACCTTAGTGAAATCAGTTCGTTATTCTTCCACCTTTTGCCATCTTTTTCATTTAATTTTCTACTTTCTCCTATGAAATATCTTTCTCCTCTATTTCTTCTGATATTTTCTTTCCTTGTTTATACATTTTGTTTGATCTTCCAACAGGTGACCCTCTTTCGTTCCTGTTTTTCTTTTTGCAAAATACAGCTGAATACTCAGAGGGAAAAAAAATGAATAAACACGCAGGCCCAAACAGAAAAAAAGACAAAGAGTGTTACAAAAAGTGACGAAAGTGACAAAGAAAATGAAGCACACTGGTAACTCTTAGATATGCTTTGAAATGTAGTCTTTTACCAAATGACTTCATAATATCTGCAGCATTAACTTCACACACAGAATAATGTCCTCTGCTGAGGAACTTGGACAACACAATGTATGCCTTCTCAAACTCATGCAACTTATTTCTGTATGAATATACGATATTCCACAAGTGAAGGCAGTAGTAAGGGGTGAGGAAAGCACAGGCATGTAAATCAGGTAAGTGCTCCCCTTACAGAGAAGGTCACTTTCAAGCTTTTATTTCCAACTCACTGTCTCAAAAATGTTTTCAACTTTGGGCAACTGGAAGTTTAGTAGGGTTAGTTATATGTCTTAGCATGCTGTGACATTTTCTGTTTCCAAAAGGCAAATGTAACTGAAATAATTCCAACAACATAGATAACTTTTAGATGTCAGTTCTTTTATATGTTACTATTTCTTTATTAAAATGAGGTTCAATATGTAATTAAGTGTTCCCTGTTGACTGCCAAATGTGTTAAGAAATGATTATCTGTTATCTTTAGAAATCCTTGGGATGTTTCAGTTTTACCAGTACCTCTTCAGAAAATGGTCCGCACACTGGAAGTATCTAACTATCTTTAAATACACTCAGAAACAAATAGCTTTGTAAAGTCAGCCAACTGAATTACTTAAATATAAAAAAAAAAAAAAAAATAGCCTAATATACCAGAGGTGTGGGCCACATGTCTGACTCTACTAAGCATTTGCATCAAACCTGAAAAACTACAAAAATATTGCCTTTGCAAGTAATAATACTTTTATCAGGCCACAAGTTGTACAAAAATCACATGAACTGTAAGAGGCATTTTAATTAAAAAGCATTCAAATCAAAAATTTGTCAGTTTTTCTACTCCTAAAAATCTAAGTATTTTCAATAATAAAATGTATGTCCAGTAATCATTATGTCCAATAATCATTAAAATTTGCCATGCTAGTTGCATCACATTTTTGTATTTTTGGAGGAAACTACTCACCATCCAATAAAGTTTCAATACATATTTTCCAAATTTATTGTACTGTGGTATGTGTTCCTTTGTAGCTTTACATAAGGCATAAATGTGTTCCCAAGGTTTCCAAACAAGTGTGGGTGTTTCACTATTTAAGGAATTTTCATTATATATCCTCCAGAGAGCATAGATTTCACTTACAATCCATCTCATCAGCTAAAACAAGAGAAAAATATAAAAAAATTCTTTTCAAGTAACACATTTTGAAAAAAAAGTCAAGTTATAATGATCAAAGAATAAAACAGATCCTGTTGTAAATAAAAAAGTGACATAAAAATATAGCTATGGTTTAATGGAAAAATTAATTTCACTGTCACAACTTATCTTAAAATCATTACAATACCTATCTACAATAACACAAGACTTTGTGAAACTAAGTAAAGGCACAGTATAAATAAAGGTATTCATCATTTAACAAACTAAGAAATACGACCTTAAAATAAATTATGTCACAGGACTTGTGAGTTGTCACTTGCTTAATTGCTTTTAAAAAGCCAGCTGCTAAAAGTCAATATTCCCTTGAATAGTCATTATTTGTACTCAGTAAAGGAAATCCTAAATTATTAAATTTACTTAGAAGTTTTTAATTCTTAAAATAAGAGCTATAAGAGCTTTAATTAATCATGTTTTATGCATGTGTTTTTATAATATGCAGATTTATGATGTATGCCATACTTTCAGAAGTATTACCAACCTGTTACAAGGATTTATGTATACTGGAATGAAAGAAAGCTTTTACTACAAGAAACTTGCCCTAAATTTAATTAGTGGTTCTATGGACATTCTAAGAAACTTGTTCTAAAATAAATTAGTGATTTTTCAGACTTAAAAATTTATAAGATTGGTCTTCTGGTGTTTCCTCCCTTATATCTCTGGTGCTGAATTTTGAATTTGCATTGACATATTGAATGAAATAGAAATTATTAAGTAATATTACATTCAGTGAGGCACTCAGATGCCTGGTTTATATTTTCCCATGACCTGCAGAAATTCAGTAGACCTTTATTCAACTCTGGAGATACGGAAAAGACTGTCTGGATCACAGACATTTGCACACACATGCAGACCCACTAGGACTTCCAGAAAGTTTGAATAAAATATATAAATCCTTTCTAATACAGCCTTTATTTACTCTATACAATATTATCCAGGAGTAATTACCTTAGTTCATAGACTGCATATATATATTTTTTTTAAAGTTTGGAAAACCTCTCACTATCACTGATTTTTTAAATTCCAAAAAAGGTAAACATAAATTACAATAATCTAGATAATTTCTTGCCACTTTATCCCCTTCATTCATTTTCCGCTTAAAACACTTCTCACAACTTATTTCTTCTTTGTAGGAATTTGGAGTGAAATTCAAAAAGTTAAAGAAAGATAAAAATTAAATCATTTTTTTAAAGGGACATTAATGTATTTCCACTTACCTCACAGCAAAATATGTGCTCATTTGCTGAAACAAGATCAAATGAGGTTTCATTTTGTACTACCACAGGAACCTAGTAGAGAATAAATTAGTTAAGTCCATAACTAAATTATCTGGAAAAAACTAAATTAACATTAGCATTTAACTGCAGTGACCATGCAAATGTTGGACATCTGGCAAACATTTGAAAACTAGAAGTAATCATCTTGTAGATGGCTTGGTATTTCTTAATAAAACTTCCTTAAAATGTAGGTTCAGAATTCTTAAACAATGATTATTATTTTTATTAGGATACTTAAAGAGCATCAAATTGAATAATCATATAAGTAAATTGAGATGCCCTCAATTTCTTAAGATACTTGCAGTTCTGCATTTAAATCATGATCATAACACTGTCTTATATTTTGAGATTCCCTTAGCCACCCACCAGGGTTCACAGTGATTTATTTGCTCTCGGTCAGTTAGATAGCAGTATTGTCTGAACAGCAACTTTATCAAACCTTTGGCTGCATTACATTGTGTTCATGACTATTTTCTTCTTTTACAGCCCATTTCCTTTTTGTAAGCAGTTTAGTAATAACAGACTGGGATTGCAGTTTATTGAACTAAATGTATCTGTGCCTCTCATCACATATTGGTGTTCATTGCTTGATTCTTTGCTTACCACACTATTGGCTTGTTTATGCTTTCTTTTATAGTTAAAATATATCAGGTAACAAATAATTCTTAATAGCCTTTCATTGCTTGACATTTACATTAATTTTTAGATAAAATCTCTGGTAATCATTGCTTGTTGATTCAAAATGTATTGGACCAAAAGAAACATCAAAGATTTAATCAGTTTCTAAAGAAAACAAATGCTTTCTTCATAGTACTCCAGAGATAGATTTTAAAAGCTACTTTTAATACAGATATATGTTTCCATGACTTTCTGGGCCACCAGCTCTCTTGCCCTCATCTTTCAGATACCTCCACTCAGTTTATGCATTTTGGCAGTGTTTCCTATCCAACCTTTTGGTCTTGTCAATTACTCCTCTGACCTCTCCCTTTCCCTCCATTAAAAATAAAACTTAGATCTGTTTAGGGTCTATTTAATAAAAAATGTAACTAACAAGCTGACAAAAGGAAAACTGACGAGCCTGAAAAAGTTGGAATGGTGGTCCAAGTTCTTTAAAACTTCAATATTTCATCTGAAGTAAATCATGTAAGCCCTTAGATTAGAAACAATATTGGAGAACACTAATCTTTGAAATGGGAGGATGTTTGTTGTCTCTGCAATTAATTTTAAAGTTAAACTGATTAACAGTTGTGCACAATTTTAAAATGTTATGGTTACCTTGCAGACAAGTACTGTCCAAGACATGTACTCTGTGTAGCCCAGAAAAAAAATATTATAGTTGAAGTGGAAAAAAGCAATGTAGTTCTGGTACAGTTAGTTCATGGTTTAATGACAAATATGAATACTTCAGACACCTACTCAGGTGGAACATGCAGAAATTTTTCTGCCATGACAGTAATTTTAAAATAAGAATAGAGAAATAGAAGACATCTATAAAAATAGAAAGGCATCTCTCTGTCCAGTTGTCTTCCAAATGAACATGGGAGTCAAAAAGTGAAGCAGATGTGGGAGGATACACGACCATGATGTTTTGCACCAGGAAATGCTGGTCCATGGTGGTCTTATCCCATTAATAAATTTAATTAATAATTAAATCTCAGATTCTGTATAGTATCATTGAGAATGCTATTATTACAGGTAACTGTAAAGAATGGGATTAGTATAGGTAATCTTATGTCCTTTTAGACACTGAGAAACCCATATTGTGTGGCATCTAGCAGGCCTCTGATTCATCTATGCAGCATTCTGTGCAGATCCCATCCATTTTAGTTTTGCTGACCTATGATACTATTTGAGCTATGGAAGGATATTCTTACAAGAAAATAACTCCGCTGACAATTTCTGCTGTAAAATGAAAGGAAGTTGAAGAACTTGCTGCTGTGGTTACATAAAGTCAAGGAGATGCAGGTGATACAATTGCCAGTAAGGAGCAGGAGCTGCCTGCAGGTTCCTCCACCACCAGCAGCTGGGTGAGCTCACCCTGGGCCCAGGGTTTCCAGCACCAGGGCCCAGCCGTGTGTGCAGCACAGGTGAGCTGTCACATCTGTCACTGAGCCCTCATGTACACTGGTCTCCAGGACAGGACTGACTGAGTGGTCAAGTGGCTTTTACCTGTTGAACTAACTTCCTCTGCTAATTTCACGCTACTTTTCACAAGTTAGGCAATTAGCATTTTTTCATCATGACCTTGCTTGTTTCTTACCTCTTTTCTTAAGAACTCTTGTGGACGTTTCCATGAATGCACTTTTAAGGATGCTGGCAACCTTATTTTCCCTTCAGGATCATCAAATACAGGCTACACAAAATATGCATGAACAAAAATTGACCACTTTTAATATACAGTAGATACAGAAGACATACAGTATTGTATCTTTTAATATACAGAAGATACAGTATTGTATTGTCCATTCGATTTAAAATAATATATTGTTCACAGGATAATCACTTAAGGAGCAAAACAGCATAAAAAAGAACTAATAGTATATACAACTAAACAAAAAGAGTCCAAAGCCCAAGGTGAAGATGCAGCACAAAAGCCACCTCCAGTATCCAGAGAAGTTTATACAATCTGCATTTTTTCTAAGAGGTCTATATGAAATGATTCTTTTTCTTTTCCCCTTTCAGAAAGATCTCCAAAAAAAGGTTAAATTTTTAAGTCACTTACTCTTCTACCAAGTTATTCCTATGTACTTTTTCTAACTCACTTATTTCTACAGCTTTTTAAGGTGAAGACTGAAAGTAAATATCTAAAGCAATTATTAAGACACAAAAAAATCATATTCCATGCATTTAGCACTGCTATAGAATCCAAAGAGAGCTATAATTATACAGCTTGCATTAGCCCATTAAAGAGAGGCTCATACAGTTTTCAAACTTGCATTTTTGAAGTTATGCTTATCCTCCGTGTGCACAGAAGGCGTCAGGAAATGTGGTATCTGTTTACTTACTGGCAAAATGTGGGATGAGGACATGCCTCTGATACAGGCTGTGCTGACTGAGAAGCTAATCAATTACAGGGTTAATGCCTTTTATTTGTGCCTAGATTTTCAACAGCTTCTAGGCATATTATAAATTTGTGAGTGTTTCACAGTCTACAATGCACCCTGTCTTCCACAGACCAGAGAAAGAGTTGCCAGGAACAAAAATCTATGCTACTCTGAGTTCTTAATGATTAAAGGAAGGCAAAACAAAGTACATCACAAAAGCATAAAAAACGAACACAAATCAAAGACTCTCAAATAACCTTCTCCCCACATTTTTTTTTTTATTATGTAAGTTCCTTCAACATAATAATCTGCAACAAGCTATTTCAGTACCTGAAGGAAAAAAGATAAGCTAGGAGGGAGGATAGGGAAGGAATGCTTTAGGAATACTTTTTTTTTTTTTCTGAAAGCCTAAAGAATTCCTTGAAGCCTGGACCACATAAAACTGTATTAACAGAGTTTATATTCTGCTTTCAGAGACATCCAACTCTGACTTCACAGCATAACAGGAAAGTTTAGCTTTCAGACACTAGATAAACCAGAGAAAGGAGGTAGATGGGAATGACATGACACCATGCAAAGTAAAAAAAAAAAAAAAACCAAAAAAAAAAAAACCCACAAAAAACATCTGGAAAGATAAAAGATAAAACCTTTCTTCAGCTTACTAGTGCAAAAAATGATTTGAAGAAGAATATTATAGGTCTAGCTAAACCTGGCTGAAAAAAATCAAGTTTTAACTTATTTTTTATTTAAGGTGGCTATAAGAGATGAGAGCCAAGTCTTATCTTAGCCAAGTTCATGCTCAACCATAAGTTTATGCTCAACCATAAGTTAGAACTATAAGTTCTACAGGAAGGACATGGAAGAAATGAGCACAAGACACAAAGAAAGGTCAAATGCATAATCTCAGCAACACAGTGCACAGCTCTAAGAGTGGGCATTGTGTATGGGTGGTTGGTAAAAGACTTTCAGTGTGACAAGGAAAGAGATCAGCTTGATTTCTTTGCTTTTTTCTAAGAAAATAGGACTGTTTATATTTGTGTTCCAAGTGTACTTCAAGGTTGTGGATGACATTGCTAATTTTGTTTCCCACTGAAATAACCTATACAAATGTTGAATTCTGGCTACCTGCTTGGATCAAAAGAGGTCACGTTGCAAAATACTTTAGATCTGTAAATTCATCTGCTGTGACTGGCATAAGATGTGACTTTAAAGATGCAAAAGGAGCAATGTTTCATACAGCTTGTAGCTGAAGAACTGAAGAGTCCAGTAAACAACTCAGAACACCTCTTGTGCTAAAATAGAACATTTTCATATATAGTTAATTTGCAGTTTATATATGATAATAATAATGTCTGGTAGACCTGACAAATTAGTGTTAGATAAATGCTGAGTACAGCCCAAAGACACCAAAAGCGGTAAAGGAACAGGACTCGACAAGTTAATGACAGTCTTCAGTACAGAATGTACACCTTCTCTCAAAACGATACTTTGGCCCCGCAGGAGTATAATAATAGTCAACCTTAGGATAAGAAAAAAATAATCTAGAAATATGTATGGAAACATAAACATAATACACAAGGACACATTCAGAAGAAATATATTAACAATGCAGAATTTGCATATAAAATAGGTGATAAATCATGGTATTTAACGCATTTGAAATTTCATTTTAAGATGCTGAGGTTAAGAAAGTTTTTAAGAAATAAGTTTACTACTATTCTATATGGAAGACCCATACATTCTGCAGTGATAACCAGTGTGAAGGAGTAAAAATCCATGAAACGTTTAATTCATTTCAAAGTTGGAAAACAGGAATTTTTCAACATCTGGCAGGTGCTTACTTTCTGCAAAATGACAATATGTTCCCTCAAATCATTCCCTACATCTAGAACTGCAGACAGTGATTCACATGTCCAGAAACTGCAGTGTACAAGAGAAAGTACTTCAACATCCATTTTTGCCATAAAAAAGTCAGATGCACCAAACCTTTTGAGTCCACAGAAACTGCAGTGCCCTGAGGAATGTGTCAGTGCCCTGACATACTACAACAGTTCAGCTGTTCCCACATCCCCATTTTTAGTTATACTATGAAATAGATTTAAGGGTTGTATTTTTTTTAAACCATTAATGTACACACATTAATGCACACAGATATGTTAACAGTTCATTTTAAAGGCAGCAAATAAACAATACACAATACTTCTAGTTTATTACTGTAGTTTAGTAGGGAACTATTTAAACATATTGAAAATATATGATTGAAAATAAATATATTTATCAGTAATACATTATTTTGAAGTTGTGACAAATACTCTATTAAATACAAGTACAAAAAATGAAGTGGAAATAATATGTGTCACACAACTTACTGAAATTTGACCTTTTCCAGGTTTTTCTTTTCCAGCTTTTCCAGCATCCCATTTTTCTCCATTGATATCTGCATCATTCCATTCTGGCCAAATAGGAAATCTCCACTTCTCATCGGAAGCAGCTACCCTGGAAAGCATAGAAAACACACAACAGCATAAATAAAAATGAACAGCATTATTAGACAAGGGTAGTAGAAAGTATTTTATCTTATAAAATATTCTTTCTTTAAGGTAATAGGAATTTTAGTGGTTTTAACTATGTTAACTTTTTGTCACTAAGATAAGCAAACTTATCTTAGAAAGTGCTTGTTGTTATTAGGTATAAACCAACAAAGTATTTAATGCATTTATACTTCTGCTGAAGTAAATTGGGTAGCTGAAGCACAAAAACAGATTTTGAAGACAGTTTTTCCCCTCTTCTTTTCCCCTGCTTCAAGCCACATGGTTCTCCTTTCTCTCCTGTGCCAGTCCTAGCATTCATCACTCAGTTCTTCTGAAGGCGTTCTTTCTTTTTTTCTGACTTATTCTCTTTTGATAACCAGAAGGAGCTTGCCATGGATAAAAGATGCCCTGGGGAGAAGGACTCCTACTTCTAGGCATCTGGAAGCTGCTAAACCAGCCAGTGCTCTCTCCAGGCAGTTTCATTCTCAGGGCTCTTGTGCTACCAGCACTCTCACTACTTTCTCTTGGGTTTCACAATCCTGGCAATAATTTTGCTGAGGGTGAAAGGATTTCCACAAGACTAATACACAATGTGTTCATAGCCACAAAGCAGCACTAGTGCACCTTCATCTTTCCAGTGCATACAAAGGGCTGAAAAACTGAATTAGCTAGAATATTCATTCAATGTTCCTATATATAAATGCAACAAAATGTGTAACTACATTCCAAAGTCAAACACAGACTACTTAAATGATTAGTCTGACTAAGGCAAATGTTGTCTAGCAAATGACACCTGAAAATCCTATTAAGCTCCATCACCCAGAAGGTGGAAGCAGGGACAAGTCACTTGGGGAAACAGAGGCATTGCTCAAGTGTACAGCAGTGAAACTACAAAAGCAAAAGCTCAGCTGGAGTAGAAATAATCAAAGGACGTTAAGGACAAGGAAATAAAGCTCCCATAAGTACATTGGCAGCAAAGGACAAATAAGGAAGTGCATGTCTGCTGCTCAGTGGGGTGGGGAACAGCTTAGTGACAAACATGGGAAAGGCCAAGATACTCAATGTCTTTTTGTGTTTCGGGTTTTGTTGGCAAATTTGGCTCTCCCCAGTCCAAGAGTCTATTTACAGAGTCTGTGGGAGTCAAGCATTACCCACAGTAGAGGAAGGAACTGGGCAGCACTTAAGCCAACTAGACACACACAGCTCCATGGAACTAGCTGCAATGTGAGCAAAGGTACTGAGGGAGTTGACTGATTTGGATTTTGGTAATTGCAGTACTTGGCGACACTTTAAACTCAAATAGACATGGATCTAAGAAACCTGATGTAAACTGCTCCTGCTTGAGTAGGAGTTTAACTAAATGGCTCCCAAACACACCCTTCAATCAATGTTTTTCTATAATTCCATAATACTTTAGCAATAGTAAGGACAAAGACATGGGTAAAAATAAACGTTTCTCACTGTCTAGACATTAACTACATTCATCCACACTACCAGTAGCTTTTAATGGAAGACAGCTGTTAAAATTCAATACCATCTGTGCCTTCTGCTGTGCAAAAACCACCCAAATCTCTCTAACTGGAAGGAAGATGTATTCTGTAGAGTGATACTTAGATTTATATTTTCATCTTTGTCACCTCAGTCATCTGTAAATTGACTCTATTATGTTTGATCTTACATTAATGGCATAATATTTTCTCTAGTTTTTCTTGAAGACTCAAATGATGCTTCATTCTGTATTCAATAATATTTAACAAGCAGTTGAAAACTCTGAGGTGTTTATCAGTTTCTCTGTACCATTTCCAGTTGTTTCAAAGAATCTGCTGCATCTGTGCTAACTGCATGCATGAAGAACAATGAAAAACTAAGCACTGGCTGTATCAACAGATTCAACATTTGTGATATTTTGAAACCTGAACACTTCAAACACTGATTTAAGTATGACTCCTGGCAGTTTCTAACACATAGTAAAAAAATTATAAGTTAAAATTCTCATTTTTTGTACTTCTTTCTTACTTCAGATGAAATACGAATGGCATACTTATCAATTTTAAATACTTAAGGACTAGTCTTTTTTTTTTTTTGTATCTTTTTTCTACTTTTAAATCTGCATTTGCTCTTCTACATATTTGTAGAGAAGCATGGAAATTTCACTTACTGGTAACAATAATAAAGATATTCTGACACCATTCACAAATAAAATTAATTATAATTGCAATAATTTGTAGAACCATAGAATGGTTTGGGTTGGAAGGGACCTTAGAGCTCATCTAGTTCCACCCCTCCTGCCATGAGTAGGGGACACCTTCCACTAGACCACGTTACTCAGAGCCTTTCCTCATTTCTTGCTATAAGATTTCTAAGTGCTTTGGGACCATAATAGAAATAAAAAAGCATAATTTCAAAATGCAGCAGTGAGATATGGAAGACTTACTTAGCTTACTATCACACTAAGACAGAAAATAACTTTCCACCACACTTTGACACAACAGAATACCCTCAGCATTAACAATGGGGAAGACATGGAAACAATGCTACCTATGATTGAGATACCTAAACTAAGTTGTGGAAGTCTAATGCTACTGCTTCTCAAAAAGGATAATTCAATAAGACCTGGAAAATTAAAAAATAACTGCAATTTAATTGGTCTCCAAATATAAGTAATAAATAGTAATAAATGAAAAAAAAAGACAGATGAATTAATTAAAATACTTCATTTGAGTAATGTCATTAAGAAGTTCCTCTATTACAAGAATTGAATAATATAATTGAGAATTCTTTGAAATGAACTGTAAGATACAAGGACAATGCAAATGACTGCTATTTTATGCTCAGGCTGGATAGGTTCATTGTGCAACAGTATTTATAAAACCAACTCACTGGCAGACTTCCTTTTAATCCTGTGCTAAACCCTCAAGGAGAAAAAGGAAGAATAAATTGCCAAATGAAATACCATGAAGTTGGCAGTAATTCACCTCTGACCCTTAAAGCAGCTTCTCCAAGAATACTGGTATAATTGATATAGTGCCAACAGAGGAAAGAAGGGACGGCATGATAGACAAGCACAACAGGGAAAAAGCAGACAGATTGCAACCTAAGTTTTTCAGAGACTTCAGATTTAATACAGAGACAGGAAACAAGCCCACTGGAAATGTGCTCTCAAGTAATACAGTCATTTAGTCTGCAGACATATGCACTACCACATTCTGCAAGCAAGATCTTGTCAGCTTGGTTAATGGAGTCTAGGAGGCAAATATTTTCTTCCTGAAACACATAAATCTAACTGTAAATTATCTATGACCATTCCTTAGAGAGGGAACCGAGCAACACTGAAGGGAGTCTTCTCAAGAATTACAGAAGTATTGGTAGGTACTTTCAAACAGCACGGCTACTCCAACATTCCTTTCCCAATACCTATGTCAGTCTGGATCATCAGACAACAATAACTTTGTGATTTTTTTAGAAATCATGAAGACACCAAGAGGCAGGAAAAAAAAAAAAAAGTGTCCCTTTCTGTGGATTGTTTGAACAGTCGTAAAAAAAACCTTCTGTCCTCAGTAAAGCTTTGATATTAGGAAAAAGAGGGCAGAGAACAAACAGATGCTTCAACTTTTTCTCCAAATCTGCACTGCAGGGAAGCTACTTAAGTTTTTCTCTTTTTCCAACCTCAAAGACAAAAGACTCCTTTGAAGACCTTATTTATAGCAGAAAGTTCTTTTAAACTATAATCACTGAAATGATTTTTAAAATGTAGCATCTGAATATCTTAGAAACTCAGAGCAGAAACCATGGTAACGCTCAAGTTCATAAGAATCTCTAAAGGATACAAGAAAGTTTGGCCAAGTATCAGTAACTCTGTGCAAAATTATTTGCTCTTTTTCTTCATATCTAGTGCCATTCTTCAGAAGAGAAACTAACAGAATGAGTCACAATCAGATTATTTAATAAGCAGGTAATAAGGTAATAGTTCCCTCCTTAATATTAGCATAGTCAGTAGCAATTACAAAATATTAATGAGTTGTTTACAATACCTTGCCATTAGTCTTATCTTGGCTACCGGAGCCAAAACTTATAGGATTCTCTGCAGAAGCAAAATAGTCTATGTGTTCAGAGCTCTCATGTTTGGGAAGACCCAAGCCATGGATGCAGTTCAGGTATGATGAGCAGAACAAATAATTGTAAACCATCTATGCTGCAATCACAGATGCTTGCAAAAGCCTATGACAACAGGTTTTATTGTCATTTCATTTTTATGTACTGGGGTAGGAAGAAATCCTAGGAGGACTTTCTTCCTTCTGAGGAAGGAAGAAAAAAGAAAAAAAAAGCACAGAGTACTTTCTGTGTGAAGCAAGTTCAAACTGGAAAAGTAAAGTGACGATAGACAGGAAAGATGAACACCAACTGATTATTCTTTCTAGACATATAATTTTTAAAGGGGTCTGTAATTTAGGTCACTGTTTCCAAGTGTGGTTTTCTCATTTCTAAACATAGCTGATGTCCTTATAGGTGTCAGACAAACTACTAATAGACCTCAGTAACTTGTCAAGAATGAGCCTCTTTTGAAGGCACACACATTTGCTAAGAGAGATGTTTACCTAGCCTCACATTTAGCTTTGCCAGCTAGAAGTCCACGTTTTCTTACCTTTATTTGCCTTCACATTAATGGAAACCAAGTTATTCCTTCTTGGTTTGCTTTCCAGATTCTAGGAGGAGGAAGAAAAACCCTAAATGCCAAATCCCCTGTGCAAATTTTACACAGTAGCATGCCTTGGACATTATTTGAAAGAAAACTTAATAGAAAATAGCAGTTTAAAAGCCCTGTAGGTTTTAAGACTTTAATTTTTTGTTCACTCTCGTTTTCAGCCTGATTCCATTTGTTGCCCTAAAAATATTGTCTGAATTCTTATCCTTGTAGTTTTAGAATTCCAGCTAAAATTGAGTATCACCTGCTGTTTTGATCCATTTATCCCAACTAAACCTTTTTGCTATATAAAAACTCAAAGTCAGAAATTGAATGTAAAACACTGAACCAAGTAATAGACTTTTGCCATGTGTTACAGGAAAAAAAATGAAGATGTATTCAAAAAATTGGTGACAAATAGACAGATAAACAACTGAATACTTAATTTAGATCACAATGGATTTGTTTTATCTTGTGTGACAAAACCTATGTAAAGCAAAAAATAAAATTTGTTCTTTTTTTTTGGAGGAATTCCTGTAAAATTCAACCTTTGTGCTCACAGCAAGCTCATGTACAATGTTAGAATTT
The DNA here is from genome assembly GCF_024509145.1 of Vidua macroura. Classification (NCBI taxonomy): domain Eukaryota; kingdom Metazoa; phylum Chordata; class Aves; order Passeriformes; family Viduidae; genus Vidua; species Vidua macroura. The sequence goes on from NC_071573.1 coordinate 49,456,638, forward strand.
TGGACCCTGATCCTTTAATTTTTGCATTCCAGGAAGATTAGTTTCTATTGCACAAACTACCATTTGTAAACTGCTCAAAGACAGAAGTAAAATCAGGTGGCATTATATACTTGAGAAACAATATAATGTATGTGCTGCTTTCAAATGGCAGACCAAGACCCTGTAGCCTGCAAGAGCAATGCCAGAAAACTCAGCTTACCATTTTCTGTGCTGAGAGAGGCAGCTGTAGTGAAAATTCTCTGCTCCTGATTCCATGGAGCCAAAGATCTGCTATAAAAAAAGCTTTGAATACAGAATGGAGAAAAATACCTTTTACTTATTTGAAAAACATTCTTCACAATGGAAAGTATCAGATTGCCTGGAAGTCATTCATTTAACAGCCTTTCATGTTCCACCACACTGGAGGCCACTTAAACCTTTAAAAGACATCCTTCAAACTTATTTTTTTTAATTACATTCCCAAGAGTGGAACATTGAAAATTAATTCCAAGAGACGCCTGCCAAGGCAGAAACACTATATTATCTAGCTCTTAAATGAGCCCTTGTAACATAAAGAAACAAAAACAGCCTACAGAGGTGGGCTTTCTATCCAGTGTTACAGGTGGAAAATATGATATACCAATATCTAGATAATGCCATAGCAAAAGCCTGGAAAGAAGAATGTCTTTTCCAATCATTTTCAGCCAATCTCAGCCAAAAGAAGTTGATCTCTGACAGATTCTTCCAAGATGAGTTATGCTCCAGGTGGGATTGTGAGCTGGTCCAAATCCTTTGAGGTTAACTGTTTTCAAAAGGTGGTGGTGACAGACCAAGTGAACAGACTGCCACAGACAACAAGGGGGTTAAGCCGTATCTTGCAGTTTTCCACCAAGTCACAGATTTGAAAGCAAGTAACATCTATATCCAATTTGCACACCAAATTTCTGTCTGATAAATGTGCTCTTCTTCCAACTAGCAGCAAATGAATAGGCATTATAAGGTTATAAGCTGACCTTTGACTCAGCTGTAAGAATGCTACAAGGACTGCTTTTGACACTAAAGTTTGATACTCAAGTATCAAGTAGAAGAATATGAACTGCACGGCATTGCTTCTTTATTGGCTTCCGTAAAAACCTCTTGTGCCCTCCATATGGAACCAGAACAATTAACCAAGAGCTAGAAGTCTCTGCATGGCAGAGCATGCCAGTACTTCTGAGGATTTAGGCCAACTCATTTAAAAAGCATTTTGCATGCGCTGTTAAGAAAATCAGGAAATCCCATTTCTTCCATGGTGGTTACAGAGAATTCACAGAAGATAAAGACCATTCTGCTTAAATAGATGAATAATCCCTGGCAAACAAAGTCTCTAACATTATACTTTAAGAATGCTTTCTAGTTTCAAAGCACAATTATTAGTATTTTTCTTCTGACAGTACATTTTCTGCTACGCAGTTCTGCTGAAAGCTGCTTTTCTCCATCATACTGTTCCTTATACTGTTCATCATAATAGAAGTCAAAGCTCCTCTTGCACAGCCTGATTGTACAGTCTCCAACCAAGGGCTCATGGAGTGTTTGCCTGTAAGATTCTCTGACAGTGCTTTGAGTTTCATGGAAAGAAAAACCTAAAACTAAAATCAGTAGGGAGTACAGCATTTAGTGTGATATTGCCACTAGAAAATTACTTAACATTTTCATGCCCATGAGTCTATGAAGTTTGAAATCTACAGATCAAATAAGCTGAGCTCTCAGGGATTCTTTGTTTTAATTAGAATTAACTAGGAAAATTAATTTGAATACATAATTTTCTAATTAATATGCAATCTAGTTAAAAAAATTTAACTTATTGATCAGCTTATATGATATTTTAGTATGCTTCTCATATTTACCTGGGGGGAAAAAAATTACCTCACCACAAAGCATGAAACTAAAAAGAAAGTTAAAAGTAGAAAGGAGTAAAAAGTTGTGCAAAGTTGTACTGTGCTTACACACTGAAAAATTTCAATTAATGAAGCACAGGCACTGAAAGCAAGAACTTCATTTTTCTGGTCAGAAATTCTAGGTCTAATTTAGAATTTTTTTGTGATACTAACAAAATTACTGCCCTCAGAAATATGAGTTACTTACAAAACAAATAGACAATAAAAACAATAAATGAAAAGTGGTTCTTTCAAGCTTAAGAAAGATAATCTTCAGGAACATCTCCAGCTTTAGTCAGGATAGATTGATGTATTAACACAATAGTACAGTAGTAGAGCTTGCAGATGGTCAATGATGGAATAAATAACTTCTGAAGAACAATCATGAACCTAAGATCACAACAAATTTATTCACTAACACTTCTATGTCAGGGGAAAGCACTTATGTGCAGGCTGGTATCATTTGCTTGGCATTTCAGATGGTTAAATTTTAAGGTACATAGATACTTCTCCCTTCAGTTATGCAGCTGGATGTCCTGGAATCCTGGGCCACCACTGATTTATGTTGTGCCTAAATTATCTGAGAGACCAGGAAATGCCTTCCAAAAAGCTGCAGACAGACATTCAAACCAAAATTATTGTTTATCTTTGGATTGCAATTAACAGCATGCTGAAGGAGACCAGGATCCCAAAACATCCTCAGTTTTGTCAGGACAGTAGCTGCAACTGGAGATGAACAACTGCTTTAGCTCAAGATACACCACTCACAGAGTGGTGAAGCCTTACCTGGCTTTGGCTAGAAAGGATCTGAACTGAGCTGTTTTGAGACAGAAGAGACCCCTGAGTTATCAAAAATCAGCCTGGTAGTAAGAATATAAAATCTTGTAATATGTTAACAGTTACAATTGTAAAGCAGATTATGAATGCAGTGAAGGTTTAAAATTTTTCATATAATTTTTTTCCTTGAGAAGTCCAGTGAATAGCTATGCTAGGTTTGGCCAGGATTGAAGTAAATTTCTTCAGAGCAGCTTGTAGGGGGGATATGTTTTAGTTTTGTGATGGAAACAGTGTCGATAGTGCAGTAATATTTCAGTTATTGCTGAGCAGTGACTACACAGAGTCAATGCCTTTTGTGCTTCTCACACGGCTCCGCCAGCACGTAGGCTGGAGGTGCACAAGAAGGGACCAGAGGGGATTCAGCCCAGACACCTGACCCCAACCAACCAAAGAGACTTTCCTTACCATATGTTGTCATGCTGAGCAATAAAAGCCGGGGGAAGAAGAAGGAAGTAGAAGACATTCAGAGTGATGACATTTGTCTTCCCAAGTCAGCATTACATGTGATGAAACCCTGCTTTCATGGAGGACGGCTGCACACCTGTCCATCCACAGGATGCAGTGAATGAATTCCTTTTCTTGCTCTGTTGATTACCTATTAAACTGCCTTTATCTCAACCCACAAGTGTTTCCATTTTTACCCAGATTCCTGCCCTCATCCTGCTAGGAATGAGCTAGCAAGCAGTGTGGGTCAGAGCTGCCAGATGGGGTTAAACCATGACATTTGAAACAAATTATATTTTTAAAAACAACTGAGTTTCCAGTAAATTGGGCAGAATTAACCATAAAATGGGTACACCTGATTAAAAAAAAAATGCAAAATCAGGGCTAGTATCCTCAAGGTCTTTTGTCCAAAATATTCACCCTGTTTCAAGTCTCTAGCAGAAGTTGGTTATAACCTCCAAGCCACACTCAACTTTGACTGTAGCTCATGCACAGCCAAAAACAAGCATAAGCACCTCCATAAGAATGTAAGCAGCTTTTACTCTAATACAACAACCCCTTCTCTCAAATAAAACAGGTTATAACATATGTTGCAAGTCAACGATGTACCACTGGGCTACCCCCTTGGACCACAAACAGAATAACCGGAGTACTGAGTGAGAGAATGGGTGACCTTTAGGCCAACACCTTGTCTCAAACAATACTGCAACTGAAAACGTTTATGCAAAGAGCATAAAGGTGTATCTAGTATATTTGTCAAATACTTTCACAGTCCCTAAGTATGTTTAAGAATAGTGCTCGAGCACTTCCCAGGCTTGATGTAGTTGCTATGTATTTATATAATCTTCAATGGGTTTATTTTCTGAAGGCTTGTTCACAGATTCCATGTAAATTTTTAGTGCCCATTAAAACTTACATTAACCAACATGACAGGTCCACTAAAAGCTTCAAGTTCAATTACCATGGTCTTACCCACAAGTCATGAGTTCTTACCACTCTCTATCTTCAGCCTATCTAAAAAACCCAAAGCATCAAAAAATTAAAATGGTCAGTCTATAGTCTCTAAACTACCAAACCTAAAGAACACATGCTAGCAGTGGCTAAAACCTCAATCACAAGCCATGGCTGAAACCTTATTCTAGGCATATGGGAATTGAAAATGAACTAGCAAAGCCACTATTTTTTTCTGCTCTTATTGTCCCATCCGTTAATCTTAATAACAAACATTAGGTAATCCTAGGCATTGGTGCAGCAACCTGCTACTGATTGCAATCAATCAGGCACACAGCTAAAAAAATAATTTTTTCTAGTCAGTGCAGGCTTCAGCCTGTCTCTGCTGGTCCTTAAGGATATATCAGTAGTAAATATTAGTTAGTGACCTCTTTAAAAGAACTCCAGCATTGATCTCTCCTTCCCCTATATACATTGGTGACCTCTGTCTGTGCCACAATTACCTCTAAATAATTTGCCTCTCTTGGCACTGACCATTAACTCCTCACTTTTGTCCCTAAAAGCCCAAACCCTAATTGAGATAGATGCTGATGGCTTAATTCAGAAGATTGGCCTTGATGGCATAGAGCCTCATCAAATTAATTTAAAAGCATTTTAATTCATTATCCATTCTTACTAGCCAGAATCTCGTCCAGTGCCACCAAAGACATCAATTCCTATTCACCGTAGCTGTTGAAACCTGGGAAAGATCAGATTCTCGGTAGCCTCTAATGGTACAAATAAGAAAAGCTGTAAGGGCAGCAGTTCTTTTGAGCTCTTCAGCAGCTGCCCAGCTCCTGAGGGAACTGCTATCTAATTAGAAAGCAATAATGAAGAGAGGCCCAATGGAATATCCTGCAGAGACCCAATGGAAATCTGGCTAGCAAGTCCAGAGGAATTTTCCTGCCTTCTCCGTATGTTTCTGAGGTCCCACTCTAACAATGCAATATATCCACCCATAATCCTGATTGATTTTCCAAAGTGCAGACGTACTGTCCTGGCTGTTCTAAACACTTGTGGGGGAAAAAAAATGAAGCCTGATTTCACTAGAAATCGAGAAAAGTGATTTTAAGGTGATCAAAATACATTGTGCAGATGTTTGTACACATTGCTCTCGGAGGATTTCTGCATTAATTTCATCCACAACAGATGAAATTATAACACTAATTCCTTTTTGGAAAGCACTGACAGATTTCAGGATTTCTTTTACAAATTGATTAAAGAAAAATTAGTCTTTTTCCTTTTTATATTACTTCTATTTAGTATTTTGATCATTAGAGACATATGAAAAACAAGTCACATTTACTATCAGGAGGACAGTATTAGTCAAAAGACAAAGTATTTTTAACATTTTTTATCCTTGCAACTGCAAGCTTTGTTCTAAAATAAAATGGAAAATCTATCTTGCAATTACAACAGAATACTAAACTTACAAGGCAACATTTTCTCAGGCAGGCTGCAAATATCCATTTCTCTTTCAAATACAGGAATAGTTACATTACTTAGGTTCTCATAAATTTACATAAAATTTTTACAATAATTGTCTCTGCCTCATAAACATCCTGAACAGAATGAACACAGACATCAAAGAGAATCAGAGAATATTCTCAGTTGGATTCCACTAGGATCATCAAAATCCAACTCCTGGCCCTGTACTGGACACCCCAAGAGTCACTCCATGTGCCCAGGAATGGTGTCCAAATACTTCTTGAACTCTCTCAGGCTTGGTGCTGTGACCACTTCCCTGGCCAAAACAAGAACAACAACAGAGTTACTAAGCAAAGGGTGCAGTGAGGAGAAGGAACTAGATACTGGCAGCCTGCAACAGAAAAGGTAGCAAAATGGGAATCGAGGTGTGAAATATAAAGTAGAAACATGAAAATATAAGAAACCACTGCGTAGTAAAGGCTGTGTAACTAGATATGAAATAAGCACAAAGAGGCATTTGAGATTGACTTCAGGAGACAAGTTAGTGATACAACTGAAACCTTCATGTATGGCAGAAAGAAAAAGGCCATAAGCACATACATGAGATAGCTTTTTCATTTGAATCCTGACAACACCATGCATTCAGGCTTACATTAGGATGAGAAAGCTGCTAACACCATAGAAACAAAACTCAAAAGTCAAAACAGTGACAGTGAATGTCCATGTTCTCTATTTATTTGTCTTTTCAGGAAGAAATAGACATTTACACAGAAATATACAAATTCACACTAAACACCCAGCAGATAGCAAATCATTTAAAAATAACTCAAGAGATGATACTTACACAGAAATATTCAAGAAATTAATAGGAAGAATTATTTTCTTTATCATAATTGTTTTCCTCAGATTCCTCATAACATAAAGCAAACCTTCCAGACACTGGGAATTTTCTTTCCTTTCTGTAAGGAAAATTGATGTGCTATAACCGTCATTAATAATTTTGTCTCCAAAACTGCAGCTAGTTTGGTTCCTCTCCCTGACGAAAATAGAGCGCCCCCATTCCCAAAATTATTGTCCTGGTTGACAGATTTGAGGTTCTTTTAAACCCAAAATCATTTCAGTGAGCTCTTAACCTCTTAACTTCTGATAGCTGCCGAGCAGCAGCTGAAGGCTTCGTTGCCCTTGCTGTGTGCAAGGTCCGACGTCTACGTGCCAGACCAGGGGCGCCCCAGGACACGCGCGGCGCCGGCGGGGCAGGATGGCGCTACCCGGCAGGAGCGCCCCAAGGATCTCACAGGGAGAGAGCACAATTTCCACACGAGCTGGGCCCCCAGTTTGAAGAAACAAACAAAAACCCAAGAACAACCAAACCCCATCTCGGCTTTAGAAACTACTTTTAACAAAGCACCCACACGAGCAAGTGAACTTTCTCAGTACAAGCCGTTTGCCCGCACGGCGCTTACGGCCACGCACCCGTGTCCGGCCGGTGTCACGGCGACAGGGCCGCCTCGCACAGGTGCCCGCCGGCCTCGACGGCCGCCCGGCCCGAGGAGAGAAGCCTCGGGGGAAGCTCCCGGCCGGCCGCAGCAGCCCAGGCCGGGCACGGGGTGTCTCCAGGCACGCCGCCCGTGTTGGGCCGGCCGGCGGGGCTGCCATCCTCCTGCGCCCACCCTCCCTCTCTCCCGGGGCTCTCACGTTTTGGAGGAGGCGGTGGCGCGGACGGAGAGCTCCTTCTTCTTGCCCGCCTTTGAGGCCATGGCCGCGGGCCGGTGCCGCCGCGTCCGCCGCGTTGCCGGGCGACCCCGCGGACCGCGGGCGGGGCTGAGGGCGGCTCAGGGGTGAGGGCGAGCGCCCGAGCCGCCCCAGCCCGGGCACGGCCCCTGCCGCCCGCTTCGGGCTCGAGGAGCCAAAGGAACGGCGTGGAATGGCTATGCGGGCAAAGGTTTGGTTTCGAGAGTAACAGATACCGCTTTCTGCGGCAGCTTCAGGAATCCGTCCAAAGAACGTAGTTCGTCTGCTGGCCGGTGATAATCAGTTGTGAGAAGCTGTCGACTCCGTCGAAGACAGAGAGGCCCTGCAGAGAGACCTGGACAAGTAAGGGGACTGGGCCATCACCACTTGTATGAAGTTTGCCCAAGACCAGTGCTGGATTCTGCACCTGGGACAGAGCAACCCTGGATGTATGGACAAGACTGGGAAACGGGCTGGACAGCAGCACTGCAGGAAGGGACCTGGGGGCCTTGGTCGATGGAACTTGACTATGAGTCAGCTCTGTCCTGGCAGCCTAGAGAAATTTTAAAGCTAGATTATGCAAGTCTTTATTTTCTTTTTAATTTCAGATTGAGGCAATTAACTAACTCCTGCTATAAAGCCCATGATTACCAAAGTGAATGCTGTTCCACCAAGGTCAGATAAAATTAGCTTTAGTCTGCTGGTTTTGAATTCAGCGGATAGTTGTAGTGAATGATGAAAAATCCTTAATAAAATAGAATATACTTTGCTTATTCTTATTCAAGCTTTTTCAAATGTAAAAAATCAATGTGAATCTATTTGTCAAATTGCAGAGGGCATGAGTAGATTAAAAATAGGAGGAAAAATAGGCAGATGTTGCTACATCTAGAGGCTTGTTTTAGACAAATTTCAGATCTTGATTTATATTGAGATGACAGGCAGCCAGATATACACTCAAATTTTAAAGGGCAGAATTCTTCCACAGTTTGGCATTTCCTTTGGCGTTATGTCCAACAGCATCCATTTTAAACAAGGTACTTTGGGACACTTCTCACTTGAGAGCCAAGTAAACATTTCAATTTTATTTATTTCTTTTCAAACTGAACAACTGGTCTTCTCTTCATACAGTTATGCTATCAAACATTGATTAGGGCAAACAGATGAAAATAGGAGAGAAAGAGATGAGTTTAAACATCTGGCTACACCTCTTCAGTACCAGCACAGGGCTGTTCACCTCAACATCTTGCTGGATGCTGATGCAAACCTGTAGATGGAAGTCAGGATTCAGTTTGTGACCCAGAATGCAGATAAAAAGACCATGGAAATTACAGACTTTCTATTCCTCTGAATCCCCTTTACTTTCCTATACTTACTGGACAGAGAAAATACTATGGAAAAGTAACTATGAAAGATATATATAAATGTAAGAGGCATTTATGAAAGTTTTCATAGTAGGAAAACTTCCTTCTTGATCCCCCTGCAGATGACCAACAAGGTTTGCAGCATCCCAGCAAATACAACTTTCACGGTACACTTAGGTGAATGGCAACATAAAAGTAACTGAAGTTTGAGTGCCTAGGTCTGTAAACATTTTGGGGTGGTAGAGGAGGAAAAACAGAAATCAGAAAAGCATATTTAAGTACAGAGCCTTTAATTCTTTGCTCTGTTAATGACAGTTACTACATAGGAAGTTCAGAATGGACCTGACCTTTACCTTAAAATCCTACAGTAAGTTTGTTTGCTAAGAGTGATGGCATTAAAAGCAGGTATCTAGGTGTTTTGTGAAGGAAAAAAACATCTCAAGTTTAACATCCATCAAGTTACATCTTTTTATTTATGCAAGAAGTTCATTTAGAATTACATAACCTAACAGCAATGACAAGGACAGCTTGTTTGGAAAGAGAAATTAATCTGAATTTCAAACAAGCTAGTTTTCTAACTGGCAAAGCATCTGTAAGGTCACATCAGCTGTTTCGCTGCCCTAATGTCTCGAGCCATGAAGTATATCTGACAGACACTCCCTGAAGGGAAGAAATTGTTAGGGTAGAGGCAGCCTGACAGAAAATGCACAAGACAACAAAACAAGTGTTAGGAACCCATTGAGATGTCATGAAATAAATACTAAGGTAGGACGTACTGATTAGCAATGGATGGATGACCTTCTGGTCATCATTCTTCTAAGGTACCATTCAGGACACTAGCTTCTTTGTTTTTCCCTGAAAGCATGCCAGCAACAGCTACAGCACATGCAAGTCACTTACAGGAAAGCAGCCTTTCAATCTTAAGTATTTTGTACTTTTTTACAGCAAGACATAGTAGTTGGAGAGAATAGAAAAAGAGTAACTATGAACAGCAACACCACCAAAAGCCCTCAGGGGTCTTGGAGCTCAGACTTAAGTCTCCTCTGATTTTACAGAGGGCACAAGGACTTCAGAACAAGAGAGTAAAAGCTTTTGCCTTAGGAGAAGGAGTGTGGGATTGGGGCAAAGCAGAATGTCTAGAAAAACTGATGAGTAGGCTAAAGACATGCATTCATCTCAGAGATGCCAAGTGACAGGATTAGAATCAATGTGAGAATTTAAATACAAGAAATTCCTCTTTAAAATAAAATTTTATTTTTAATTACAGTGAAGGTGGTCAAACACTGAACAGGTTTTCCAACAAGACTGTGCAGCTTTTATCAAACCATGAGCAACCTGCTCAAGGTCTGAGCACAGGTGTAAGACTACACAATCCTTCAAGACCACTTCTGGCCTTACCTATTCTGTGGTTCTGAGACATTTTCCATGAAAAAATGGGTTAAGGTCAAAATCAGCTAGAGGCTTCTGTAAAAAGAGATGCTTCATTTTCAAGCGTGAGGTTGCAACACTCACAAGATGAAAGGATTTTGGTGTTGTATTTTTGAGACTTTTTCCCCCATGTCTTTTTATCAAATTATGGGAAAATCTAGGTTCTGAAATTAATGCTTTTAACAGATTAAAAAAACTCATTACTCTTTAACTTACAATACTCTCTTTTATCTGCTTGCTAAGTGAAAGAGCAGGTGGAAGAGATGCAAGAAAAGTACAGATCAGTGGGAAATAGCGAACAGAGGAGGACAGAAGTGCACTGGCATTTCATTTAGAGCAGGCAGTGAAGGATCAGGAAAATAGTGAAGGGTAATCAAAAAAAGAACAATTGTGAGTGGTGAATGTTAATGCCTGAGAAAATGAAAACACTGCAGTATGTGATAAAGCCTGGGAGGAGCAGTCTGTGCACTGAGTCGGGAACAGTCAGTCACTGAGGTGACATAGGCCAGGGAACTGAATTTGAGCAAAACCATCCTCAAATAGATGGACTGAAACTATGCACAGGCAGCTCTAGTCTGTTAACTCTTAATGTGAGGCTAGGGAGTAAAGTGAATGATGAGAGTTTTCTTGGGTAAACTATGGAATAAGACAAGGTAGGGGGAAAAAATCACAGCCAGCTGCATAATAGAAAATAGTTTTTGCCTAAGCACAGGACTTCAATGCCATTTCTAAAATATCTTATGGTAACATGTCTCATCTGATTTTGTCAGGGACATCGTTTTTCCAACATTCCAGACTCTCTTGAATTTGACACACTGCCAGAAATGTGGGGTTCATCAGAGTCCTATGTTACTATTTCCACTTACCTTTTTTATTTTCAAGTTCTTTATTTGCTAGAGCACCATTATATCACATTGTCATGCTATAATCTCATTTTGGAGAAACACAGACCCAAAACATTCTGTTAAATATCAAGCAGTTGTTCTAGTCCCAATTTAAATACAGCAATACCATCAAGTCCCATGGGACTGCTCAGAGCACTTATTCAGGTAAAAGTGTGAACTGAGGATCACCACAACTTGGATTATCTCTCCACTCTAATATCCCTATATCTATAGGGATATAACAGTGTATGCCCCAAGAGCAGGCAGCAGAGGAAAATCAAAATGCCTCAGGGAATCATGCAGAGCCACTGCCTTTCTTTTGTAAATTTACATTCGATGATACAGGAATATCTTTCTACATCAAACGGAAAGACTTTCTGGGTTTGATACAGTGTGAAAACTCTATCTGAAATCTGGAGTTAAGTAAGACAACTGTGATTTTCTAAACTATTGGAACTGTTAAAAAATTTGGATATGGACAGAGGAAGCAGTATTACCTCTTTCAAAAATTCTAGATATTTGGCTAAAAAGATACAGTGAAATTGTGGCAGTAGCCTGAGGGACAGAAGGGCATTTGTTTTTAAATTGAGACTACACAATCGTAATGTAGTGTAGACTACGGAACTGCACAACCTATTAAATCTCTTAGTACACTGTTTTACTTACTTTCATTTTTATCATTTTTTATAATTAAGAATGTAACATTTTTGCAGGAGATTTAAAAAGTTAAGTCTTCTTGTTCTAAGTAAAGGCATACTGCTGATCACAGCAAATCCTTTTTAACAGTAATTAACTTTAGTGTGTTTTAAGTGCGGTTGCAGTTGTATATGCAGACCAAAAGCAAAAAGCTGTACTATTTGAAAAATGCAAAATGTAAGATTGCTGGATAAATATGTTTTAATAGAAACATGTTTAACATTCTTCATGAAAAGTTAGAAACAAGGTATCTTACATCTAACTGATGTAAGATGTCTTCTAACTTGTTTTAACCAAATAAAAATATATTGTCTTCTCTAAGTAATAAAATCTACAACGGTTTACATTCTCTAACTTCTGAAACTCTCAAAAATTACACAATTATTATCACACTTATGCCATCATCCATATGCTAAGTGCCATCCCAGCCATTTGAGCTATAAGTCATCTGATCTAATTGTGCTTAAAACAATAACCCAATGAAATGAAATGGCATCCTGGAAGACAATCTGATAGAAAATTCTTGCTCCTTAAACTATAAAATAGAAGAAAGCAGTGATTTTGGGGATCTTGTGGCAAAGTGCCATTGAAAACAACAATTCTTTAAGTTTCAAGTGAAGTAGTTTTCCTTGTGTGGTGGGTTGACCCTGGCTGGATAGTAGGTGCCAACCAAAGCCACTGTATCACTCCCCTCTCAGCTGTATGGAAGAAAGGAAATATAACAAAAGGCTCATGGGTTGAGGTAAGAACAGGCAGCAATAACTCACAATTGCTCTCATGGGTAAACAGACTTGACTGAGGTAAATTAGTTTAGTTTATTACAAATCTAATTGGATTAGAATAATGAGAAATAAAAACTAAATCTTAAAAACACCTTTTCCAACCCCTCCCTTCTTCTTGAGCTTAAGTTTACTCACGATTTTCTCTACTTCCTCCACCCACTGGTGCAGGCATATGGGAAATGGGGGTTTCCAGCCAGTTCATCACATACTGTCTCTGCTGCTCCATCCTTCTCAAGGGAGGACTCCACATTTCTCCTGCTCCAGCATGGGGCCCTTCCCATGGGACACAATCCTCCAGAAACTTCTCCGATGTGAGTTCTTCCCCTGGTCTCCATGAACTGCTCCAGAGTAGGTTCCTTCCATGGCATGCAGTCCTTCAGAACTGACAGCTCCAGCATGGACTCCCCCCAGGGTCCCAAGACCTGTCAGAAAACCTGCTCCAGCATGGGCCCTTCTATGGGGCCACAGGTTCTGCCTGGAGCCTGCTCCAGCATGGGCTTTCCACAGGGTCATAGACCTTTGGGCATCCACCTGTTCTGTGGTGAGATTAAGTACTAGGTCTCTAGGAATGACTTAAACTATTCCCCACAGATTAATTATTATAGAGGAACGAAGATTTGTTCCATCTAAGGAGCTAGTACAACTCAACAAGCCTGAGACAAAGTTTAAACAAAACTCTAGAGCTTGGAATGGCTCATATTTTTCTAGTACTACAGTTAAGATACATCAGAAAATCCTATACTGAAAAAGGCACTGTTTGTGTGTGTCTTCCATATATTTTTCCAAATAGAAGTTTTTGGGTTAATTAGGATAGGGCTTCATGACTAGCTTAACTAACGTATACACTTCTCCATGAACTGCAGTCCCATTTCCCTCTATCAGGGAGACACTACCATATCCTTACTCAGGCCAGTCTTTTCTTACAGTTTTCTTGTTCTGACTGGACCAGCTTTCCCAATCCACCTACTCAGTCTTAAATATCACAATGCTCCCTCTCTACAGAGGGATAGTGAGAATGCAGTTTGTAGCACAAAGCAAGACTAACATTCTATTAATTCTTTTCCTCAGACAAGTGATAGAAGATAAAAAAAAAAAAAAAAAACTACATCCTGCAGGTGACAGGACCCAGATGAGATTCCTGCATTCAGGCAGTCATAAAACTTGAGTTTGGTCTCCATTTTGCTGTTGAATCTAAACACTAAAGCAAAAAAAAAAAAAAAAAAAATCCACAATCCACTACATCTGGTGAAACTGGCCGTGGAGGTAAAGTTGGCATTTGCATTTGTGCAGCTTCAATTAAAGTTTAAAAAAAGACAGTGGAGATTAAACATCAAAAGTGAGTTTACAATCAAAATGGAGTTGTTCAAGTGATTGAAAAGGAAGATTATGATAGTTTCAACTCTCAAGGAAAGTCAGGCATTGAAACAACTTTCCCAGGGCCATACAATCTCCATGGTTTGAGGTCAAGACCAGACCACATGAACACTTAAGCACTGTGCTATGACCTTGCTTGGAGAAAGACACTGGCTTAGAAGACATCCTAAGATCCCTTTCATCTGAATTATCTTAGGATCCTAAGTTTAATAAAGCCAGTTTTAGTTTAGGCCAAGCCTTACTGTGGTAATTTTAAATAATTCTTTAACATAGCACATACTAGAAGATAAAGTTGTTTTCAAATGTCAGCAAAAGCATTTGAGTATAGGGTGGAACATATGTGAGTATTCACGTTCTTAAAAGCATACACCAACACATAAAAGATGCCCAAATATATTTATTTAACTCTTAAAAAGTATGTTACTCTTTAGAAAAAAAGACAGCCTAAGAAATCTCAATACAGATTAAGTACATCAAATCCTACATATACCTAATTCTGATGTTTACCTAAACATCAGTACCATCAAACCCAGCAACGTAAGACTTCTGAAGTCAATAGCAATGAGGTACCAGGACAGAAGAAGACATAAGAGGAGCTTCAAAGCCTTTGAGCCTATCAGAACCAGAGTTCCAGAACACATTCAAGAACCATGAAATATCTCTAATCCTTTTGAACTTCATTTGCTGCCAAAAATACATGAGTGTTATAACAAAGAAACATAAGTATCTCAGTATACAGTTACAAACTGGTAAGCCGGTTCATTAGTTCAAAGCAGTCAAAAGAGTTCTAAAACTGACAAAGACAGAGCTTGGGGCAGAAAGGTTGACAGACTAGCATGAACCATAAGCTATTTTCCTCAAGACCTCTATCCTTGCTCATGGTATTCAAAACCATCTCTGGACAGCAGAAAAATGAAGCAAGTTCATCATCACAGGACAGTAAAATACTTTTTGGACTCTTGGTAAAGTTTTCAGTGTTAGTGCATGAAAACGTTACTAGATATTTATTTCTGGATGTGCATAGGGGTGAGGTTACCATAACTATGTGCCAGCAGTACAACTGTATTCATTAATGTGTTTCATATGTAAAGTATTAGCTGAAAATATTCAGACTTAAATTTCTGGAGATGCATTTTTATTAGTATCTCCATAACCATGTCTTTCCCTTGTTAAACACAGTAACAACCATCTTGCTTTTACTCAGTGGTAAAAGACATCTACTTCACTCATTCTTAGTGATCACACTAGGAAAGATACCTCGCATCTTTCATTGGCCTCTTCAAGATTTCTGGGATGTCTTGATCCAGGAAAACTAGCCAAGAGACAGATCCTCATGGCGGGGATAATAAATAGGGACAATTGTGCTGGTGAGAAGGCTCAAGTGGGACATAAATGGTGACAAAGGAAAAGTTTACTTTAAAAGGTGCAAGAGTCTATTCACCTAAAAGTGAGTCCTATTTGGAATGTAGCATATGTCCTAGAAACAAACTAGACACTGATGTTGTCTTTGTTCCTTTTAGGAGTGTAAACACTACCTTATCTTCTCAAGTAAGAAGACACTAATCAGACTTAGATGCAGACACTCAAGCAAGTGGAATAATAACTCACAAGATACTCAGTTTCATGCTAAACAAGAATATGTAAACACCCAAATGAGTCACCAATTCAGATAGTACCAGACACCCCATATGGATTGTCACAATGCATCACCATAGCAGCATTTGGATTTAAAGCAAAGTCCTGCTGCTCATCCCATCACATCTACTGAACAGTGGTAGAATTAGCAGCACTGTGATTTACTCTCTGCTTTCAATGGGTCTAGGTCCAGTTTTGGTTTCCCCACATCATTCTCTTCATTAGGAAAGGTTTTGTAATTGGCAAGGATGTTTTCCACCAAGAATCGAGCAGCTTCTTCTATGTTGATGTTGTCCTAAAAATGTTGAAAGCAAGGAAGTCAGTGATCTTTTTGAAACAGTCA
The DNA here is from genome assembly GCF_024509145.1 of Vidua macroura. NCBI lineage: Eukaryota > Metazoa > Chordata > Aves > Passeriformes > Viduidae > Vidua > Vidua macroura. Next base: position 49,472,466 of record NC_071573.1, read on the forward strand.
CACATTCCTATTAACAGTCACACTTTTGCTAAAGCTATCCAAAAAGAAAATAATTCTTCAGTCTCATCATGAGAACACAAACAGTTTAGATGCAAGAAGTCATTGCTCACGCTTTTTTCTGAAAAAGTTAGCAGAAAGGTTGAAGACAATTATTCATCCATATTACAAGTTGAAATTTGATTCTAATCTAGTAGGCAGTCAGGGGAATGAATGTCACCTGCATTTGGAAGATTGACAAATGCCTAAGTGCATGTCTGCATCAGGAAAGATCCTAGGCAATTACATCATCTGCAGTATCATCCTACCTTTTGGAGCCTTTTTCTGTTTCTGATGGAATTTGGATGAACTTATTTTAAGTAGGAGGATCTTCTCCATGATCCTCAAAATCACAACTACTTCCAAGTGCCTCATCTAGCTACTCTACATATTCTGGTGCACACTTTGAAAAGTCCCTTCCCATACACCATAAAGAATGTATGTGTGCAGGACACTTAGAGATGTACTTTGCCAGAATATCCCAGTTTCTGAGGGTCCACGCTGGCTTAGTGCCAAGGAGTCTCGGGCCACAGGTTTGACATGGCTGGGCCATCTGGTAGCACAGGGCTGCCATGTTTGGAATTGCTCATCTTTGCTTCCAAAGGAAGTATCAGCCCAGTATATTACCAATGACTGAAGATCCATTTATCAGTTCCAACAGAAAGGCAAAAGCAGATTAATAGGATATCCAAGTGGGCAAGACTTAAAGCCATAAACTGTTTTGGTATGCTTAGAAAATAACAGTTGTCCCAAATTTTTGCTATTTCAACTACAATTCTTCAGAGTTTTAAACAAGTCAATTGATACCTAAGCTAGAACTTATTGCCTGGATTTTTCTCTGCAGCAAGAACATTGTTTTACATTGTCCTCTCTTAAATACCACCTAAAAATGCAAGTTGTCACTAGAATTTCCCTTTCAATTTTTTCCAATGTTACTGGCATTTATTTTTAAGCCATAATTCAGTTTATACATAGCAGTATTACAGGCAGGTAAAGGTTTGGGGAAGACTTTTACCAAAGCAGAATCTTGGTATTCTTTTTGAGTATAAAGAGCCTTAAAAATAGTTTTTAGTAACAGATGGGTGAGTTTGGAAATACCTTTCAAATGCAAACAAATTGTCAGTTAATTTAACTAATTCCTTTACCTGTGTATCCTTCTCTTAAAGTAAACCAAGAGCAACTTGTTACTTTGCTTCTTATAGTCTTCTTAGAGACTCTTTGCTTTTTAAGAATTGCCTAAACATCATTGTATAACACTTCAGCAGCAGCAGCTGAAGGAAGTAGGCAAGACAAGGGAAAAGTGGGACCTTGAGGCTTATCTTACTTTATAAAGGATTTATCAGCCAGACCAGTAATCTGGTCTGTCAGCCACACTGTCCTCACATCTAGAGGAGTTCTTCATTTTAAGAATCAGTTGGGCTTTAAGGAAATATTTGGTTTCACTTCCAACTAAGCTGCTGCCAGTTTAATCTGTGCAATGATAAAATGTCTGTAGACTAAAACTATACAATACATTAAATTTCTCAAAGTTAACTGAATAAAGCAGCTGTTTTTCTTAAATTACTATACAGAATTTTTCTCCAGTACACTCTTGACATTGCCTGATAAAATAGAAAAGTGCTTTAGCAATAATGTGGGTAGGTAGTAATGAGTAAGCAAATAACTTCTTCACTTGAAATCTTGCTGTTTCCTACACAAAACAGTGACAAACAGAAAATGCAACTTAAAAACCTGCACCTAAAGATTACCTGTATTTTTGGGGGAGCTCGATCAGCATTTAGTAGTATTAACATCTAAAGAATGACTGATCCTCATGCATGCAAGATGAAAAAGCTTATCCAGCTCTGATAATCAAGGTTTCCAGATATTTTCAATCTGCTCTGAATTTGAGAATTTTTAATCTAAACCAAATATGCCTCATCTTCTTTAGGAATGAAGCTAGCTTGCACATCACTTCAAATTTTGCTGAATTTGACTACCACTTCCTATACTTGATAAATCTATTTCCTACATGATTATATTCACCCTTCTTATGCCAATATTCAAGAGACTAAAAATATTTTTCTATTAAGCTCACCTTGGCAGATGTTTCAAACCATCCAACAAAGCCACCTTCTCTGCAGAACTGGTCCATTTGAGAGGGATTCTGGCTGCCATCTTTCTTCTGGTCACACTTGTTTGCAAGGAGAACAGCAGGGATGGGGCTGCCATTGGGAAGTAATACTTTACTGTCCAAATCATGCTTCCATTTTGAAACAGCCTCAAAAGTGGAACCTCTTGTGACATCAAAGACCACAAAAGCACCAACTGCCTCTTTGTAGTATACTCTGGTCATATTTCCAAAGCGCTCCTGGCCTGAAAGAGAGGACAGTCACAGCACATATTTATATTGAAGCATGAACTGTATTCAGTGTAAATGGATTAGTGTACCAGCTTAACCCATAGAAGTTTGGCATTTGGGTCTAGTCACCTAGAGCATAAAACATTGCCTCTTCTATCCAAGTTAATTGTAACAGCTATTATGTATATTATATACATGACAAGTCAGATGCTTAAAGTAGTTTGCAGTTCCAACTACCACTTGGAGTTTTTCTTAAAAAGAACTCAACTTATACACTGATATAGTCAACTTATTTGTTGAGTAGAGTTCTTTGAGAAGTAATGCCTAAAAACACTACCAGCACAGCTATACACAAATCAATTATTTCATCAAAGAATATTAAGGCTTGTATCTTAATCTAGTTGCTTCAGCTAAAGACTTAAACAAACTCAGCCTTTTGCTGAATGGTGAGCAACAAGGGGTTTTGCAAGCTTCAAGGCTAACAGCCTTCAAAGCATCTTCTGAAGAAGTTGTCTATATTATAGATTTTTCCTTAGGGACAAGTTCAAAAGAAGCTGCTAGCTTAACAGTTCTGGCTAAATCTGTTAACTCTGACTTCATTTTTTCAAGTCTAAGATTAACTCTGGATTAATTTTCAGCTATAGAAGTTCTACAGCAATCCCAGGATTTCAAACAAAAACAGTTAGAGTACAATTATTCACAACAAAAATCCAGGAAAAAAAAAAATCAATTGCCCATAAACAGAGAAAAGTCAAAGCCTTTTCTTATTAAGTACAACTACTTTAGCCAAAATACTTGAAATACAGAATTAGTGTGCCAGTTCACTTTTTCTTCTGTTTGAAAGGTCAGACTATCATGGTGTGTTTACATTTGAGTGTGTCTAGCAGTATCAAGTCCTTGCACATTGTTTGGAAAGCCTGGGCTACTAAAATAGCTTCCTGCTTTGTTTGGAAGTCTTCACTGGGAAAAGCAGTCCCTGAACTCTGATTTAGTTTTACAGTGTATCATCACTTGAGCTTTTCGTGCATATGAGGTTTAAGAACAGACAAAGGAAGAGCTGTGTTTGGAAACTTAGTTGTCCTCTGTTTATAAACATTCAAGTCCACCTTTAATTACCAAGGACAAATACAAGGAGAATTGGGTGCGTTATCACCTTCTCACAAAGAGACCAACATCCAATAAATGAAGTTGACAAGAGATCCTGTTCAGCAGTGTGCTTTTCCAGTTCACTTGCCTCATTTTAATATCAGTAAGTCACAGTATGATTAGCTCATTCCCTACAGTTTCAGAAACAGCAGCAGCCACATTAAAGATACAAAAAACTATTGAGAAGTTGACTATTTCTGTCCATTCATTTTAAACTATGATGCTGCAGAAAACAGCATCACTACCCAGCATATTCTTCAGAATGGAGATTGCACATTATTTTTTTCCACTACTGGCTTATCATCTTGTATAAGAACAAGCAGGATCCAAGAAGAAAGCTCTTATCTCCATACTCAAAACTCAAGTTCAGAAGCAGCATTTATGCCATGGACTTTAAGGCCATGAAACAAGACAGGCACCAAGTCTGCATCTCTGTGACTATGCCTCTGGAAAAGCCACACTGCTAATACAATTCTCCTAAACAGAGTATACAAGTAATTCACATTGTCTCCCTAGACTGGACTTTTACACATAAAAGAGATTTTTAGAATAGCCTTACTACAAATCATACCACTAACCACTGTTTCCACTAATCAAATACCATTAGGGAAGAGTTAGATCAGAAGGCTTTTGCTACTTCTGCATGTCAGTAATGTCACATTTAAAGAAGCTTTACCCTTAGGATGTAGGGATTTTGAGTTTGGGAGTTTTGGTTAATTTTTTAATGAAGTTCTACAGAGTCAAATTTAGTTACATTAAGCCAGTCACTGCATAGGGCGCCACACAAGTTTTGAGGAGCTTATCAGCTTCCCCATTTGTTTAGCTGTCAGTTTCACCACCAATTCCTGCCACATGGGAACACCTTGGACTATGCTAAAGCACTGGCTCCAGTATCCAATACAGGGAGATATCCCTTCACACCAAAGGACAGCCCCACAAAACAAACAATGTAATCTCAAGGTCTACAATGCCCTGTATCAACCTCAGTCTTCTACAGAAAGAGGTCTTCAATTCAGCCCTGAAATGGTCCAGAATTGAACACTACTTGCTGTTATTTACATGAGACTGAACACAAATCTGAAGCAGCAAGGGAAATGGTCCCAGTAGTCCTCACTATTCAGTGGCTGGAGAGCTGGGAGGCTTCCAGACTTTACTTAAGACTGTTTTTCTAAACACTTGATGAACATTTACATAAGAAAATTAAGTTGTATTGATTAGTTGCAGGAAGGGTTGCTAGATTGTTACCAGAAGGAATAGACAGAGCATGATCACTACATATGAAAACTAAGTTATTTAGGAATTGCAGAAAAGGTCATCAGGCAGTTACCATTTCTCAGATAGCTGTGCATGCTGTACATAAACAAGGCTGCAATCACTGAGCACAGTGAAGGACATTATCATTGAATGAATCCCTTCTTGCCTATTGCTCTCCCATCCAAAAAAGCTGTAAAGACAAAAACAGTTGACAAGGTGGCCATACGAACCTCCTATAGCAATAACCATTCCTGAAACATGCACAACAGCACATTTAAGGTGTACAAAAAGGTGAAATTAGTACCATGTTACATATAGCTTCCAAAGAAAAAGTTACAAAGCATAGCTCAGAACCGAACCTGAGGAGTCAGCCGAAGTCAGCCTTGTACAGTGGCTGCTCACAGTGTAAGAAGACAGCAGTCCTGCTAGGAATGGAAGTCAGCATGGAACTGTGTGTTGCTTGGTATTCTATAGCAGCCACAGTATAAACCATGGACTTTGGCTGTCGACAACAATCATTTAACTTTTATTTCCAGCAACTCTTATACTCTTGTAGTATGAGTTTTAGATTTAGAAAAACATCAATACATACTCTTCCACAGTTTTAATTTGGGTGAAAGTAGAAAACTGATGTGCCTATCAGCATGAAAGCTATTTTTACTTACTAGATTAAAGCTTTATATTAGGAAGATTTGCTATCTCTTACCCTTAAAACACATGCTCAACAGCATTGGATTCTTAGAGATTAATGCCTTTTAATATGCCAAATACCACCCAGTATGAGTGCTTCCCTTTTCTAGAGTAACCCAAACCAGATTCTTACAGAGCTGTTTTCACCTCTAGAATTCATGTCCACTAACAGTAAACCTGACCTGAATACTACCTTACAACTGCTCTTTCATTCTGTCTGGAGCCTAATGAAGATAGATATACTGTATTTCATACAAAGACAGAAGCAATAAAACATGGCCTACCCAGGAGGTAAGAGGTAAAAGGTATACAGCATAAGGCAGGAAAAGAACTCAGTTTAAACTGAGTGGACTTGCTTTACAATCATGTCATTACTGACAAAGCACATGCTGACTTTCTTGTCTAGGATGTAGAGCATTCTAGACAACCTTTTGAAAAAATTAACAGGAATTTCAGACAGTTTTTGCAAGTGCTTTTCTGCTTGCAAAAAAAAAAAAACCAAAGAACAAACAAACAAATCAAACCCACAAACCCTCATACAGAAAAATCAAACTAGAATATACTAAGCCTCCAAATTCACAAGGCTGAACAAATTTCTCTTTATGCTTAAAACTAAATGTCTCAACTTCTGCCATGCACAGTTCAGAGATTCGTCATGCCCCATCCTCTGTCTAGCAAGATATTTACTATAGTCATTTCTCCAAATATGACAACAGTGTTGAGCAGTACAGAAAGTGGATCATATCCCCAGAGAAGAAAAAGGCTAAAAGTGATCAGATTAAACTAGACTTAAAATCCCCAGCGTGTATAATCTTAGAAGAGACCACAAAGATAACTAATTGCTTAGTACAGCAGTATAGAAAGGACATCACAAGATTAATCATTCTGGTAGGTCCAGCGACTAGGCATAAATCTGATGGTACTACTTAAGTATAGTTTGTTTTTTTAGTAGTTGAGGCATAAATGAGGAGCTAAGATACAGGACAGGGATCAGAAGTTTAATTTGGAGGTATGGAAGTGACTTAATGTAGTGCAAAGTTCTGCATTCTCTAACCACAGTTTTCATATCAAAATGACTCAGCATCTATTGTCACCATATTTTCCAGTAATTGCAACAACCTTAATTTGCACAATGACATGCATCAGGAATGAATTCACTTCCCTACAGCAGCACCACAGGAATAAAGTAGAGTTGAGTTTAAAACTGCATTAGAACTTGGGAGCTATTCTCATTCCCCCGTTTATATTGTAATGGGGGTGGAGCTGCAAGTTAAAAACTACATGAAATAAATTATAGTCTATAATTTAAGATTTAACATTAGAAGCTTTATATTTGTCCTTTACTTTACTGCAAAATATAAGTTGTCATTGTAACCTTGCCTTGAAATAAATTTTAAAGAGTTTCTAAAGTAGTCGTTCCCAGTGTAAGGGAGAAATACTAGTGTCCTGTTTATTACAGCAGTGTGATTTATCATTGTAGCAGTTCTTATGTATATTTAGTAAAAAAGATACCCTATACTTGTATTATTTCAACTTGTAACTCCTCCTACATGATGGGAATGGGGACTAGAAAAACAATTTAAATGTACAAATGACTGCAGGATAGTCACAATGAGTTTGTCACGCTTCCTTCCCCCAGACTACTTATTATATTCATGAGTTAATAGGCAGTTTATATCAACTAACAAGAACTTACTCAAAGAGAGTAAAAGGGCCCATCTAGAAGAAGTTTCCCCAGCTATTCTTTTTTGCTACAAAGGTAAATGTTGGTTTACCCCTGACAATACCAACAGTACAGCAAGAGTTCCCCTACCTTGTAAAAATCCAAGCTTTACCTTATTTGAAGCCACACAACTCAAAAGAGAATTGTGTTAATTGCATTTAAAACCTTAATAGCTCATCAGGAACACTGACAGACAACTGGACAAAGTTCTTCCAAGTTCTTCTCTTTCAAACAAGATTAACAGTTCTAGAGTCCTCCAGAAGCTGTGTCATTAATGAGGAAGAGATAGATGACCAAGGGTTATAAATGTCTGACAATCGCAAAAATGAACAAGTAGTTTCTTCCATTAAAGCAATGTAAGTTCAAGCCATCTTTAATCAGCTTAATGGGTACCCAGAGCTCAATACGATTTTAACAAGTTTTGCAGTTCTACGTTAAAAACCTTAAACTATAGCCATATAGTCTAGACTGCAGTCACCCAAAAGTCAGTGTACAACTAGCTGAAGAGTTTTGCTCCCAAGCTATTTGCTATTAACTAGAAGACCATGGCAATGAAACTAGGCAGTTTTTTCCTGGACCAGCTAATAGAGTTGCCAGAAGTCTGAAAAATATCAAAAAGCCCTCAGTTTATTAATAGAGTCAAGGAGCTCTCATCAATTTTGTCCTTCAGAACACTGAAAATGAGAATTCAAATAGTTGAAAAGGCAGTTAAAATTCAACAGAAAGAAGGAATAAGTCACACAGGAAAAGTTTAACCTATAAAACCAACCCAAAAAACTATACAGTAATACCTGCAGTAGCAAACAAGATGACCAACAGACCTAGTGAATCAAATTAATTTAGCTCAAAATACATAGAAGTAGCTTCCTGCTAGTGCATTTCATTCATTCTGCTTTTGTATAAAGTTACTTTACACTGCAGTGATCACAGGCATCATGTAATGCTTAGTGAGCTTTAGTGACTAATTGTAATAAACCATTTTTTTTAGTCTGGAAATACTTAAAAAAAAAAATCTCCTTGCACTGTGAGAAGCAGTCTCAGATCAACTACTTACCATGACCACTAATAGTCACTCACACCAAAATTCAAGAAGGACAGTCAGACTGCCAACACTATGGCTCTTAGGTTCTTGCTATCAACTACTCTAACTTTATTGACCAGCATGCTGGCACAGTTCCAGCATTTAAACTTCAGTGTCAAACTCCACAACTAAATTGATTGAATCCATTTCCAGGACCATGACATATTTGTGCTTTTATTCAATGTAGGTGGTAAAAAAGACCAATTGAACAATAAGTGAAAGTTTTTTTTTTTTTCAGGAACACCTGAGTGATAATTCCATATTTACAATTCCAATTCTCAGTAAAGTTACGTCATTCAGTGTGATAGATTTAAGCTAAATCCCCATCCAAAATGGTTGGGAACATAGTTCAATCCTCTAATTGAGTTAGAGCTACTGTCACTTTCAAAACTCACCTAGGCCCTTCAAGAGCCACAGGCAGGGAAAGACCACACTTTGGGTGCCAGCTGGATGTTTGGCACAATACAGCAAATATCCAGAACTGCCCTGAGGATGAAACTCCCAGCTCTCCAGACATGTAATGTACATTTTAGCATTACCAGGGTCAGGTGTAAGTTGACTGAAGTTCCTTTTTAGAGAGATATATAAACATGTTACTGGCAAGTTACCACTGCTGACAACTATCCCCCATCTCCCCAAAGCAGCACATCTTGTCCCAGAACTGTCTTACATAATTAGATTGGATCTGCTATCCTGCAAGAAGTAGGTTAACCAAGCCATTACCAATATTACAGCTCACATTCAAGTGTGTCTATCTGCTTTTTCCCCACAGACAGTAGCCACAGATTGAGAGTAGACAGACTCCAAGACTGTTAATACCAGATGGCTCCCCACTCCCCAGTCTTATTCATTTAAGCTATAAGTTGTCACATGTTAAAACCATGGAGGCATTGAACTATGCATTTATTTAATGACAGACAAATTTGCAGATGACATCAAGCTGAGTGGTGCAGCTGGCATATCTGAAGGATGGGATGCCATCCAGAGGGACATGGACAAACTTGAGAAGTGGGCCCATGGGAATCTCATGAGGTTTAACAAGACCAAATGCAAGATACTGCACCTGGGTTGGGGTCCCAACACAGGCTGGAGAATGAACAGACTGAGAGCACCTGGGCCAAGAAGGATTAATGGGTGCTGGTAGATGACAGGCTGGACATGACCCAGCAATGCGCACCTGCAGCCCAGAAAAATCACTAGTATCCTGGGCTACATCCAAAACAGCACGGTCAGCAAGGCGAGGGAGGTGGATTCTGCCCCTTTGCTCCACCTTTGTGATACTCCAACTGGAGCATGCTATCCAGCTCTGGGATCCCCAGTGTAAGGACATGGACCTGCTGGAGTGAGTCCAGAGGCAGGCCATGAAGATTATCAGAGAGCTGGAGCACCTCTCCTATGAAGACAGGCTGAGAGAGTTGGGATTGTTCAGCCTGAAGAAGAAAAGGCTTCAGGGTCACCTGAGGCCTTCCAGTACCTAAAGGGAACCCTACAAGAAAGACAGAGAGGGACTATTTACAAGAGCATGTACTGACAGGACAAAGGGAAATGGTTTAAAACTAAGAGTAGGTTTAGATATGATATTAGGAATAAATTCTTCACTATGATGCTGGTGAGACACCAGTACAGGTTGCCTAGAGAAGCTGTGGATGCCCCATCCCTGGAAATGTTCAAAGGCCAGTTTGGGTGGGGCTCTGAACAACCTATGGTTTAGCCCCATGGCAGCAGAGTTGGAACTGGATGATCTTTAAGGTTCCTTACAGCCCAAGCCATTCTGTGATTCTATGACATTAGCAGCTCTAGCAGATATTAGAAACCTCTAAATGTTAAAAAACATCCAGCTTGACATTTACTTTCCACCACTGTGAAAAAGTGGTATTCGTGGTTCTGGTGACAAACACAGACAGGCTAGGAAGTGAAAATTACTAGAATATTGTATCTTCCTGTATGAGACTAGAAATAGCTTCACTGACTATAGTACTTAGTGTTTCTAACAGACAAAAGCAGCCTCAGACAATTATAACTGCTAGTGCCCTTTCTTACCAAGGGTGGCATGGGTAAGTTAACTGACCACTGGATGGACCTCTTCCCAACACTAACCCTTTCCCCAAATGCTTCAGAACAGTCTTCAGGGCTACAGACAGTTAATCCCTGTTCAACTGACTCACACTTTATTCTGAGACTACCTTTCATCCCCTGTTTAGGTCTATATTAGAAAGCTGCAGGTGCAATTGAAGCAGTTCTGTTGAACAATGCAGTGTCAGAGGCATGACATTGACTATATACTGTACAGACACAGTATGGAGACTCTGTAGCCATTGAAAAGTTACTGATGAATATCAGCCTAAGTGCAGCAGTATTTTGATTTAGATATCACAAAGTATTCCCACATGTTCACAGAAGTCACTATTTCATTCTGAAATGTTAGGAAGCAGTTTGCTTTAAAGTTCCATTTTCCAACACAGCCAGTTTCTAGCCTAACAATTTGTTAACTACATGAAACTTCAAAATCAATGACTAGTCCTTCCATTCACTGTTTGCCATCATTATACTTAAACATAGGACAGTCCTGTTCACTACCCCTGAAACAGCAAGAGCACAGAGATGGCAAGTTCTGGAAGATAGACACCAGATTTCCACCAGGAGCTATGATCACTTCTATCAAGCTAATAGAAAAGGCATACCATTTTCTCCCACAAAGACAAAAAATTTTCACTCAAATAATTGCACAACCCTCACTGGGAATTTTACAGCAAGACAAACTTTTCATTCCTGCCTGTAGTCTTGGGCTAATCTAATTACTTAATTGTCCAAACTGACTTCAATAGCTTACTGTTCTGTCTTTAAGAGGTTGAAAGGCAACACCCTGCACTTGGAGTTTAATGGGTTTTGTCCAACATTGTGTGTATTTTATGCAGCAGTATGACAGTTGTGTTTGTATAAGAATCCACCTATTTTTTTGCATCTTTGCTAAACAGCAAGTGAGATTCAAAGTCCCTGTTTAAGCACTAGATTTCAATTCCCAGAAAATCAGAGTGCAACCAAGCTAAACAATTTCTAACTAGCTGTCAAATGCAGCATGTATAGAACAATTCCCTTGCATTAGTATTCAAAGGAGTTGACATAGTCCAATTAGTGCCAGCAACAGCATGAATTGGTACTTCCTACCTTAACAAGGCTTACTCAAACAAGTAATCTGCCAGAGTTAAGCTATTTCATGCCTGCTACCCTCTAATCCATATCCTTTGGTGTGCTGCCCTGCAGCCAGGGCTGCACCGTGTACTTCACAGTGATGCTGCATGGCACTACAGCATTTCACAGCACACAGGAGAACAATTCTAAAGTCAGTTTGTCTCCAGAACAACTTTATCACGAGACTGAAAAAAATGTTAATCTCTGAAATGCTCAATGTGTCATGGCACATTGTGTGTGATTGGAATTTTGTATCAAATTGCTGCCACTTTGCTCTACCCCAGCACTCTTTTTGCCTGGGAGCACTTAAAGAACAAGTACTGTTTGCAGTAACATTCAGAGACTACCTCTCAACCTATTATTTGAAAAGCTGCTAAAATCCATACAATAAGGAATATTTGTTTTCATTACCTGCTAATGTAAAAGCCACTGCTACTGAGAGTTTGCCAGCCTTCTCTAGACAGTTAAGACATTTATTTCTAAGCAAGCTCCATAAAGCCCTGAAATCCCTCAATTTCTCAAAGCATAATCACACTCCATTTATCCTCTTTTTGTGTCTCCATAGCCAGAAGAGATCTTTGAATATTGAACATTGCCCCACAGTAGCTCGAGAAGCATGCTGTGCTTTGTAGTCACTGCTTACTGCTGGTCATGCTAGCTTTAGCACCTGCAGGAATTTCACAAGAGGTATTCCTTTATTTCCATGCAAAAATATAAATAGACATTCCCTTCCTGCAAATCACTTCTTTCTAACATGGCGTATCACACTTCTGAACCTCTGAAGCAAGTATTTGGAGGGAACCATTTACAGCAGAATACAAAAGCAAAGCAATGGTTACTACTGGAATTCACGGAGGGTAGGTCTGACAGCTGTGAGAATGAATCCAGTGGTCTCACTCACCACTGAGAGGAAGAATCTTATTTTTACAGCATGCTAGTACCTTTTCTGGAACCAGTCCGCTAAGATTATTTTCTGTGCTTTATGTCATAAATTGAGAATTACGCCTTTATAGCACTTGCCAACTCAAATGGTACTTGTGGATATGCACTTTGGTAACACGCCATCCTAATGTGCACCTAAAGGAAACCAAACTGGTAAGAGGCAAAGTGGAGATGTAAATAAGGTTAAGCACCAAGACTCTGAAGCTGCAACTTCTGAAGATGGAAGGAGAGTTGATAAAGCTAAATTTACATTCATGTGAATGCCATACATTAAGAGAAAAGTGTATATTCAATATTGTCTGCGCCAGTTTGTCTCTGAAGGGCAACGTGCTTGACTTGTCAAACCAGCTTAATTTCTGACTACTTGAGTCAGTATTATATGAAGGGCAGGAATTTAATACTTGCCTTCAGAAAAGTGGCTGACCCATGTAAGATTATTATTTCTGCAAATCATTCCCATTTTATAAACTAATCCAAAAATTAGTTGAGCTCTATTTTATGTTGAACTATCTTTCCTCCTGTCTACTGTACTGCATATAAGAATTTAGGTATTGTTTGCCTTTAAGGAAGATTTCCCCTGTCTCTTTGATGTATATCCATTCAGCCATCCCTTATTATCTGTATTAGAGTATTAGGAAAGAGTTTTTATTGTGATCTTGTAGGAAGCACAAAGCTGCCAAGCAACAGCTGTGTGACATCTGTTTGAAAATAAAGCTGAAGCACCATCTATTCCACACTGAACAGATGCTCAAGCACAAAGTGCATTTTCATTGTTGACAGAAATTAAAAGTACCTGTAAGATAAATACACTGAACTTTATTTTAAGCCTGTACTAGATCGGGTGGTCTTTTAGGATCACATCTTTAACCCCTTAAACACAGAACACCTTGAAACACCTTATGAGGAAATTCATAGCTAATTTCCAAGACATTCAAAGAACATCTGTCTCAATTCTCCCATTTAACTGACCAGTCCTGCCTTGCATAAGCAAAATTACCATACTAGACTACCTTACAACACCAACATCAAGACAGCAGCATTTCCCATATGCTTCTGGAATTCAATTAGCACAATGGTGATAGGCTTAGTCCAAGATAACATATACAGTACTTTGAGTGGCTACATAACATAGCACTAAGCAAATGAACCTTTGCCACTATGAATGCTTTGGTACGCCACTGATAATATGTGGAAATTCCTTCATTAGACCAACAATCATACCTCATACTTTAATAGCATTTCATTAAAAGTGTATTTAAACCAGATTCCCAAAAAAAAGGAAAGCATCAAGAATCTGTATTCAGATATGTCTGAAAGCTAGAAAAACACCAAAACCCCAAGTCTAACATATTCAGCACTTATTTGGATATTTAGCTGTAGAACTCCAAGCACAGCAAGTCATTCTGCAGTGAAAGCTCATAACCCCAATCTAGCTATTCCAGCAAAGTCATAAGAAAGGACACCCACACAAGATTTCCCACAGAGGCGTGGTTTTCAGAAGGAAACAAAGTACACCTTCAATTCTGTTTCTTGCCTCTCTGTTCAAAACCTATGTGAGCAGGCCTTCTACTTCCTGTCCCCAAATTTTATCTGCTAGTCTTGCATGTTTCCAGTAAGCACAATCCTTAAGTAAATTTTCTCTCATGAGATTCATATTTAAACATGTATGAGCAGGAAGCAGTCAGAAATTAAGTCTTTCATATCTTCATGAGTCTGCAGACATAATCACATAGAAGATTCCCCAGCCTTGACCAGGAGCTTTCTGACCTGCTTCAGCTGTAAGCAAAATGATAGCACTCCTTATCTCCACCTGAAGGCTGCTCCTGGAACCTCCATCACCTCCATACAAACCAGGAAACAACCTCAGAAAACTTACAAGTTTCTGAAAAAACTCTGAGCTCCAAGTTCTGCATCCATTTCTGATATGGTTATTTATGTGCACATCTTCACTCATTAAGAGTATTTATAGTGGTGAGAAAAAAAACCCCACATTTGAGGGCAGGTTATGTCTGGATCTTCTCGCCTCCACCTTATGCTCACTTGTACCAGGCACACAATTAAGCAATTTTTTCATGGTTTCTTTGCAAGAGTTGCCATTTTAATCCCTTCAACATGCATTGTGGCTAAGGACAAGTTGTTACAAGAACACCTTAACTACTTTTAGAGACTGCTGCCTCCAAATTCTCCATACTTAGGAAAGACTTCTCTGCAAAGCAACTGAAGCATACATGCCTCTGGCACAGGTAGAGATAAGGAACAGCAGAAGTTTTCTGGTTGTTTTCCTATAGACTTTCAGGGACATATTAACATTGCTTAACACTTGCTTTAGATTTATTTTAAAAAAATAAAATCAGTCCATAATTCAAGACAAGTTAATGCCCCAGTACACAGAAACAACTTGGCAGCCTCTATGACACGCCAGCAGCACAAGTGCAGACTAACTAGAATACAGAGCTGTTTGAAACTAGAGTTTTCACATGGAAGTAAACTATCTCACATACTATAACTGCCTTAATGCCTTTGAAAGTCAACCATATCCATGGTTTCCTGTGCTCTGTCCCATTTCTCATGGCTTCCTATAGCTAAGCTTAAAAGTTACTTAGTTAACTCGCTCTTAACATCAACTCACATATCTTAACACTCGCTTGTCTTCATACAAAAGAGGAGTTATTCCAGCTGTTCTTCAACTTAGTATGTAACCAAAATACTTCATCTGATTTCTCCATCCTCCTGGGGGCTTGTATATACTTATAAGAAGTTACAGTTCAGTTCCTCTCAAGGAGACATGCAAGATTTTAGTAACAAATTTACATGCTACATGTTGCTTATCATTCAGCTCTTGAAAGCCCGTAGAGCCTGTTTACAGTACCAAAGTACAATGATTCCTTTTCTGTTTGGCCAACTTCATAGCCATACTTTTCCAGTTAGAACATTACTTCACTTTTAATATTTATACAAAGAAATTCTAATAAAAGAAGAATGGTATTAACACCAAAGTTAATCCAGAATTCCTCAAAAAAAGCTTTTAAATCAAATTCATCTACCAGTTGCCATTAGTGACATTCTTCATGAGCAGCCAAACTCAAGCCACCATCTATGATCTTTACCACTCCTGCCCTCCAGTAAACTGCACTTCATACAGGCTGATGTGAGTGACAGTGATAGTCAACATGAGCACAAAAGCAGCAACTAACACAGTTGCTGGTTTTACTAGATCAGGTCAGAAATTTCTATGATACTGAAAATCCTTTAAGCACTCTTTCACTATCACCTGACAATATGCTACACACACCTCCTGAGCACGCTGTGGTCAGTGCAGTGCTCACTAAAACAAGCACACTTGTCAAGTAGGAATCTCTACTGTTTTGAAATAGACTATAAAAACACTTCCCTATCATTAAGATTTCTTTGTTTTGCATCTCTACCACAATGACTCATTCCTACATCCTATTTATTTTACCAATCAGTTATGCCCTTTGATCAATGTTTTAACACTTTCCAAATTTATCCAGAAAGATAATTTTTCATTTCTTCACGCACCAAAATAAAAAAAAAAGCAACATAACACAAAAGCCAACCAAACAAAAAACCCAAGAATAATGCCTAAGGGCAGCTAAACTTCCTGCATGAACACAGATAATCTGTTCACCTTCTTTCTGTATGCTGTAATCAAGGTGATTTGACAGTGACTGATCAGTCTTACTCTCAAGCTTTTTCATCATCTTTATTTAAGAAGTTACAACTGGTGTCTAAAAACTAAAACACCTGACTATCTCTGAAATACAAATGTCTAGGCACAACAGTAACCTTCCTCCCTCTTCATTACTTTACATCCCTTCCCCTTTGCTGCTGCAAGAATTTGCATCACTTTGTACCTCACAACAAGAAGGCTATTTTCAGCAGAAAAAAGAAAAAGCATAAGCAGTGTAGCACGGTCATGCTCTATTTGACAAAATTCTCTAATCACAAAAAAAAAAAAAGACCCAAAACCAAAACAACCTCAGCTAGAACAAGAATTTGAAGACATCCAGTAACCTACTGGATTGCAATAAAGAGCAAAACATTCATCACTTTTCCTACAATCACATCAGAAGCCAGCATAGTATCTGCATTATGATCTTTAGCTGATGCACGAACTACAGCATCAGTTCTTGTCATTGACTTAGGTGCAAAACCTTAGTTTGCATCACCCAGCTCTTTAAAGAAAGCTTCTTATGATGAACTGTTATGTACAAGCTTTGATCTAGTGAAAATAACATCCCTTTCTATGCTTAAGGGTTAGACTTTAATTCAACAGCCTTTTTAAATGCATCAAAATAAATTCAGAATGCCAGCACTATATTGCTTGCAGGGAAGTCACATGTAACATTACTTACCATAAGATCCAGATCTCTTCAGGAGATCTAAAGCTGTTTGTCTGCACACACCAGCAGGCAAAATTATCTACGAGCTGTTGAAAGCCAGAAGACAGCTGGGCTGACGAGTTAAAAAGGAATGACTATCACATGTTCAGACACTGCTACACTTCAATAAAGTGCTTTAGAGAATATTGTCTATGATTATAGAAGCCATCTTCAACCTGGTTCTTTAACTAATAACTTCAATAGAAATCTGTTAACATCCTCAGGTAATTAAAAATATTCTTGATTGTACACATAAACAGCTGCAGAACACACTCCCAGGTTGAGGACTTCAGCAGCTTTAATACCATCAAATACCCTTACGGATACTAAAATACTCTTTATTTTACTAATTAACTCTCAGATGTTAGTGCTATAGGAGCCCAAATTGTTCCTGTCACACTGGCTAAGCACAACCCAATCAAAGATCATCAAGATTACTTCTCTTCTTGCTCTTTGTTTTTTTTTCATTGGGCAAGATCCCCCCAGCCATTTGGAAACAGAACACCCTAAACTAGCAAACTAGCAGATTAGACAAAGAGTTTGGAGTGCAAACTGCAGAACAGTTGTGTCTTCCTTTTTCATTTCTGCTAGGAAAAGACTAGTCAGGGGTTTCATACAAAAGTCTAATAAAATAGGAAAAATATTTCAGTGACAGGAAAAATTTTAATTCTTCAATCAATTTAATTCTTCAACCAATTTACCACAAGCTTCCATGGATTTATCAGCAGCTCTTAGTCTTCAGCTAGCAGTGTCAAAAATAGTTCAAGGGCAATAATCAAGAATGAAAAATACTGTCTTCTGGATTATTACATTAATGCATGGATGCATTGATAGAACTTCCCAAGCTGTAAATAGGTTCTGTCCAAACTTTGTGACAAGTTACAGCTAAGTTTCTGCCTATCCTGTTGAAACAGATTGCTTTGGCAAAGCACACAGCCTACCCAAGTCTGAGCAATGAAGGGCTGAGAAGTCAAACACAAGGATGGCAGCCTGCCAAACCCCACGATGCCAATAGCCTCCCCTCTTCAATCTTTGGAACCCCAGGCTGGCTAAATATACTCAGAGGATTTCAGTAGCTTGTGCTGATACTGTTGAGTCACAGAAAGTTAAAACTGATTCACAAAAGGAACAGATCAGAAGAGAAAGCTTGCCAACATCTTACTTGCTCTTTGAAACAGCAATTCGAAGATATTTTCATTTGCCCTACAGGCCAGCAACAGAAAGATCCATGGTGTATTTCAGCGTATGGCACTAAGAAGGCTTTTCAGTTTGAGCAATCATATTTGAAGAGTTTTAGAGCAAGAAGACCAGAAGATGAGGTACAGCTGGTCTGTCACAGGGTTACAGCAGCCACATGTCACACTTCCTTATTTTTGAGCTTCCACTGATAAGCATAAAGTTCATGGAAACAGTAACTACCAGTTTTTTTTCCCTTGTGTCTTCCAGTAGTGTAAGTCTAAACACTAGTATTTGAAATAAAGTCTGCTTTTTCATATCCAAGGACATAGTCTGAGGGTGGTAGACAGGGATGAGAGTTGCAGGCTAACACCTGGGTTGCACACAAAACTAGAAATGCAATACCAACCAAGGTGATTACAGAGCTGAGGGACAGACTTCTTATGAGACCACAGCAAAACAGAGATTGTTCTGCGGCATTTGACACCACAGCATAAGAAAAGTTAACCATGGTAGCTATACAGCTGGAGTCTTGGAAACAAGAGATGCTGAAGAACAGGTTTGAATCATATATAGGAAAGGAATAATGCATGGTTTGGGCAAGTAGACAGGACTTTTCTGCTTCCATGTGCTCAAAGTATGTTTCTAATACACAAATTTGTGACTTGAATATAAAACTAAGCATAACAGAAGTTCCATTCCATCACTCAATGCAGCAGGGATGAAAACTACTTTTAAATTAACCAGGTGACTCCAAGCATGCAAAGTTTAAGCATTCTTCCTCTGAGGACAATTTTAGCTGTTTGAGTTACCTTTAACCTGTAAGGCATGGTGCATTAGATGCATTACAGAGCCATAACACTGAATTAATTTCAGCAGCAGACATAACCAAGGCCACCACCACCCAGACAAGCAGGTCAGGAGGAGCAGTATGAGCAGGAACACTCCGGGAGCCCTGGATCCAGCAGTGAGAGTAAAGCAGCTGCTCGAGGACTGCTGTAAAACTCTGGGACAAGCCAAGAGCCCCAAAAGTCTGCTAACTGGAAAGGGCAAAGCCTGTAGAAAGTGAAAAACTTCACTCTCACATCAAGACCTCCCTCTCCTTACACCTCAAGGGCAAGAATGAGAGGTTGCTTATAACAGGGGTAAGACGAAAAACAAGAAGAGAGATTTCCCAGCCAAAACACGCTTTTCTCCGCAGAGGCCGTGTGCCGGGCCGCCGACAGACGGGTTCCCAGCGCCGTCCGGGCGCACCTGCCCGGAGCAGCCCGCCCGTCCCGTCCCGTACCTGCGATATCCCAGAGCTGCAGCCGCACCAGGGTCTTGCTGTCCCAGTTGATGACTTTGAGCGCGAAATCCACGCCGATGGTGGCCCGGTAGTGCTGGGAGAAGAGCTGGTGCACGTAGCGCTTGATAATGCTGGTTTTGCCCACGCCTAGCTCCCCGATCACCAGCACCTTGAAGAGGTGCTCCCGGCACTCCGGCACGCCGCTGCCCGCTCCTTCCCCGCCAGCCATCCCTCCCTCCCTTCCGTGGAGTGCGGCGGAGAGGCCGGGCTGCCGGGGCCGCGGCTCTTCCGCTTCTAAACTTTCCCAGCCACCAACTTTCCTCCAACTTTCCCCAGCCGGCTCTCCGCAGGGCCGGCCCTCGCCGGGCGGGGGAAGAACAAGCGGGACAGAGGCGGGAGGGAGCGGGAAACCTCAGCCACCACCTGACTGCAGTCACAGGACGCGGAAACTCCGCGGGCTTATAGCGGCCTGGGGGAGGGCATTGGGAGGGGCGGGGAGAGGAACGGAACCGGCCCGCCCCGCCCCGCCGCTCCAGGACACCGGGTGGAAAGTGGGAACGGGAAAGGGCTAGAGCGGGAGAGAGGGAGTTCCCCCGCAGCTGCGTCGGGCGGGCTGGGCTGGGAGCGGCGGCGGGGCAGCGCGGGGTGGCAGTAGCGGGGACTGAACTTCAGAAGAGGGCTCGTGTTGGGAAAGTGTCAGCTCTCTGTCGGTACCGTTCCTTGGTACTTTGCTTCCAGTGGTGGTGGTGGTGGCGGCGGCAGCGAAGTTTTCTCCCAGTGAAGTCTCTGAAAGCGCCCGGGTTCTCTCCCCACCGTCCGGCAACGAGAGGTCCGTGAGACAGAGGGCCTTGTCAGGATGCGTGGCGATGGGAGGGTGCCAGTGGCCCGTGTTCGCTCCCAGTCTCCATTCCCAGGAGCCAGCTTGGGGAGCTGTAGGTGCAGGGTGCTGCGCCCCGGCTACCTCCCCGCTCTCGCAGGCCCTGCAGTGCGGCCTAGGGCTGCGTAAGGGCCGGGCCGTGCTGAGCCCGCCGGGGCGAGCACGGCCGGCAGTGCGGGGCCGGGCTGTGCTGAGGTCGCCTGGGGCAAATCGGCCCGCGCCCAGGCGACAGCAGTGATGCAGCGGTGGCTGCTCTGTGGAAAAGGCTCGGGTGAGCAGGGAAGAAATCACCTCCTTAGCTGCAGGATTGCCATCAAACACCTACAGCTAAATTTGGTTCCCTCTTGTAGCTAAATTGATCTAATAAAATACATTTATTCTTTTCTGATTGTTTTAAAAATTATCCTAGGCAGTCATAGAACTGTGGAATGGTTTTGGGTTGGAAGGAATCTTACAGATCATCTAGTCCCAACTCCCCTGAAATGGGCACGGACACCTTCCACTAGACCAGATTGCTCAAAGCCAGGTCCAGGGATGGGGCATTCACAGCCTCTCTGAAACAGACACGTTGTTAGAAATCAACATAAAACAAGTTTCCTGATCTTAGGACCATGTGTGCTGGTTACAGGTTTTGGGGGGGAAAAAAAAATTCTTTGCTAACATACTCTCCAAATTAAACACACGATCCCAGGTGTCTGTGCCAGTAACAAGAGGATGAAGTTGTGTGGTAGTGTCTCCATGCTGAAGTGTTCGTTTATCATGTAAATACCTAAACAAAACTATTTTGTGGCGGAGAGCAATGGCAACCACCCCAAATGGGAAATGTTACCTGGTTGTCTGGACAGCCTGTGTGTACAGAGCCTGATAACCCAAGGGAGGATCTGACTAGCAGTGAAGGGATGCCCCCAGTGGGAAAGAAAGTAGCGCTTCAAATATATGGTAACATGTGTCAAACAATCCTCAATTGCTCCTGATACTATAACAGTTTTTTTGCACATACTAATTTCTTTACAATGCTTTAAATTAGTGGCTTCAGTAAAAAGATCCAGATATCCCCACGTGGCTTTTGGAGAATGCGTATTTCCATGTTACACAGAGATGGTACATGCAATGTAGATGGGAGTAGGTGAAAAGAAGAGCTGTTTTGCAAAATAAGGCAAGAAAAGACAGCATTCTTGGAGAAAAATAGTGTTTGGGGATTTTGGTTTGGTAAATTTGTTAATTTGTCATGCTATATTAATTCCATGACAATTGCTGTAATTAGTATTTACTTGCCCAGCAGTAATGATACCAGAATATAAACTGGGGGAAGACTATAACTTAGAAACGATTTTTTTTTCCTTGATGGAGGGAGGCAAAGGGCAGCCTAGCTTCCTGTCAAGAGATGAGACAAGCAAGTAACACTGTCTTTATCCAGGCAGTTGAAGTCAGATGTGAGACAATATTTTCTCAGGTACAGATACTTTAACCACTATGGGTTCTGGTAAACCTCTCTAGCTATATCTATACTGAGGTCTGCTTCATCACAATTGTCCATTCAGAGAGGAAATTTGGCTGGCATGCACTGAACTTTCTCCCCAGGTAGATGCCAAAGTTTTCCTTTGTCTTGCAAAAACCAAAGTGGTTTGGAAATGGATTGTCACATGCTCATGTAAGGGTGCCTGGGGTTTAGGATGGATGCAGAAGCCTTATTCCACAGACTTAGATGGAGTCTTTGAGCCTTTATTCCTCACTTGTGAGGCAGTAATTACATTACTTTCCTACCTTCTGGGAGAGTTGTATTAATTGATTACTAGGCATATTCTATAATTATAAACCAGGGTATGGAATGCTTGCATGTTGACTGCAGGCCTCTCGTAACATTAGATAAATTGTTTTCCCTTGCATAGATGGGAGCAAAATTGTAGGTATTTACTACCATTTGTAGGCCTGCCTACTACCCTTTTTGTTTTAGATGTAATAAAAATTCATTGACACCGTAGAAATAAATTCCTCCTAATTACTTCCTCCATTCCATCTACTTTTTTTTTTTTTTTTTTTTTTTTTTTTTTACAAGCAAGGCAAGACGGATAATCTGGTTCTGGTTGGGATAGAGTTATCATACCAACTAAGTGAGCTATTACTAACTGTACTACTAGTAGTAAACTGAATACAAGTACTTCAGGATACTTCAGTTTTATATCAGCAAAAAAAGAAGCCTGTAATTAATTTTTTTTCCTCACATACTGATTTGGAGTGATTAGAACCAATATTAAAACCAAAGAAGTCAATAAAAGTCATCATCTGTTCACACAGGAGTCAGTATAAAAAAGCAAGTGCAAAATATGACTGATAATTTGCCGTGATTAATAGTTTAATCAGTACTAATTACATTACATAATGCCAAACATATAGCAGTAGATCTTTCCTGAACTAATAATTTGCCTTAGTTTCATTAATATTAATTTTCATCAAGCTGGCTGATACCTGTGTGAAAAAGCTTGGAAAAATTCAGTCATTTATAGTCCAGTATCTCTGGGGCAGTGCAATCAATCATGCATGACGTTATAGAATAAAATATAATCAACATCCACTTAATCTTCATATTGTGAGCTTAATTTCTGTGTCACTTGGTCTTTTACATATAATTCTATTTTTTAACTGACTTCCCTTGATCACTTGAATGTCAGCAAAAACACTCTATTGAACAAGGGCTATTGACATTATGGTACAATAATTGGGATAAAAACATTATATTTTACCTTCAGTTGCCTGCACTGGGAGACTAGGAAAGGGTTGGTTTTGGCCATATTGCCTAGCTTATCTGGTTGGTTGCCTTTAAATAAGATGTGTGCTTCATATTTCAAATTCAAAATAAAAGCTCTTTGGTTTTGGTAGGTTTTTTTGTTGTTTTTTTTTTTTTTTTTCCTTTCTCTGCACTGGGGATCTGAGGAATGAGGAAGAGAAATGTGTATCTTACAAAACAGGCTTTTGGTACCCTCTCATCCTAAAGGCTGAAGTTTGGTCTGAATTTTTTTTTACCGTTGCTGCTTGTTGCAACCAGTTGCTGCCCAGCCACTGGGTTCCTTTGCTAAATTCTGTCAGAACACTGGCTTCCAACAGTGGCTGGATTTAAGGAACTGGCTGGCCACTGGAAATGCTACAGAAATTTTAATAACCTCATGATCATTACACAATGAACTAGAGAAATAGTTTAGCTTGTAAGACAACACTTTAGCTTCCCTTTTTTCTGATCCGTAATGGCTTTTGTATCTCTCTTCCTTCAAGACTGCTTCTTCTAATCTTTCCCATGTTAGTCTCTCCTCCACTTCCTCTACACACCATTTTGCATTATCTCCCTTCTATTTTCATCATACTAGCTTAAATTCTTGTAATTATTGTAATTATTGTAATTCTTTAACAACTTTTCTTTTTGTTTTCTTTTTCTTTGTTTTTTTTTTTTTTCTCCTGTATTTTTATTTCCTTTTCCCATTAGTGTTATTTTTCTCCTAACCTCAGTTTAGGCCTTTCACTTTTTACCTTTTTTTTATGATTTCTTTCTTTCATTCTCACTTTCCTATTCTTCTGAGCTTTTTCCTCTCTGAAGTGAATGAGAGATTTTTTTTCATGTTTCTACTTGTCAGCCAATGGTGAGAAAGGGACCAGCAGCAGGTTCAGCCAGTTAGACCAGGGAAAACTACCGGAGGCACATTCTTGCCTGAAGCAGAGGGATGCATTTAACTTACTCTGCAGTTACATTAAAAGTCAAATTCATAGCTGAAGGGATGGTGTGAGTGGCTGAAAAAATGGGATGTATGACACATGGACAATTTCCCTGTGCCTATAAGGATGCAGAGCTGCTTGGAGACTATGACTGAGCAGGTTTGCACGCTGTGTTATCTATGTGCTTCCTTGATCTGGTGGGGGATGCACAGAGCACTTCCTTTGCTCCATGTAGTGTTTTCCAGAAGTCAAGAGCAAAATAAATCCACATTGTACATGAATACCATGATCACAGCCAGAGCGTTCTGCTGGAGCAGCACAGGTGACTGAATGTTTTTATTTAACAGTGGATTTTGAGGGAAATGTCCCAAAATACTGTTTTTAGTGATAGTAACATACAGTGGAGACCAAAGCAGGAATGGAAGGCTGGGGAT
The DNA here is from genome assembly GCF_024509145.1 of Vidua macroura. NCBI lineage: Eukaryota > Metazoa > Chordata > Aves > Passeriformes > Viduidae > Vidua > Vidua macroura. The sequence continues at coordinate 49,496,748 of NC_071573.1, forward strand.
ATTTTGGAAAAATGCTTCTATGGTCAAGTAAAACACTGGATAACAAAGCATATACACAATTAATTGTGTATAATTAATACACAATTATTGATTTAATTAATACTAATTGAAAGCTATATATGAGTTTACAGTCTACAAATGCATGCCTAGTTTTTGCCCACCATATGCCATCAGCTGTATGACAGCACCCATGAACAAAAAGCTAAGATTATGTGATAGTATTAAGCCTGACTGTGGCTTTGCTTCCTGCCAGGCACTGTGACACACTCTTGTCTCCTGACCACAAATTTAACTGAGTGATGCAGGCTTGAACTTGTGAAATGTTCTCAGCATATAGGACAGTTATACTCATACTCAAACGATGTAGTTGAAGAAATACAGGTACTGTTGTAAAATATATCTTGGATGTGTGCATGCAAAACTATTATTAGACAACCATAAATATAAGTTAGAAAATCCAGAAAAATAAATACTGATTTTTATTTAAAGCCTGTAACATAATGGTGCAAAAAGTGAAGTAATGGAAGGGTCCTTCTGTCCAGAAGAGTAAGAGAAACCAGCCATGAAGAGGTCATGTCAAACAGTGACATTTGCTGGCAAACTCCTGGAGAGGGGCCCTGACGATCACAGGCAGAACTCTCCTTATGGTCTTGCACACAGGATGAGATAGTCTTTCTCACATGTAATCTATATAAGTAAATGATGGACCTGGAATACCATTTTCACATGGCTATCAAGCTTACTTGTTCCCCACTTGCAGGCTTCCTGTTACCCGAATTCTGGACTGTATCTGTTTTATTGTTACTTCTGTTCTTTTGAAAAGTCTTTTGTGCCTTTTCATTTATCAGGAAGTTTAATGGATAGCATACTGCTACAGCACTGAGTGACTGAGAAACTGTCTCAGCATCTGCCTGTGACTGCAACACATAAAGCAAGAGCAAGCTGTAGTGAAAGTGCTACAAATCTGCTGATTCCTTTCCTGACTTCTTTTGGTGAATCTCCATCGGTGTAGACAATAGACTGAGAGAAACGGATTTTGAATTGTTTCCATTGCAAATATTTATTTTTTCCTCTTTAAATGTGAGAATGGTAAATTCTTTGCCTTCATTATGAGCACTCTGAAGAAGATAGTAGTTCAATACTCTAGTATTGAACCAGTGCAATGAGCCCCCATTGTGTTGTTGGCAGGCAGATTTGTGGCAAAATAGGTAAATACTTCCAGAGCATTGTTGCAAGTTTGAAGACTGAGCCAGGTGGGAGGACAGCCATTGACTGGGATTCAGATAAGCAAGATGGTAGTGAGGGGATTATTATGATAAGCTTTCTTCCTTTGCTAGCTGTTCATTCTAGCTTGTGTGTGGACATTTATTCCCCCAACAACTTTTCCCACATTCAGTAGCCATGCCCTCCATTCTTCTCAGTACTCCCAAGCCACGTGCTAGGAAGGAAACAGGTTCTTCCATGCAAGGCCCTTACTTTCCATCCACAGTGACTCTACCTGATGTCTTCTATAAAGTCAGGGTTGTTTTGGTTTCTCATTAGCATAGAAGATGGGGCAATTATCTCTGTGGTGATGATTAACTCTTAGCATCTACAGCAAAACACATAGAGGCCATGAGTATCTGAAGGTGGGGAGAAATGAGAGGATTTACTCAATCAGCAGCAAACTCTAGCATCTCCAGCTGGGCATGGGTGGACTCTGCAGTAGGCACCACCCTAAGCTGCCCTAGGAAAGCCACCAGACATAAGCTGCCCTAGGAAAGCATTTTTTGTGCGTTTTAAATGGTTCCGAGACTGAAGTACTGAAAGGCACTAGAAATTCCTATTTATGTTTATGTTGATAACTCACCATATTGTTTTGTGTCACTCTTAACTAAAAATCCTTATCATTCTTAGCTTATCTTGGTTTAAAAATGTACTTTTCCTATATCACAATAATATCTGCAGCTACAGAAATGTGACTGAAGATATGACTTGGAAACACAGATACCAAATTACATAGATGTTTAGAGTGATGAGTGACAACCAGACACTATTGTAAATAAATCCATGTTGATTGACACAATTAATTTTAAATCATTAAAATTTATTTAATTTGTATCAACCCTTTAAAGCAACAGCATTTATTACATCTATCATGGGGAACAAAGTAGGAAAACTGAAACTAAAAGCATTCTATGGCCTTTTGTAAACTGTTGTAGTAAGTCCCCATTCTGCTCACACACTTAAGCAAGAGAAATTCAGTCATCATGACTCATCTGCACCTTCTATAGTTCACTCCTTTGCATGAACTTCATCACATGCAGCCAGCTTCTTATTTTTAATGGTGGGACACAGAATGGAAAAGATAACTATTACAGCAGACCTGGAAATACAGCTAATATGCATGTAGACTTAAATATGCATCATGCTTATTCAATAATTACATGTTCAGCCTGAAAATATGGATGTTTTCCTCTGCCTTCTTTGCTGCACAATTTCACAGCAATGACAGAAGGCATGGAAATGGCCTTTTCTCTCTCTCTTCACATTCAAAAGGGCAAGCTTCTCTAACAAAATAAACTAACATACTTGTGCATTTTTTGTCAACCTCAGTGCTGCTGTGTAGCTTAAATATGAAGCCATGTAATGGAGCAAGCTGTATTATGATCAAAGTATGTAACAGTTTCAGTCTCATTTACGTGCAGATTGCGTTGGAATTTACGTTGCAACTGAGTGTCTTTCTTACAACTGGCTTTAACTGTGACTTGCTAAAATTAATGTTTGAACTGAGATGTCCAAAACCTGGCCAATTTGAAGGGGTTTTTTATGGATACATGAAGTTTGATGCATGCTAACCTTTGTCAGTTTTAAAGATCATACTGCCATGGACAGGAGTTGAAACCTTTCCTTGATCTTTGACTTGGGACAGTCACTCCCCCCTGCCCCCCGCCACCCCAATAGTTTATTATTGAGAAATGGTTGAACAGGTCTTGTTGACAGGTTTTAGAGCTTTTCAGCCTGAGGCAGACACCTGGCATGGATAAGGTTTGCTTAGGTTTCAAGCAGGCTAAAGAACAATAATGGAGATTCCCAGTCTTCATTACTGAGAAAGCTAGTAGCTCCTTCTGCAATACTGTATTGTCTTATCCTCATTGCTCTTCTTTTCGGTAGGTGTTTATAGCCCTGCTCTCAACCATACAAAAACCCAAACAAAACAAAACAAATAAACAAACAAAACCCGAAACCAAACAAAAACCCAAAAACAAACAAAACAAAAAACACAAACAAAAAAAATCTGTCAGGCTCAATCTGTATCAAATTGTATTTGATAAATAACAAATCAGAAGGTATTTTGCTGAACAAAATAGTGGGGTTTTTTAGTCATCATTTCTTAAGGAAAAGTATGGAAATAATATATTTGGAAGACAGTGTGTGATTACTATGACTGTGTGAGAATGAATCTGGGTTTAATGCCCCATCACTTTACCTGTATTTGCAGACAAAAAAAAATCTTTAGATTCATCATTCATTGAGAAAAGATCTGCTCTTGCTTTTTTTGCTTTTTTTTATTTTTTCATTGGTTTGTAAGCAGGATCAGAGTGCCACTGAAGCCATTTTCTTTCATGATTGTGTATTCCATCACAGTGTTCTAGTTCTTAACCTGCCCCTGGCTGTATGTGCCTTTTTTACCAGATCCTTCCTGAGGAGCAGCACCACTCAGTCCACAAAGAGCTGGCAGCCAGGGAGTGGGGTCTGAGCACTTTTGCCAGCTGGTTGATCAGCTGAGGGACAAGGACAATAGCTTATCTATGCTTGCTCTGGTCAGCTCCCAAGACATTCTTGTCCTTCAGACTGGCATGACTCCTGGCTGAGTGCCCATTTTCATCACTGTACTGCTGTTCTACATACATACAGCTTCTTTTTGCCAGTTATTTATCATTTTTGCATAATTTTACTTTTATTTGTGGTGGCCATCTAAACAACCGCTGCCTGTTTTCTGCATTGTTAGCAACAGTCATAAGCTGCTGTCAGTTGGATCTTGTTAAGCTGCAGCTTTATTCCATCAGCCTGTATTCTATGGAGCCTACACACCTCTAAACTGAACATAAAAGGAAATAAAGACGTCACTCTAGGCATAAATCCCAGCAACCGAACATCTTTGTTTAGTGCTTTTGAAATATCCTTCTAAAAGGTAGCTGCAGGTGGTTTTGTCAGTAAGTAATTTTGCACTTGTCCATACATAATGTTTTAAAAGCCCAGTTTCACTGGTTTTTGCTTGGTTTTTTTTAATCCATTAGGCTCCATAGCTAGTTAGAGAGGTGAACTAATTAAAGAAAATAATGACCCATACTTGTATCAGATCAATATATTTGGAAATCTTTTTGTAAGCTGAATAACAATCAAGCTGAAATTTAGAATGTAAATGTTGCTAATTCCATGAGCAAGGAAAGGGACATCTGGTTTAATGTCTGCTATAAAGATTATTATTAGATAGTTGAAAACTATCTAATAGTTTCAAACTATTAGAGTAGTTAGTTCAAACTAACTACTTTGAAAAAGTACTGCCAAGAGAGTACATAAAACTGCTACTGAGTTGCATATTTAGGTTCAGTGTTGTTCTTCCAACTGGAGCACAGTTACAATCTTTATCTTGCTTTCTATCTCACCATGGTAACGTAAGTTAGGTACCAAATCTTTCTACTTTCAAGTACCTTATTTTGTGAACAGTCTGTTTATGTCAGAGATAATATTTTCAGGCTGTACACTTTATATCATTCACAAGCAACTAATTCAGCACAGATATCTCGCAGTCCAGTCATGATGAAAATTGTTGTAGCCTAAAATGAAGTGCTGATTTTCTATCAGTACCTATTTTTGTTTCTTCAATGTCTCTTTTTAGTTTTTTTCTCCTACTTTCTCCTGGTGAGACATTTACTGAATGTAACTTCTCTAAACACCTTTTTAAGATACCTTTTAAGTTTACAAACCAGACACTATTTGTTCGTCTGTCATTTAATTTATAGAAACAAAAAGTACCTATTTCAGAAATTGTGTAGTCTGCAGTTTGTTCCTTTGTTTGTTTAATCTAATCCTGTATCTAATGGTGTTGATCTCAACAAATTTAAGGGTGTCTATTTGCTTTTGTTATAGAGATAGTTCTCAAATATTAACCCTGCCTCAAACATCCACACAGCAAATTCAATGGGATGAAGAACTGTGGACCACAAAAGCAAAGCCACTCCTTTTCAAAGCTGTTGCAGCTCTGAGTCAGTGATTTGTCTCTGTGAAAGACATACTAATGTCTTCACATATAACTTCCAGATGAAGGACATTTTTTTCCTAACAACATGCTGGCTGGTCACAGAGCTCAGGACTCATCTCTTCTGAGCTACTTTTGCAGTTTCTTGCTGTCATAGACACAAAACACCAAAGAATCCATTTCTTGGCAGAAGGAAAATCACTTACAGTTATTTTCTGAGAGAGAGTTACAGATTGCCTATATAGAAGTTCAATTTAGAACTGAAGGTGTTTATTTAAAATGTCCCAAAGCTACAGTTGACATTACTTCCTTTTGCTGGGCCTAGCAAACACTTTCTGTCTTACATGTGATTGCATGTGTGCTAAAGATCAGAGAGATTTTTATCAAAATTGGCTCTCAGATGCATATAAAGTTTGAACAACCATAAACAGTCTTTTCAAAAAGCAGCTTGTCACACGACACATGTGGATACCAACCAAGTTTTCTTTCCTTTTGTTCTTTTTCTCCTAAATGAAAAAAATTCTTCTGGCAGCCTCCTATAAACTACTTCAAAGAAGTCTCAAGTCTTTTTTTCCCCCAGATGACCTACTATTCTGTGTATTCTCAGAAAATTTGTCAAGATATTTGAAATTTGAGGAATGTGCAAAACAGCAAATTTGATTTTTTTAAAACCAATAATGTATTTCAAGAGTCCTGATTTTATTTTTGATTTTTTTTTTAGTTTATATCTCTCAATAACAGTGAAGACATATCTATAAAGGGGTAAAGCCTGCAGAAAATTCAGTAGTTTTGGAAAACTACAAGGCTGACAAAAACTAGTCTCAATCCAACAAAGTACTTAAGTTATGCTTAGTGTCAAACATATGAGTTAGTGTAGGAAAGTTGAGATTCGTGCCTCAGAGCTAACATATTCCAGTGGTCTCTCAAATGACATCTATGAGAGGAAAGACTACAGGTCACCTGCACAGATTTGGCACATCCAGCAGTGGGAGTTTCTTCCATGCCCCTCATTTGCTGGATTTAAGCACACATCAGCCAGTGGTCTCTTAACCTCTTTGTTTAATATGCCAGAAACCACTGCCCATTCTAGATAGCATGAATTCTAACCACATGCTGTCACTTTGATGGGTATTTTTCAGTGGACTTTTTTGCACAGTACAAGTGACTGAAACCATGCTTTTGATTAGTTAGGAAATAATGTTCTACTTAAAAAGCCAAGCATTCAAAATAATGAAATTTCAGAAATGAGGCTGTCCCTCCAACTTTAATTTGGCACCATATAAGTGCCAGTCCTTAACAGTACAACTGTATTCTTTCCCTGTTCCCAGCTTCATTCATTGTAGCGCAGTATGCTTAGAGAATCCAACATCTGTTCACTATTTTTATCCTTGTTGCTTAACTAGTGCCTACACCATGGAATGAGTGCAGAATTCTTTCTTTCCTCATGATCCTTTTCAGAGCGTACTAGAGTGCAATGGTGTCCAAAATAATCATGAACTTTAATGATCATATGGCTGCTATGAGATTAAATGCATCATTATCTCCATTTGATGTCCATGAAAGTGGAACAAAATCCTCTCTAGAGGCCATACAGGGAGCCAATGGCAGAACTGGAATTTGGGACCCAATCCAGTGCTCATTCTCCTGGATGAAACCATTTTCCTCCAGGAAGTGCTGAGCAGCCTTGGCTTTCATTGACTTTGCAGTTTTGAGCATTCATTGTGCCTGTTCACCATCACAGCACTAGTAATCTTAAAAAGCTCAACCAGAAGATAAAAGCCCAAATACATAAAGTGGCTCTATGCCTGAAGCAACAAAAGCAAATTCCTCATTTGAACAGGCTTTTCAGTGGAATGATGAAACTGAATGAAATTGCGTATTTTTATTGTCCTAATGCTTCCTTCTTCTCACTTCAAAACACATATTTCTTCCTGGTGCCTTCTTTAGTGCCTTCCCATTGGGGAAGACACCACTTGTGCTAGGGATGGCATGGAGCTACACTCGGAACAACTGTCAGGCCAGAACTGGCGTGACCACTCATGAACTGGAACACTGCTGCCCAGCTGAATGTGGGTTGGACCCTTCCATCTGCTTTCCTGCGGTGGGATTTGGGCATGTAGCATAAATCCAGGTCCTTACTTCTCTGAAAGTTATTAGGACTTAATTAAGGCTGGAAGCCTCCTATGTATGACTGAAATGAATGAACTTGAACTTGTTTAATGCCTGGTATTTGAAGGATGGATGGGCAGATGAACATGCAGTCCTTGTAAACATATAGACTATCCTTGGCAAACCACGAGCAATTTCTATTTCCTACAAAAGAAAAAACAATGTTCAACAAGAGAAGTGTTTCTAGTTCTGGGAAGGCAAAAATACTCACAGATATATACGAGGTTTTGCTCTTTCAATCTCATTTAGATGAAGGGTGCTCAAATATTTGCAGGGATAATAGCAGGAGAAAATGTTTGGATAGGTAAATCAAAATAATTTTCTTTCAACTGGCATGTTCTTAAATTAGACAATAGAGTGCTAATATATTTTAGACACAAAAAAGTACATAAATTGGTTTGAAAAATCTGGAAACTAAAAACTGTGCACTTTCATACCAGTGCCTGAGGTAATGCAATTTCTTTAGATTTTCTGACAAAATATGCCTCTTGGTTAATATAATTTAGCTCAGTTAAACTTGTTAAAGAATAAAGGTAGTATATACTATGATAATTGCTGTATGATGAATGCATGCTGATTGTCCATTCTTTAGCTAAAATACCCTCCTCAGTATGTTGTGGAGGGCATATTTTTAAAAGGAGTTTCAGAAAATAGACCCATTTCCTGGGCTTGTCTAGAATGTGCATTTATCACTAATTACCCAAATCTTCATCTTTTTGGAAGCAGTTAATTAGGCTTGATGTTGTATATACCCCATAGAATTTTCAGATGAATTTAAAAAAAAGATCCTATATGCTTTGGTCTGTGGGCATTTGGGGTAATGTGGTTGCATGCAGAGAAACTGGCCTTTGGTGGAGGTTGGCAAACACCAGAACAAGTCCACTTGTGAAACACATGCAGTAAAGTCTGGTAGATCTCCTCCCACTTCAGCACTGACTGGCATGTGCATTTGCTGTCTGTCTTATGCTATGTTCACTTCAAATAGTTCATGATGATCAAAACACACCACTGAATTATCCAGAGAATTCAGTGTTTCTTGTGCCATTAGACACTGCTCAAAGTTTAGATGACAGCTCACCTTGTCTGCCTGCCCTCAGTTATCACTGTATTACACCAGGGTTTTCCATTTTGCATCCTCACCTCATGAGAACTCTGAACAGCTGTGAGAACAATCATTTGGGAGCTTCTGGTAACCGGTACAGTATTTTAAAGAGTCCCAAAATTAAATACCTAAATAGTTGGATTTTAAGATCATGCAGCCCATGCAAAAGATTGAAAGCAGAGATGTTAGCATATGTGTGGCATATGATTAAATCTCTTTAATGACACCCACAGAATTCACAGAGTGGGGAAGCCCCTTACAGCAGTGGAAATACTTGCAGTTACACGGGGAAATTGCTGTAATTGTAAACCCCAAGAACTTGCAGCATACTTGCTCATAGAGAAGACACCAAGGAAGGCAATTGTCCTACACTATGAACTTCACAACCTAAACAAGATTAATGGTCAAGTTGAGCAGAATTATAAAATTATTCTAACCTGAAGAATATTGTCTGTTAATCTCTTTTGTTTTGGTTTGTATTTCACAAATGAATAAAAGCTCACTTCCTTGAGTGAATTGGGCTCATGGATATAATATTAACAAAGGAAAAGACAAAATGTTCCCAAATAATTTAAGGAGCATATAGTTTCAAGAAAAATCGTGCAATAGGCATGGAAGCATTTGAGAACATTTCCACACAGCATGACATGCTCCTAGGTTGTTCTGGGACAGCTCTCCCTATTTGCAGTGAAACAAACCCATTCTACAGATAATGAACAGGACGTAGCTGTCCTTTCTTTTTTGTTCCTCTTTCTGCTAGGAAGGACAAGCATGACTAGGAATGACTTCTCTTGTTGAGCCGCAAACATTGCTTAATGTATTCTTTGCTTGACAATGAGTTTCTTGAATTGTTGGGTTGCTGTGAAATATAATGAGCACACTGTGCAGATAAGAAACTTCACACCAGCAGATCTGGTTTCATTATGTAATCATTCATTTCTACTCTGCAAGCTCTTGCTTGTACACCATGTCCCTCAGCTTTGACACCCTTAAATTAAAAACAGGCCTGCAAGGACCTACTTATATTTAATAATGATCCCAATAAGATGAGTCGTATAAAGCACAAGAAGTATATAGAAGTGTAAATTTTTTCTTACATTCTAGTTCTCTGTAAACCAATCACATTTCTTCATTTAACTTGTTAGAATGTGTAGTTATTTGAATGAATCAATTACTCCCTTAAATCCGAAGAGTGATAATCCTTATTCTTAATTTAAAACTGCGTATGCTACAATTTTCAGCAAACATAAGGATACCTTGTCTGATTGCAGAGGCATAATACAATGTTACTTTTATGGCTCAAGGCCCCTCTTCTCAGAGGGGTTTTCTCACCCTTTTTGAAGTTCTCTGTAAGGCTGGGTTGTGATAATTTTCCATTCACAATGTCACATTTCTTTCCAGTAATCTGGCATCTTTTCACTAAGACCCAACTCATAGAAGACTGAAGCAGCAATGACATATCTAATTATCATTTACATTATCATAGCTTATTGTCACTTCGCTACTTGTGTTCTAAGTTTATGTGCACATGTCTAGCTGTTGAACTGTAGTCAAGAGACAGATAAAGAGAGCCGTAATATTGCTAATAATTTTTAATGTTAGAACTGTCAGACAGTGATAATTTTTCAAAATTCTGAAAGAGGTGAAAGGAAACTTGTGCCTAAGAATTATGAAATATTAGGAAATTAGATAGTGTTTTATAAACCTCTCATTCCTGTGATTTTTTTCCCCCAAGAACAAAATGATGTTCACATGAAAAGCAATTGTAACTGTAATCACACTCCAGTTGTCTCCTATCTTGACCATCCTTTCTCCTGAAAGTATTATGACAGTTTTATATTTTTTAGACAATTTTGAGATATTTTAATACAAAGTTCAGATACTTTTTCTGATTTGCTGACAATTTAGACAGAGATATCTCCGCCCACACTAAAAAAGACACAAGATCCCCAGAGAGGAAAATTCCGCTTTTATGATCAACTGTAGCAAAACCAAATCATTAGCAAAACCAACACATTTATCATTTTCTATTGTACACATCAGACAAAAAGTGTTCCTTGTCCTGTGGTTTCTTCTTATCACTATTTTGACTCTATTTGCACAGCAGTTTTTATGAGAAAGGGAAGACACCAACACTTCTGTTTGATTAATGGAGATCTTTCCTATTATTATTATTCCCTGACATTCTTGTCATTGACTAAAATGTGACAAGGATCTTCTCTTGATGCAAGGTCAGCCATTGTTGGGCTAAACAGCTCTCAGGTAGAAGTGCCTGAGCAGAGCATTTGAACAAATAATTTCTCTTTTAAGGGATAAAGCCTAGTTTCATAGCTGTCAGGACAAATACTTCACAATTATTCTGAAATGACTTATCTACTATGTTTTCTGCTTGTACAGGCTGACTTAACTTTTACAGTGTACTATTAAGGTTAAAGCTGGATCTGAATCCTGAGATTGTGTCCAGACTGAGCACTGCTTCTTTGGGGGGTAGGTGTAGCATGAGCTGTGCAGGGTAGCAGTGTCAGCTAGTGCTGCAGAGCTGTGTCCCCTTACTGGGTAATGCTGTGCAACCAGGCCCCCTTGGCAGATGTAACTGTATAGAAAGAAGGCAGCTTTTGTCAGCTCCACTTATGTTATCTGTGTGGCTGACACAACCAGATTCACAGGGAAGCTATTCATATATGCTAAGTTTCCACTCAGGACCTTTACAGAAAAAGCCTTGTTCACAATTCAAAAATTTTGGTATCATTTCTGCCATCAAAATCTGGATCAGTGAAACAATAAGGATTGTCATGTCCAATCACATGTTCACAAAGTATTTTTGGTATGCAACAAGCCATCTGTTCTGATAAGTTTTTTCTCACCTATTTGTCAATTCCGAGCAAAGCACTGTGATCATTCTTATTTATAATATTACCCCAGTTCTCCCTCGCCTGCTGACATCTACTATGTAAATTAGTTACAGCAGTAGTCTCTGTAGTGCAAGCAGGAGAACTTTGCCACACCACTCCCAAGGGATAAGGGGGATAAGCTCAGCTGCCTCTGCCCTGCACACCTGGAGAGGAGCTCTGAGAAGCTGAAGCAGCTGCCCCAGTGGGAATGAGGCAGGAGCTGGAGTCAGTGCAGCAAAGAGCTCTGAACCTCAAGAAGGCATTTCTCCAGTGGGGCTGCGTCACACAAGATGAGAGTCAGAAAGCTATATCAGGTCATTCATTGCCTTTGGTTTCGACTCTAGGATTACTTAAACTTTTTGAAAAAAATTGGCTAATACTTACAGTGAGAATAAATATTTGGGCCTTTTTTTATTTTAAAATATCTCTTGGACTTGGAAAACACAAGAAGAATATTTTATTAAGAGGATAAGGAGACAATGCGCCACAGGCACTTCAAAGCGAAAGGGGAGCTAAGACATGACAAGAAACAAGTATCGCATAAATGAAGCTGAGATTGTCTGAAAGAGGGGAGTGGCTGAAAGGATTTAATGGAGATGAAAACTATTCCATTGTGAATGGAAAATTAAATCTAAATCCTATGTAGGCAGTCTTTGCACTGAGCACTGAACTAAATAAGCTTTGGATCATGACCAAAGAACTAATCGTGTACCAAGTAACCCTCATCAGAAGTTTTTACACAGGCATTTTGATCCATTTAATGATTAAGGTCACCCAGCAACATCTCTTCCATTTTTGGAGTTTATTTTGCAACATACTGTGCATATCTTACTGAGAACTCACAAAATGCATTTTAGTCTAAAAATTATCAGGAAATTGCAATGAACATCTTGAAGAACTGGAACTCAGGAAGTCAACAAATACAGCACTTACAGCCGAGATGTTTTCAGTCTGACCCGTTCACATAGGAATGGATGAGTTTTCAAAATGCTACAGTGATGTAACAAAGTTTGCAGTGCAGGTCTGAAGAAAATTTAGGAGAAGGACACACCTGTGTGTTGTAGCCAGGGGATGATCACAGTGTTCAAGGCCAGGCAGCCCTCATGCATCTTCAGGTGAGTACCTTGTATGAATGCATTCTGATGCTTTTGGAATGTTGTTGTTTTTATTTTTAAGAAGCTGAATGCTAAATCTTGCAGGCATGAATGATACTAAGAAACTGTGGGATTTTTTGGGTTTTTTTTATCACTGAAAAGAATCTTAAAATTATTAAATAATGCAGCTCTGAGCAAAAAGAAGTCAGTTAAATATGGAAATATTTGCATGCCATTTCATTCCTCTCTCCTAACCTAAGGGAATCAAAATCTAATAAAGTGAAGACTTAATTCAGTTTCATAAAAGTGAACATGACAAAACATTAATGTAATTATGAAAATAAGGTCAAAATAAAGTAGTTTTAATCTCGAATGAGCCTCATAAGAGCAAAATGAAAGCTAGACTCAGTTGTCAACATACTGAGAAACGCTCTGAAGATACTTGATCATGCATGTAAATATTAGGCAAGAGAAAAACTGGTTCTACTTCAGTGTTATTAAACTTATTATTATATTAAGTCCAACAGCACTCGGAGGATGGACATTCCATGGGATCCCTGGGCACAGTGGAGTCTCTCCACCCAAGAGACAGAAAGAAAAATGGGATTATGAAGGATTCTTGTTCTCATTTGATAGAAGGTAAACTAAATACCAGGTGATGTTACTTGCACAAAGTCAGTTATCAACAGAGCAAACAGTACTAAACTGGATTTTCAATTCATTTCAGGTTGGATAAATTGAAATTTTTTTTCTGGAAAAATACTAATATAAAAAAGATTTTAAAAATCCAATTTTGAGGGTTCTGAATACTTAGAAAATTGATTAGAAGGAAACTTAGGTAAAAGACCTTTACATCAAAAAGTCAAATGATTTAACCATCAGAATGTTTAAAAAAGAACTAGTACTTAGAGGATTAGGAGTTTCCTGAAAAAGATTGCATAAAATGCTTTGGAGTTGGGTTTGTTTGGCTTTTTTTTTCCCCTAAGTATTTCTGCTTGCTTTTCTCTCTTGGAACAAAAACTCAAATAGTTAAACCTGTATGTGTGTATAATGTGGATATGAACTCCAATTGAATATATTTGATGAAAAGGCATGCTTATTTGTGAAGAGTATGAAAATTTCAGAGCTGGGAGCTCTAAATGTAGCACCAGTGCCATACTGACACTGGGCTCTGAGGCTATCTTACAACTCTGGTTTTCCTGCAAATTTTAAGGTTTATACATGCATTACCTGAAACTCAGTAATATTAATTTTTAGATAGGAATGACTGAGAAGCTATTTTAGTTTTGGTTGGAAACTAAGGAGTTAAAACTCTAAGAAATCAATATTTCTGTTTTGATGAAACTTTCATGAGAAAGTTGTAGCACCTACAGTGTTTTTTCTGTTCAAAATCAGTATAATATTACAATAATACTAATTGTCAGGCGATATAAGTATAGGCAACATAATAGATTGGAGAACCTCTTGATTCAGAGCAGGACCTTAAATGAAGGTTTCTCGTATTATTTTGTATTGCAAAGTGAGTCATAGCCAAAGACTCATCAGGACATTGATATTTTGTATATAAAAAAAATTCAAATGTTCACTTGCTAAGTGACTAGATTTAAGAAACAGTCAGATTTCTTAACCTATTGTTATTGGTCTTCTGTGTCTTGAACTTGTCCTGCACGGAGTGACACAGCCTTGTGCATCATATGGCTCAGAAGGAAGGAGATAGCCAGAATTATGCAATGGATGCTGCATTTTTCACCCATATACCTTGTGGAGTTCATTCAACATGAAAACCTCTCTGGCAATGCTTTCTATGAGCAGCTCCTAACACCCACTGAAGAGGAACCCTTGAACACACTGCAGTGCCTGTTTGTATTTGGTCTTCACCTTTTGGAAAAGTAATAGAGCACTATGCCAAGTAGTAGTTACTCTGTAGAAAGTAAAAATACCACTGGCAGTGCTCCTTCTAGCTGAAAATTCACAGCTACTTATGCAGAAGGGTATAAAAATGTCCAGTCTTCCCCCTAGCCTTGCCTGCTGGGATGCTCACAGGAACAGGGCAGGGTGTAGATGGCTGTGCTTCCCAGGAGGGCAAAACACATTCCAATCTGGCCACTTCTTGATAATGCTGCCGTGTACCTGCCTCCAAGTGCAATCACAGGCATGGGCTAAAGTCTCACCATCACACCCAGCACAGAAGCTGGCTGTGATTTCGTGTGCAGACTGAAAACTACATTGTGCTGATAAGAACTCTCCCCTGGGGAGTTAAAGGGCAGGGGTGTGGATTCTTCGCTTCTTTCTTGCCAAGGTTGGGATTAAATGTGTGAGATGGTATTTCTTGTTTGGACTCAGATGTTTATTAGTTCTTATCTATATTACAGTCTCACAAACCATGACTTCTACAGCACTTCACTCTAACAAACTAAAAATGGAGCTGTATCTCTCTCTCTACAAGGCCTTTTAAGGATAAACTGTCCAATTAAGAAATGACACCTAAATTATTTTTACTTTTAACCCAGTAGCCCGTGGCCCGCAATGTGGACTTTTTTATCCAATTACACAATACCATCCAAACCCATGAAGAAGAAGGTAAAGAAGAAGGACTAGACACTGCCCTAAAACCTCCATCTTGCTCTCTTTATATATTACTATATTCTAAAACCTTAAACTCTAGGTTTTCCACTTAGTGTATAATGTGATATTACATACTTCTATTCAAACTACACACCCATAATCCCAGTTCTGTCATTCAATTTTGGAAGCCTTCTCCACAGCCTCAGGTCAAAAGCAGTGTTCTCTTGGGGATCAGTGCCTGTCAGCAAAGAAAGTCTAAAATTCTCAGTAACCAGGGTTCCAATACAAGGGGAAAACAGACAAAGAATTGTTTTCTGCACTAACCCCGAGTAGGGCCATGATGAACATTTCATCCAAGCCCAAGGGAAATCAGGAGTTTCTGAGAGCTATTTTTCCTTGACAGCAGGTTGATGCAGGCTGGCCTGTGCATAGCCCATCCACAGCTGCTGGGTGCTGCTGCTGTCTTGGCGCTGCCATTTTCTATCTCTGCCACATGTGATGGATAATCTGTCATGCACCTGCCTCCCTCTTTAATATTCAATGTCTCTTGAGCGCAGGAGCTTTGTATCAAACTGGCCACAATTTCCAGGACTTCAACCTCTTGGCAGACTTTGAAATCCCGTAGTGTCAACAAAAATTAATGAACATAATAGATATTATGATATCTATGATATTACGATATTATGAAAATAAAAATATTTTCAGGCTCTCAGTGTAGAAGAGTGTATCTAATGAACAAGACTGATCCTGTGTAGTGCAGGTCACAGCACCCATTCACCCATTAAGTACCAAGACCAGTAACCCAATTCCTCCTGACTGAGAAAGTAATCTTTGCTCTTGCCAACAGTGGTTTCAGAAGCATGGAAGTGCACTGAAATATATACTCCTCTGGGGAGAGAAGACAGTTTTAAACCAGAGAGGACTGGAAATCTGGAACTTGAGTACACATAATCTATAGCACTTCCAGATTCTGTCTGTATTTTTCTCCAGATGTCTGCCACTATCCAGGTCATTCTGGCACCTTTGAGCTTGAAAATATTGTGAAATTTAAAGACTATTGTTTTAAATTAAAATGATGTAAATGAGATAAGGCATGGATAGTGCCTGAAACTAGGGCTAGTGCCTGAAAAGAGCAGGCACTAGGCAAACCACCATCTGCACAGCCTGAAGGATAATAACACTGAAATGCTAATCTATAGATTGGTGTTTCTATCTGCTGTGGCTTCCAGCAAGCTTTCATTGAATTTTTTTGCTGCAGCTGATACCTATTGTCCTGTATGCTCTAAAAAATGCCAGTGATTGAGCAGAATAAATTTTTGGTTTGTGCATGGCACTAAAATACACAGAAAATTAAAGAGAATCATGCTCCCACCACCATTCAAGTTCAGTTCTGTGTTTCTCTAACATATAAATTTTTGCATTTTGTAAGTTTTTCAATCTCAAATCAATGAATATCAAGGACTAAGGAACTTCATATCTGTTCATATTTTTTATTGTAAAAGCAAAATTAAGGAAGATGCTATCTTGGTTTTTGGTATATGCCTGTGAGGAGTTCCCCAAGCACGGTGACCTCAGTGATGGTCAAATACCATCATGAGACAGGAGTTATCCCCAAATGTAATCCAAGTATGACAAGCCTGTGTTGGAGAATAAGAAATTTCAGACGTTTGAGCTGTGCTGTTCCAGTATGATCCAGGGCCAGGTGTTAGATCTGATTTATTCTCTTTAGCATCGCTGTAGCCACTGGGGTTTCTGTGTACAGCAGCACATATTGAGCTGGAGCTGCAGAAGCCTCTCCCCGTCCTGCTGCTGCCTGGCACTTGGACCCAACAATTGTCCTTGTCACATTTGGTGCATTCTGCAAACAGCCTGATTGCAGCCTCTGTACTCAGAACACCTCCAACCTGCTCCACATGAAGTGAATTTGAAAGGTCATGCATTACCAGGTACCCTGAAAGCAAATACCCTGGTATTGGTAAACTTTCTGCACTTGGGAAGAAACAAGATCAAACCCACAGCAACATAACAACCTCCCATCAGAGAGGCTCATCTACAAAGAGATTTCTGTAATACTGTGCTGCCTTCTCACTTGCAAAAGCCTTTGTCCTTACTGGAATGTTGGTGTGATTCTGAAAAGCCAGCTTCCAAACTCCAGAAGAAATTGTCCTTTGGGGTAACACAGATGGGAGAAACATCATTAAGAACATTAGCACGGACAAACTCAGACTGTGGATTCCTCCAAGTAGTCTTATCAAAGCAGATTGTGTGCAAAAACTAATGGCCTTCTTTCTATTAAAAAAAAAAGAAATCATGATTTACCACCCTGTGCTTTTAAAATCATGTCTTAAATTATTCCTGTGTCTATGTTGGGAATTGTCTTTCAAAGAATTCCATTAATGATGCCATTAATAAAAATGGTAGTTCAAATGTCACTGTAATTGTATGCTTTGATCTGTGACCTTTGCTTATTAATACTGCAGTCTGTTGAGCTGACATCAGTAGTACAAAAGCTTTTGACAGCTTCTGTTTTCAGCTTAGATTTAAATGATATCGTTCTTTATAAACAACCCAGTGAGATCTCTGCCTTTGTCCATCCTCCAGTGAAGAAATGTCTATCTAAGAAAAGCTAATTTCTTTTTTGTTTGTTTTGTTTTGTGGCTTTTTGATTGTTTTGTTGAGGTTTGTTTTTTGTTTTTTTTTTTTTTTTTGCTTGTTTTAATCTAAACCAAAATAGTGGAGTGGCTGAATTAAAAACTGCATGATTTAATTGTGGTCCAGATTACATGCACATAATTAAAGCACATTTGCCTTCACTTATTCTAGCATTAAAATATATAGTGGTAATATTTTCTTTCTTTTGATGAAAGGGTTTTTGAATTATTTCATCCAAATGACATAAATAAAGTTCACTTTTTACTCTAAGAAGAGAATGAAAGTTTATTTTTTTTTTACTATTATGCAACCATTAGGCTCACTATCTCACTATTGGGTTCACATAGCAATTTGGAAATACAATGAACAGTAGCTGGGTGTTTCAGCAGTTCTAAGCTAATCTCCAAAAGCAGTAACATCATCTCTCATTTTTGCAATACCCTCCTCTTCAGTCTAGACTAGCCATTTGTCTTGTTCTCAGCAGGTGTTTTAGATAATACCCTGTAAATCATGTCATTATAAATCCCAATCACCAAATGTTTACACAAAGATTATTAACATCCTACAGTTTCTCATGTCTCATAGTTTTTATTGGAATGTTTCCTTCTGGAAAACCCATACAGCCACCCTGACCTCAGCACCAGCAGTGCAATCATAAATGTATAAATTGCAAACTGCTGCTGCAGATGGTGAGAGAGGTACATCAGATGCTGCCTTTGCTTTGGCTGAAAATGTGGAGGAAGGAAACCATGGCATAGTGGGAATATACAGGGCTTGGTACAAAGCTTTGCCTACAGAAAATAAAGGAAACTCAAAGCTTTCAAACTACAGCTTTCATCAGGCACAGGCAGATGCAGATTAGCAGACAAACCACTCTAAAACAAAACGCTCCTGTGCTTTCATCATGCAAAATGCTGGTAGCTCCTCAGTACTGAGGAATATTCCATGTGGACAATTTTAAGTGTGATGAATGTTCATCTTCCTCAGATTAAGCAAGATGCACAGTTCTGAGCAGTTTTACCTGGAGAAACAAGGCTATGCACGTTCAGATTCTGGATAAATGTATGAAGCTTCACAATTAGACATTTTAATGGAGCAGCCAGTGCTCTACTTGGCCTGGAGGCATGGAGAATTCTCTAGCTTAGTTATCCTCTCATGTAATTTTTTAAGTTATGATGTTTCCTGTGATATAAAAAAGTGGTGATGTCTCTCTATGCAAGACACTTAACTACTTATTACAGAATTTCTCCCTATCTCATCCTGAATTACAAGTGGCTGACTGGCATGGAGCTTTTAATGAAATATTTATTCAGAAGAAAAACATATTGCTTTGTCAGTTCCAGGTCCCACCTGCCTTCAGTAAACCTCTGTTCTTGCTCCTAGGTTATAATGAGAGACATTTAATAAACACTAAGGAGGTGTGAAGTTTATGGTCCTGACCACATGGCCACTTGTAAAGCTCCTCGGCTTGTTGCATGTTGCTGCCAAAGACTGATTTTATTAGTTCCCATGTTTACAGTCACACTTGCTATTTAGCTTCTGTTTACCAAGAGAAGAACCATTAGAACCATGTGCTTGATGGTGTCTTTAGAACTTTAGGACTGTGCCTTTGGACAGTATTCCTTTGCCAGAAATTTATGATATTCATTCCCTTTTTGGGAAAAGAGGATTTTTTAGTGATATCATAGTAGAATGGGACTGGAAACAGGGCAGTGGTAAAAGCAACAGTTGCCTTGAAGAAAAACTTAGCAAATAAATATTAATTAATAAATGAACTCCCAGCAAGTTTCCAGAATTATTAAAAACTAATAGCAGAAAAACACGATCGCCTATGTTTGCAGTCTCCCTATTAGTGTAGGAGGTAATGTGTTGCAGGGTACATTATGCCCTAAATTTGGAAAGAAGCTGCAAGTCTTGTTGGAAGAGATGCCTCCTGTGCTCAGGCAGTAAGGCAGGAGATGTGCTTGGAGCTTGGACTTTTTATAGAATTTCACTCTGGCAAAATTTCTGTGAACAAGGCAAGAGTTACTGAAGGGATTGCCATATTCTCTGCAGGCTTCATGCTTGTGCCAGTTTGATTCATTTAATATTATTTGAATAGGTCTTTAGATGCATATTGAATGTGTGTGTGTGTGTATGAACAGATATTTTTATCTTACTGGAGATTTAATACTTTGGCAGTTAGCTCTCAAGTGCTTGGGAGCACAGCCAAGCTAATACTTTCTTTTTGAAGAAATCTTTTTGAAGTTTTTCTTTTTTGAACCATGAAAATGCTTCATTTTTTTCATCTCAGACTTTTTCTTTTTAAGAGGATACTGCCAGCTTTGTCAGCCTCACATTATGTATCATCAACCGCACTATGTGAATAACCCCAGAAGAAAAGAGGTCTGGCATTCAACTGCATGTGTACATTGGCATCCTATGGAGAGAATGTGCTCAAAGACTCTCTGTGGATGTCTGGAGCCTCAGTGCATCACTGGAATAATAAAAACCTGCCTTCTCCATGATGTTATGGGACCACAGGGTCTGATCAATGACCTTTTATGAATTCCACTGACTATGAGTGATTTACCTGTATATCCCACTGACCCTGTAGGTGAGATACATCAGTCAAAATGGATTCATACAAAAGACTCTGGTTTTCTACCTTACTTGTTTATTTAGGAATAATGAGCTCTGCATTCATGGAATCCAACAATGTGCCAGGTTCCTCATCTATAGGATAAAATTTGCAATTCAGAGAGAATCACAAAATGAGAGAAAAAGGGAAGGAGTGTCCAAGCAAATAGATGAAACCACATCTATGGTTTCTTCCTGATTACCCCCAGTACCACTTGCTGTGTACTTGGAAATTACATAAAATTCCATTTGATTTATTTATCTATGTATTTAACTTTCCTATTGGCTGATATATACATTCCTCTTAAGTTCAGGTGAGTGAGAGGGGGAAGAGATAGTCCCTTTTTAAGCTAATAAAATGTTTAACTAAAACTTTTTTAAATACCAATATTTTTGTCCCTTACTTCTTATATGTTGCTAAAGCTATAAGGAAATTGCCTAAGTAACCAGAGTTTACACCATTTTCTCTTTTTTTTCTCACTGTTTTTCTTCACTGAGATGTTTGTCTGTCTTAATGAACATGGGATGTCTTCCATTCCATTTTGGACCCATAGTACTATTTGATTTTTCTTTCTTTTCAGATTACAGATTGGAAGGTTTTTTCCTTGCCATAGAGATGTTCACTGACTTTTATTTTAGATGTGAGAAAATAAGAAGTTTGCAATACCAATTATTTGTTATTTGTAAATGATCCATTAGAGACTGTTATATCATGTTATGTCTACCTGCACTAGGTAAGTAGCATTCCTACCAATACTGTGGATTATGAAGTGAAATGTTAGAACTTTTTGGTGTTCTCATATGTCTGTCATTTATTTCACCAAAACAAAGACACCAGAGACCCTATGGCTCCTCTGTGGCTTACAGCATTCCCCAGCAGCTCCTGCTCCCTTCCACCAAAAGTGCCTGATGAAATACCAGGGTCCCACTGCACATACACAAAACTAAACCAAAGGGAGATGGGTGGGAATGCCGTCAGGAGGAATAGGCTGGATGTGCCTGTGTCTACACATGTACCTAGCTATTGAATCAATCTATTTATCAGCTATTTATCAGTCTTTGCAGCATTTTTTACACCCTTCATTTTATGTTTTGCCCATTAAGCCTGAGCATGTGACACTGTTAAAAGCAACTGCAGAATCCTTCTTGCTAAATTGATAAAAACTGGCTTTATAACAGGACTGAATACAAAAACTAGCAGTACTTGGCAAAGGAAGTTGCCAGATTTCTTAAATGAACTATAGAATAAGCCAAAAAAAAAAAAAAAAGCAAACCACCAATCACCAATTGCCTCTCACTTGATTAATTGTGGCAACAAAAGCTCAAAATAGCTCAAAATAGCACCATTTATATTGTCAAGTGATTCCCAGATGAATAGATTTTCTTTCATCTTAATAGCGCACTGTCACAACAAAAGTCAGGGGATAATGGATGCATCTAGATTTTCAACCAGAAAGACTGCTTGACAGGAGTTTGGGACTGAACAAAATATGCCACTGAACAGGAATTACAGCAGCAAAGGTGCTTTCCTTTACTTCTGAATTTGGCTGATGATCTACTCTAACATGTGTTGCTGAGGAATGCTACTTGGCATTGCCTTAAAGCTTTAGAGCATCTCCTGCTGTAAGTTTTTTGCTTGAAGCTGCTTGAAACATTGTTAAATTATTTGGGCTGTGATTTTCCAGCAGTTCAACCAATTTCAAATTTTAAATGTTCAAGTGAAAGACTTTCTTTTGTCACTTAAAAAAAACCCCAACATTTTCTTTAACAAGCACTGAAATTCAGTCTGAATTTACTATGGGGATTAGGCCTGTGCTGTGTCTGCCAGAGGGATATGAGGTGTGGGACCTACTCCCTGGAGCAGAGAAGTTCTAGATCAGTGCGGAAGTAGACACACCTGACACAAAGATCACTCCTCCCACGGTGAGTCAGAGATCCCAACATATGCTGTAAACTCCCTGGCAAAAGCACCCCACCATCCTGTAACGCTGGGCTGTGGTGGGGGTGAGGATCCCTTGTCACCATTCAGGTACTGCAAGGACTGAACAATGAATCAACACAGCCCAAACCATGAGGCTGGAGCTGCTCTGCTGCTGAGTGCAAACCCAGGCCATGTCACAGCTTGAAAAAGATGGTCAATTCTCCCCATATGAGTAGTACTAACATGCTTAAAAAGTATAACCTTGTTTTGTTCCTTTGGTATAGACAAGTGAAGACAGATTTTAAAGATGGGAGAAAACACCATTTTCCTATGGGCTATTTTTCTATTCAGTAACAGGATGAACTTGTTTTAGGAATGAATCAGGTTCATGTAGTAAATGGAAATTATGTGGTAAGTGAAAATCATGTAGTAAATGAAGAGGGGAATTGAAAGACATCAGACAACTGTCTTTCATCAAGTTAAACATTAGGCTTTATTTCCATCTCTGGGCAGTCATATGTGGTATCAAAGTAGCAAAGCTGTGATCTTATTTATGGCTTCTTTATTATATTATAATATTATTTAAATTGAAGCAGCTTGGCCAAAATGAGGACCCACAGTTAATGGTGTGACCCTTCTCTCTCTGTGTCAGTTTTATATGCATCTTTGTGTGACTAAGCCCCATGTCTCACAGGAGAGTTATAGCATAAAATTAGCTTGATTATTTGAAAGAATTTGAATGAAGAAAGCTTGGACACCTTCTCATCAGTGGAAACCAGCAAAGCATTGGGAAGCTGCTCACTATCTGAGCACACTCCCTGCACTGCAAGAGACAGAGAGCTCCTGTAAATGGCAGGTTATGTGGTGACAAAATTGAAGTCTTTGACCTAAGGAATGTCAAAAAAGAAATCTGAACTACAGATGAATAATCAGTCTTACTTTGGGCATGCCTTGTTCCAGAATTCTAGTTCTGGGGCTAGATCATACCAAGGGGCATTAGTGTAGGTTTTGATGTTCAAGATGAGTATTGCTAAATAATCATAGGTAGAAAGAGAATAATCTCTTCTCTTTTTGCTCAGTGCCACCAGTCCTCATTTGTGCTATAGGATCCTTGCGTTGGAGCAATAGTTTGAAACATTTTTGCAGAAGAGTACCCAAAACCATTAGAAGTGAAACCAACAGGTCACATTTTATATATATGTGCTTAATATCTGTAGCTGCCATTAATTTCAGGAGCAGAAAAGAACTGAAACAGGCTATTTTTTTTCCCTTTAAATGTCAAAATAAGAACTTAGTGCTTAGCTTTAGGAAAATATTTGCAAATGTTGGTGTTAGTATACGATGTGTCAGCCTCCTCACCTGCCAAATGGGGAGGACAGTGCTACATCCCACACAAACACGCTACATTACAGACAGACTGAATCCATAACTATTTATGCTCTGTAAAGCTCTAGGAAAGGAGTGCTCATAGCCTTCCAGATGCCTTTGAAGAGTTGGAGTGTCTTGTACCAGGATGAATATCAGAGGAAGAAAGGACTTGGGGCTAAGCTGCTCAAGTGTAAACACATATTCTGTAAGATGCCATGCCATCAGTTTAAAAAATGTCAGAGGCAATGGTGACAGAAAATGCAGAGGTTCATGAGGCTTAAATCTCTCTTGACTAACTTCAGTGTTTCAGTAAGCATGAGAAGCTAAATTTGTTTAGTCCCTGTTTTCCAATTAAAGTTCTGTTTATTGACAATTGAAAGGTGGACTCATGTCTTTTAATTATTGGATTAAAACCAGTAAGTACCTTTTTACCATGGCTTGATGTGATTGTCAAGGATGAAGACAAATGTAGTTCAATCTTTTTGCAAAGATATGGTGCAAAGTGTCATTTCTTTATGATTTTATGCAGGGCTTTCCTCTCAAAATAAAGGAAGTCCCCAGCCTTCTGTTGAGGACTCTTTGTCTTAACTTTGATAACTGCATGTTATCCACTCATGGCAGGTATGAGTTCCCTGCAAGAAAGAGAGCTTTTGGAAAAGTTAGCAAAACTGGCCTGACTGGATGACTAGCATCAGGCTTTAGCTGAACACATCATGTGTTAGGCAGCATGGAAGGCCTGCATACTGAATCTTTACATGTAGTTGTTTTTGTAGAGAAAACATGACCAAGTGCCTTCAGAAAAATACTCATCATTGGAGAGTCCTCTCCCTTTTCTTCTTTAGATCAGGTAGGATGTAACGTGCCCCCCAGCTGATGTGATACAATTTCTATACATACTCAGTGGTTTGCAGGAGGCTTATTTTTTAAACTATGGTAAACTAAATAATAAAATTAATATTTCACTGCTTGAGTAAACCTTTCCTGGTAGGAAATGATACAAGTTTCCTTTGAATTAATCTATGGATGCAGTCATATTTTCAAATATAGATTAAAGAAGAAAAAGACATTTTACCACTATGTCCTGTAACTTTTATATTAGAAGCTGGATCCTTATTCCTCTGTCTTGGTCATTTGACATTAACCATCCTTGTGATAGTTAGAGTACCACTTAAAATTTTTTTTAAAGGGTTCAGATTTTCTCAGAAAAGCAGAAGATGGAGAAATTCTTGTCATGGTGTTACTACAACAGGACTATGAATCTTTTAATTTCTTGATATTCTGCTAAGAATTACTCCTAGCCTTTGGCTGGACCAAGCCTAATGCAGTAGTAGAAGAATAACTTGTAACATCTCAGCTATTAAATCCAGTGGCTTTTTTAAGAATTAGATCCTCTTGCTGACGGATGCACTTGCTTTCTAATGGGGCTCCTTCTCTTCTGTGTTTTCCTTCTGTTGTCTCTGCCACTGTGACAGTAAAAACTCAGAGAGAATCCCCAGCTGAAAGGGATGTCTGAACTTGGCCCACAAGGAGAAAGACATAAAGGTCTAATGGACAGCATGCAGCACTTCTCTCATCCAGCCCAATTAGAACTCTGGATTTTCATGATTTAGCCAGGATTTCATGGACATCAGAGTGAAACTACTGACAGAGGCCTTTCATGCAGCTCCTCTCCCTTTGTTTATATCATTGTGTGCTGTGTGTGCAATATCCACATGGTTGGGTATTGGCACCATTGCTCTCCCTTCCCAGCCAGGACAGGGACAGCAGACCACCCCCTGGCTCCTGTGCCCACAGGGACAAACACGGGTTCCCATTTCAGCCTGCATTTTGCTTAGAAGCCAGATGAAAATGCATTGGCAGAGACCTCTGGAGAAAGCAAACAAAACAGCCAGTCATGCAGCTGCCTGCAGGCATCTTCCCCTGTGGAAGGAGAGAAACAAGTGTGAAGAGCCAGGGCTGGAGTTCAGGAGGGTCTGAAGGTGAAGGGAGACTGAGGCTTGGTGGGCTGTAGGCTGTCCCAGACACAGCAGGAAGATGCCTTACACTCACATAGACCCTATGACCTGAGTCCCTTGGAGGAGGATGTCAAGGGGGAACTTCCCATCCTTACCCTTTTCAAAGCTCTGTCCCAAACTGGTCACACACAGATTGACTTAGTGAACAGCACCTGTGAAATTCCCTGTGGTCTCAAAGAGCCTGAGAGGGCTCTATCTACCCTGTCATCCTCAGCCAGTGTGACAGTGTGAGCACCTTGTCTCCTGTGCACTTAGGGGACTCTCTCCTGTGGGACATGCCTGGCCTCTGTAAATCAGTGTTCCCTGACTTTAGCTACCAAGAGGGCTTTGCACAGAAAGTGCTTGTCTCCCCTGTTTCTTCAGTCAGGCTTGCTCCTTTGTGTCACAGGTGACAAGCTGTTTGTGACAGGAAGATGGAGCACATAGGTAAGGGAAAGTCCTAGCAACTGAGCGAGTAAATACTGCTTGCTGTGATGTTTTTGCCAGATGTGTGTTGTTCATGCCGCTATGAACAGAGGTGCTGAGGCTCAGAGAGCTCTAGATGTGGAAGGGAAACACAAACAACACAAATGTCTAAAAGCAGTACACTGTACAAGAAAGCTTTTGCTGCCCGGGTCCTGATCCTGCTCCAGCACTGCCCCATGCCCAGCCTGCCATGGTCAGGGTAAGCCTTACATTGAAGCTGATGACACCTATCTTAAAAAAACAGCATTAAGGGGAGAAAGGCTTGGAGTGTTTTGTAAGTGGTGGGGAAAGGTCTGTGCACATGAACCACTGAAGATGATGATATCTATCTTAAACAAACAGCCCAGCACTAAGGAGGAAAAAGCTCTGAGTGTTTTGCAAATGGTGGTATTGCTATGTGACAACTCAGCATTATTCTGGAGCTGAGACTCAAAGCCTGGATCTTGCTGGGGAAATTAGTTCTCTTTAGACCTGCCAGCATTTCTGTCCTCCTGAGGGTTAACTATGTTGTGGACTGTGGTCTTATTTGATGATTTTTATGGCTGCAGCATCTAAGTTTGCCCCAGCTGATGTGACTGTTGTGCCTTCTCTGGCTCTTCTGTGTGATCAATTTATTCCATGAGCTTTTACAGACATCACAAATCTTCCTTTAACACTGATCATGGGGTAACTGGAAATAAGGAAAACGAGGGATCAAAGACAAAACTATTGAATTGTATGGTGCCATTTCCACAGCTATGGCATGTATGCTATAAAAAGAGGCTGAGTTAGAATGAGCAGGAGTAAACTGGCATTGAGATCAAGGTGAGAAAGAGAGTAAAAGGCCTGTGAAAATCTTCTTTTATTTATACACCCTTCTGTGTCCAGAGTTCTGAGTTGGAAGGAAAGACTGGCTGAGTTTTTGAACATATTTTAAACATAAAGGATTTCTATGCCCAGTTTTCACTATTGTCCATTGTAAATTGGAACCCAGCTCCCTTTTGGAGCTTTGAAATACCCTTGGGCAGATGAACATCCCAAAGTCATTAAAAGAATCAAGAGCTGAGCTGGGGACAGAGCTGAGGGCCAGGCTGTGATGCACCAAGTTCATGCCCAACAGCGTGACTTGTGCCAGACTACCCTGTATGAGCACTGGATATACACATCTGGGTAAATCCTGATGTCAGGGACAACAGGAGGGCAAAACTTTCTCATTTTCTTGTTTTTAAAGTCCACAACCATATTACCCAAGCAGAAACAGCACATTGGAGGGCAGGGCATGCAGCATAGCCACGTCTCAAAAAGGGAAATGGAACTCAGAAGGAAAATCTCTTGGCACTGTTGGGAAGCTGCATCCTGACAGGCACTTTCCCCTGCAATTGTGGCAAGGCTGGTGCAAAGGCATTGCATCAAATATTAAGAACAGTGAGCAACAGCAGCCTCAAAAACAGAGATAAGAACAACACCCTCACAACTGCAAAATGGAGCTTGGGGTGGGAAATGAATCTTGAAGAAACTCAAAAGTTAACAGCACAGGTACTCAGCCAGCTTCTCAAGGAAAATGACATAATTCAGGACTTAACGCTGATTCACACACATTGAGGATCTTGGCACTCAGAGGCTTCAGTTTCTAAATTAGCATCACACAGATGCCCATGAAAATCCTGGCACAGTTAATAACCTTGCTAAGTATTCTAGGCATTATTTTTAAGCAGAAAAGAAAAAACATCAATCCAACTTCCCCCCCCCCAAAAAAAAAAAAAAGAAAACAAAACAAAAAAACAGCAAAAATCGGAATAATTACCAAAGTGCCTTCCAAATTAAAATATAGTTTAATTGTTCTGTTTAAGTTTTCAAACAAAACATGTATAACACATCCCAGGAAAACACACTCATTCTTTCTTCCTTCCACAAATAAAAATACATTGCTTTGTTAGTGCATTTTCAAGTATAAAAGATATATTTAAAAAATTCCTATACCATACATTTTTGAAAACATTACTCTGATTCAGCTTCCATGAGAGACATTGCTCCCAGTGGTGGCATTTAAGCATTTTGCCTTGATAATTTTGCAGTTTGTCTATTTAAGTGTTACCTAACAAGAGTAGCTAATGAATGAAGGGCCAGTTCTTTATGTCTGTTGAGATGCAAATCACAGGAACTGTCAGGACTTTGTCAGAAGCCATAAGGGATACACTGCTGGCTCCATGGCACAATCCTGCCTGCCTTGTGAGAGAGATAAAGGCAAATTGTTGTCTTTCTTTTGCTCCTTCTCTTTCCCTGTGTCATTGAGAACAGTGAAGGCTACAGTGGGCCCTCAGTGCCACTCAGACCTCTGAGTGCCAGCAGCTCAGGGAACAACAGCATGAAGCTCGCACCAAGCACCTGCTTGGGGCTGTATGTGCACCAGTGACATTGGGCAGCGTGGGCTGCTGGGCATCCAGAGAGCGATGGACCATCACACCCTGGATTATGGCTGGAGGACTGACTATTATTTAGCTGAGAGGGACATCTCACCACAGGCTGTTGGAGGCAGCTGGGGAAACATCTACTTTTAAACTATTGACTTATTTTGAGGCATTCCACAGCATGGAAATTCCCCATCTCTAGGTGACGCTTGCAAGGAAAATACACTCTCGGTGCATTGCAAAGACATCCTATTGTTAGGAAAACAGGGAGCTGACCAGAGACTCGCCTGCCCTGAGCCAGTCCTCCAGGCACACCTCTTTCCAGGAGGGAGGTCTTGCAGATCTGTTCCTGGTTCAGCCTCAGAGCAGCACGGGGAAGTAGGAGTCCCACACACCATACCGTGGAGTAGGTGGGGGAATGGATCTCATGCCACCTACACATTGCACGGTGTGCAATAAATAAAGTGGGTGGATTAAATGTCATAGATACATACCACTCCTAAACTCTTATCTGTCTGCACTGGTATCTGTGCCAGCTGCTTCTCCACCTACCTAGAGGCCTTTTGGTTATGGAAACCCACAACTTACAATGATATTTTACTTCTGTAGAGATACATTGCTTACGCCCACAGTAAAACCAAGTAGAAAACAAATGCTCTTACTTGGTACCAAAAAGTGACCTGCTCTCTTGGGGGAGCAGTCCCGTTTGTGTGATTTACTGACATCTGGAAGCTGAATTATAGGCAAAGAATAGTTTGCTTGTTTTTTTAGTAGTATACAATTTACCTGTAGCACTGGAAATGGCAACCAGTCACTCCTGCTCTCCTCTACTGTCTCTTCTTGGGAGCTTGCAGGGTTTGCCAAAATGTGAGTCCTGGTCCAGATATGGGGCCTGTGGTAGTACCATGCACTTGGCAGCATGGCATTCCTTCTCTTCTTTTTTGCTAATATCCCTGTTGGGAATCTTACACAGATAAAAATAGGCTACAGTGTCTGCTTCTCCTTCCCAATGATTTGCAGACAGATACTTGCCAAGTGTCTAGTGACTCATTTATTTGGGAAAAAAAAAAGGACCACAACAATGCAATCTGAAAACCACACTTTTCCAACTCCCCAACTCCCATATAAGAAGCATTTTTAACAGTCACTCAGACCTTGCGTAGAACAGATATTAGCAACCTGCTCCCCTTTTTTTGTCTAAAGAGTGATGAATACAAGCCCAGGAGCCAAATTTCCACTGCCTTTTTCTTTTGGTAGCCACTTAGTCCATGCAAAGTGTACCTGACAGCAGTCTGGAGACCCAAGTTATTGAGCAGAGGTTGGGTGGAGAGGCATGGGCTGGGCTGGTGAAGCTGCCAACACTCTGTCCTTGACAGAAGGATGGAGACTAAATCTCAAGTATGCTTTGTTGCTCTGTGGTTGTGGTCCAGCAATCCATTTACCCAGTGAAAAATAACTTTAGATGTTTATTTCAGCAGCTTGTGCAACATTGCACTGGGTGCTCTGGAGGTGAGTAAGTGCTGTGTTTCTCTGAGGATGTTTTTGTGATTGAATACACTTCGTCAGTCAGGAGAACTTTTACTAAGACATAGACAGAAAAGATTTTGACAACAAAAATAAAAAGGGATAAGAAAAAAGAAAACCTCTATGAACAAAGAGACCAAACTTTTGGCACTTACCACATAATGAAATGTCACTGTCTGTACTCCTGCATTGCAGTAGTTGTAGGTGGACTGACTCCTCAGACATGGGCTCTTGCAAGGCCAGATCCAAACAAAGGAGCCACAAGCCTATTCACAAGTGTAAAGATAAAAAAAAAAAAATCTAGATTTTCTATGTTTAGTGCCACTTGTTTCTGAAAATCCCAGCAGCACTCCAAAAAAAGCATCTTGCTGAGGCACAGAGCAGTTCAGGAGACACCAAAAAGCCACAGTGTTTGTGAGTTGCAGAGCAGAAGTCAGGAGTCCCAGTACTTTGCTGTATCCAGAAGCAGTAAAGGTAGGACACAAAAATGCCAGGCAGGCTCAATGGCTATCATTTATAGCTGTCAAGAAACCATATTGCAATTTCCCTGATGGGAGAAGCAGACATCTCAATTTTCAGAGAAGGGCTGGTGTTTTCCCATGTCCTTGGGAAGCAAAATTTGCTGTCATTTCCCATTAAATTCTCTTCTACAACTTGTCTGCCTGAATACATAGTTACAGTGCTTCTGAATTTTATTAAGATCCCAAAAAGCTGGGGGTTTTTACCTAAGCAAAATCCTTCAACCCTCCATCATCTCACATTCATGACACAATTTAATCAATACCTACCTCCATTTAAACATCCCACCATCTCTTATTCATGATGCTGAAAAGCCCTGGAACAATTAATTACTATACATGACTATTTCCTATTCAAGAAACAAAAAAATTAAAATTGTGGCATTCTATTTTAAATAATAAATAAAAAATATTTATTTTACAGCATTTTCAATATCATTTTGACAAAAAGGCAGTTTTCATCAAGCATCTGACAGACCAAAAGAAAGAACTTCTACAGAAAGCTTCATAGCTCATACAGCTGCATACACAAGGTGAGTTCTTGCTCTTTAGATATATTTACGTATGTGTATGTTTCCAGTTCTAACAATTACAAACTAAAAGCTAATATACTGAATTTCGAGAAAACTCCTACTCATGATATAATTACATTGCAGTAATAAAATCAGTGCTTAATATGTTCAAAACAGACAGATATGAAAACAGTATATTACCTTGCCACATTGCTGTCTCCTTGTCTATACAAATCTGCAATATTTCTTTTTCTTATCTCTCTCAGATCTTCAAAGACTGGCTTCTTAGTATCAGCTCTGTGCTACTGACAATGTATGTTTTTGGAAACAGCACAGCAGATCTTATACTACAATTATTAGAAGATAGAATTCATTGCCAGTGCAGTGATCAGCAAAGAAGATATGGCATTTTTCTCGCTGCTTTAAGGAGTAATCAGCACTTTAAATAAAAGAAACAGCAACAAAAATTATCCCCCTAAAAGCCCCAAGCAGGACAAAAAATCAACCAACTAACCCTCAGGTGTCTTCAATTCATTATAGAGACATCAATATACTGACAAAAACATGTCTTTGGACAAAGTCATTTCATGCTTTCCACATCAGGACGATGATAGCAATTGGTCACAAGTAATATTGAATATTATATATTATTATATAATATATAATATATATTATATTATAAATATATATTATAATAATCACAAACATTGTGAAATGAGAAAAAAAAGACTCTCTCTGGTTTTGAATATGAGCCAAACCTTCCAATACCAATACTGCATAATTAGGGATAAACTATGAGATTTGGATCTCCAGAGAAGAACTGATAACAAGCAGGACTTCTTAAAATTCAAGTGAAAAGAAAGAAAAATAGTAGAATTATGATTAATTCAGAAAAACTCTGCTAGAATATTCAAAAGAAGCATGGTTAAAATCAGGGTTTGCAACTATATTAACAGGAAGAGGTTCCTTTAAAATATTTTTGAAATAAACTGTGGAACTGTGGGACAGATCGTCATCCTCAGCTGAATTCAGCAGCACAAGCAAAGATCATAGCAGCTAAAATCCTGATCTATGTATGTATAATAAGCACATTTATAAATAGGGTAATCATCACTATAATTAAGTTCAGGCTACAGCAATTAGACCTGGACTTTTATCATGCCAGTCATTAGGGAACTTTGGATTAGGCCCATCTCTAGGAAACACATGAAAGATAGAGGAGGAGGAGGAGGAGGAATAAATGACAGAACTACAACTGCCTGGAAGTGACATTTAAGCTATATTGTATATTAAATACAAGAAGTGAAAGCATAAGGAAAGAACATGCAACTAAACATCATAAAGGGTTTAAAAGAACTGTCAATAGCAACACCTGGGAATTTATGCACACATTAAGCACTGGTGAAATTTCCTGTCCTGACATGATTTTATTTTAAATTATCTGAAGCAGTGAAACAGTTAGATTACTTTTCCCGTCTCTCATCTGCAAGAGTTCTAAAACAGACCTTATTTTTTTTTTTTCTGGTTAGCCACACTTACTGCAAAACATGTAAAATAACAAGTTCTCAATGCACTGTTTATTAATATCTTATGTCTACTTCATAAAATATCTGCAAAACAAAGCACCCTATTATAAGGGTAACGACTGTCTCAGCTTGTATATGAAAAAAAAGGATGTGCTAGCACAGCATACAAACCTTCAAAGATCTATCGAATATTTGTACCAATGCGATATAAAAACATAATTTAAACATAAAAATATTCATAGTATATAAGACAAACTCCCAGTGGTAGTTATTGGACATTACTCTTCACACACACTGTACCCACACATACAGATGCACAAACGTACGCTCACTCTCTTGCCGGGAGGCTCCATAACCCCCAGTGTGGAATTGCCTTTCTTCCAGACTAACAGTTGTTGCTCTAAGTAAACAGCTATTTCTCAATGCATTTGATTCCAAAGTAACACAAAGGAATGATGCAATGGCATGGCAAAATACGTTATTTTATGAAAAGATAGTCAATTAATATTGTTCTGCTACAGGAAATGTTGTGTAACAGTTTAGCCACATGGTTTTCAACCTTATACAAAAGGGCAGTTTTTTAAAGTCCTTATCATATCACAAGTAGTATGGCAAGGCTTTCTTCAGAAACCTTTTGAGTCTTAACTTATCATATTTCTTGCTCTGTTCACAATCAACATTAAAAGAAGCCCAAATCCCCCAAAAAGCAGCCTAGTATGAAGAACAAATCTTTCAGATAGGAGTCAGTAAGAGCCATGTGCTTTCACATTATGTCATCTCCTCTCCCCAAAATAAAGTTCCACAGTTATGCCACCTGTAGAAACCAGGAAAAAATTGTTTATGCATATATGTCTCATATACAAGTAGCTTTGTTCCCCTGCACCACACTCTGCCCTTCCAGCTCCTGGGTGTGTTACTCCCATAGCAGACAGACAGCAGTCATGACGTGTGCTAATGACTTCTCCAGGTCACACTTCCCAGAGTCCTTTTGAAGCATTGCCAAGAGAGGGTGTGACTAAGTGTGATTATATTTTTTTTTCCTGTGTGATTATTCTTTTTTTTTTTTTTTTTGCTATAGAAGATGTTCCTTTAGTTTGTGCTTTGTTATGGTTTCCTAACATTTTCCCAAAAGTACAGTATTTTTATTTTTAACAGATAGAGAATCTTGAGCCCTCAGAATGGATTTTTTTATTTTCTTTTTGTTTCATTTTAGTTATTTAAGTTCAGGATGAAATTTTTGCCCTGTCATTTGTCACTGTT
This sequence comes from Vidua macroura, assembly GCF_024509145.1. Lineage (NCBI taxonomy): Eukaryota > Metazoa > Chordata > Aves > Passeriformes > Viduidae > Vidua > Vidua macroura. The sequence continues at coordinate 49,530,578 of NC_071573.1, forward strand.
CTGTGCTCTCTCTCCCACAGCCCTGGGAGGCTTGTCTCCACAAGTCCTCCCAGTAGGCAGCTGCCAAAGTCCTTCCCATCTTGTCTCTTGCAGCATCTACAGGGTGGACGAGCTTTGCTTATAATCCCTCAGGATGACAGAGGCGTAGGTCACATCTGGGGGTGTGCAGAGCACCGACTCTGACACAGGGGAGCTGGGCACGGAGCTGCCCGAAGCCACTGAATCCCGGAAAGGGGATGGGGGCGTCAGCGCTGGAGAGTCTTCTAGAGTCAGTTTGCTGGTTGCCGGCTCCTCATCCTCCTCCTCCTCTGTGCTCTTTTCATACACATATCCCTGAATGAGCTTCACCTTCTCACTTTCAGCTTCCTCAGCTGGGGGAGACAGGGGCTCCTTGCTGAAGGCAGCCACCTGGAAAGGCTGCAGGGGCGGCTGCTGGGGTGGCGGGGGTGGGCAGGGGGGCCGCACGCCATTCCCTGAGCCAGGAGTGGGGAGGACAGCATTGAAGTCGGGGATGCCGGTGGCAAACTTGTTGACCACTCCTTGCAGCTGGTCCATGAGAGACTGTGGCTGCAGGGGCAGAGTCTTGGGGGACTGCTCAGGCAAGAAGAGTTGGGTTTCCTCTGCTGTGGCCTGCAGTGGGGGGGTCGTTGCCACCCGCCTGTGCACCACCATGGAAGGACTGCTGGACTGGTTGAGGTGAACGGGCTCTCTGTCTTCTTCCTCCACCACATTGTACAGAGTCTTAGTGCTGATGTCAGTAAAAGTCAGACTTTGGCCGTGGTAGTCTTTAGTGAGGGGTTTGATCACCGCTGTCTGATTGCACCCTGTCTCCTGGTTCTTCACATGCACTGAGAGTCTGTGCCACGTATGTTCCCCCTTTGGATCTTGTCTTCCACCTGGTTCAGACCATGACACAGACTTTCCATTAGAACTATGAATAAAATAAAGATGGTTTATTTGCATTTACATTATGAAAACACAGGCAGTATAACAAACAACCCTACAAAAATACTGATTGCTTTGCCTCATTAGTAAGCGTCCCCCCTCGAGTTTTTCATGTCCTCCCAGAAATACTACGTGAGAAAACAACACTATGATTTTCATCCAAAAGTGATGTTGGTTATCCATCCTACAGCCAACCTGGAAAGGCTAGCTTGCGGGAAGGGCTCTGGGAGAGCCATTTGTGGTTTGAGGACTTGAGCTGTCATTTAGTATCTAGGTTTGCTCACTATTTTGCAGGGGGGAAGAAAAAAAACACAGGAAAAAAAGTCAGAGGAAAATATTTAATTAAGCCTGATTTATAGTTTATAGGAAATATTTTCAAGCAGTTGGAAGAAAAACAATCCACAGTCATAGCCTTTGGCAAACTGGGTAGAGAGATAAATTGTTGCTAACCCCTCCTTTCCCTTTTATTCCCTCTTCCCCTTAGAAACAGATTAGATAACAGAGAAATGAAGGACTCCCAGGGCCTCTATTAGGTGGGAGGTAAATGCACTTCTTCCTGGGTGACTGTTATTTACAAACCAAGCTAAAATTCTGGGACAGAAAACAGTTGGTTTGTGTGGGAGGAGGAACAAGCAGCAGCATGACCGTGGTGAGTCAAGCACCCTGACTCCTCATACTGGCTGGGTTCCACCACGCTGGGCAGTTTGGCCGAGTGAGGATCTGAGGGTCAGGTCCGACTCTGAGGAGCTGTAGGGTTTTGCATTTCCCTGTACCCTTGAAGGGAGCAGCACACAAAGCCGAGTGGCAGCTTGTAAGCAGCTGGTGGGACAGGGAGCTGAGCAGTTCTTTAGAGGACCAAGCAACTGTTTAATTACAGGTCAGGCAGTAGAGATGGTTCACAAATTCTAAAATACATAATCTGGGTGAAAACCAGAGACAGAGAGAAATTCTGAGATGATTTATTCAAAGCAGCCTTATCTCAGGGTTTCATCCCTCAGGGACCAGAAGCAAACAAAGGATTACATTTTAGACCCTGAGACTGCGGTGCAGATGGGAGACAAAGTGAGTGGGAGGCTGGCACAGCAGCTTCACCTCCTGCTACTGCACACACCAGAGGAGATTGCTTCCCCTACAGTATTGCAGTATTGTTCTAAGCATTTTGCTTTCCTAGCTCAGATTCTCATGGTTCTCTTTTTTAAGGAGTAAATTATTGCCACTTGAATTTTATAAAAAAAACCCATATTGACTGACTGTCATAGCTGGAAGAGACTGGTACAAAACATATAGTGTTGTAAATCTGTCAAAACAGAAAAGAAATATACATGACAATGTGTCATTTTTCTGTCAAGCAGTAAGTACTCCTGGAGGGGAAAAAAAGGATTTTAGGTGGATCCAAGCTGGGAAGCTCATCTCCGACTCCAGACTCCAAATGCTGGACCTATGACTCACCACCTCTGTGGGAACTGGGGCACATGAAAAGACCCAATCTAAAAAATTCATAATTTCCCAAAGCATGTTTTGGTAGGACCTGGAGCTGTTTTGATTTAGAGCTTTAACCAAAGACATAAGAAAGCCATGTTCCCAACTGAAGAAGGAAACCTCTTTATTATAGTGACCATTGAAAAGATAAGAATGAAGGTTTAGAACCATTCCTGTTTTGATCAAATGAGCTATGGTATGACTTTTTTTTTTAATGTGCTATAAAGATAAGCAAATGAGTGTAACTCTTGGGTGTGAAAGATTTTTAAAGTAATGTTTAACATGCCAAGAACTGCAAACTCTTCACACAGAAACACATTTGGTCTACTTTAACTTCAAAACAAGTCTCTTCTTATAGAGAGGAAAATAAGTCAAGTGCTCTTGTATTTTGCTGATGCTGTACCTTACAATTACTGCAAAGGGCTTTTCTAAAAAAATGTTATGATTATCTGCTGCCTTTTGTGCTAAGTCCACTTCTGCATCATTTCTTCATATCTAGTTCTGGTGCATCACTTCACTTTTGAATCCCTCCTCACACCATCTGTTTTTTCTCTATCTCATTTTATTTCCAAGATTTTGTATTTTACATCAAAGGCAAGCACAGCTATTTTAAGGAGCTCACTACCTCTCTCTTCAAGTCTTGCTCCTATTTAGTTAATTTCCCTCTCCCTCACTCTAAAATTCTGCTCCTACTTCTTTCTTCTGTAGCACTCACCATAGTCTCAAGTTAATGGCCATGCTTAAACTATGCTGGGACTGCAATGTCCAAATGTGAGCAAACTATTTCATCAAGATTTGTCTGGTAGCAACTTGCTCCTCAGGGAGAGCTGGTCCTGCTTGCTTCTGCTTGCCAGACCTTATTGCTCATGACTCCAATGGCCTCGTGACAAAGAGCTTTAGGGCTGCAGTGGCCCTCTGTGGGATTTGACAAGATCCATGGATTATTTGCCTCAGATTATTGTTCCAGATTATTGTTCCTCTTTCCCTCTACTTGCTCTTCTTGCTATGTTGAGGCACTGCTAGCCTGTTAATGAGTCACATTTTGAGATGGAGTCCCAAGACTGTCATAGAAATACCTGGGCCGTCTTGCTGGATGGCTGGCAGGGGGTCACATTGAGTTAGACATTTTCAGGGAGAATTCATCATTAAAATGAAAGAACACTTGCTAGAACAAAGAGCAGCCATCTTGAATATCATTAATTGACATTTAGACAAAAAGCAAAGATGAGTCTGGAAAAGCTCAGACCTGAACTGAGTCTCAGTGAGAGGAGTTGTCTCACTTCTGCAAAGCAACAATGACAATCCTGACTGTGTGGTCATAAGTGATTGCCATCTTCTCTTTTGAAGGAAACATCCATTGGAGAAGGTCAAGATCAAAATAATCTGCCCGGGGTAATGGGAGAAGGGAGGGTTTTCCACACAAAGGCAAGAGAGGGTACCAAGCCAGGTCACAGTTGGGGTATTGAAAACCTGATGTTCAATTGCACAGTGACGAGATGACACCAAGTGGTGGTTTCTTCATTTTATCAGTAGGATGATTATCCAGCTCATGTCCACCACATGTTTATTTATCTTCCCTAACTCTGTCCTTTCTCCTGTCAATTTCTCATAGAATTTAGACCTCACACTTTCTGCACAGAGGTGAACTTCTTGGAGTCTCAAGGGATCTTAAGGTTTGTACTTGCCTATACTCAGTGTAACACTCCACATACTATTTCTCCAAATTCTCCCATCTAGTCTATAAATTCAGGCAGATTCCTGTATATCCTATCAGCGCATAGGATGTGTTTGCTTTTGCTTATAGGCAAGAACATACTTTGAATTTAGATGCTTTTTCTCAATTTTCACCACAGCTTTATCTATATGTTTTGTATTTTAGGGGAAATAGAAGTAAATATATTTTTGGTGTGAGTTTTTATTAGTTTCATGAGCAGAGCTTTTGCTATTTTTGGAAATTCAAAATTCTGCTTCTAATACAATAATTGATCTTTGTAACATAATCTCTGTATGACTCTGGGGAACATTCAGCTTGCTTTCTTTATTATAGACACTAAACAAGATGGAAAACAACTTCAGATCCTAATAGTTACTTCCTGAAATTCTTTAAAAGAACTGATGCACCCAAGTCTGAGACTATCGTTCAAAATGCTTGCCCAACAGTAGGACATGCCTATAACTTGTTAGACAGCTCACTGTTCATTGTTAATTATCTCCAGATGACCAAAATCTGGTCCCTCCTTGTGACCAGGAGTTCTCCAGACCCAACTCCAGTTTCAAGCCAAGAACAGAGTCCTGCTCTTGCCAGTTCCAGGAGGATCTGACCTTACTGGCTTCCTTGGAGGAGTGTCAAGTCTGAGTACTCCACAACAGTTGGCTCCTCTCCATGCTGCAGGATTCTGAAGATGACTTACATTAGATGTTGGATAGAAAAGGTTTCTTTACATCTCAGAAGCTGAATGCTTCTGAGGTGAAAAATTATTGTCCCATTGGTCTAAGGTAAGTTAGTCTGTGCAACTCTGATCTTTTCACCAGCAAAGTTATAACCTGAGATCAAGAGAGCACAGAGAATTAAATCACCTTTGAGTCCTGTGTCCCTGAAACCTCAGGGTTTTTGTGGGTTTTTTTTTTGGTTTTTTTTTTTTTTTTTTTTTTTTTTTTTTTGTGTGTGTGTGTTTTTTGTTTGTTTGTTTGTTTTTTTTTTTGTTTTTTTTGGGTTTTTTTTTTTTTTTGGGTTTTTTTTTGTGTGTGTGTGTTTGGTTGGTTGGTTGCTTGGTTTTTTGTTGGTTTGTTTTCTTGTTTTTTTGTTTGTTTTTTTTTTTTTTTGCCTTGAACATTTCATGCTTAACAATCCCAAATTGATAGCACATGAAATAATTAAGCAGAATAGTATGTGTTCTGATGAGGTTAACTCCAGGAACCCACAGGCTGGAAAATGTCTTCAGATGTAGTCAGTCAAAATGCTTGAGAAAGAGCCCTTTCAAGAGCCCTTTCTGTTAAAATAGATCTGTTAAGAGTTCATCCCCTGTTTTGTCCTTTCAGGATGCCAGAATGGTGGTCTGCTATCTTTTCCGAGTGGCCATGAGCTGAGGAAGAATCTTAATTGATTAAGATTCTTAATCTTGCTGAGATGAGTGATGCAGTCATTTGAGCCAGCTTGGTGGTGTTAGAAAAGACACAGAGCACAGATTTAATATATAAGGCTGTTTGGTTTTTTTTAAGCAACAATGGCAATTAACCCGAGGGAGAGGTTATAGGAGAAATAATAAATGTTACCTGTCTTTCATTGCCAGCCCAATACTTTGGCCCAACCTGCCTCCTTGTAGTCACTGTAGTAACTGAAATCCCACAGCCAGTAGGAAGCACTGGGATAACCTGGCAGTCCCTTCTGAGGAAAAATTAAGTCCAAAATGAACCCTGAACTGTCTTACCAGCAACCAGAGGAGGTCAGAGTCAGGTGCTGCCCAGTCACCAAATGCTGCTCCTCCCTTCAGAGAGCCCAGTTACAGCCACTGACAGCTGGCTGCAGAGCACAGCGCATGCAGAGCTGTCCCTGAACACTGACACTGAGATGACCAGCCTTTGGACGCACTGGGACACAGAGCAAAAAGAAATGCCCTGTTCAAAAACTGTGCATTGGACAAAACCTTTCTCATCCCCACACAGCACTTGCTGATGGATGCCATCCTAGGGAAGCCAGTGGAGGAATTTCTGCCATGCCTACAGAGAGGAAGTCAGTAAACAACAAACTTTCTCCAACCCTACAGTCACGTACATGGTAATGAGCCTGACTAAAGCTCTGTCCCGCTGCTGCCTCACGGTTCCCAGGGCCTAAGCTAACAAGCTGAAAATTTAAGGCTAATACCTGCACTGCAGCACACTGCAGGGACTTTGTTGGTATCCCCAAGGACTCTTCCGTTATTGCCTCCATTTCAGTAAGGCCACTGGGACATGAAATTTGATTAAGTGAGCAGATTTTATTCCAGGGTAGCAATACCTCCCTGCACTGAGCAGCCGCTCCTCTCAGAGCTGCCACAACCAGCCCTTATGCTCATTAGCAAAGCAAAACTTCTAGAACACTGGACTAGGGACTCATCTCTTAAACCTGGGCTGGTAAAATTTCTCTGCACTCTCTCCTGAGTGAGAGAGCCATCATCAACCACAGTCCCTATCTGGTGTATGCTCAGGATTTTTGCCTCATATAATCACCTAAATGAAAAAAAAAATCATAAACCAATTTCAGCTTCAGTTCGTTTACACTATAATCTCTACCTTGGTGACAAGAGGAACTTAAAACTGTTCTCACAGCATGGCTCCAATGCTTTTGTTAGTGCTGTATAATTAGAGCAATGTTTAACCTCCTACTTGTGTTTCTGGAAATTTAAACTACTTAACTAACTTTTCCTTGTTGCTCCCTTCCTCTCCCTTTTTTTTTTTTTTTTTTGGACAAAATTGCCTTGGGCATTGAACACAATATTCTATGTAAATTAGAGCACTACTTTAAATGTATCATGAAAACTGCTACAAAAAATATAGGAAAACATAATGCTGTCATACTGTCTTGCCAGGGCAGAACCTGATGATACTTAGAGGTGTTGTGAGTGAGCTCAAGTCCAGAGCTGCCTTTCCAACTCTCTGTCTGGCCACTGGTTTATGTAAAATAAATGTAACATATTCATTTCCTTCATAAGTTACTCTAATGCAGAAGTTAAGCATTACCTTATCTGAGTTACACATAGGCTTTTTAATGTATATTGACCCTATTGATAATTGGGATATTTTTCTCTTTTTTAAATTGAAATTTTAATATTATACAGTCTATAATGTGGATGTAGTAGCTATGCCTAGGCTGAGTACCCTGTGATGAGATCCTGGTTTCCATTTGTAATAAACAGTTTCCACGTGTTCCCCAGAGACGCGGGCAGGGCCTTCTTAGTTCCCATGGCAACACTAAAAATACTACTAACTCCAGCTAAGTACCGATATTGAAATGCTAATTAGCTAATTGCTCTGTTTGTTTTCTCTAAACTACCTGGAGATAACTGGCCTCCCACCCCTCCACGCTGCCATTCTGGGACTAACATGCAAATAAAAAAACCCTTAGGATCATGGGAGTATTTTTAGGAGATAAAAAGGACTATAAATCAAAAACTAAAACTAAACAAGTAGAGGAGTCTAGACAAATGCCCTAGCTGAGGAAGAGGGAAACACATCCCCTGATTGACTTTTACCCATCGCCATCACCTAAGAAAGAATAGACTAGGTTAGGCTGTGAGACGCAGGGAGACAGAAAGGCAGAGAAGTGTGGTGCTGCCACCAGGGAAGGAGTGGGGACAGCTGTTGTTCTGGACTTCAGCAGCAGACTCTGCACAGCGTACCTCCTCACTCTCTGGCCACGGGTGTGCCACAAGGAAAGAAGAAGGGACAGCTGCTCTTCTGGACTTCAGTGACATACTCTGCACGCCTCATTCCTTTCGGCCACCGGGCGAAGCTACAACCGCGAGGGCGAGCTCTGCGTCGAGCCCCCTGCCCAGCTGATCTTTTAAAAAAGAGCTGAGCATTAATAAAGGCATTAGCCCTGTTCATTTCACATCCACAAGGTCTCCAGGTTGGGATCAGATCCTTGGGCAGGATAAGAGGTTGGCAGCCCCCCTCACCCCTCTGCTCTGGTCACCCAGATGGGGAAAGCTGGAACCAGGACTGGGGTCACTCACTTTACATTTGTGCTACCACAGAAATGGATTGCTGCTAAGCTCATATCTGGCCCAAGGGGTACGGAATTACTTCCAAATCCAACAGCTCAGATACAGCCAAATGTCCCAAAATAAGTAGATTTATTCACTTTGAGACATAACAATAATTTTTATGTACATAAGTGCTTTTGTACAGCTGTGAATTTGGGGAGAGTGGGGGGTGGTGAGAGAAATGGTCAGTGCACTGCTTCAGTGTAGTTGAAGTCTCACAACTTCAGAATGTATCACAAATCTAACCTACCTAGCTCAAAAGAGGTGTGAGACTACTACACTGATAATGTGTATGAAGGTCTGACTACTCATGATCATTGCTACTAGAAATTTGTAGTCTCATCTGAAATACAGAAGCTGTGTCATATTTCAGCCATCCAATATCAGTGAAAAAAATTGCTTCATATGTGTGTTCATTAGGTATTTTGGGAAAAAAATCAAATAACTATTAAAGTGTTGCTTTGAGAAAAGAATCTAATAGATAATACAAAGTTCAGGATAATAAACAATTTGTCAGAAACAGCAAGAAAATTCATCTAGTGTTCAAGAAATGAAGATGAGAAACCTGCAAATCAAAGTGAAATTAAAAAGTGCTCTTAGTAGTGAACAGCTTTTGAATCTGTTTATTTTATTCTTATTAACAAGTAAAGCCCACTGAATATTCAGAATTAATTCATCCTACTGAATCATTTTTGTAATTTTTTTAAGGATAATTAAGTTAATGCATGGGAAAACATGGTGTAAATCATCATAGGTCCTCTGGTATCAATGGAGAAGCTCATTTGTGTTATCTGAAGGTGTATTTTACACTGCAAATTCAAATAAATGTTTATGACAGTGCAGCCAATGCCAGTGCCTGAGCTGAAGCATTTATTCTTACAGGCTCAGAAGGGAGCACAGCTGATAGAACCTGAAAACTGAAAAGTACAATGTTTTGAGCAAAGGAACCTGGAAAGCTTAGGAACATATGAAGAAAATGCTAGAAAATTAAGTTAATTTACAAAAAGTGTAGGTGGGTGCAGCTAAGGCAAAATAGTCTGTAGGACTGGGAGGCTGTGAAGATCAACAACCTTCAAAAAACTTTACATCAATAGAAATACCATGGAACTGCTGTTGAATAAGAAACACTAATTAATGAACTTTGAATAGAATAAAACCACAAAAATTGCCCATGAATTCTGCATTCCCCACTCAAAAGCACCACACCATGGTGCAGAGATCAGTAGGTCTTTCCTATGAATGCAGTTTAATAGTAATTAGGACAGTTGGAGGTTTTTCCTTGCTTTCTGTAATCCTCTGTGGTTCTGATGGAAAATTATTTGGGCCACAATGTTTTTTACCAAAAAGATATTGACAAGCTGAAAGCTGTATTGTGAACAGCAATAATAAAATACAGGGGACATAGGACAGATTGCATGAGATAAAACTAAAATGTACAAATATATTCTGGTTATTTTCAAGCATCTCAAAGGCATTAGCACCAAGCCTGAAAGGTATTTCACATGGCATAGAGATGCCCAACTGAGACCTCTACATGAAGCTTAAAAAAAGGGTCAAATTATACTGCATGGCCAGAATATTTCCTAGTCAATAGCTGTATCAGAGAAGGAGCAACTCCTTATGAACAGAAAAGCCTGTTGCCCTGGATATTTCCTGCCAAAAAGTGTGCAACCTTTGCAGGGGTAGCGGTCAATGAGACCCTTCTTCCACAATAACTTGTCAGATTATCTGGTATACTTGAGAATAAAATAAATTCCTAACAGTTTAAATAGGGCTTAAAGAGCCATCAGACTTGCCTTAACATGCTAGCATTTTGAGTGCTTAACCCTGTGGCAAACTTAGCCAAGATGCCACAGGAAGCTTAGTCATGAGGCCTCTTGTTTGTAATGTACAGCTCTCCCTAATGTGCTGCAGTAGATAAAGCAGCCTGTAAAGCCTGTGGGTTTTTTGGGTGTATCTGAAAGTTTCCATGGTAACGAATGTGCAGCTTCAGAAGAAAAGAGCCCCAAAACTCCAAGCTAATGTTTCTGGGGTTTTTTAATATGATAATAAAATGTTATGATTCTATATTTTGATGATTCTGCATTTCTAACCATCTCCAGCACTGTACAGAGAATGGAGATGAACATTGGTGAAAAAAATGATGCTAAATATTATATGCATCAAAACACAAGACAGTTTCAAGAGTCTACATCTACTTGCTTGTAGGTGAGAGCTGAGGGAAACCATAGCACGTGTGGTGATTTATAGCATGTTGGACTGGTGAAGCAGGGCCTCCTAAGGAAAACCTGGACTTACAAAAACTGCTGGAGCTCTGGTGAATGAGACTGAGACCAGATGGTGATGATGGGCAGTTGGCAATATGATGGACAAATGTCTACTGCTCAAACTAGGCTGTGTGGCCACATGGAGCTCAGGTTGCTGACAGGACGTGCCCTTCCCTGAGCCACAGTGCAACTCTGCCAGGCTTCTGGACACATCAGCCCTGGCTGGAAGGAGGGGGAAGCCTGAGGGGCAGAGACAGGCAGAGAAGCCAAAATAGAAAGCTTCATGCTCAGCAGATCTGAAAAATTCCCCTGCTTCTTGAAGCTGTTCTTATCTGGGCAGCTACCACAAGCATTTGCAGCCCCATTGACAGGTTGGAGTTCCACTAGAGGTGTTTCTTGGGAGCTCATGTGGATAAGGATTTTTTTTTCCAAACTGAGAAAAAATATCCTAAGCATAGTCATGCAAAAAGCAGGAGGTTCAGCTTTCCCTGTGCTCAGGAGTTTCACAGCTTGTGCCCATGCTTTTCTGATTAGAATCTGTTGTTGTGTTTGCTTTTGCTTCCTAATGGTATGCCTGCGTTGGACTCTCATTTGAATTTTCAGACAGACAATTGGTGATCTGTACCCTGAGAATCTGCAGCACTTGTTCCAGTTCAGAAAAAAGGGGCATATTGTTCTGAGTAGAGGATAGTAACAAATAGTTTGTATTGCTCCTTACACTGCGTACAATTTGCCTTTCAGGGTACCAAAACTGGTTGCTGCACAAGCCCCGTAAAGCCATTATGACTGCCCCAAATGTATGATGCATTTTGTGGATTTCTTCTGATCTGCAAATCAGAGAGGCAGGTTGGATTGAATGAACATCATTGCTACATGCCCACAAATTGCATAGACTCTCAGACACATACATAGAGCTAAAATGCTTTGCACTACTCAGAGCAGTGCAACAGCATCTCTGGTTACAGTGAGCAGCACTGTCCAAAATGCTGTGTCAGTGGATCACAAGCATCTTTCCACCGAGTCACTGCACAATCTTCCCTGGGGCAGGGAACAAGACTGTTACACATCTGCTGCTTATCAGATGGAGATGAGCACAGATCTGGAAGAAATGAGGTGAAGTCTTTCCGTTTTTGCAACAGCTTGCTTGTTTTCTCCACCGTGTTTGTGTTTGCTCAGAGAGGACAGAATTTGCACTTCTTGCTTCTGAAGAGCTGAACTTCACTATTGTTTGCTGAATGAAGAACTATGCAGAATCTGAACATCTTTCAGAAATTACAACAGAAAAATTCACTGCTGTTATTTTGAGATGCTGTTTGTTCCTACACCAAATCCTGCTGGTTTTATTTACATGTGCCTTTTTGTGATTTCCCTGTTTTCTGCAAATCTCACCAAATAAATATTTTCTGTGCTCCCTCAGCTGGGTCTGCAGCCGCAATTTAATAACAAGCATGGGTTATCAAGGGCTGTGCACAGCAGAGGTGTCTTGCCATGTAAAGCGCACAGGATAATGCCATCTCTATGCAAAACTACAAAAAGGAGAAAAATGTTGGCTAAATGGAAAAAGAAGATAAAATTAGTACAAGAAAGAGGACATATTCGCAAAGTTGTAGGCATTTAGAAATAAAAATGTAAAAGCTGCAAAAAAGATATTCAGTGTCCTCTTCATTACATCTGGACAATGTTTAAAGTACTGTGTGAAACAAGGGGACATAAGCAAATTTCCCATCTTTAATGGCATGCACCACATTTGTCCCATCATTAGACATAATAAACCAATGAGAAAAAGAAAGCAAGGGGTAAAACCACTCTTTGTCATGCAGCTTCTCTTACACATTCACTGCAGGGATTTTTCAAAGCTGCACATGTGCCGACGGACACTGGCTGGTGGGCGAGAACTCTGGCTGCCTCTTCCTGAAGATTGAAAAGAAAAAGACACCCAGTGAGTGGCTATACACATGTGCACACATGGTGGCTATACCACTCAATAGGTGCCTGTCCCTGACCTATGTCTGTGGGCTTTCCCATTTTTCATTCTCTTGTCACCTCAACTTGCACATAGATTTCTCCTTGACTCCAGCACAATACTGGTTAAAATAGATTTTCATGATGTTCATTCTGCTTCCTGTGCTGAGCCTTGATGCACTTTACATACCAGATGGCAAGGGCTGCTGTGCATCTAGCTGTCAGAGGAACTTCGCCCCTGGTATTCTCAACATAGGATGAAATGATGAAAAAAGGAGCATCTGCCCCTCACATCTTATTTACAAAAGCATCACCAAAAGTTTTTGCTGGTAGAGTTTTTAATATATACTCAGCTGCTGCTTTTTCCTTTGTCTCTCTTCTCCTAATGTGTTTTTTTAAATATTTCTTTTACTTTTGGAGCTCTGGCTGAATAGTCACTAGCTTGCATTATATGTGATTTCACTACTGTGCTTCTTTTTTTTTAAAGGAAGCATTGGGTTTATTGAGGTAGACACAAAATGAATAGTCTCCTAAGCACTCTATCTGCAATGGTAATTCAATACAGAATTGCAGATTGCAGTTTGGGCTGTTAATATAGGATGATTTCCATTTAATTTCTCTTTTCTTCCTTGCCCTGTCAAGCAGATGCAAATTCTCATTTGTCTTCCCCAGTATCAATAAAAATATACACACAAGCGCATGCTTTGACAAAAATCTCATGTATTTTTGCACATGGAATGTATCACTGAATTTCTGAAAAAAAAATAAAATCATCATTGTATTGCAAATAAAATGCAAATTGAAATTCAGCATTTCTCCCCATCAAACAGTCATAGTGCATGCTTTCCAGACTTCTGTGTACCTCCAAATGACAGATTCATGGATGGTGTGTGCATGTACTACATACTCAGCACACGAGCCGAACAAGCCATTCCTCTCACCATGTACTAAAGCACAGGAGCACAGCATGATGTACACAGAACACATGAATACCCATTTGGGAGCAATAGATGCCTTGACATGACTTCTGAACTATTATGAATAAAACACAAATAAGACATTCTGCTGAACAATTTTGCCAACCTGATTACTTTGAAGCCTCTAGAAAAATTAAATTCCTTACCAGTAATGAGATCACTGAGATTTGAAAATTTAAAAGTGATCATGACTAGGAACTTAATTAGCATGCTCTCTCCTCTACCTTATTAAAGTCACAAGGATTATTAGGCATCTGATTAGACAGAATATTCAGCATTTCTACAGTCTTCCACTTTTCTTGATCAATTGAGAGAATAAGAGCTTTCTATTTCCTGTGCTTTTTGTTCAGTCACAGAAGCTAATTTTACAAAACAAGTAGCAACACACAGTTGATTATCTGAGAGCAAAACCCAGAGTTAAATGTATTTCACACACATGCAGTATTGTACACTCAACAGAGGGCACACAGCCACAGACAACCCTGCTTAGGACCATGGAAAAGGTGGAAGACTTTTGTTTCAGAACATGGCTTGGCTGAGTCAACAGGCTTTGGCAGCCGTCATTCCTCATCTGCTGCCATTTGCTGGCACTTACGGGTTACTTAGCTGCACCCCCTTTGTACTTTTTCTTATTAATATATATCCCTGTAGTGAGTTCAGAGCAGTTTGCTCTCCAACCTTTGGGCATTTGTTGGTCTTGTTATGAAATCCTTCTAAGTGAAAGGAAGAAAGAAGCCTGCTTCCTCAAGGAGTTCAAAATGCCTCAAAACATGTTCAAAATACAGCAAACTCTTCTCTTACTGTGATTGCAGATGTGCTCCTCAGCCAAAATCAGACACAGATGTTACATCTAAGAGAGTATGAAACCCCCAAATGCCTGGCCAGGCTTGCATTCTGGAGGAGGTTGTTGTTGTTGTTAAAATGCTGTCAAGCTCCATCAAAGCAGTGGTCTGTCTTTTGATCAAGGTCAAGGGTGATCCCCACATGGTGATGCACAGCATATACATAGCAGAAATCACCTAAATCTCAGGGTTCATGCTTCAGTAGAATTTGAATTTATAGTGAAATTTAAATTTATAGTATGGGAAATGTAGTACATGTGTTGATAGTTTTTCAGTGAATTATTTTCCAATTATCAAATCAATGTCAACTGTGTAAATAATAATAGACACTTTTGATGCATTGAATATGAAGTATCCTCATAGGCTTTCTTTTATCTTCCTAGTAGTGTGTGCTAATACTGCAGAGCTGTGATTCCGAATTAATGCCCAGATCTCTATACCTTTCTTTTTTTTTCTTTTATGTTTAATGATGGCAATGTATCCCTGCTTCTTTCTCCTAGCCTTACAGGCAGTAATGGCACTTCACATACATTTCTCTGGTTATAAAACATTAGATACTCTGCCCATCTTTACAATATGAGGATTAATGAATCATTTTGAGGGCAGTCTTCTCAAGGGCAATTCCTGCTGAGTAGTTATTTGTATCCTGAGCCCAGAGGCAGGATGGATCTTCTGTGCATTTGAACAAAGAGCTGGCATACCATCATGAAAGTGTCTGAGTTGCTTTATAAGGAACCCCTGGGTGCAATAACAGGGAGTCTGGCAGAGGAAGCAGGGTGGTAGTGCAGAGGGTTCCTGAAAGAAGTGGCTTAATTGCTTTACTTTATGTTCTTTGAAGCAGAAAAATGCTTCTGGCTAGTCATTCAGAACAGGGTAGGTAACAAGCCTGTTGAAATTCGCAGTGAGGAATATAAAGCATCAGAGGAAAGAGTCACTCTTGCCATCAGTTTTCCTCTTAAGTGTAAATGAATCATCCCATGTGGCAAACAGCTGTGTCAGGATTATAGGAAGTGTAAATTCCTATCTGCAATGTTTTATATCTGTACAGCTGCGAAACTAAAAACATTCACCTTCTGCTCTGGAATTATTCTCTCTGCTCAATCAGACTCCTGAAACAGAATGAATCTATCTGGTGCCCAAGAAAACTGAGATGCAGTACACTGTGCTACTTATCATTTGAAGTCATGGTCAGAGATCCTCCTCCCTAGATGTACTCCAAGCTGTAAAAAATCTTTCTAATTCCCCAAGTGAAAAAGTTATAGAATAGCATATCACCAGAATTTGTACAATCTCATTTAAAACAACTGACCATCAACAACAATAGGAAGAAATAAATTGGGGAGGATATTCAAGGGAAGTTAAGTGATAACCCTGAATAAACTCCTCATTTTTAAGAATTTATATATAACCTCTAGTTTTAGTACAGGAAAGGAGAAGACTTGTACCGTGATCCAACACTCAGACTGGTTGCCCTCTGCACTCCCAAGGAATGTGTCAGCAACACCAGAAACTTTCTGGCCTGCATTTCACCTCCTCAGTGCTCTAGCAGTCTGCAAGGTGACTGGGAAGGTAAGCAAACCTTATGTGCAGAACCAGACCACTAAGGTGTTCAACTAAACTCTCATCCCAGAGCCTCAAGCCTCTCCAGTTCTGGTATCTTCCAAGGAAGAAACATGTTCCTCTTCAGATATTTGTCTCTTTGAAAGGTCAGGTTTTATGTACAGTTGTCATGGCTGGATCAAAAGATATCTACATAAAAAGAAGCAAGGCCATGTCCTTTTCCTGAAGGATGAGGAGCTGAATTTTCAATGCCTTTCATATGAACTAGGACCAAGACAATAGATGAAGTTGGGAAGATGGACAGATTCTTGGTACAATTTAATTTTTTAAACACAAGTACTAAATCCAGTCTAAGTGATGTCTGGAAATAATTACTCTGGGTTTTAAATTAATTATACTAATCAATGGCACAGCAACAAGTTTTGGAGAGAAATTAAAGAGCCATGGTGCAATGAGCAGTACAAGTCTCCAGGGTTATTCACCCTCACCCAGCAGAGTGAGGCACATGGATAATTATCACCCACAGAGGACCAAGAAGCAGGAGGGATTTCATGGCACACCCTTTCTGTTGAGGCGTGAGCATCTGCTGAAGAGGACAGAAGGGTCAAGGTCACCAAGGAGAACATAATCCCAGAAGAATGCCCAGAAAGACCTGGCACTGAGCTGGATAATGAAGATGGAGCAAAGGCTGTGTGTACTTCAGGTCACCCCAGGGCAGCAGGAGCCAGCTGTGTGTTGGGGGAGTGCTCTGGCCCTCCCCAGTTGCTCCCTTCTGCTGCTCCATCTTCTCCTCTGTGTCAGCACAACCCTTGGTGCAATTGTGCAATTATTCAATCATCTGGCAGGGAACAACAGACACAACTAATCTGGGTCACAATTATGCCAGAAAAAGAAAGGAGAAAAAAAAACCCTCTTATTTCCCAATTTGAGTTCACAGTGTGGCTGTCCAGGTTCTTGTCCCTGCATAGGCAAAGTGATGGCATGGGATAAAGGAAGGCTTTGAATGTCAGTTCTGGCTTAGGGCAGCTTAAAGCATTTGTGGATTTACAGGCTATGATAGCCCAAAGTAGCTGCAGGAAAGTCTCTTGGTTGTCTGGGATGATGGCAGGAGAGATTTTTGAGATAACTTATATAACACTAAGGATTAAGAAATGTGTGTTTCAGAGGATATAGGAAAGTAAAGGAGGAAGGACTGGCTGGGGAGCACAGAGATGCCTGGGGCCACACTTTGTGCTCCACCAGAGCCTGTAGTGCCCATGCACATGAGCTGCGACTACATGCCCACACAGTCCTGTGCTCCACCCTGCTGAGCCCACTAATGAAGCTGCCAGCTGGGCACGAGAGCCCACAGCTCAGTGGGGCTGGTGCCACCCACACGCCTCATCTGCTCGCTGGGCACTGTCTGCGGGTGGCTGTGCTTTCAGGTGTAGCTCCCTGTCAGTCCTTGTCCGTCTGCTTGAGGTAGATAATCCCTCCGCAGGGGTTTCCACAGACTGTGGCATTTGCTTTCTTTGGTTTGATTGGTTGTTTCCTGGGTGCGTTGGCTATCTGGTTAGTTAACTTGTCTGGGGGGCTTTGATATGCAAAAATATGAGAAATGTGAAATAAGTCCTAATTTCCAGACAATCCTTTCTCTGGGAAGGCAAGGCTTGCAAGCCAGTCAGTGCAGGCTGAGCGGAACCACCTGAAGATTTGGGTTGTGCCACAAAAATAAGTGGCCAGAAAATAATACAAAAAAACCAATAAATTCCATTCAAGAAGAGGCGAAAACTAACAAGAACTCTTAAGAAAGTGTGAAGATTCCTGGCTTTAATACACCAAGGATGAGGAAAGATTGTGTTGTGTAAAGAGAAGGAGGATCTACTAACTAGAAGATGGCTTGTAGATGGTTATTTTAACTGAACCTGTGATTCTCTGGGACGGATCAGAGTGAGATTGCAAACACCAGCAAACAATTTACTAGTGAGGAGTTGCTATAATCAGATCAAGGGGCACTTGTTTTGATAGACTTTATGATCAGCTTTGATATCTCTGCTCTGTGGTGCTGCAGCACAGCTGTGCTAAACTAATAATTTGCTGCTGAAGGGGACAACTCTTGCCCCCTGTTCCCCAAACCATGGGCATCAGGGACAGTTTCTCTGGTGCTGACATTAGTGTTTATCTGACCTTGAAATCAGGCTCAATGAATCCAGCAGACAGTAATTAATTTTCTTTCCTTTTTTCCTCTTTGTAAGGATAGTTATAGTTTTATAGGGTGGAAGAAAGCCACATCCTGCACACCACAAAAGAAGAACCACAGAGAGCAGAGAAGGGGAAACAGCTTAAGAGGAAATAAACTGAAGCAGTAAGCTAGAAATGGTAAATTACCTATAATGAACTAACAAGAAACCTGGAGTTTTTAGTTGTCAAGTGGGCTTTAAAGTGACAAATTGTGTGATTGCTTTCAGCCTGCACAACTGTTTGCTGTTTACAGTGATAATGACTTTTAACCTATGCTTGTCAGGTGTGGGAGGCTGAATGCCAGAGCACATATAAGCTCTGAAGAATTAGTTGACTTGTTATTTCAAAATTAAATAGTCCCTTCACAACTTTAGTGTGGAGGCAGATGTTATATTGATACAATATACTTTCAGCCCACACTGAAAGTGGTTTCTTAGAGTCCTCTGACACAGTACAGAACCTAGCCTCTCATGCTGGCCATGTTTATTAGTGACTCTTTGACAGTGTATGTCTTCTGTGTGGTGGAGTCTGTTCTAGAGATATATCTTGGTCTGAAAACCCTAAAAGAGATCTGACAATGAAGAATTTGCCCATTCAGAGTCCTAGAGGCACAGAGGTAAGAATACAGAGAACAGAGGGGAATGTGGTCAGGTCTCTGCTCTGGGTGTGAATAGTTTTCAGTGTATTTGGGACAGAGGGAAAACAGAATCAGAAGACAAGTGAAAAAAGCATCACTACTATACTAGCTTAAAAAAAAAAAAATCAATCAGATCAAGCAGAAAGCCAAGAAAGAGATTTTTAAATTCTTCACTTGTCCCTTTACAAACTCTTAAAACCCCAAGAACAAAAATATAAGAAAGCAAGTTGCCCATTACACATGTCTGAGGGACAGACCTTTAGCAAAGACTACATCCAGATTTTGGACTGAGTAGTGCACCAGAAGTTAGCCTTTGCTTTGCCATATCCATCATATCCATATACACGTATTTGTAAATGAACATGTCTGAGTCTGCAGATTTTATTTCTGAGAGGGTGTAGAACCATACCCACCTACATTCCCTTAACAGACACAGACCATCTTCTCTCTCTGGGGGTAGGATTCATTTGTGAATTATAGAGTCTGGCTAAAAATCAGGTGCTTTGTCAGCATGTGATCATAACATCTGCAGTTTGTCTTGTGGTGTTTTGCTTTGTGAGGTATCCCTAAACAAAGGGGAGAGTTCATCACAAGAAAGGATAAACTTGGTGCACAAGCCAGAATGCAAAATGCCTTTCACATCAGTGAAAGAGAAGACATGCAAGTGTTGTCCCCTTCTTGGGCTCTCATGTGCCTCTTATGTGTCCCTAAGCAAGGAAAAGGATTAAATAAATAAGCACTAGTTATGCATTTCACATTAGTAACTTTGCACTGAATTGTTGGGATGAATCAAAAGTATTTTTCAGATATCTTAATTTGAGGGGAAAAAAACTCCAGTATTAACTGTATATAGATGTGTATAATACTTCTGCTGTTTTATAGTCCTGTTGTTATTTATAAAGAATATCAACGAGCCACATGATACCCTTCAGTACCCAAATTTTTTCACCCCTAAATTAGCTCAAAGATGTATGAAATCACAAGATGGCTCAGAGACCCCTGCAGAATAAATGCTTGCAGAACACCCTGCATGTTTATTCTAGCAAGTATTTTTACATGAATTATTACGTGTTTGTGCAGTGTCACAGCTCTCTTAGTTTCTGCTGAGGTGAGGTAAGTAACAGTGGCATGGGCTGAAACATCACACTTTGAGAAAAGAAAGGAGGTAAATTACATTCTTGACTTAAAAAATGTTAAAGTGACCTCTAGAAGACTTGTATTAGTTCTTCATTCCATTTCCATTTTATATTTCAGAGCAACACTCACACACAACATGGGTTTGGGGATTGTTTGTTTTTTTTTTTCCTAAGGGTGTGCTTATGAGAGTTGGAATCTGATTTCCATACAAAATATAGAGAAATATCCAGGGTTTTAGATGCTTAACTGGATGTAACCTTCAACACGTATTTATGTATCTGACACTCTTTAAAGGTGAAGCTTTCTTCCTTACTTCTCTCACAGAGACAATTGTAACCAAAACAATGTGAGAGTGTGATGCTAAGCAGATAAACAACACTTGCTTATCCCTACATGGGAACACAATTGTTTGTATCACTCACTAATGAGTTGATGCACATTTGCAGCATCCTAACTGGATATGAATAATGTATACAAGTACCAAAATACAAGGAAATGTAATAAGTGATCCAGTCAAGCAAGAAATTAAATTTCAAGTGGTGTCCATATTCATGTGGTTTATGCCAAGAAAGCTACTAACATTCCCCAGGATTTCTGTAGTGCTGCCTTTGCTTCCCCTCAGTCAGGAAGCAGAGATTATGGTACATAATTGGAAAGCTCCCCTCTGATGTGACTCTGTATCTTTCTGTCATTGTGCTTAAGTATTGAGATTCATTAAACAAAGCTGCCTGGTGCTACACCCCAAGCAGAAAAACATTTTGTGATTCAGCATCTTGAGAGCTGCAAAACAAGAGGAGGAGTAGTAAAGTGAAGTTCTCCAGCAGTCCTTTGCCAAGAACCAGACTGGACTCAGAGACTGTGCCTTGGATATATGTCCTGTCAAAATCTCCTGGGAGAACAAAGTTGTGCCCACCCCCAAAAAGAGTGTGGTAAAACTGCCATAGACTGGGAACTTTTGAGAAAGGGAGGAAATTGCATAGAAACTTACACAACAGCCCTCTCATTTAAAGGGGCCATGCACATAAGATGTGACTCTGACTGGTGATAAAGAAGCAGAAGTCTGGATTGGGAGCACAGGGTGCAGGCAATGTATCCTGTAAACCTATTCAATATAACCTGGGTTTTGTCTGAGGGGGGTTTATCCCCACTGTTCTTACTGTGAAGCCACTGCAGAACCTCAGAGATTTTCCAAGTTATTTCTCCAAAATGTAGTCTCAGACAGCCTCTCTTTGGCCGTGGAAGCAAGCCCAGAGGACTGAGATTAAATTGCCAGACCTTTTGGTTTTGCTTGACCACAAACATTCCAATGATAGCATGTATTTTTGTCCACTTCTCCTTATCTTGTTTTAGGAATGGCATGTGATCAGCTATGCATGAGCTGGGACTCCCTTTAGCTGGTATAATTTGCAAGGAAAACCTATGGTGCTTTATGCAGCTATGCCCCTTATTTCTCATTAGAAGGATTAGAAAACCCACTATCACCAGACTGGTTATTTTGCACATATACACACAGATAGACAATTTGGTATATAATTTGATATGTGCATATGCCATGCCTGGTTTTTAAAGAAATATGGTTTTTATTAGTTACTTAAATGAGAAAGAATGTAAGTCTGGAAGTGATATCCAAGAGTCTTTTATCCCTTATTTTGTATTTTATTTTTGGTCTATGGGCCAGCACTACAATATATGTGTATCATAATCAAATGCAAATTCAAGGCTATGGAAGACAATATTAGATATAATTACATAGATCAAATTTAACAGAGAAACCCTGCAGCGGGGCTAGATGAGATTGCTATTGGAATGTTAAGTTTCACACTCCCCTGTTATTTTTTGTTTCTTCCCAGTTCTTTAACATTGGTTCTAAGAGTCTCTTTGGAACCATGTTAACTGTCTTCTGGGAGTTTTAAATATTCACTTAAATCAATATACTGAGAAGGACAGAACAGCTTGACTGGGTTAGTTGTATTTTCTTACATGAAATTCACATCACATCCACAAGAGAACTGGGTAAGAGTTTTTACATGTCACAGTGCTATGTGTCTGCAAAATCTTTCATGGTTTAAGACCAGTAAACAGCCCAGCAAAACCAGCAAACATACCAGCTGCTGAGAGAGAGATGTTTGGCATTAATACCCTCAGCTATCCTTTGTGAGCATGCAAGAAACTTTCCCAAAAAGGCACTGCAACCTCAGAAAAGGGTGAAGGACTACACTGAATACAGAAGCTGGGTAAATGTTAAGGAGGGCTGAAATAGGAAGATGAATCGGGCCAGGCCAGGGTGCCACTTGCCTTCCCTGTGACAGCTGCGTCACCAGGAGCCATTCTAGAGCTGCCACATCTGCAACAACCTGTGAAGGAAGCAGACTCCTCCTCCATGATATGCCCTGAGTGTGATGCAAGGGTGAACCAAATGTCCAGTGGTTTTGGAGCCCCATGCCATGGCTGGGAGCTGGGAGCCCCAAAGCCATGGACCAGCACAGCACCTTGTTCCCCATGGTGCCACTGCCCAAGAGAGTCAGCCCCAAAACCAGGGTGTGGGTGTGGGTGTCAGCTTTTTATTGGAGTTTAATGGAGAGATCAGATATACAGCAACAAATTGTTTAAATAAACAGCCTTATCTGTCCTGTACAACTTTGCCATTTTTTTTTCTTTTCAACCTCTGTATAATTTCCCACTGGCAGAAGCTCACATCCTTTCTGCTGTTCCAAAATTCTCTTTCATAATATGCCATTTCCCTCTGGGGTAAGTTTCAGTAGGATGGCTGTGCAGGCAATGCAGGCTTAAGGGTCTTCTTGAAAATCCCCTGGAATGTGGTATTTTCCAGGATCTGTAATGGCAAAAATTAGGGTCTGTCTTATTGTGCAGTAACTTATCTGCAATACTAGTGCAGGACACGAGAAGTTTACCCACTGCATCAGTTTTCTAAATTGCAAAGCAAAGTAGTCTACCATCTCCTATCAGATTCAGCAATCGTCTCTATACTGGTTTGGCACTGTTATAGGAAGGTAAAACTACACGAGATGCTAATCTGTATAAGAAGCATTTAAAGATAATTCTTGTGTGCTGCACAAGACTGTGTGCTGGATGACACACTTCAGGACCAAAGAAAATACTTCTCACATTGGGCTTGTGTCCTGAAGCATAGGATTTAATATATCTCTTTTACAAAAGACAGTACAATGGTGAACAGTTATTATTTGCACTTTCCACTAAACCTACTTGTTTCAGAAGTTTTGATACATTTTAGCCAGACCAAGGGAAAAATTCCCCCTGTGGCTGTTGCCAGGTTGAGTAGATTGGTTTGTTTCGATTTCACCTACTTCAGCCTGCAGAGATCAGGACAAAAGGCAGTGAACAAAAGTGCTTTCATGTATTCTGTTCACACTTTGCTCTCTCCCTCCTTGCCTCTATAACCCCTTCTTAAAGATAGAATATTGACTGTGCAGAATAATAACATAATAGTGAGAAGATGGAGTACTCCTGAGCACCTATTTCTGTGACAGGGCTGTTAGGCTGGATTAAGTGACAGGCTGTAACATATCTACATTTGAGCAACTGCAGCAGAGCATGCTGAACATTTACTCTCTGTGTGTGGAAGCTCCAAGTCTTGCCATGCTTCACTGTACATTTGCCTCCTCCCACCACCATGAAAACCAGTGAAACAAAATCTTCTGGATGTACTTGTGCTAAGATTCCCCTCACCATGTGTCTGTGGGAGGCTTTGAAAATGAAGGCGGTGAAGAGCCCAAAAGCCTTTGTGGACTGTGAATAGCCAAGGGAAATGAGCACGGCTTGTCAGTACAGCCTGCTCAAGATGAAATGGCAACTCAGCAAGTCAGTTTAAAGAGAAACATTAACTTCAGAATACCTGGAGATAATTTTATAACTGGCAAGACAAAAAAGCAGATGGTTCCTTAAGCCATGTATTACTAGAGGTTACTGAGGACCCTAATTCTCAGTTTAAAAACTGCATGTGGGAGCCAGCACAGAGGGAAAAAGGACAAAGGGAAGCAGGAAGAAATTACTAGGGGATGTTGGGTTGTCTGCAAATTTTTATTGGAATAAAATAAATCACATTTGAGAGATCCATGGCCCAGGTCACTGGATGCCTGTGACAGCAGTTTAGAGGCATGGACTGCTGAAATGTGTGAAAAAGATTAATTACATGTTTGGAAGTACTTTAAATTAGCTATTCATTTCTAAAGGCAGACAGCTAGATGAAAAATAATTGAATGTAAATATACTAAAATTACAAGGGGAAAGCAGGTAGCGTCTGCATTAATATGGAGTCCTGGCCATTCAGTGAGTCTTGCTAATTGGTTTTGTATTAATTCAGATTTTGCTATATAATGTATATTGACAACTAAATACTTACTCTGATTCAAAATGCACTAAAATGGTGTCCAGACATGGGGTCTCAACCATAAATTTAAAATAATTTATATGTGAAGACTGAGGGAGCAGATAAGCATCACTGCCAGACCTGCAGCTTATTACCCAAAGACACAAAATTAACTTTCTTCCTGCAGTGAGTCCTGCAGCACTCCTGGAGAAGGCATTCCCTGAACCCTCATCAGAATCAGCATCTGAATTGTCACTGTTTGTTTTTTTTTTTTTTTTTTTTTTTTTTTGTCATGTGCTACAGAAGGGAGCATTGCTTCCTCAGGGAAGGGATTGTTCAGGCACTGTAAAAGTGTCCTTCTCTTCAAGCTCATTGACCCTCATAGACCAAAATAACTTCTGAGACCAAGAAGAATGGTAAAGATCACAGCAAGATCCATACACAAATGTTTCCATCTTACATCTGGAAAAAATAAAAAATAGATGCAAAAGGCTCTCCTAACAAATGCTGCTATGCCATCATCCTATAACAGCCAGGATTTTGTAATACATTCAAGCAGGAAACGAACAATAAATGTCCCCACAAAGCTTCAACACAAGCAGCAGATATCTCTCTCTCTTCATCTCTCCTGATGGAGCTGCTCCATTTTTATATATATTTAAGTATTAATTTGACAAGAGGGAAAGAAAGACAGTTGCTTGGTACTGAAGACACTCACGAGGGATCCTTCAGACCCAGATTCAAGCTCTCTCACAGAATACAAAGTATTTCCCTAGAGTTTGCTCCACAATATTTTTTTTCTCTGTTCCAAAATACTGCTGGACAAGAACTTACAGAAAGGAGACTTGCCCTGGATAGTGCATAATCCAGTTATAAAACATCTACCTGGGAAATTAAGGAGAGGCACTTAGCCTAAATGAGTGCTTTAACTGTTGGGGTAAGATTCCCTCATGATTTCCCAATGTCTTCCTCTCTCCACAGGAGAAAAGAATGTCCCCCTGGCCCAGGGTAAATGCTTACCAGCAAAGGCCAATTCTATGAAGCATTTTGAAAGGCTTTTTTTGAAAGAGTATTCTGATGGAAAATATATATATTCCACTGGAAAATTCCCAACCAGCTCTATGGAAAACAATGCTGGTTGTAATTGCTTATAGTTCAACTCAATCAAAATAAGAGAGAGTTCAAATCCTCAAGACTGCACATACCATCTTGAGAGTGAGATCAGTAAAGGCAGTGTGCTTTATTATTTAAGTGAAGACCAGTGTTACTAAGAAATTTATTTTCACTGAAACTGTTGACAATGCAGCTGGGACAGACTTTTTCAAGATGATTTTTCTGACCTCTATGTCAGCACCAGAGACAGCTGAAGGTTTTGAATTGATTTATTGATCCTGTGTTAGCAGAATTCCCTGGTTAATTCTTTTGCTCTACTTTAGGAAGGAGAAAGGAAGAGTGTCTCAACTTGCTTTAGTCCCCAAGCTAAACTAGTTAAACTAACAGCACAACATTGCATGAAAATGCTTTATGAAGGCTTATATAAGTTTGATCTGTCCTTGTAAACATAAACCAGTTTCCATTTTTAAAACAAATTCAATTTAACCCTGTATCTCCACACCAATTTAATGTAGATGGATGCAACTTTTCTGTTTAGGAATTGGCATTCAATAGATTAAGCAGAGAAGAGATTTGATACAGACAGGAAAAGAGATGAAAACTGAAAAGCAGAAAAAGAAAAGCAAACTAGGAAGAGGGAGAAGGTATAACAAGAAGATAGATTAATACATCTAGAAGAGAAATCTTTTGAGTGCAGAACTGCTGGCCACTTATAGATAAAAAAATGTGGCCACAGGGAGAGACTATTAAAGAATCTAGAAACAGAACAACATACTTACAGGGATTAGAATTACTGAAAACATCACAAATAAATCCCAGATTTTGATGTTTGACAAACAAACCAACCAAACCAAATAATTAAGAAACCCACCCCAAACCAAAACAAAACCAAAACTATCAACAAACCAAAACCAAACCAAAACCAAACCACAAACAAAACCATTGAAAAACAGTCTGGAGATCATTCCTGTGGTCATTGAGCATGTATCAGTTGCTTTAAATCCTGTTTCAGGAAGGACCTGATTACACATTTGGGTTATCTAGGTGCTTCCAAGGCTGCAGCAAATTCTACATTTTCCTTCTTGATTTCCACAGTGACTCACTTTTTTTATTTGTGTTGTCACAGTGTCCTCAGAAACTTTGCAATGGACTCAGCTAGGAGCTAAAAAAAACTCTGCAAAGCCCTTTTTGTTTTGCCTTGTGACTTTATTTCCAAAGCTTCATGTTTGTCTATTAAACTTCTTTCCATTCTTCATGCCCACAAACAGAGCTGTCCTTTTCCATCAGCAATCCCAGGGTGCCTCTGCACCTGTGCTGGTTTGGGTGAAGGACATGCAGTAACTGCACAAGTGGTTTAGGTCAGAGGTGGGAATTTGTCTGTATAAAAGACATGGATGCTTAACCTGAGGGAAAAACAGGCATATTAACTAGGTATTGAGCTTTTAGTTTAGAAAAACAACTTAAAACTCTGTAGAGCTCTTTTGCTTTGTAACACTCACAAAGGCTTAACATAGAGGTCAAGCAAATCTTACTAAAATTATGTAACAAATTGCTAAAAAGCTCAGGTAAGCCCTGTTTGAGTTTTAAAGGTTACAGTTATGAGGGAGAAGCTCAACTTTTCAACAGGATGTAATATTCTCTCCTATTAAAAACTGTATTCTAAGTATTTCACATTTGGATCTTTTAAATTACTTTTTCTTTTTTTAAATAAAGGTAGAAGAAGCGTATGCAGAACAGAGAATTAGTTATTAAGTCTCTCATGACCTAAAATATTCAAAAGTCCTCTTTTTTTGACAGACATCAACTTAAAGAAACCAACACTGTTAGCCAGAAACCCCACTGCAGGGACACCACACTAGTTTCTTACACATGTCTGATTCTCCATCTAACTACATAGAGTCAGAGGAAGGTGGATCAGGCTCCATCTTTCTATTTGCATGGAATTCATGCTCTTGGCCTACAGAGAGTTTTGGCTATCTCCCTGCAGGTAGTGGCTGCTAGGGCTGCCTGCCAGTCCCTGCTCTCTCTCTGTGTAGCTCAGGAGTTGGCAGCCTTGATGTGGCCTCTGTGGCATGCTGAGCTGTGTATTTGGGTCACTTGCATCTCCATTCCCTTCTCTTCTGACCCCCTGTCTAGCAAAAAAATAAAATGTACTGAAGTAGCATAAAGACAAAATTAATCACAGCATGGGTTTTTTAGTGTTGCCTCCATCACCAGGACAGATGAAAATGGTTCTTATGCAAACTGAATCAAAACCAGCCTGAGTCACTCAGAGAAATCTACAGATCCCAAAAAAATGGAAATTAACTGAATTTTAAATCTATTGGGAAGCTCAGAAATGTAGGTTTCACTGGTGCTTTTTTATTTTTTTTTTTTTTTTTAATTGGGACAAAAATCATCTAAGATCATATGTAGCCCTATGGTGCTTTTTTAAAGAATAAAAAACAGTAAGATAATAAAGAATGCAAATTTTCAGACAGCTCCTCACAGGGAGATGCTGTTTGAAGTAACAGTTCTCTCTCTCGCTCTGCTGCGTCTGGGTTGCTTTTAATTATTAGCAAGGAATAACAGGTTCCACAGATGTGAATGCAAGTTCATTTTCACCATCAGTTGACTTCTGCAACTTTCACACCAATGCTGACTTTGAGAACATGGAGAGATTTACATGGATGATGAGTAAGGGTATTGCTCAAAATGCTAAGTATTAAATAGAGCACAGGGATAGCACAGAGGGTACTTTTGAATCACAGTCATGAGGACTGTCACAATACACTACCTTAAAAACATGTTTAGTCCTCAGCTTTCACACACATTCCAGTGGCCTTAGGCAAGTACATGTGATTTACAATCATTCAGACATAGATTTATTTTCTAAAAGGTTACAGTAACACCTCAGTTTGAACCTAATGCAGAGCAACTGCAAGTCAGTGCATGAGATCCCTGTACACATGCACATGTGACAGGGAGAGGCATGAAGCTGCCATGGAGCTTGGTCACTCTGCCACTGCCTGACCTGCCCCAGAGGTAGAGGGAGCTGTGCACAGGGCTGCCTTCAGAGCAGGAGAGAAGATAATGAGCAACATGTCAACATCCATCTGAGGCTTAGAGCTAAAGGGTCATTTCCACCTTCTCTTCTACACATGAAATGAAAAACTATTACATACCTTACTAATCAGCAGACTACAGTCAACCAAGAGAGGATGGCAAATAGGGGGACTTATAAAGATAGATGTGTATCTGGAATCAATCCACTTACTTTGGATTTCCAGCCCCTGGCTTCTTTCTCCGGAATATGTTGAGGAAAGTGTTGGACTTGCAAGGTGCCTTGCCATCCCCGACATGCATACGCACCACGTCTGAGGTGGTGAAGGCACTGCGGACATTCCTCTCAGGCTTGGCTATAATGATGTACATCTTAGGAGTGAACATGCACCCCAGAGCCACTGTCACGCTCAGGCTCACTGCGAAACAGGTGGTGATGATCTTGTAGTTGCTGCCGAAATAGATGGGCACGAAGGCCAGCCAGATGATACAAGTGGTGTACATGGTGAATGCAATGTACTTTGCCTCGTTGAAATTGGCAGGCACATTGCGAGTCTTGAAGGCGTAGTACGTGCAGCTCATGATGAGGAGTCCATTGTAGCCCACAGGAGCCACAACGCCCAGGTTGCTGGTGTTGCAGATAAGGTAAACTTCCTTAATGCTGGGGTAGGAAAGGATGGGCATGGGGGGCTCTAGGATGATCAGCGTGATCACCAGTGTCAGCTGCACGCTGATCAGGATGGAGGCGATGACCACCTGGGCCCAGGCACTCATGAAGCGGGGCTTGCGGGTACAGATCTTCTTCTTGCTGCCCGCCAGGATGCGTGCGATGCGGTTGGTTTTGGTCACGAGGGCGGAATAACACATGGCGGAGGAGAGGCCCACCAGAAGGCGCTGGAGGTAGCAGGACGTCGTGGTGGGTTTAGCTATAAGGGTGAAAGGGCAGACGTAACCCAGAAAGATGCCAGCCAGGATAATATAGCAGAGCTCGCGGCTGGAGGACTTGACAACAGGGGTGTCTCTGTAGAGCACAAAGATAAGGGTGACAAACATGGTGACCAGGATCCCCAGGCAGGAAAAAGCCACGGCCACAATAGACTCTATATTGCTCCACTGGAGATACTTTACAGGGATGGGTTCACAGCCTGCAGTGTACAGAAGAGAAAGAGAGTGTTAGAAAGGCAGCTCCTGGAAGAACCTTTTTTGCTGGATCCCAGTATAATCCAAACATTAGCATATGTCTATGTGACATGGATTATTAAAACCATTTTACAAAGGAGTGAACTGCATGATGGAATAGTTTGGATTAATATGTTCAAAAAACAGCCATGCATTTTGGGTGTCCCAAACATTTTCTCATGATGCTGCAACAGGAAATTAGATGTGGAAATATCTGCTTTTAGAGATACCTGATTACAAGCCCAGCATGCCAAAGGCACAGCTGGGAACAGAACCCGGACAAAGTCACTGTCATCTCTTCATTTCAGCAGGGAAAGCATTGTTGCAAATGGGTGATTTTAAACAGATTAATTTATTTAATCATTACCACAATCACTATAGTTTGATCTACTACATTTTTGAGAGTTATTTTATAAATAATATAAATTAATCAGAGGTCTATGGACAGAAAAATGGTACCAAAATTACAAATTTTAAAATCCAAAATTTTAACAGAACTATATCATAGATACTTTCCTTCTTAGTACATTTCCGCTTTTTTTCTCTTCACAGTAACTTATTCTTATTTTGTCAAACCCTCTGCTCATTGTTTTCCCTCTAAATAATATAATTTAATTCTCTTGGAAGAGTCAAACCCACAGAACATTCATGCCTTCAGAAAAAAACTGGAAAGACTTCCCTTTCTGACTAGTACAGACGTGCAAACATACGGGTGTCTGTTAATACAGTACTTAACTGCTCTCTCCCACACTCAAGTTAAAGGAGTCTCTGGATATCTTCCTCACTGTGCTGAAGAAGTAATACCAGCAATAAACACTACAGAGAAAATAAAATCCTTTGTGTTAATAAGACGTTATGGTTGTGAAGCTGTTATGGACATCTTTCATTATGGCATTTTCTAGTTTCTGTTCTTGACTTAATAGTTCCAAAATGGTTTTAACATGTTTCTTTATCCCAAGTGAAGTATCCATGGCCCCTTCTAGTTCTTGTTTCCGTCCTCCTCCAGTTTCCCTTGGACACAACTCACCTTTTTTGCCTTTCCCCCACCTTTCAAGTGTCTTTCCTCCCAGTCCCTCACCATCCCTGTCTCAGTTCACCTTACAATTCAGTATTTTTAGCCACCTCTCCACCCAGATGTCTTCACTACAAACTGCTGATCCAGCTTTTCTGATCCTGGACTGGCTGCTCATGAACTCTGCCTATCTGAGTTGTTGGACATGGCTGAAAAGAACAGGGAAAAGATGGTAATGTCATCAAGCTTGTGAGAGAGGCATTTTTCCTCTCATTTTTGCTGCTAGATCTTAACAAGGGCCTTGAAGTTGTGATGAGCAAAACTTGTGCTTAGTCCCTTCCTCCTCAATGTGGAGTGTATTTGCAGAAACCATCTATGACGTAAAAGCTTCTGAGTTCCACAGTTTTGCCTAATTTATATGCATCTTCCACACGATGACAGAAACTATCAACAGATACCTCTACCATAATGTAGATACCCGTACTGTAATGTAAAGTCCTTCCTTCCAAACAATTGAGAAGTTAAGACAAGGTATAGATCAGGGCTAAACAGTTTTACTGTAATCTCATTTTGAGAAACGGGAGAAAAAAAAAATGGTTTTTGTTTGAATTTAAAAAGAAAAAAAAGAAATCAGCGCAAGGCAAAGTCCTGACATGGAAAATTTCTGCTTGAACTTTTAATGTCTGCCAATGTCATGTGAACTGAAAGAAGGTCTTAAAATTCTGTACTCTTTGCCTCCAAGCTGACTTAACTACTGGTGTTGTTGTTACACATGCCTGTAATGTGGAAAACAATAGAAATTATAGCAGTGGCTATCAGAGGTCTTATTTTATAAAGAAAATATTATAAAACAAAGAGAAAATTTTATAAAGAAAATTATTTCCCTCAATATGGTCTGTTCAAGACTCAGATAGGAAACCCATACTCCTAATCAATACTTTTGTGGTGAAATAGGAAGGAAAAGCTCTTTATTAGAAGTGTGAACCTTTGGCCATCTGCCTCAGCAGCCCTGATTGGAAGCTGGCTCCTCTATGATTTAATAAAAGACTAAGGATCAGAAGCTCCTGCTCATTGATTAATACAAGTGAAGCTCTTCTCATACAAGAATCTGGTCAGTGGTTGTTGGAAGGGTTAAGTTTCAATATGGACTTTAAGCTTAACAACATCAAGACATACTCACATTATTCTATTTTAAACTATATTTTCAGGGGCTTAACCCAGATCCAACATGGTAGTTAAGCCTATCATTTGCTTTAAGCTTATCCTGTGTAAGATTTGCTTAGAAATGTTTCATTAAACCAGTGTAATTCCTGTGCACCAGCAAGCCCAAGAACCACATATTGTACAAACTGCAAAAGATTCCCTATGCTGCTTATTACCAGCTAACAGTTGTTGGTTGTCAGCACCTGTGAAGGTGGCTCATTTCCCAGCTAGGAGAAAGTGGGCTCTGGAACCCCATTGAGACTGGGGGAGAATACTCGGGAAATTGTGCATGCATTTACAAAACAAATCAAAACAAAACAAAAATTCCCCCTCAGCCACTAAACCAAGCCTCAAAAAATCAGAGCAAAAGCTTCACAGTTAAAATTTTCTGGGAAAAGCTGTCTGGTAGTTTTCTTGTACTATTTTCCCTGCATTTTAACTGTAATTTCCAAGATCAGAAGGCTAATCAAATTTTTTATTACTATATTCATAGTGCAAGAATAAAAAGAGGATCTGTGATGTTTTCTGAGGTCAGTAACACATCCCAAGTAACTGATGCCCCCAAAACCTTATGATTCTTTTCATAAGACTATAAAACTTCCTACCCTGTCTCATTTTATTGCTTATTTAAGATGATTTATGTAAACTGAGTTTACTACCTTGAAATTCATCCATCTTATCTTATATTCTGGTACTATGAAAGATTTCTCTTGGCACAAGGCCTAAGGTACTGGCTTTAGTGACTATTTTTCAGGTCAGGTTTTCATCATCTGTGGTGAGAAATCCTTTGTGTCTGCTGAATCCATTTCAGTGATTTCATATTTAAGGGAAGCAATCGAAAAAAAATTGTGTACATTTAAAAATAAAATTAAAATGTCAGGAAATGATTGCTGAGCCACAGAGACTGATTTCAAATGGAGAAAATGAGCACCTTGAAAAGCATGTCTTACGAAATAGGTTAGTATGTGCTTCACATTTCTTAAAAGGATAAGGATTTTTTAAGGATTTTAGAGCCTCCATCTGTGATGGAAAATGAGTCTAAAATCACATACATGTTTAGCATTTAAGATTTAATGCACAGGGAAAAACAATCTGCGCTGTGAGATGTTACTGTCTGTGTCTAGATGCTATGGTGACTGTCAGGCTATGAATACAACACATAAAATCAAGCTATAAAAACACATTTGATAGGAGTCCTGGCAAGAAAGGAGAGTTCCAAATTAAATCAATACCAATGGCGACTCCCACAAAGTTCAAGAGACAGAATTTATCTAGATAAATCCCCTTCTTCTAAAGATTAGGATGGCATCAGCTTCCTTTCACAGCTTTGTACTTTGTAGTATAGTTCAAGTAAATCAATTTTAGGGGTTAAAAAAAGCAGGGTTTTTCTTCAATAAGACAGACTGAAGAAGCTGTGCAGGAGCAGACTGCCATTTCAATGTGCTCTAGGAAATAAGTCGATGGCTATGCTGTCATTTGGCTGATGTTACTGTGATTTTAGAACAGCAGCAGTCCAGTCTCCTTGCTGAGAAGAAACACAAATCAGCAGGTCATCTACTGATTTCATTAAAAGTTAATAGATTGCAACATGCCCTGGAGATTTTTTCCAGCACTGATTCTTTCCGCAACTCTTTTCAGCAGTGCCTGTCTTTTTGACGTGACCCCTTTTGAGCTACTCTGAGCAGCTGGTAGCACTGAACCATATTCTCTCAAGTGCATATTGATCTCTCACCAGGTTTTTGTTCTGACTTCTTTTTAATCAATAAATCCTTTTTTCTTCCCTGAAGAGTAGATACAAACAATTCTGTGAACCTCCAAGACCAGCAAAACCTGTTTGTGTATGGATATCTGCTTTAAAATTAGCAGATGCTGGTGTCCAAACAGCAGGAATTAAATATGGGCTTTTCAAATAGTCAGGACATTTATGTAAGGTTCTGTGGATTCTTTGGTTTCTATTAATACCAGATGTGTTTCCATGATTTGGCCCCTTACAAAATGTACTTTTCATTCACTCCTCTCCCTGCAACCCACTGATGTGAAACTTGAAGGGTCTGAATGATCACTGAGATTTCTGTATCCTGACAAATCTATTTGTCAGTTTAGCTGCAAGCCAGAGCAGGGGCAGGGCAGCGTGGTGGGAGTGGGAGGTATGGAATATTGACGTTTACACACACATCTGGGACACGACCATAACTTTTTTTCCACGGAAAACCAAGACAGACAATGGGTCACATTTCCCAGTCTCTTGTGACTGATAGTGTATTTTTACCTGGAGAGGTGGCTAGCTTTCCCTCTCAAAATACATGCTCTGAGAGCTCATTTGGCTTCAGTTACTAGCTTGAAGTATCTCATAGAAGAAATTATTGAATTTTGGGGATTTTGTCTATGTGCTAAAAGTTGCAGCAACATCTCACTGTCAGCTAGTCATGGTAAAGGACAAAGATGTGTTAAGTTGCACATTTGATCTTTGGCTAGGTGTTCAGATTGTTTCTCTGACTAGGAATAATGCCCTGATGAATGCTGGCATCCAAGATTTGCAGAGGTGACATGAGGCAGAGGTGCCTCTAGTCTTTCACAGTAATACAAAGCAAATGTTAAAGTCAGGGTGATGCTTTTCAATGTGTTGTAGCTATATTTTTTTTGGGGGGTAGTGGTTTCTGCAAAGCCCAGAGCAGATGTGGAAGTTGGTAAAAAATAAACAGAAGGATGCCAAAGCATGCAACTCATCCAAGGCATATACACAAGGGAGACCAAGTCTAACTCTTTCCAGACTCCAGCTTTTCTCAGGATTTTGTTAAAATTCCTCTTGCTGGTGGGTCCAGTGAGAATGATCTTTATACAAAACAAGATTCTAGTAATCAGTTACTGAAGTCCTGAAATCCCAGATAAAGTCCTACTAATTGCATGGTAAAATGATCAGAAAAGAGTATCAAATCAATATGACAAGAATGCACTGAACTCTTGTGATAGTCACTGCTAAATTGCAGCAAATGCTGCTGAG
Source organism: Vidua macroura (assembly GCF_024509145.1). Lineage (NCBI taxonomy): Eukaryota > Metazoa > Chordata > Aves > Passeriformes > Viduidae > Vidua > Vidua macroura. The sequence goes on from NC_071573.1 coordinate 49,565,243, forward strand.
TTCATTAGCATTCTTAACAGCTTTATTAATACTTGTGCTAAATGAAGGAAAGGAACAGACAGACTATAACATTTCTTCTTGGCAGAAATTTTGCTGTCTTTATTGTCTCTGCTGTTGCACTAAGCTGAAAGACAGTCACCCTAAACTGCCTGGAATGTGTGTCCAAATACGTACCTTTAATATCTCTGTATGCTGCCATCTTATTGTCCAGCACACAGCACTCTCCTTGTGCCCTGTTGAAAAAAAATGTGTTTGGAGGGACACATGCCTACCTGTCAGGTCAGCATTTGGCCACCAGCCAAGCTCACAGGCTTTACATGTGAATTCATCCTGAACAAATTCATTCTCCTTGCAAGCAGTGCAAATCCAGCAGCAGCTCACTTCTCCCTTCCTGATCACCTGCAATACAAAATACATCCTCGGTTCTGATCCTCTATCAGACAACAAAGAGGCATACACTACCACCTCCAGCAAACAGAGAACACAATACACTGAAGCATGATAGGATTCCTGTGTATGGCACACTTCAAACAGCTAGAAAACACCAATCATGATTTTTTATTGATCCTAATTTGTACTTAGGATTTCAAGGATAACCTGTGGGGACAATTTTATTTTGTTTTGGCAAGAGTTAAAAATACAAATGTCATATTTTCAATCAAATTTGAGGTTTAATCAGTGAGATGGCAGAGGTCAGGACAAGCAGCTCAGCATACACTTAATATCTATTGCATAGTAAAAAGCAGTAAACAAAGTCAAAGTTTAGAACCTAGAGTAATTCATGCATATACATATATATATACATGTACACACAAGCACATTCACAAACACATACATTCCAATTTATGTGGAAGTCACTTTGGGGCTCATTACACAGGTCTAAATAGAAATTAAAATGAGAACAAATTACAAAACATCCTGCTAAAAGGATCTATTGATCTTTAGCAGAAAAAAAATTAAGTGACCAATCTCACACTTCGGAACAGCTCTTTTAGGGACAAATGTCCCTGAAAACTTTCTTTCTTTGCTATGAGGGTTGCTAAATGTAATGATTCAATGCTGAAAAGATTATTTCCTTGTCTTGATTCCTAGTTTCATTACCCTGAGGCTGAAAGGAAGATTAAGGATATCTCTGACTCCAAGGATTCTGACAACAACTCTGGCCTTGTTTGCCAGGAAGGAGGAATCCAGCCTTTCTTTCCAGGTCTTCCTATCCATCTATATGCAGAGATAAGTACAGTAGTGAAATTCAAGACGTTTGTTTTATTGAATACTGGCTTCGTGGGCTTTTTTTTTTTGTTAACATTTCCTCATGCAGTCTGTGGAAAGAGTCCAATAGACTTCAATGAAAGCTGAAGTTGGCATTTTGTATGCATAGTGTTTACATATACACACATACACAAACTGCATAATCTCAAAAACAGGGAAAAGATGTTTTGGAGGGTGGTAAATACCAATAATGTTTCTCCTCCAAGATGCTGGAGTGTGTCACTGTGCCTTTGCCAAATCATCAGTTGCTTATTGCTTAGAGTAGCAATACAGAAATAAAAAGCTGCAAATGTGCTTATTAAATGAAAATAGAAAGGAAGGTCTACTCTAAGGAGATTTTCCTGAATGGACTTCTTGCCATTTTAAACTTAATGCATCCATGCTATTTTGATAGTGGTGAAACATGTTGTTATGTCATCCAGACATGACTGGTAGCAAATTATTTGTAGCCTGATGCGAGTGCTACCGTTTGGTAAACACAGACTGATTTCATTTGTGTTTCCATTCGTCCTGTTGTGAACGTGAGATATAAATAGGCGTGGGGTTTGTTCGGGTTTTTTTTTTCAACTTTTCCTTGCAGGTGTAACTGCTGGAACAAAATACTGGACTCCTGTGGGTCACAATATTTTCAAGATCAGCCCCCAAGTGAATCACAGCCACTGAATGTTGTAGGCAATGACTAAGTGAAAATCTTTCTCACATAAGGTGAAACTCAAATTCTGTCACACTAGAAGATTCTGCATCCCTACAAAGGGTAATTTTAGAAAACATAGGCCTGTATATATGGTCGTTTAAAAAAGATATTAATCTAGGAGTCTTTCTATCATTTCAAGCTAATGGGTAGGAAAGGAAGTCCTACCCATTGGCTTGAAAGGAGCATGCTTGAGTTTAGGGAAAAACACTGACTGGATATTCATATTTCTATAACAGAAGGTAAGTGTCTGAGGCACACCTTAATCTGGCCCTTCAGGCAAGGCTCGCTGCACACGGATCGGACCATTCCGCTCTTATTCATCTGAATCCTGTAGTCATCAATGTTGAGCACGCCCTCATGCCAGGTCCCAACAAGGACATAGTCGTAGCGGTTGGGCTCTATGTACTGTAGGTTCATGATGTCATATCTGCAAGGAAGAAACAATGAGTCACTGTCCTGCAACATAAAGGACAAAAATTTACCTTGCTCTTCATCCTCTGCCTCTAAATATTCATGTTATCCCATAATACCAGGCACTTGGGTTTCGCAAAAGCCCAAAATCCTTTAGGATTTGCAGCAGAATCACAGGAAATGTCAGCTCTGATTGGCATACAATTGCTGATTGCCTGCCTTGCTTGCATAAAACTGTGGGTAAAAAGTTGTGTGTCCAGGAAGAACTGCGCATCAAAGACAGTAAACTCTGCTGAAGATGCACATGTAAGCAATGGCTGGATGCTGTGTTTTCAAATAATTTGTCAAAACTTTTTTAACCTTCACTTGGTGTCTCCATGCAGGCTGGTTGTAACACTGGGAGCTCTTAAGCAGAAATGCTCAAACCAACCAAACCAGTTTGCCATAAGTTAGCTGTAAGCTCTAAGTTCGACCATTCATATTATGCAGCCCAGTGATTCTGTCAGGAAAAGTTAGCACCTCAGTCACAACATTTACTTCCTCACCCTAGGCAAGGAGGAGTGCACTTCCCAAGAATAAAGTAAGGGGAGCATTTTTATGCTGCAACAATTAACATCCAGCCTATCCCATTGCCTTCAATGTGCTGGATCTGATATGTGTACATCCCTTACTGATAATTATTATATTCATTCTCTTACCCACAGAATGTAGCTTGATTCTTAGAAATAAGCAAGAATGGAAGAATGAATGTTGGAGTGTGTACGGAGAGGAAGAACCACACAAGAGGCTAAGCCCACAGCCTGGTCTCTTAAGATGAGTAGGGGAAGGACTTTGTTTAATGAATGACAAAAGAAAGAGTATTGAGAACAAGAAATCAGCATTAGAACTGAAAATAACAAAGCATCATATTTTCCAAGCCTGGGATTCACTGCCTTGCTCTTCTGTACTGGATTGTCTCAGTCTCTGGAGAAAAAAAATATTTTGTTTATAATGGGTGCTAGAATTATTGTCTAGAGTAGAGCAGAGTAATTTTCTTAACTAAGTCTTAGTTAAAAATTATTTAAAGAAATGCATATTTACAGCTGTAATTAGACCTCAGTTTTCCAAATATGCATGCTCAGATAATGCCATTGCCACTGCAGAGCTCCACTGAATCATGTGTGAAAAGGACCCCTGCCACTGAGTTCAATGGAGCTCCAAGCAGGAGGCAGCTCCACTGGTTGGGAATTGGTCACTAATCAAGGCATTGCTTAGGAAAGGGGTAAATTTCAAATTCATTAGGGAACAATTGCTTCTCATGTCCCAGTTTTTCTAAAGGAAGTGCCTAAAAAAACAGATGTGTTTTCCAGGCTTATGAAGAATCAGGATAGCAAGAAGCAGTGAGAGTCAGGCATTTCATAATGGATACTCAACAGACAGGAGTATAGCTGAGCAGAAATGTACATGCCTCTTCCTAGCAAGGAAAATGTACTTGAATTTTAGTTTGACCTTTTATTAGACTGACACAAAATCAGTTACTCTGGAATGGAAAATTAATTCAGGAAGGGGAATAAAAGATTACTAAACCTCACATTCCCTTAATGGAATTTTTGAGCCCACATACTTTTTTCATTTTTGCAAAAATGCATCATAAGGCACAGAGTGACATTAATGCAATATCAATTAAGAGTTTCTTCTATGTTGTTGTAATACTATTCCCTTTCCTATAGGTTACCTGTCAAAGAATAAAGTATGTAGATTAAAAGCTCTTACACAGTCTTGCGTTATGACAAGTTGTAGTAAAATGTTTGCAGCTTTGATATTTTACAGCTTGAATTGAAGTGGAAAATTGTGGTCTAGCAAATACACTTGGTATATGGAGATGTGCTAAAGTTCTTTATCCTTTCCTTCTTTTTCTTCATGAAAAATCTGTGCTTCAAGCAAAGACAAATTCACTGCTGGAATACCTCCTCCCATCCCCTTGCTTATGTATGTACAACTTCTAACAATTTTGGGCTGGGTCCGTGCTAAAAATTATGACCCCAAAAGAAGAGAGTTTGACAAGAGTTGTGAAGCTCTCAGAGAGTGAGACTTCTTGGAGGCAGTTGTATTTCACACACACATGGCAGCATTTAAAGAAGCCATTAAAACATTCAGTGGGTAAGAAAATTAATCCTTCTTTTAACATGAGAGCAAGCTCTCTGGTATATTGGGAAATTATGTGACCCAGTAGGTGGTGTCTTATGAACAAGGTACTTGTAAGGCAAGCCAGAATATAAGTCAGCAGGTCACAGGCACACTCTTACTCTAGTTAATCTGAGATAGCTGAAGTTACCTTTTTCCATAACCATAATACCTGACTGATACTGATGTTTGCTATCCTGGAAGACAGGAGGGAAAAGAGCGATGCTGAGCAATGGAATGCAAATAATATAGCAATGTAAATGGATGAAATAAGCACCCATGAATCCAAACTCCAAAACAAAAATGCATATTTGAAAAAAAAATTGTTTACATGCAAGTTTGAAGGTTTTGCATAAGGCAAAATTTGATTATTTACTCAAAGCAACTGGAGTACGTAGTGTTGTCATGACTGAAGCCTGAACAACTATTGGGAATTTTGAACTAAATAGACTTACATGGTTCTAAATCCAAGTTTAGTTAAGATGAAATGTTAGGTGAAATTTTTCTCTTAGTTTGTGAACCTCAGCATTTCTCCACATATCAAAGGTTCATTGTAGGGGCTGAAAGTTCTCCTGCCTGTTGTCACAAAGTGTTTTATGGTCAGAGGTCTATACAAATTGTTTGTTCTAGAGAGGTAAGGTTCTTCATACCAACCGCAAGGTAAAAGGAGGCAATTACCTAGAATAGACGAGAGCTAAAAAGATACATCTGTATCCCAGAGAAGAATGTTGTGTTGACTATTGCATACTTCACATCTTCTCTAGCCATTTATGGAAATTTGAGTGATATGATTGCTACAGAGAAAGGAAATGGGAGCTACTCAATGAAAATAAAAAGTGCAGCAAATTTACCACCATGTTCTTAATGATGGTATAGTGAGCACATACAGCTGAGTTTCCAGAGTTACATCCATGTCATTTCTTCACAGAGGCAGTTCAGTCAGCTAAATGACTGCATTTGTGCCATTCCAATAAAAGTTTCCTTCGTATTTCTGCAGAAGATATATTCAAAGAAATGATTCTTCACAGAAGAAATACACCTTTGGCTACATACTTTGTGTTTTCCAATCTCATTTTGATAAAAACCTTGAAACCATGAATTGAGCCTGAGATAGAAAAAGAGTTGTGTCTAAACAAATGGTTAAGGTTTCATGAAGCTGTACGGGTTTCAAAACAGGAGATAATGGGAGTGTCAGACAAACATAACTACAGGCAACTCAATCTGCTCTGCTCATGATGATGACAATCAGGATTTTGTGGGAATCAATTGCTCAAAGAACCTCACAGATTTTAAAAATTATGAAAAAGCTTGCTGCCTTCTAAGAGGAATATTATTCTACCTTGTGAAGTTGATTTGTTCACATGATTTGAGGACAAGATATCTAAAAATGTTTTTCGCATTTGTGTGACATTCTTGCACTTGCATGGAAAAGCCAAAAAATTAAGAAATTTCATAGCAGGATGACTTTGCTATGTTTAGGTGTTGTATGTGGTGTTTATCTTTCCATTTTGCTGAGGTACAAAAACTCTTGGGTATTGACACAGTGTTATGGTCTGCTCACTGATGCACAAAGAGATTTTCCACATGAAGCTGTGGAAGCACTACAGCCAGTCTGAAGCTACAGACGATTCTGTTAAACTGCTGCTGCCATACAAGGTTCTGACAGACTGTGTAGATCACAGTTCATATACATACATATATTATGTACTATAGTATCATATACTATATTGCCCACATCATAAATGACCCACAGATTGATGCAAGGATTACAGAATGAGTAACAAAACAGGTTAATTGCATTTCTTTGCCCAAACTTGCTAGCTCCAACTGTGAAAATATAAATGAGGATTAATAACAAAAAAACTCCCTACCTAAAATAACCTACCAAATTCTAAGCAGGCCAGGGAATCAAGAAAAATGAACCTTGCTATAGACCAAAATGATGGATGGAATAAATTCTATCATTCTGACATACTCAGAGGAATATCCTGATATAAACTCTCTTATGTTTTAAATTCAGCAGCTGTTCAATATAATTTTATGCTTGGTACTGATGAGAGTTGTGGAAATGCTCTTGGGTGACAAAATAATAAATAAGAATTAGGCTAAAATTGGAAAATTACATCTAAACATCAAATCAAATAGCTAACAGACAGAAAATGCAGCATATGCAAAGCTGGAGTAATGCTTTTATGGACACAAATAGTGTGCGAAAAACATAAAGCTACACTAAGCAGTAATTTCTCTGTATTATCTAAATTATATGTGCAAAGACTTGATTTGTGCATTTGTGTCGATAAGTATGTGTTCAAATGTAAGGGATTTGCTTGCTTTACTTTCAAAGCCTAACCTCAACTGATCTGTATCTTTGACTATAAAGATCCTGAAGTCAACGCTCAACAAGATCAAACTGACTAGCTGTTTGTTACTAATTAAATGTAACAAACTGTTTAAATATATATACTGTTTAAATATGACAGTAGAAAAAACCATAATAATCTAGAAAATGACAAAACATTGGCCAGTTTTGCCAATAAAACCTAGTCATAGAAGAGTTGCTTTAAGAACACTGTGTCTTATGAATACTCAATGGAGGCATGAAAAGATATGAAAACTCTTGTTTGCTCCAGGGCCCTCCCTTTGTGTGGTGTTGGCACTAGATGCACTTATGCAATAAGCCCAAAGATGGAGTGAGAGAGCCTTTTATAGCACTTTAACAACTCAGTAGGAAAACAAACTTCAGTGAAGCAATCCCTGGGTAGGTTTCAATTAATAATGGACTCTGTAGTTCAGCAGCTGAATTAAATGTATTTATAAGAAAGAAAAAAAAGAAACAAAAAAAAATCCCTGTGTTAAAATAGAACCCACCAAACTAAATGAAAGGAAAGATCCCGGTCACTTCACTCCCATAAGAGAAACAAAGGTAACGTCCAAGTCCACAAAGGTGCTGCCTTACCCACTGCTTGGGTACATCCTGTGTCTGCTGAGGGTGCTAAACAATAGCAGCTGCCGCAGCTGGGGCCAGACCCCAAATGAGTGAAACACAGAAAATTCTGCCAAAACCCCCCTTATTATTTGTCCTACTCTACACAGATCTATCTTTAAATTCTGGAACTGATCTGGTTCTATTTGGAGTGAAACAAATGAAGGAGATCATAAAGGATCTTAGTAGTCAACACTTAATAATCTCTGGCAAGGTTTCAGCAGAGCTCCAGTTGTAAAAGGATGAGCTCTACAGTCCTCTATTCAAAACCATGTCCGGTAAATTCTTCATTAAATTCCAATCATTTGTATTAGGCTTTATACATACTAAAACCCTGGTACTGAGACCCAATAGTACCTTGCACACCAGAAGTCTGTGAGTTACAAGATTTGTCATCTCCTGTAGCACTAGAAATTTATGAGCTCTACTGTAGTTCCTGTCCCAATATAAGATACCATGTGTATTCCTGTTATACCAGTGTTATTCCTGGCTGTTGGCAAGACTGGTCTGTGCTTTACTTTTCAGAAAAAAAAGCCAAAGAAATCTACATCACCAAACACAGTAACATTCCCACTTCCCACCCTCTGGTTTAATAGTTGAGATGAAACCTCTTTACCTTCCAGGGGCATCTCCCTTTTCATCAAACCAAACTTCTTCTCCAGAAACACCAATGAATGAGGATTTGAGGAGGAACTCCAGGAGCTTGCTGCCATCAATTGGCTTCATAGCATCACACAGTCCAACATGTCCAGGGCAAAGGGAATGATGCATGTTTTGTAGCCCATAAGCCATAGCGTATATTGCATTGATGACAAATCCCATTTTACTGTCCTGCACATAATTTTCTTCTAAGCTCTCATTGCCTACAATGGTAAGAAAAAAAGTGTTATTATAAAGAAAGATGAAATGACATGAAATTATGAATAAACAATTATATATAAAAAGGGATTTTGTTCTTTCTTTTATAAAGCTTTAGAGGCATAAGCAAGGTGCCAGTCAGGGATTTTAAATAAATAAAACACTTGCCCACCACCACCCCAGAAATCTTGAATTCATTAAAAGTGAAATGCTTCATGAGAAAGCACCTGTTTAATCAAGTTGTCATTTTTCATTTGTTGTGTTTTTTAATTTTTCCTTGTCATTCCACAATGTTATATATTTTAGGGAAGGTTAATCAAGATGATAAATTTCCATTGAAACAATTTTAAAGTAATTTCCTTGAAAAATTGGTGTTTTTGTTACATTTGAAGGGTTTTTTTAATCTCATGTTTTTGAGGGTCAAGATAGCAATGTCCCTTTCAGTGTTAATAACTAAACAATGCAAATCAGCATCACTTCTCAAGTTATCATTTTAGCTAAAAGTGGTACTAGGTATGCCAGTATGGGATTGCTACAGAAATCAGTCAAAGTTTATAACACTGAGTTTTTGTGTAACTGCAGCCTGAGCACACACCGAAGTCTCCTTCCTCTGACCATAAACAACGTGGCAGTAGAGGTTTTCTACACACAGGTTTTCCCTGTGATCTGCAGCTGGGCAGGCACTGTCAGAGGGTGTTGTTTTTTGGCAGCACTTCACATCAGACTCTGCTGGGTCCTGGGCTGCTCCCTGCTTGCCTTCTGCCAGCTGAGCTGCTTCAGAGCACCGCCAGCGCTGACCCCAAGGCACTGCAGACCTGTGCTATAGGGTCCTGAGGCAGCTGGAAGTGAGAAACCTCTTTGTTTTGTTTTTTTCCCTTGAGTCATTCAATCACAAAATGCTCCAACTGCAAGTTGCTTTTATCTGCAGGCCTCCCATGTTACTCGATGTTTAACAGGCAATTGTAATCCAGTCTCTGTTATTTTGTCTCAGGAACACCTTGTGTGCACAGGGAAGTAGGATGTGTGAGAGACTAGGTGTTAACTCACACTTCTCGAATCCAGGCTGGAGACGATGTTTGTCATTTTAATACGATGAAATGAGGCAAAAATCTGCAAGTTCACCAAAACTTTCAAGTTAAAAAATAATTCCTTACCCTAATGTAGCTATGATATAGCTTTCAAATCAAACCATGAAGACTGTCCTTACATTTATTATTGGAAAAGGCTCTGATTTGGTAGATCTTCTCAGTTTTCTTTCCCTAAAACTCAGAAACTTCAGCTGGGAATTCACAGGACAGCAGAGATCCCAAATGCAGGGATGTCTGTCTTGCTTTCCCTAGGTTGCATTGCAGCTGAGCAAGAAAATTTTGCCTCAGTAACTATTTTCCAGATGAGCTTAACAGAGCAAACAGACATGATGGTGAATTTAAAAAGCTTTGTGAATATAGCATAATCTGACTGAATGAGTTCATGTGCTCCTCACTACCATACCACCAAGCAAGGAGCAGCTTGAAAGAAAGCAGAAAAAAATTCTTTCCAGAGGCAATGGATCTGCCACTTTGTGAGAAAAGGTTCACAGCTCCCATTCAAATCATATAAAACGAACACCACTCAGATTCATGTGGAGAAACACAGAAAGAATAAAAAACCTTGTATGCTAGATGACAGAACAGTCACCCAGGGAAGCAGAGAGCATGCCAGTGCTTGTGCACCCTCACTTATGTACAGCATAGCCTTGACATCTGTATGCCTGTATATGCTACTATACAGTCTCAATAAAGTTATCTGTCGGGGTGTTTTATCAGCTGATTAGTCCCATAGGACTAGCACACTGTGGATTTATCACTAATTCTGCCTTCCTGTAGCTGGAAAATGAAATTGTTCTCAGTCTCTAAGTGAATGAGACAGAGAAAGAACCTGGGCTTGGCACGGCATTCCTCTTGTGAAGCTTCTAAGCAGCAGGTTGTGGACGAGATCACAAAAAGCAGATAATGCACAGCACTCACTATCTACCCTTTTCTACATGAAAGTTTATCTCCGATCTTCCTCAATTTTTTGAATTAGTTTAAAAAAGAAGCATAAACATCAGTAATGCTTGCAGGAGATAAGGATAGCATCCATGTGTTTCCTGAGGCAAGCCTCCATGTAAGTGATGGTGGTAGAAAACAAAATGTAACAGGATTTACCAATGTTTAAAAAGAGGCCATTTCCATGTATTCACTCAGCAAAACATGCTTTGGATTACCATATTTTAATATAATATGTGTACCTCCAAAGAGAATAAATATTTGATGGTTGAAGGATTTGCTTTTGACTATTTTGGAATGAACACTTAAATTAAGGTTGCAAGCATATAGTCCCACACTACAGAGATGACTACCTTAATGTCACCTATAAAAATAATTGTTTTGTAGTGGAAAGCAACATGTGAATTGTCTGAATGAATTGTCTCCTGATCAGTAATATAAAAATCCTTTTATGTAAATAAGGTATTTTCCAGTAAATCCAGAATGACAAGTCATGTTTTCCCTAAATTTAGCTTCCTAGAGTCAAAATTCACTCTATTTCATTTTCATCATTATAAGTTATTGATACACTTATGCATTTGAATTTCTAAAATTCACTTAAGACAATCAGTAAGAGATATGTGGGTTTTTAAAACAAAAGAAATTATGTAATTGTGTTCATCCAGAGACAAAACAATGTTTAATTAAGTTTTCATAGGGCAAGTTTTTAGTAAATGCAAAAGTATTACTATATTTGTCATGTGTTGTCTCTATAAAGTTGTAATTTTCCTCAGTAAGTCTTTGAAATGCAACAATGAGCAAAACAGATCTCTGAACAGTGAAATTTTAAATTTTTTCTTTGTTTCTCAGCCCTTGGAAGACGATATTGATCTACAAAGACCAATAGGAAAATATTTTGTTAGCTTTCTTCCCTTTTTGTTAAATTTTAGAGACCTTAGCTTTCACTAAGCAAAAAAAAACCCTGTAAGTCATAAGTAATGTGAATACTGGATTAATTGAAGTCACTCAAATTAGACCATTAATTTTTGGATGACCTTGAAGAATTCAAGTGTCCTAAATATCATGCTTAATTTTCTATTGGATGTAATGCAAATCTTCCTTTAATAATTTAACAGCTTCTCAGTAGTCTGGGTCTTTTTTTTTATCACAGTTTTGATTTTAGTCTGTTTCTGTCAGTAAATCTTAGAAGATGAGGGCACGTACACACTACTAACACGTATACACTACTGACCAGAAAGGAAAAGAAGAAAAAAAACAACAAACAAAACCCAACAAAAAACCAAACACCACATCCTGGCTGCACACAACTGAAAAATGCTCCCAATAGTGTTAAAAGTGATACTGAAGTACTGGTGGAAAGCAGGAAGAGAAAAGAGTCCAAATTTTCATGAAACTCACTGTTAATTTTTCCATTAAAGTTTCAGCTAAGTCCTTAGAAGGATGTGACTGTGAAGCAGCCATGAATTTAATTTAGTGCTTTTGCTGTGAAGTCAGTGTGGAACTAACAGTGCTCTTGAGAACAGAGAGTGTATTTTGCAAAGCCCACTTGAAAAACTGAAATAAAGAAAAAATGTGCTATTGGAATTATGGAAAGACGAGTTAACTGTCATGTAAAAATAAAGATAGGAGATGTCTCTTCATAGTCAATATAAAACTCAGCACCAAGTATTACTCGTTTGCAGTCCTCAGAAAGATTAGGTCATGAGGGAATTTGTGATGGAAATAAATGTAAAAACATTTTGGTTGGGGAATCTAGCCAGTTGGCAAATTTTGAGCAAACACAGACAGACATTTGATAAAGAACACAGTCTGTTCATAGATGACTCTTGATTAGCTTAAAAAGCCAAAATCTGTTCAGCAAAATTGTTATAAAGGATAATATTTCAACTGGAATAGGCAGACAGTTTTATGATTTGCCATGGTCATCTGCTGAATATTTAGGGTGAAATAAAAAGTTACCAGCTGTCATAAGAACTATCTTAATTTCTGATGGTCCTGACAGAGGTATGAAGTGGTCCTTTACAGGACTGCTATGCTTCATGGGGAGGCCAAATGAGATTATTGCTTTGTTGAAATGTACAGCTTGGGTGATGGTTGCATTGAATATGAATGCTAATTTATGCAAAAAAAAAAAAAACCCCAAAAATCTGGAAGGGCAATTGGGGCAAAATTTCATTGGGAAAATGAAATAAAATAAAAAAATCTCCCATACGTAGGTTGCATATGCCAGGGAGTAAAGAGGGCTCCCCCCAAAAAATGACAGGTGTGAACTGGTAGAGCAGTACCCAGGCTCATAGAGAATGTCCATATACATTGGACAAATTGTGCAGGCAGGTTCCTTATCCTCCCCTTCAGCCCCAACATACACTGCTATTACAACAGGGTGGCCAAACACTGGAAGAGGCTTCCTACAGAGGTGGCAAAGGCTTCCAGCCCTGTCAGCAGCTGGAGCTATTTGAACAAAGCCGTTAACAATCTGCTTTAACTCTGGTCAGGCCCAATGGATCTGAAATTAAAGAACTCCAATGAAACAAAAGAACCTCCAGTGGCTCTGAGAAAATTTGCTCACCTTCCTCTGTGCAGGTTTGCGTAGAGACGTGCTAGTGTCAATAGCATGTCCTTGGAAAACACCGGAAGCCACATATCTTACACTGTCTCATGCTAGAGAAGACCTGACAAACTTTGACCATAACAAATTTGTGTCATAGGATCTTCAAAGAGCAGGGCAGAAAGTCATTTTGAACTGACCAGTCATTTTAAATCTGGGTCCCTAAAGTTAAGAATTAAAGGTTATTCTGGAAACTAAATGGCACATTAATGGTGATGAACAAACTTTGTTAATGGTGATTTTTGAAAAATTTTAGGATATTTGGCTACTTAGAAAAGTTGGAACCATTTTAGTTAGATACTTAAATATTTAATTATGGTTTTATCTTTGTACACATAGGAGAGAAAATGTAACAAAGTCTACATTTCTGTTTTGTCACCAATTCCTTGAAAAAAAATTAATTTTATTTAAAACTATAAATAATTTAGGTTCAGAAAGACTTTTAAGATCATTGAGTCCAACCCTTAACCTGACATTGCCAAGTCTGTGACATTCACAGTCTCTGGACAGAGAGACATAATTCTGTCTCTCAGGAGAAGCACAGAGAGAAGAAGAGAAAACAATCTTTGTTTTCCCCATGTGGAATTTGGTATGGAGATTGTTTACCTGAAGTGACTGCTTGATTGGATTCTGGTGAAGGTTGTTTGGGTTCAATGACCAATTGGATCCAGCTGTGTCTCGGACTCTCAGCAGAGAGTCACGAGTTTGTTGCTTAGATAGGTAAGTAAGAAGTATGTAGAATAGTATAGTATCTCTTTAAATAGTATAATTAATGCAATATAGTATAGTTTAATAAAGCTATCCTTCAGCCTTCTGATCTGAAGCCAGACATCATCATTTCTTCCCGTTGGAGGTCGCCTGATTTCCGATACCAAGTCCACCAAAAAAGCCTTTAATATCTTTTATGACAGTAGCCAGATTGTATTCTAATTGGGCTTTGGCCCTTCTAATTTTCTCCCTGCATAACCTCATGAAATCCTCATAGTCCTGCTGAGTTGGTTGCCCCTTCACTCAAATGGCATAAACTCTCCTTTTTCTCCCTGAGTTCCAGCCAAAGGTCTCTGTTCTTCTTCCCTGGCTTATCTTTCCACACATGGGAATATTCAATAATGGCTAATCCTCTAACAACCATGCCAAACTATGATTGTATAAAATATCTTTGCAAAGGGTTTCATTTGTTTTAACTCATTTGCCATTATTGATTTAGATGTTTTAGAAACATTGCCAGCTCACTCCCTCTTATATTCTATATGTAACAGCTTTATACATTATCTAACTTCAAAGATAACAACAAAATTATTTAACAAATTTCACTTCAAGGCATTTCAAAATGAGTAACAGATGTTATAATTTCTCTAGATGTGATAAGTACAACGATGGTGTGTTTAAAACCTGTGCATCTTTTGTTTTTTTCTCTTCATATGACCTTTTTGATAAAAAATACATTCTGTTCATTGATATTGTATGGCTGAATGAAATCTGCACATCTTAAGGGTAAAAAGTGAACTTTTCTTCATGCTACTGTATGCACTATGTCCAAAAACAAGTCACAGGCAACAAGTCATTTATTCTATATGAAAACATCCAAAAATTTCTTCTAGCCCACAATCAAATATACAGTAACAAGAATTCCTGAAGTTTTATTTTCCTGTGTAACTGCCTGCTTTCCAAGGCATTTCAAGCTGTAGCTGACTACCTATGAGGAAGAGGCCAGGAAATATTATTTAGTGACTAGAACAAACAATTGTGGATCAAGGGCACAGGTTCCACTTGTCATGGGCTGTCTCAATGACTTTGCTGTCTCTATGTGCAAGCTATAATGTGACCACCAACAATTTGTGGAAAAATTATCTGGGGGGAACATATTTTCTAATCCAAAAGATGTTCAGAAAAAAACAACGCTTTGCTTCATTCTCAATTTAAAAAAAATTTACAATTTTCATGACAAAGAATTGATAGGCTGAAAAAATTTCTCACAGACACTGTCACTGTTGAGTCATGACCACCACAAACTCCCAAAGCATTCAGAAGGCTAAGTCCACTTTATTAAGACCCCATTGCTTTTTATACTCTAGTTCACTACAGGTGGACCTGATTGGTCCTTTAATTAAAACACCATCACCATTGGCTAATTAAGAAGCCACCCTTTGGTAAACAACTTTATGGGCAAAACTGCTTATTACAAGACACCAGGTACAGATTGAGAATTCTTTCTCTCCAGCTCCCTAAAGCTTCCCAGGCTGACTCATGGGAAAGCTTATCTAGCTTTCTCTCTCTGACCAGAGAGCTGCCACCAGACAGACCCCAATAAATATTTTATTCAATCTACAACAAATGATCCCATCATGGTAAATTATTGTTTCTTTTATGGTTTCTGTTCCCAGAAAACAAGTTACTATACTATTTTCAAACAGAACAGGATATGTGCAATGGTTACTACTTTACTTCTCACTTTGATGTCTGTATCTTTGCAGCAGGGAGGCAAGTCCAAGAGGCAGCTAAATACAGTGAAAGAGAGGAGAGATCCCTTACAGGGATCCTGTACATGGAGGATAGAACTATCAAAAAGATACAAGATGAAACACGTAACTCAGTTCCCATTGTATGTGAATTATTTGTTTGTCTGGACGGAGCTCCTGTATTTGTTAGGAAGGCTGAGGAAGGATGTAGTATTGTTATAGAAGAAAAGATATTTCCTTAATGTTCCCCTGAGCATCATTTTTCCACTCCATAGGAAGCAATGCATTTCTCTATCTAGAACTGCAAATTTCCCCACCTTTTGGCAAGAGAGGAGCTTTCACAGGAGAGGTTAGAAGGAAAGAATATCTTACAATATGTGGGTTCTACACCAGAGTTTGAAACATGCTGATAAACATTTGACATCTTAGCGTACTCATGAAGCAATAAATGAAGTTCATGGGGTTTCAGACTTGTTTTCAGGATATCATTAAATCAGAAAGGTTTTGCTTCCATTCTTCAAATGGTTTTTCTTTCCCCAAGCAAAGAGATTCAATTCATGCAATTACATTTGATGTATTTTTCCCTGAAAAGCTAGGATACAATTACAGTTACCAGTTGAGACACCCTGCTATTTTATTTCTGAGCATGGTAAAATCTATGAGACTCTCAGATACTACTGCTTTGTTACATCTGGTGAATGTTGTTTTTTAATTGGGATTACTGTAGTTCTATTCTTGTACAAAACTAGAGAGAAGAGAATAGAAACAACCATTTGAAAGCTGGGTGTTCAGCAAAAGCTCCTCAAAACTTTACACTAGAATTCTCTAAGGCATTAACACGATGGTAATTGCAGCAGTATTTGTATGGAGAGGGTTATTTTTTATAATTAGCAAAGTTAGTCAAATCACTGATGAAATTTCTTCTCTTGAAATAAAGTTGATATTGAATTTAAAAGGATTTGGGGTTTTAAAATTTATTTTTACCAGCATATCTTTTACAGATGTCAACTCTATGGCTAAAAGCAACCAGAATGTGAATTCAGCCATCAAGGTACAGGTTCTCCCTTATTTCAGATATCTAACACCTAAATCTTTGATGATCATCATTTTATATGTACCCATTTTATATGTACTATACACTACCAGTGTCTCCAATTTCCTTGCTGCTTTTGTGAGTATGTCACATTATTCCCCAGTGTTCATAAAGAAGTTCCTTTTGTCTCTCATTGTGTGTCAGAAGGAGTGGGGAAAGATTTAATTAAATTTACTTTCTTGGTTCTCCATATCATATTATGTAAGCACATTAGGGCTTTAAGGGCTTAGTGTCAAGCACTCTGGAACAAGTCTGGCATACACAAATACAACAGTGCCACAGTGAAGCTGAAACACTGTGAGGAGAAATGACTGTACAAGTCGCTGACTCACTCATTAATCAGATGTAGAGCGAGTGTCAGAGTCTCTAAGCACAGGGCAGGAGAAAAGGGACCCAGCAGTGCTGCCAGCCCTATGCCAAGCCTGAAGTCACCACATGACTTGGAAGCAAAACAGAAGGAAACTGACCTAGCTCCTCCTTCATTTCCCAGTCTGCAGACTTTGCTAAACAGATATGACGGTCTGAAGCTTGCTCCCTCATCTGCTTTTTCTGCCTCTTCCCATGGACATTCAGACTCTCACACAACTATATGACTCCAGGAGGAGCAACAAGTGACAATGCACATAACTCATGCTTATTCTGAGGGAGATGATGAAGATGTGTTCTAATGTGCCTTTGTCCAGGAGAGCAGTCAGTCTCCTTTCTGTGACCCACAGAAGCTAAGGAGGGATGAGAAGACTCTCATCTTCCTAGGGCTGCCTGCAACCTCAAGTGAATGTGAAGACTGAGCATGCCTGATGCCACAGGACAATGCAGGGCTGAGCAGACAAGGCAGTCTGGGTGAGATATCACATATTCACAAGCACTTATATCTGATGTGCAATGCTGCAACCCCAGCCTTTGCAGCAATTGCCAGCATGGCTCTGTCAGAACTGCATCACTGGAGTGGGAGGCTGTGTTGGAGAAAAAATTCCTTTTCCCCCTTCTCCATAAATCTGCATTTCCTACTCTGTCTCTGGTTTTGTTTAGCAGTGAAAGAAAGGACTTGAAGGAAAATATAGTGTGCCACCTGAGGGCCATGCTAACAGCACATCTGTCTGCATACCAGGAGCCCCAGGAGAGTGCTGTCTCTTCCTTCATTAGACTGCCCCTGGCAAGGTGCAGCTCTCCAACACCACAGGTTTTGTAATCTACAGAGATTGTTCCCGTGCATTTACAACTCCTATCACCGAGAGCTGAAGAATCTGATCACAGAGTTGAAAAGTTGCAAGTATATAAGTCCACAGAAGTATGTACAACAAGAGGAAAAGGAGCAAGAAACTAGGTAATAAGCAGAGAAATTCCACAAATTCACGTACAGGGGGACATGCTGTTAAATGCAGGTCTGGAGAAACCCACTTAGAGCAGATGGCTTGACAGAAGCTCATCAGCCTAATAAAGCTTCTATAGGGGATGACATGGCCTGAAGTCTGTGTTTCTTCCCACTAGGCTAAAATTCCTCATAAGAAATTTTACTTACAAAAAAATATAGTATTTATGGCCCAATGAGGATGATATGCTGAGATTCCTTCCTCTCTAAACAAGAGAGGAAGCTGGCATATGAAACCCCTTCTGTATGCATTCATTGCTCTGAACTGTTAAAAGCTGACAGGATATTTTAGCATTGCTTCCCCTTGTACCTAGCTTTCAGTGGAATGATTTTGATGAAATAGTTCTGCAGTGAAGACTGGTTTTTAATGAAATTAAAATTGAAGGATCTGCAAAGTATAGCTCAGTGCAAGGTGAAAAATACTCAGCCCACTTCAAAGCACAAAAAATAGATTAATACCTGTGATATTTGTGTGTGCACTTCAATGAAATCAGCTTGAGAAGTACAGTTTACAGAAAGTTCAACAGTGAAGCAAGATAACAAAATCCTGCCAAAAATGCTAAATTTTGAAGTTATTGATTGCCTCATTTTGGCTATTACCTTAATTCCTGTTCTTTGGAATTAATATACTGGGGAAACAGAAGAAAATAACTGCCCCTATTTGAAATAAATCACTTCCTGTATCTTACACTCCCAAGTAAGCATCACTACAAATGGTTTGAAAAGAAGCATGACTTTTGTATTTATGTGCCATCGTTTTCATGGCTGCAGTCATGTGCCAAACCAGAAGTATACTTAAAAATGCCATAATGAAATAAAGTTATGGACATTCATTTTTGTGCACATTCTAATGAAAACATTTGGAATTAACTCCATCATGAAGCAAGTAAGCTATAAAGATATTTCATCTACTTGCAGATCATAAAAATAATCAATATTCAGCTATTCTGGCTTATGGAAGTTCACCCTGATTAAAATACTGTGATCACATATTGGAAGACTCATGGAACTGACCAGGAAATCACATGGAAATACAGTGGCTTACTATGGTCAAATACTCAAACATGATACACAAGGCTTTAAACTAGAAATCAATAAAATATTGATTCCAAACTTGGGCATCCATCAAGTCAGAAGCAGTTTAGGCTTAAAAGAAATCTATGCTAATTCAGATAGTTAGGACATAACATTAAATTACATATTCATTCTAGAAAAAAAAAAAAAAAAAAACATAGAAGAGAATATGAAGTGATTCCAGCATCTTTCTTTTTGAAACAGAGAGCAATTACTATGATAGCTTGACAAATAGTTATTATGATTAATTTGTTTTCCTCAAATGTTGGATTGTGTACAGTCTGCCTGCAAAATGACCACAATATGTTCTTTTACTTATTTGAAATTATTATTCACCTTCTGCAGCAACATATTATTTCCCAGTTCCTATTTTAATTAGAAATTAATATTTCATTCTATAATCAGGAATAAAATATGCCAGATTTTTCTTTGAATGGTTTGTATATGTAATCAACAAAGATGCTGATTTCAAATCCTAATATAGCATTTGAAATCCATCTTATCATTTCATTAATTGACTAAAATTTAATGCCAACAAAGGCATTTGAACGGTCAGCTCAGCCTTTGCATTTAAAGGACATAGGCAGCAGCACAGTTATTTTAATGGAAGATTCACAAGCAGTGGGAATGGACTGGATTGGAATGGAACGGAATGGCTTTTGATCTGTCTGAGTTGTCCAGAGGCCATATTCTTATCTCGCATCATGGGTTTTGTTGGGCAGTTTTTTTGGGGCGGTGGAGATTTTTTTATTATTATTATTATTTTTTTTTTATTATTATTATTTTTTTTCTCTTTTCTTCTGTCCCCTTTCTTGGGAATATGAAAGAAGAGAATTTAATTTGTTACTGTTACTGTGTCTCACATAACTACCTCTGTCAGTTAGAGTTCAACAATAAACTATCTCTGAGTCTCTCTCAGATTCTGCAGTGTCCATGCTCCCAAGACCTCAGGCAGCAATTTAATCCTAATATCATTTAATGTAGTTATTATCACAGAGACCTTGGATCTGCCTTTGTCTCTTGCTTTTTTCATAGCCCTCTCCCAGTGCCATGTGGATCCTGACCAAGATTCTCTAAGAACAGGATTCCACAGAGACCATTTTCTACATGACCTGAGCTCCTGGGGAGAAACAATTAAAGAGAAAGGAATCCCAATCTTGAGTCTTCCCCTCTCCCTTAGGTAGCTAGGTAACCTTGCTGCCTTACTCACACACTCAATTAAAGACATATTTAGAACTACTATTCTTAACAGATCAGTTATTTGGAACAAGTGTAGCAGATAATAAGTTGCTGCTACTCTTACAGGAGACAGGAATGAACACACTTAAAATCAAATTCATTTACAAATGTAAAGGAATGTATGAATACTTTAATGCTATTTGGCTAGTTTTAATCAAGTGTTCACTCTTAATAAAAAGAAAAAAGGTTGAGTCAGATACCCTTGTTAGATGTTCCATTGTAACAAACTACAATAGAAAAATGGAAAGTTCAGGAAATAGGACTTATTATATTTCAGGTGTCATGCTTTTTATATGAAGCCTAAGACCTTATCTGAAAGAAAGAGATGGAACTCAGTAATTGTGCTGCAGCTTTCAGAACATTATCCACCATACAATACTTAAATTAGGAACCTGAATATATATTCAGGAACCTAATTAATTGACTTGATTAATGCCGGAACTTCTCTAGCTGCTGTTGACTTTCATAGAAATTATGGGAGATCAGTACCCTTAAAAATCAGGCCAATTTATCTAGGTCTCAGAACATGCACTTGAGGAGCCTAATTTTAAGCATCTTCATCAGAAAATGCTGGTTCAGAGTTGAAAATAAGCAACTTTCATATTAACCACAGAATGTATTACCCCCAAATGGGGCAAAGGAATTTACAAGAGCTCTATTCTCAGTATATGTTAAATATATGGCACCAGCACAAAACCCAAAACAAAAGTCAGGGTCTCTAGATTAGAGTGGAAAAATATGATAATTGTAATAAAATACACATATTCATCTGTGCTCCTACGTGGCATGGAGACAGAAAATGGAACAAATCACAAACTCTCTTCCCTCCATTGATCTAGATTTGTAAATGTCTAAGTAGTGGCAGTTGTTGTCAGTGCATGGGCATGAGATTCTGAAGACTTCAAAGGTGTGAGTCAAAATTCATGTTAATAGACCAAGTACACCCCTCATGGTAGGACATAAACTAGCTCGCATAACTGGTCTTTTCCTATCTTAAATTCCAGTGGTTCTGCATGAGTACAAAGAGCAGCCAGGAAAGATATCCATTATTTATTGTGCTTTAAATAACTATTGATTTTAGAAGGGCTTCAGAATTCTTGTCTTTACCACCCATCAGCCAGTACTACTGAT
The DNA here is from genome assembly GCF_024509145.1 of Vidua macroura. Lineage (NCBI taxonomy): Eukaryota > Metazoa > Chordata > Aves > Passeriformes > Viduidae > Vidua > Vidua macroura. The sequence goes on from NC_071573.1 coordinate 49,586,621, forward strand.
TTTTTCTTTCTTTTTTTTTAATTATTATTCTAAGAGAACAAACCTTCTTCCTCACTTCTGTTCTTAATGCTAAGGTGGTATTAAAACCACCAGCATTAGCTGTCAGAATACAAATCAACGTGAACATCAATGTGCCTTACTTCTGCAAAAATATAGCTTACTCCAAATTTCTCCTTTGCCAAGTTTGCTGTTGGTTTTGGGTTTTGTTTTGGTTTTAATAGTCCATAACTTCGCACAAGACAGCCTCTGTTTGAAGGGCTGGCTTCCTGGAGCCACATGGATATCCAATGAGCAAAGCCCAGGCTACAGCAATCCTGCAAACATGCAGTTTCTTAGCTTCCCAGGGCCAAAGCCAGATGCTGCAGCTGCTCAGGAGCTGCAAAGTGGTCTTGGCCACCCTAACCAGCTGGGCCATGTTATAAATTGGCAGAGTACACTCACAGTTTTTGGTGAAATTAAGCAGTTTTGAAATTATTGTTATGAGCACCCTCATCTTCCCTTTAACCCTTGCAATAGGCAATCATTTAATCACAAATACACAGATCACAAAAACCCACTTTATTTTCCCCTCACCTGGACACCTGCCTAGAGCTCTGTTCAGTATCACAGAAATGATCCTCCTTAAAGCTAAGCTAAGATTAGGAGTTTCTGAACAATGTCTGCACAAGAACAATGCATCACTGACTAGCAGCAAACTAGAGCTAAGCAAATCAGAAGATAAAATAAGTGGCCATAATCTGTAGTCACATGTCAAATTCAACAGAAAAACAGAAGCAGAATTCTTTTTGATCTGAAAGAATTTTAAAAGCATCCATTTTAGCCCACCTCTTGTTTTCCTGGGTGTAGCCAAATGTGACAATGCAGAAAACACTCAAATAACTGAGATCTCACAAGAAAACGGGCCCTGCGGTATGAATTTTTAGACAAAATAAGCCTAGAAAAAGCAGCCAGACTAAGCTGGCCTCTGCAGAAAGTAGACAGTTCACTGCCTAGCATGATGCTACAGTGCTACTGCTTCGAAGAAAACAGCCCTGCTTTTTCATTCCTATAGAGCTGAGCCTGAATCCAGAGCTAAATGGAAGCTTTGAACTTGTGGGTGCCTCCAAAGCTACTTTCTACTGTATGAATCTCAAAAATCTCAGCTGAAGGAAACATTTTGAAATCATCTGGTCTAGTGCCTTGCTGTGCTACGGTGGATTTCTGGCTCAGCCAGCAACCCAGTGTCGACACAGTATCTTATCATTTTCCCCTAACTCTCTCCACACTGGCAGACTTCTGCACTTCCACAGACACCCCAGTATGAATGGGAAAACTGAGATTTATTCTAGCAGCACTACTTTTCAGACCACACCCTTTCCATCAGATTATTCTCCCTGTGGATACTAATACAGCATATTCTGAATAGGAAATTCTGTAGTTTTCATGGTTTAGATTTTACCACTCAGGCTCATAATTTATTGTTCTTTATGCCACTGCTTGTCCGCAATCTTTTAAGAGGAACCCATTTATTTTAAGAACACTACTGGCTATTTTTCAGAAAATATCCTTGTGTGCAAAGAGTATCTCTAGTCTGCAGCTAGACAGGTGTGAGCATGTGGGATTGTGCCTACATGCGTTAGCCTCCCCTGCTTTTCCTTTGCACCTGTGTTTATGGGGTAATGCTGCCAGTAATGACAACCTGTAAAATTGCAAGCTGAGTCTAAAACTTTCCACCTACAGGTAAATGAGGAAATGGAAGATATCATCTAATAAAATACATGAGGGGATGAGAGAAAGCAGTTTGCCTTGTGTTCAGATCAGTTACTTGTGTTATTTTATCTGACTTTCTGGTTTGGTTAAATGTTTATATCTCTGCTAATAGTTCTGATGTGCAACCTGCACAAACAATTGATTTCTAGGAACAAGCCAATTTTTGTTTTAATTGTGTGCTTTTGTCCTCACCATTCTCCTGATAAAAGTTTAAATCATCTGTGGCAATCTGAGCAGTCAGGAGTGGCCCTGTCTCTCTTTAGGCACAGGAGATAGGAGCCTGAAGGAGGCACAAGGGAGCATGATTCAGGTGTCCTCTTCCTTAGTAGCACCATCAGTTTTTCCATGTAATGAAGAAGAGTGAATGTCACAAGCCTACCTGAGGATTTTTTAATCCCAGAAGTGCAAGCTTTTATTGTTAAAATCCAGAATGGAAAAGTAGGTGTAGATTCAGAAAACTTTTGTCATATGCTGCTGTAAATATGCATGGTTCTGCAAACTGTCTTCTATGACATTTACAAAGGCACATGTCATTTTTTTGTTATGGGTCCCAAGAGAAGAAAGATATTTATTTTTATTGTATACTTATAGACAGCCTGGTTTAAAAGTATTTTTGGAAATAAAAAATATAAGATAAATATAACTGTTTTTTTCCAAGCATGGACACAAAGAGCTAGAACCAAATGAACAAAAACCTGGCTGTTACATCTTTTCCAAATGATCCACATGATTTATCACAGATAAGCACATTATTAATCCTCCTCATCTTTAAGCCTTAAAAGCTGCCTGTAACATTGGGAAATAAAATGAAACTACAACTCTCCTGTCTTATCTGCTGTAAAAAAGACTTGACTAAGAAAGATAACAACTAGAGTATTTTCAGACAAGTGGTCCCCAGTAGACTTCGATCTAGGTGCCAATGAAATTGCAATCAGCTTTGATCAGTCCTGGGATCACTAGGATCTTCTGCCTCATACTGAGCAAGAAAGAGTCTGATACAGGACCTAAATAGGTAATGAGAATGCAAAGCAGAGGTGACCACTGACAAGTCACAGGATACTAAATGTACAATATATTTTGAAGAAATTATGGCATGTCAATAGCTTAATTCCTTCTTCAAAAGCTTAAAAATATGTCTCCTATACACCACAAAGGTAATTTACCAGCAGTGGCTGACTTGCCAGAGTGCACAACAGCCCTTATAATTATTTTTTCTGAATCATTGTAGTGGCAGTAATTCCTACTGTAGGTGCTTCTGCTGATGAAAAATCTCATGGGACAGGTGCTCCATGGGGGAGCCCAGCAGATGTTGAGATAAAAAGAATGTTCTCAGAGAAACACCTACACATTTGTCTGACACAGCAGGATGAGCCCTAATAATGTCTGCTGGATCTAATTTGTCCAACTCTGGAAACAACTCAGACCAGCTCTCACTGGAAATGCATTCACTCCTTCAGAAAAGTGTAGAAAAATCAAGTAGACATCTGGAGTATATTGTCCACTGAGATGAGAAAAGGAGAACCTCATGTCATCTCATATAGATTTATTAAAAGTAGGGTGCATCTTGAGAAAAAAGTTCATGATTAAGAGAAGCTCTGAACTCCATTATTGGTGGCCTGGATGTAATCTGAAAGATGCATTGGCCAAGTACAACTGTGTCTCAGGATGGGAATACACAGACGGATGTCTTCTGTCTTCCCACCTGTTGCAATAAATGCAGTCAAGGATGACTTTACAAACAAAACCAGAAAAACAACCATCATGACAGGGATGAACAGAGACCCTCATGATCTTCTAAAAAAGATGTTACTATCCTTGTCCTTTTTTCAGCCAAAATCATTGGGAGGGGCTGTAGCCAAGACTGTAATGTTATTTGATATCATCTTACATCATTGCCCAGGTGAGAGAAAAGGATTTTCTCTTATGTTCTCCTCCTGTGGGAGAAAAGGTGGTATGGTGGGGAAGAGTTGGTTGGTATTTGTTGTAGTTTTTCATGTAAATCACCTCTTCGTTCCTTTGTCTTATACCTTCCATTGTTATTATTGTTCTCCTGTTGTTCATTTATTTCATTTTTGTTTCCAGTAAATTTTTCTTATCTTAACCCACGACTTTCACCTTTTGTGCCTCTAATTCTCAACTCCATTCCTAGACCAGGAAGGGGAAGGGGTGAATAAGCGAGTGGCATCTGGTTTGGGAGAGTTTTGGCAGGGGCACTGAACTGGGGAGTACCATTTTTAAACCACAGATATCCTATGTCAGAAAAAAAAACCCTAAAACTTTTCTTTAAAATTATAAGAACTGTGTGTTTGATTGGGATAAAACAAGTTACTTTTTAATGAGTGGGTAATAATGCTGGCAAACACTTAGGGATGCTTTTCAGAGAAATCTTAACTAGAGGCTAACAACTCCACCTGACTTCAGAACCAACTGTTGAAATGATTGGATAATAGTCCACAGATATAAATACACTATTTGAGCTGGTATGTTCATGTAACACTGTGCTGCTTTTTGTATTGCTGTGTGGGTCTCTAATACCTTAACTACCTCTGCACTGTGCTCCACATCTCTTTCAGATTATGGCCATACCAAGCATAGTCCAAGATCTTTAGAGTCACAAAATAATCTGTATTCCCTGACATTTTTATCTCAAGAAGCATGGTTCTGCATTATTCATACCAAAGCATAAATGACTCTTCTGGAATATTTAGTCTTCTTCCCAAGCTTCTTCTGCTATCATTATATTCTGCTCATGATTTAATATAACAATTTATGGTGGTCTTTCAGAGCTGGCCAGGTGTGGTGAAAGTTTATGTCTGCTGCAGAAAGGAGGTGGGAAAAGATACAACTTCTTAGGACCAAATTTCACACAAGAATGGGGTGGACATACAGATCCTTGGCAGGAGTGATGGCAAGCAGCATCCTGTAAGCAGGATGGTAACAACAGCACAACCAGTGACTGAGGCATGTGATTATCTACCACCATCCTTTACTTGGCACTCATCAGGCTGCACCTAGAACATTGCATATGGTTTGTGAATCCCTAATACAGAAAGACACTGATAACCTGGAGTACCTGCAGCAGAGGGCCATCAAGATGATCTGGAGCTGCAATCCTTGCCTTTGAGGGCAGACTGAAGGGCCTGGGCTTGTTCAGCCTGAAAGAAGAGATGGCTGCAGGGGAACCTTACAACAGCACCTCATACCTATGGGATGGTTATGAAGAAGAGAGAGGCAGTTTTTTCATAGTGAGGTCTGGTGGAAGAATAAGAGATGATAGGCATAGCTTGAAATAAGAGAGGTTTAGACTCTCTCTTTAGATATGAGGCCAAACTTTTTCACATTCAAGCAGTGGAACAGGTTGCCCAGACACACTGTGCCACCTTGGAGGTTTTCAAGGCCTGATCAACCTGGTCTGAACTGATGACTTACCATGCTTTGACAGGGAGTTGGACTACAGTCTTCCTGAGCTACCTTCTAGACTGAATGATTCTATGATCCTTGTGACTCTGGATGCACTCAGACTGATTGCTTGCAGTTCTCTTGGGCCAAGACAGGAATTAGCAGATAAAGCAATCCTTATGGCATGACCAAAGTATGAGTAAGCATCCTAAAAGGAACTTGGACTATGACTTCCTTTGGAGCAAAAAAATCTACATTTCTTGTTCTTATCTGCAACAAATACATTCACTGACAAATAACCCTTCTTCACAAAGATCAATAGAATCAATGAATGAATCATGAATTGCCCACTTTGTTCCACTTTGCTCTATTGAAAAATGTTTGTGCTGATTGCCTACCAATGTATTTTGTTGTCCCAGCAGATGAACTGCCGTGAGCATAATCTGTTATTTGCATCAGTTCCATTACCAATTTCATAACTGTCTCTTGTGGTGTAGAGGAGGACTCAGCCCACCTGGTTTACATAAACTCCAGCCATTGTATTATCTGCCAGGAGGAGAATAAGGCATTCTGTAAAAGGGCTTTTAGACATCCCTACAATTGTTTGCACTGCACTGAGTTTTACATCATTTTTGTGTATGACTTGCATTTAATTTGGCCTATGTGGTCTCACCACATGCAACAGAGAAAGATTAGCCAGTGTATTTTTGTGTGGAAAAAAAAATCAAAAAAACACTTCCATTTGGGCTATCAGATCAGGGAGGAGAAAACATCCTACAAGTCTGTTGGAAAAATATCTGAACTCTGTTGCCTGACGTACACAGTCTATCATCTAACCATGCTATCAGTGTACAATCTGCAAAATGCAGAAAAGGCTGAGTTTTCTAATGAACTGAGATAAGTAGGAACTCTTTCTTGGGGCAGTGCCTGAGGCTGTGTGCTGAGGCAACTTTCTGTCAGGTCCATCCTAAGTCAGATACTGTCTTAGTACCTCAAATTCAGAAAGAGACTTTTTTGTTACAGTTAAAACACTCTGTTCTGTTCTGACTTTTCATCTGAAGGGTATGAATAATGGTGTGAATTTCTGAATTCTGCTATGTGTCGGGGGTCCATGCAGAGTTGTAAGACATTGTTTCTGTAGGAAACAATGTCTGTTTCCTACAGACTATAGCATCTACATAGGATACGTTACATGTAACTTAGTGGCACAGACAATTTAAGAACAACTTTGTACTGGAAGTGGTTTTGCCACGCTAGATATCCAGGAAACTCTAGGAGAATATCCATATACAGATATGTGTTTTCTACTGTGGTACGCTGACTTCAGCTGGCTGGCAGGTGCCCACCAAGCCACTTTCTCACTCCTCCTCCTCAGCAGGACAGGGGACAAAAATATATAAAATTAAAATTAAAATCCCATGGGTCAAAATAAAGGTAGTTTGATTAAAAAAAACCCAATGACCATGTATGGAAGAAAAGGAGAATGTATTCTCTAATTCTGTCAGCAGATGATGTCCAGCTGCTTCCTGGGAAATACAGCCTCAGCATGTTGCTTCGCAAGACAAATGCTTTAATAACAAACACTCTCCCACCTTCTCATCCTTTCTCTCATCCTTTATTGCTGACGACCACATCATATGGTGTGGGAACTGTAGTCAGTTTAAGTCAACTGGTTTTGCTGTCTTGCTCACTCCCAGCCTACCAGCATTTGAGGGTGGGGGTATGGGGTGGGAGAGAGCTTCAATGCTGTGTGAACGCTGCTCAACAGTGCCCGAAAAAACTGGTGTGTTACCAACACTTTTCTAGCTACCAACACAAAGTACAGCAGTATGAAGGCTGCTGTGGGGAAAGTTAAGCCAATCTCAGCCAGATCCAATACATCCATATGTAATAAAATTTCTATACTTAAATCCTATTGAGGAAGAATATTTCCTATAGGAGCTGGAGAAAGACTGAAGGAGAGAGGGATAGGGAAAGGCATTCCGTTACAAGAGGCACTTGGCTAAAACATTGCAAAGAATGAGTCAAAAAGAGCTCCCACTCATTTGGCTGCCACCCAAGTGGGAAAAGTAAGTTGTTTAATTTTTGCAAGAAGGGATGATCTAAATGAGCAGTAACTGCAACAGTCTTGATGGATTTCTTCTCTTCCCAAGAATTTTTTGCTACTATTACTTAGTTCTAGTAATCCAGATGAGCTATTCTGAAATTGTGGCAAACTGTTAGGCATCCTACAGCCTTCATGGAGTAGAGAACACTCGGACTTGCTTCCTGCCAATAGTGCTTAGAGCAGATATATATATTTTTTTTCCCCTCAAAATATGCGTGTACATTCAGGGCTCAGTGTAATATGAGAATTTCTGAAGGACAACATCAGTCTTCTCAGAGACTGAATGAGGGAATTCCAGTAGTAATTCCTGTCATCAGAGAAGGGAGATTTCTAGGAACTATCTTTCCCTTGCTTCATAGGGAGTATGCAATCCTGAGCTAATGCTGACTCAACAGTAACAGGGTCCAAGAAATTGCAGATGCAGCAGCTGTAATTGCTTGATGAGAAGTCCTTGCCTATCCATGAATGATAAAAATTGAAACTCACATGCCAGTGGCAATTCTGAATAAATTACTCAGTAAACTGATTAGATTGTATGTGAGTAAATTATAATAGGCAGGCAGTAACTGAAAATTCTCAACAGATACGAACTTTGCTACTAATCTCCTTTTCAAAACATAGATAGGTTGAAATATTATGAATATATTTTAATAAGTTATTCAAAGAACAACACTGCCTTTTTTTTTTTTCTTGCTTCTGTCTGCTCCTAGGAAACCCCTTGTTGTGTAAATACAATTACACTATGCTTGCCTATCACAAGAACTTTTTTACGTGGTTCTTTTTTTCTTAATATAGTTTCCTGAGATGTTAGCTCGCCAGACATGGAACACAAACTTGAGCAGTATTGCCTTCGATAATTGCTGTCTATGTTAAAGTATGGGTGTGTTTTGTTCTCAGTAAGGACTAACAGAGCACTTCTGTAATACAAAAGAGGTCATGACCCAGAGATAGTCACAACACCTGTTAACAATGTGCATGGACTCCTGGGACCACAGGGGACTCAGTTTTTTCCATGATGCATGGCCCTACGTGCCTTTTCATGGGAATATTGAGGTAGGAGAAAAAGCTCTTCGATATACTGGAGATCAGGTGCTTGATACCAGTACTGGTTACTGATTATTTTCCTAGGTGGTACAGAAGTGGCAGCAGTACTTAAATTTGTAGTACTACAAAAATCACATAATCTATTGTCAATTTTAATGGGTTTCAAATATTAGTGATAATTGTTTATTGAGCATCATGGATTTTCTTCTTCAAATTTGTGTACAGAGATACTTTGTGAAGGAGGGGAGAGGCAAGAGACTCCTTTATTTTAACAGAGAGTTTGTGAAAAGTCCTGCCTCCAAATCTGTGAGAGATAAAGAAGGCTGTTTCTTGGCACTATCATACTAGACATCCTTGGAGAGAAAGTCTCCACCAAACAGCTTTGAAGCTGCTAGTATTTAAAGTAATATTCTTAACCTTCTAGAAATGTCAGATAAAGATATGTTCACAGAAAGCTTTGGCGGTGCCAGACAGTCAGCAGTCAGATCTATGTAGTTAAGTCCCCCACAGATTTCCTGGGGACATGGAGATCTCTTGATTCTGTAGGTATGTCATTATTGGGAAAGATACCTTGTGATGCTTCCCTTTGTTGTCTTGAGACTATGGATTTTTTCTAGTTGTGTGTGATAAGCCTGAGGGTTATCAGTGGTACATCACCAGATTTAAGTGCTGATTTTTTTTCAGCAAAGCCTAAGAACTGTCACATATTTTGAGGTTTCATGCAAAAATGGACAGCTTTCTAGAGGAAGGAAAGATGTCTGAATGCCTGACTTGACGCTATTAACTGTCAGAGTCTACCAATGTAGACAAATGATTTTGTGTTTCACTAGTATTATCAGAATTTAGTGCTCCCTGACACCTTGAGAACCCAGAACACTGGGCAGGCATGCGATGATACCTCTTCAGAACTTCTCCAACATCCAGTGATCTCAAACCTGGGATATCCTGAAAAGTTTGGGGTGAGATATTTTCTTAATAAAATAGCCTCCACTGCTTTTCTTCCATGATTTTCTTAACCTTATTTTTTTTTGATTAAGTACAATTTTATAGTCTACAGTAATCACTGTCTGAAAACTCACCTACACATTCTGTGCAGAAGTACCCCATGTTGACATTTTGAAGTCACCACGTGGGGAGTTCCCTTGCCTTTGATCCACCAGAAAAAGGGTGACTGTGACGGTTCACAATCAAGTTTTTAGTTTCATAACCAAAGAAAGGCTGGATAACAAAGTACTCATGTTTATAACAGCTGCTGAAATGTCTTGAAATTGAACCTTTGTTCATCAGCACGAAATTTATTTGTGTAAATGGAATGAACAAAACCATGCAATTTTAAGTTTCTTTGCTTAAAAAAAAAGGCTGTGTGTTTGCACTGTGAATAAATCATTAAATTCTCTTTAGCAATTTTTGCCCCTGTTGGCCTATATCAACTTCTTTGTCTGAGCTGAAGCATTTCTAAAGCAGATTAACTGTTTACACAAAAAAAAAAAATCAATATTCTGGTGAAGTCCAAAGTTAGTAACTAATTTGAGGAGAAATTATCGGTATAAACTCAATATGGATTTAGCCTGTCTGGCCTGCTATTAGTCCTCCAGCACCCAGACAGGCCAGCCTGGCTGCCAGTCAGCACATCAGGCCAGTTTTAAGTCAGTGACAGCATTTGGTGATGTGTCTCAATGGTGAATAGGAGAACTGGGGAGAAACAAAAGGTACTGTGGAAGTCCTTATAGGAAATATTACTGATAGAAAAGGGAAGAACTAGAAACTATAGTAATGCAGCTCAGAAAGCATGAGAAGACCAACTGAGATTACTGCTAAGGGATACAGGAGGTCAAAATGTAAAGAATATGACAGAAATCAATGAAAAGTAAGGCTTCATTAGTTTTGTTTCTAAGAAAATAACTTCCTTACTATTGAGCACACATTTTTGACTACAAATTAAATATTTGCAAACTACAAACAAAATATTTGCAAAAATCATTCAGCAAGTATTTCACAGATATGTAATAATCTCCCACTTAATTTACTAATAAATTTACTCTTACTATTTTAGTTCATTTTCTCAGATTCTGAATGGAAGAGAAAAACTGTCTATGCACAGTTACATTTCCCTTGCTATGAGGTAAGAGTTACTTCCATGTGTAAGACATGTTTTTTATGTGAATGCTATATAATAGAAACAAACTGTATATGTTTTAATGGGTTAAGAAAGAAAAAAAAAGGTAAAGCAGATTACTGGTCAAGTTTAAAACTCATCAATTTTCCTTAAAATTGTTTTTCTGCCATAATATTGTCTGTGAATTTCCTGATTCCTTAGTTGATCAGAAAACCTGACTTTGAAGAAAAAAAGTATAAATTTGTTCTTATTTTTGTTAAAGTTTTATGGCTCTTTATTTTTTACAAGCCATATTACAAACTTGGGCACTCAGAATTAGCATAGGCCTAAAACACAAAAGGGGAACAAGTCACTCTATAACAGAGCAGAACTAAAGAACTTGAGAGAAGGCTGTGCAACCAGCACCAGATATACTCCCACCAGAGCTGGGATTATTATCTTTACAACTTGAGGTCACCATCTTTCTTTTCACAAAATAAACAAAATACTCCAACAACAAACATTTAATTAAAAACAACCAAACAAACAAGAAACCCCAAACAAAAAACCAAACAAAAAGCCAATAACAACAACAAGAAAAACCCAAACCAGAACCACAGAAAACTTTTTGCCAGAGCACGGATTAAAAAACCGGAACAAATATTTAAAATGTTTGACAAGTTACCAGTGCAATTCTTCTGGAAGTTGGGATTCTCTAGCGGGTGCCCTGGAATGCGGCACTGAAATCTGTGCTGCCAGAACTCGGGAAACCAGGGGTTGCGGGTGTTGGTGTCCAGCCGCAGCTTCAGGTAGTAGTCATCAAATGCCAGCACCTCGGGAGACTGCAGCTTGATAGTAATGCCTCCATTTGCCTCGGGCTCATAACCTTCAATGACCTCATCTCTGTCTGCCCAGCCGTCACTGAAAAGAGGCAAAAAAACGCTTATTACACAAAGACAGAGAGCTGGTTTTGAAAAAGCAACCAGCCAAAGGCAGGCTGGCACCCTTGGAAAGCAGTGATTAATGGGGAATCTAAAGATGTAAAATTCAGGCAGAGAAAGCAGAGAGATAGTGACTTGTAATGAGCAGTCTGACTGATTTCATGTGGAGTCCTCATTAACTCATCCAGAATAATGAGGTTTTATCCTTGTCCTTCTGGAAAGGTTATTTAGGCATAGCTTGTGCTGTGATATCCCTGTGACTGAAGAGATTCTGCTTAATTTCTGCTGTCCTGTAAGAGGTGGAAATCGAGAAAATTATTGCTGTTGAATAGAAAAACAAGCTAGGATACTGGATTTTTTTTCAAAATAGACCTCAGCCTGCATGGATCATACAGCTAGAAGAGCAATTCAAATCAAACATGTGAGAATTGCATTCTGTTGGAAGAGAATAGAGTGAGACTACTCCACCCAACTAAAAAGAAAACAACATGCTATTCTCCCACTGCATGGGATTTGTGATAACATGCTTTTTTTTTTTTTTCCCCTCATCCTTCTTCTTTTTCTTTTTTTTTTTTTTTTTTTTTTTTTTTTTAATTAAGAAAGAATGGCTTTCTACTTTACTTCCCTGTTTGTTCATATGTAAGATTCTTTTGAAAACTCAAGATAAAGCTCTTTCTTGACAACATTATTTCATGGAAATTCTATCTTAAGAGGTTTGAGTAAAGTCCTTTGGGCTTAGCAACTGAGCTTTAGTTTAGTTCTTTGGTTCTTTCTCTCCTTCTTTAGGAGTCCATTGATTTAGTGTCATTCTCCAGTTCTTATTAGCATCCCCTAAGAACAGTGCTTTTACTGTCTAATTTAAGTGCAAATATAAGTCAGCTATTGCTTAATCTTAAAATGTGGGCATGTAATGAGAGAAATAGATTTTTCTGGCACCTCAGATATAGGTCTATTGCACATAGAATCAAATCAGCTGCACTGCTTCTCTGAATAGCAGACAAATGAAGCACTTCCAGCAGCAAAGAGCTCAAGAGGAAAAATGCAATTCACCACTGAGAGAAGTCTCAGATTCACCCAAAAGAGGGTTGCATCTTGAATTCCAGACAGACTGAAAGAAGGTCCTTGTTAGAAGCCTTTTACACACAGCCTTGACAGAAGTGTTGTGGTGCAGACCATTACCAGCTGAGGGCATTTATGAGACATTCAGCACAATTGTGCCTGGGTCTCCACAAAAGAAAATATAGATGATTTGAAGTAGCAAGCTCTGTCACTGTCCTGGTCAGACAGCTGTAAAGTGACTATGTACTGCACATGTGTGAGCTTTTGGTCCTCAGCCACCAGACTAAACAGCTGCATGGTTTACTTGGCATTCACATTAACTGCTGCATCTCTGCTCTAAGCACCCAGAAAGAAAATGGCAGTTTTCCATGAAAATACAGGAAAACCCATGTAGTAAATTCTCTCCACATCTAAAACACAAAACATTCCTCTATTACGGAAGTTATTTGAGACATGGGGCATCTGGCAGTGCAGAGTAATCAATATATTCCTTTCAACTTAGTCTCAGGATCTCACAAAACACAATTTTAAGATAGCACACCATGGCACCTTCAAGGCAGGATTTCTTCTTTGTTTCCCCCTTTACCAAGGCCTTCCAGTAAGAATCACACAAAATTTCTGAGTTTACAAACTGCTGACAAATATCTGCATACAGCATGAGATACATGTGTGTGCCTGTTGCATTTCAAATGCAGTATGAAAGCAAAGAGCTGGGGGAGATGCAGGGTGTAGGTCACAGGAGGAAGACAGTGATTTTGGAAATCTCTCTGTCAAGCTGGTCCTGGCAGAAGCTGCTGGTCACTTCTTCCCACAGCCTGGGGTGCAGGTTACTCAGTGTCTTGTACCAATACAGCCCAAGTGATACCCACCTGGCTCAGTTTTGGCCTGACAGCTGCACTTGAATTGCCACAGGGGTGCACAGAGTTAAAAACCTAAAATTTGTCCATCCCTGCTCCCTGCCCAAGCAGACTTCCTGAAATTCTGGAGAGGGGAAGATGCCATGGTTCAGCATCTCTGCATCCCCCCACTCTTCACTTGTCCATATGCTGAAGACAAATAATAAAATGTACCATGCTCCCCAGACAACTTCATAACAGACCATGGTCTAGGTAATCCTGATCTAGATAACCTACACAAAGGTAAATCCATGAAAATTAATTTTCTGGATTTCACATAATTCAAGATGGAAATTTTTACTAGAGAGGAGAAAAAGACAAAATATTTATTTTTTCTTATGTGGGGGAAAACTAAGAAAGCAATCATTCTTACAGCATGAGTAATTAACTCCTAATTGCATAATTACCTCATTATTTTTCACAGTGTTTTTGGCTTTCAAATGGTAGACTCAAGCAGAAACATTAGCAAGACACAAAAATTAAGTAAATTGAGCCATTTTTTTACAAGACCTTGTTGAAATGAGTTAGTTTCACTACTGCTTGGACTCCTACTAGCCAAAAAATAGATCTTTATTTTTCCTCTCCTCTTTCCCAATATGTTTAGCTTGGAAAATGGCCACATAAACTCTGAAGGCAAAACGGAGCAAATCTGCAACACAAGAGAAAATGTATTTTGAGTTCTCTGAGGGCAATTCACTGAAAAGTTCCCCTAAACTGGAACACAGACTGTCACCTAATGTTTCTTTGTCTCTTTTTTGGCCCCAAATATTTTTTATTCTCTCTTCAACTTCCTCAAATTGTTAAATCTGTCTGATAAGTTTTATCTTCAAAAATGTGAAGAAAAAGCCCTGGAATCAAAGAAAAAAGGTTCATAGGTATTGAAGCTCATATGGGAGCTTTGCTCTACTTTCAGTAAAGTCAAGGAAGCAAAGAGGAATCCTCTGGTTTCTTAGGGGATCCATGCCATCCTGGCAGCTGCAGGCTGACTGAGCTGAAATTTGCCCTGAGTGGGATATGCAGCCCTACCTGCAGCTGTAGGAGGATTATTAGAGACCCAAGATCCTTTTATAACATCTTTCTGGATTCCTTTTTGCTGTTTATATACATGTCAAAAAAAGATTGTCTGAAAGGACTACACCCCTGGTGTCATATGAATAAATGGATAGTGGTCCAGAAGATGGTGGGGGAAAAAAAGGACATTTTTATTGCTGGGTAACTGCATGATTCTGATGGTCAGATGATAGTGTGTCAGTGACAGAATCACAAGACCAATAGCTGAGTCAACATAAAAATGAAATTTCATTTTAAATGGGAAGCACATACTATTCTTTTGTTGTCAGAATAAGTACATTCCACCTACTATCCTCCTTTCATCCTGCTGAATAGCAAGTAGCACTACACACAGCACTTTTTGCTAGCCTGTCTTTCTGTGCCTTTGCTACAGATTTCAGGAGGTGGCCCAATATCCATTACCCAGACTGTCATCCCTGGTAAGTGTCCATGCGTGTGACAAGCTAGCCTTGAAATGTGTTGGGTATCTTGCGCAACTGTTGATCTGAAGCTCTGTGAGGGAGTTTAAAGTGTGATGACAGAAACAGTGAGGGAGGGAAAAGCATGTGGGTGTCAAACTAGCAACCACTCTTTTTGCTCTTAGGAGAAAAAGAACAGCTTTTGTTATGGTTTTGTGGTGTTTATCACAGTCAAAATGGTCACTGATGCTCTGCAAGCTGCTCTTGGTCCAAGTCCCAGTCTGGTGGCTGACATTAATGATGCCAAATCCAAGTTTCAATGCTCACTCAAACAAAAATCAGGTGGAAAGGGAAAAAGCTCAAAGCTACCCCAGAGGATTGGAAGTCCTAGTTCCCACTATCACAGATGGAATTTGAAGAAACGAAGCTATTTTTTTCAGTTTACTGTTCTGTTAATATGTAACAATGGACATCACTGAATTGTGGCTTAAGCATCTTAGCCTCCCTGTATTTTCTGAACTGCAGTCCCATATATTCTTGTGACTGAAACACTGGGAGAAATTGAATGGATTTCCAATTTCCTCTCTTCCAAGCATGAATACTGTCAGCTGCTCTTCACAAGGGCTGATGAGACAACCAGCAATCAGCCTTTCTATTTTCATCTCTTCAGAGCTTAACTCTTAAGTGATGCAGCAGCAGCTCTGCTTCTCAGCACAGTGCTCAGAGAGTTACTCATCCAGATGCTTTTTCCAAACAGGCAAACCCACAAAAGTAAACACACTACTGTTTATGAGAACTGCTTTCCCTGTGATTATTGTCGAGTTAGTATCCTTTCACAGGCAAAGAAAATGAAGTACATTTGTTAGTCACGGATACTGACCGGCAATTTGATCCCTGCACCCTTGAATGGTTTGATCTGACTGACCAAAGCTATAGAGGGCAATTGATTTAGAGTCGTCTGACTGGAGAGCTGCAACTCCCTTTGCATTAATGGAGGTTATGTTTTCTTAAGAAGATTTCATTCATTATGAGACATTTTCTTTCTCTATGGACAAGTTATAAAAGAGAAGGAATTAAGACCAAGAAGCCCTTTTAAATGCTAAATGAATTATTTCTGCAATAATCCTTCTGCCTACAGTAGATATTCTTGCCATTATAAAACCAAATAAATCAATCATATTAACATATTTTCTATCTCTTTAGTTTCAAGTATTCAACCTTCACAGTAGCTCCCTGCAGATATCCCATTCAAATAGGCTGGCAGGGAACTAGGTGACTGTAACAGGCTCAGAATCTACTTTCTTGCCTTGCCTCCTTTCACAAAACTAAAGTCCACGTCAGTACACCTCCCCTGTCATGTTAATATATATCCCTGCAGATCCCAGTGCTGAATTCCTTCTTGCCACACTCTCAAGGCTGCCAGCTGGCCTGCTGTTCTGTCAAACTTCTAATGCATTTAAGGACAGCACCACTCAGAGAATTCAACATTCAATAAAGTGCCACGACATTTTGTTGATATGTTAATATCTGTATTTTTATAAACAATTATTTTATGCTCGATTATATACATATTTTTAAAAGGCTGGACATTTTAATTGGAAAATGCTTTTTGCAAAACTGTCTTTCTGTGTAGTACTCAGATGCTGCTTTTTTAGAGGCTCAGACACTGCGTATGTAGGGGTATTTCAAAATGCTACAAAACCCAAAATAGTGATAAATAGCATTTAAATAATTTGTTCTTTGATTCTGGCAAATACCAGTGGTCTCAATTTCCAGAACTGGTCAGACATGGAAGCCTGCAAATTTCACTTTCTCATTTTATAAAAGTCTTTTCTGACAGCATCCCACTGGAAAATCCTGCACACATTCTCCTGTCTGCATGCAAGAGTTGTACATCTCCGCTTCTTTACTGGCAGAATGGATGGAAACAGAGCTCAGCATAAGGCCAACCCAAAAAGCAGAGGTGTGGCAAGTGGAATAATTTCATAGGGAAAAAAAATCAGTGTTGCCACTGGCTATGATCATAGGTGGCAGAATCAGGCCCAGAGTTACTCATTAACAGTAGCTGACTGCTCAGCTGCTTTCTTCTGGGAATAGATTTTTTTTTAAGAATTCTTTATTTCACCAGCCTGATATGAAGAAAAAATTATCTTATTATGAAAGAGGATGGGCCTATTCTCTAGCAATAAGGAGCACTACCAAAGATACTCAGTGTCTGTGTAATACATGCTTTAAACAGAAGATGCCATGTAAAGAAAATTGAGACTGTCC
This sequence comes from Vidua macroura, assembly GCF_024509145.1. NCBI lineage: Eukaryota > Metazoa > Chordata > Aves > Passeriformes > Viduidae > Vidua > Vidua macroura. Next base: position 49,603,651 of record NC_071573.1, read on the forward strand.
AATAGTCACAAGTCAGCAACTCACAAAGTGACTTTCCTCCTTAGGCGTATGCATTGTCAGTCAATCCCAGCAGTCAGCAATGTCAGCTAAAGGGTGATGATCATTACTGCTAATGAGTATTGTTGCAAACATGGGAAACAAAAGGCCATTTTTTGCACTTTATCTAATTCACCAGAATTACACACTTGCATTGAAGGGTGGGAGACCTTTCTTTAGTTGCCAACCAGGAATTTTTAGAAAGTGTAGTTTTACTTTTACGTGTATTATCAGTCCTAACAACATTAGGAAATTAATCCCATGGCTACAGATAAGCCTGTATGTCACTGCCGGCAAGAGCAGACTGAAAGGCTGTGTACTGTCAGTCTGTAACCTGAGGCCTGCTGACTACTGACTGACCTCCTCAAAACCAGAACCACTAAATTTTCTCAGCTGAAAGGAAGGCAAACAGGTGATAATATGCAAGCATAGAATGGCAATCATAGAATGGACTAAAATGAGCTGAAAGCATGGGAATATGCATACTGGAAGCATGAGAAGAAAACTCCTGAAGCGCCTTCTAGGAACGCTTTAGAAAGCAAAAAGTAAACAGAAGACTGCTGCCTTGACAATGTCATGCACACACAAAAAAAGGTACAAGAAAAGCATTTGGTGCCAGACTGCGCAGATTTTAGACTGAGAACTCACACAGCACTACTAGCGCACTGTGGGCTGTAAACTTCCCATCAACTAGAGACTGAAGAGTATGTCAAAGATCCGAGTGACAGAGGAAGAGATGGGTATGATTTACCAGTTAACCCGGCTCCATTTGAGACAACTCTTTTTACCCATTATGGTTCATCTCTAATATCCTGCAGGAGGTGCTATGTCATGAGAGAAATTGAGATAGGAAGTTTAAACAGTTGAAAAGTAATTCCAAGGCCACTTCCTGCAAGTGATTTGTCACATTTCTTGGTAAAATTTCTGTTCTTGTCAGGTTCTGCTTCATGATATTGCGTACAATATTTTTCGCTTCCCATTCATGATTACTGAAGGCTCACAGTCACAGTAGCACATTTGTTATTATATTTCACACAAAAAAAACCTCTTGGCAAGGGCTTGAATCTTTTATTTAGTCAATCAGAGATTTTTTTTTAAAGAATTGTAAAGAACCTAAAGTTGGTAAATGACAGTTCACAATGTTTCAAATTATCATTATTCACTTCCGTGTGAATGTTCAAAGTTTTTGCACTGTTCATTTAAAAATGTAGATTATAACCTTGTGGACCATGATGGATTGTATTTTGCAAATATGTATTTACGAAGGTTTTAATTATCATATGTGGTGCATATATTTGCATGCAATTTGCATAATGTAATTTCACTGCCTATCATGCAGGCAATATCTTGGAGAGTCTTTACTGTGAAGACTCTTGATATGTTTGGCATTTTTAAATGTAGTTGCTGCTTTTATGCAGGAAAGATTTTACCATTCTCAAGGCTGCACAATGCTGTATATCTTGGAAAATCAGCAACCATTCATTTATTCTCTAAGGCAATGGCTGATTTTTCAAAAGGGATGCACATGCTTTCAGCACAGACTGACAAGTGGATTAAATCCTTGCTCTGCATGTTTGAAATTCATAACATGAGGCATCATGAAAGCACAGTATCTTTTTCCAAATGGAAGCATGCGTGTAGAGAAGAATATCTAATTTTAAACAAATACACACAAATAGGAAATTTTAATCTTAGCATCGTGCCTCATCTAAGGTGCTCCTGGGCTCCAATATCACAGAAATACAGAATCACAGAATAAGCTGAATTGGAAGGGAGCTGCAAGGGTCATCGAAGTCCAGCTCCTGGCCCTTCACAAGACACCCCAAGAGTCACACCAAGTGCCTGAAAGAATTGTCCAAACACTTCTTGAATTCTGTCAGGCTAGTGCTGTGACCACTTCCCTGGGGAGCCTGTTCCAGTGTCCAACTACCCTCTGGTATCCAGCAGATATCCAGTGCCCAACCACCCTTTTCCTGATATCCAACCTAAACCTCCCCTGACACAACTTCAGCCACATTCAGTGAAATCAAAGATTTTTACCATCTTATTAATACACATAAATGTAAAAACAGAGATGTTTAGCCTTGCATCTCTGTACCAGTTCCTGGGGATTTTTTGTATCCCCTTGCTGCTGCTTTGCTTCGATATATGTGCAGGAAGACTCCATCAAAAAATTAATATGGATAGTAAGGATACAGTCATTCCTGCTATAAAGAGCCCAACTGGAATCCCTTTTCAGGATGGATAATTAGGAAGAAATATTGCTGCTGGTTCTTCCAACCTGTCTGAAAGTTAGAGACTGAGGTCTTTTCTCTGCAACCATGTAAAGGCATCAAGGGGAATGGAATCATTCCTGCCTCTTCTCCAGCCAAATACAGTCTTGGGCCTGGATTTGAACTGGAAAGAGAGATAACATATGGAATGGAAAGAGTCTGGAAATACACGGAAAAATATCTATAGTTATATAAATATATATAAATACAGGAAAGAGATCAAATAAACACAAGTCTCCTTCTTTGCTCCATGTCACTCCATCTGACCTTGCTGGATGCTTGGATGTTAATTTTTTGCACTTATGAAAATAATAAATCATAGATGTCTTCCCTAACCACAAGCAGAAAAAGTGGAAGCATAGTTCCTTTCTTCCCTTCTTGCTTTGTTTTTGAGGTCCTGCTGAGGAACAAGAAAATAGAGAAACATCTTAGGATCCCATTTCCATTTTGATACAAACCATACTTTCAAAATAGCATGAATTGTAGCCTTTCAATTTCTCCATGATGGTTGCTTACTTTCACAGGATAATCCAAAGTTTCCCTTTAGGGTTTATATTTTTAGCTGATTCCCTCAGGCCATCACTTACTGTAACCATCTCATGTTACAAGAGTTAAGAGAAATACACAGAATTTATAGGCCTTTTCTCAATATAAATCAAATTTCAAATATGAAGACCTAAAGAGTATGTCCCATGTCTTGCATTAGCTTGCCATTACTGGTTTGCATATCTACTATTTTTCATATCTGCACAAGGTTTCTGGAATGCCTTTTCCACACTCATGCTTGAAAATGGAACCTTTGTTCAGGAACTGCTATTTGCTTTGCTAGCCCTTTAATGAAGCTGTGTCTGCAGAGGAACTGGCAGCTGGAGGGAAGAGCCCATTATCCATTCCATACCAACGTGTACTAAAATGAGCTTTGAAAGTCAGATTGAATAAAATGAAGAACAAAAGAAGTATGATTAAGCCCATGATAAAAATCACAAAGCTCATGAAGATATTAATCAAAGTTATCATATATTAGAATATCTCCCTAAATGACTGTTTCTAACAAAACTATTTTAAATTTGTCCTCATCTGCCATTCTCTCTTTTTCACATTCTGTGCATAATTGAACATCCAGATTACTATGAATGTTTATGAGTAATATAATTTCCACTCAAATATTTATAAGTCATTCATTTGAAATAACATATTGATATGGGAAATATCAAATTCATATTATGCTAGTGAGTCTCCTAAGCCCCTAAACCATTCTAGTGAGAGAATCAAGTAATACTTTAAGGCATGAATAAATAAACACAGAATAAATAAAATTATTAAACTTCAATAGCCTACTAGCACAGTATTGTATAGTCTCAGTATAGAAAAGCTCATGAACTGCTAGGAAACCAGAAACCAATGAATAATTTGAATAATGAATTCACCTGAAAATTAACCAATCTTTTAATGAACAATTGCTGAACATTAAACACATGTAATACCTTGAATATTTTTATAATCCATTTGGTTCAGACAATTCTATTATACTTGACCTGAAGCAAATGTTAGAGAGCATTTAAAAATGTAAAAACATATTATTGATTTACCTTTCTGCAATTACTGACATCTTAAAGTTGTACGTGTCTATTCCTGTAGCTATACACTTATGAAATAAGAAATTTAAGAATAGTCCTATGCTTGTCTAAACCACATTTAGTTCAACACCACCTGGCTAACCTCTACACCTTAGAGTTCCTGTAGCAGCAAGCAGAGCTAGAGTAGGACAGTAAGAGTCTTTTAGGCATTTAGGTCTCAGATATCCAGTCCACATTAAAACCAAAAAGGTCCGGAATATAACTGGAAATTATCAGATATCTTTCTCAGAGGAACCTCTGAAATGTGCTATGTTGTTTAAATGTACTTATTAAAGACCAGATCACGAGTTTATCATTCAGATTGTTCAAGTGTTATTCCTTCCAGGTGTCATGCTCACATCACAGAGAAAGCTAGGATTGCAGATACTCACTGGCATAAGGAAAAGGTTCACACAGGCTCCTGCTAGCATGCAGAAAGATGTTATAATATTGCATCCCACAGTAACCTCATTTTGGAGCATGTGGGGCATGGAATAGCCATAGTGAGGTGCATATTTAAATGCTGAGTTTGCCTGCAGCAATACCTGCCTACCCTCCTGACTATCTAAGGATTGGAAAAAGCAGCTATTAAAGCCTTTTTCTTTTAAAATAATGATTAATATGCAGACTTACTCAAGTGTAAATATAAGTGAAGATTTACTAAAAGTCATAGGTTTCATTTTAGGTTATGCTAATCAGAAATTTATATTGAAGATTTTATAAAAAAATATTTAAAACCCATTTATTGGTTATAAACAATAAAAATTGTGAACAGATGTACATTTAGAAAGAGTAGAATGATTTGCCAAAATCTTGCTCACACTAGATGTACTCTTACAGGTACTTGAAACATGCTGAAAACTACAGGAGTAAGAGAGTTTCATATACTTTTTATATGGTCAAGCCAAACTGAAATTAAGTAAATGTACATTGAGGAAACTACTGACATTTCATTAGACTAAATAAAATACAAAAATGCATCCAAGTCACAACTGAGAAGGCTTCCATTCTTCAAAGTGCCTAATTTATGAAATCACCAAATTAATGCACAATATAATCAAATTAATTTCAAAACAGACAAAACAAATATTAATCCTTGTTAGTTCTGTACTAGAGACTGAGAAGACATCTTTTTTCCTTCTAAATCCCAAGTTGTACGTGAGTGAATTGGAAGATTTCTTCCAGGCAATATGTTTGGATAGCTTTTCTGATATCAGATATTTTCCTGATGGAAACTTGTCTTAATGACCATCTGTCCCAAAAAAAGATGAAGGCTTTGCCTCTGATCTAGAAGCTGTGTTTGTACCCTTTATTTATGCAGTCATGGAATAATTTATGTTGGAAGAGATCCCTGGAGATCTTATAGCTTAGGAAGATACACAGTCTATGCAATCTCCTTTAAGTAATTTGTCTCATTCCTGTCATTTTCTTTGGATCATTAGAGTCATGTAACTTGGGAGACAACAAATCTGCTACTATAAATTAAGTTTTACACTTCTACTTAGGAAGATAAAGCTTCTTTTATATTTCATTAATCTATTGACCCCAGAGTAATCAGTGTGTTCCTAGGATCAAATTCTATTAATTAGTGATGATGTAACAACTTACTAATGGAAAACTGAAGCAAGCTTTTTAAAAATAATACCTGATTTTGCTGGCTTTTGAACAAAGGCACAACTGTGAAAAATTAACTTGACTTTCCTCCTACAAGATACAGCAAGAGAGAACTCTGCTTTTCCTTTCATGAATCTAGACAGAGAAGAAGAATGTGCATGGACCAACAGAAAACACATACTTGTCAATTGCTTCATGCAGTATTGTGATATGCAAGGAAATCTGAAAGCAACATGCAGAAACTTGTCTTGAGTAAAATGATGCATTTTTGGACAAGGAAAGGTAAAAGCCAAATGGAATCAACTAAAGCCTGCTGTCAGGATGCTGCATGGGCCAGCTACTCCTTGGGGAGCTGGGAGCTGAGAGGGAGCCCTGGGCAGGGCCATGCCAGCCAGGGCTCAGCCCAGCTGTGTCCAGGCCAAGACAGCCAGGGATACCCAGATGCTATTGCCAGGTTCAGCATCCATTCTGCTTTCAGCCTTTTGAATGACTTTTAAAATCTCTTAAATAGAGATGGGAGACATTGCCTGCTTAGAGTTTCTGTCCCACAAGTACAACTGCTACAGTCATCACAAACATGCAACATGTCCAGGCAGAAGAGAGAATGGCCCTCGGGACAACAAACCAGACCACTGTCATTTCCTGAAGGCAAGAAAGAAAAGGAAATTCAAAACCATGGAGAAGGTGACAAGTCCCCAGTGTTGTTATTTCCTTTTACTCTATGGCTGAATGACATGCAAAAGGTTTAGAATAAATCTCAAAAAAAAAAAAAAACAAACACTTACAGTAATCTACTCTACCTCTATCAACAAGTTCTGAAATCAAATTTTTAAATCCATGTTTATACATGAAAATCAGAGAAAAACCAGTTACTTCAAGGGAAGCATTCAAAATAAAAAAAAATACTTGCTTATATTCATCCATTGAAATACCAACAAAACCTACAGAATTTAAGGTTAAGTCACATGCAAGTTAAGAGAAAAGAAACAAAACAAAAAAAAAAAAAACACAAACAAAAAAAAAAACCAAACAGAACAACAAGAAGAAGAAAAACAAAAGCCCAAACAGAACAATGTGGGGAGGAAAAGGAAAATAGCCTTTTCAATAAAATACTCCTGTGGGACAAATGCAAAAACAGCAGTCTGAAACTTTGACTAAAAGGACTGCTCCTCACAAAAAGGTAGAAGGGATAAAGGAGGAAAAAAATCAATGGAAGTGGAGAGAACAAGATAAAGAGCTCTAGACTTTCTGTATTATGTCCTGTGAGTTGTAAGTGAAGGAATATTGCACAGTTGGTACTACCTCAGGAGAAACCTGGGATGTGATTAAAAGCCAAACAGGCAGAGTGCTTTCATCTGCTTCCTGCTGTCTTAGGACAAATGTTTGAGTTTTCCAAGTCCCCTTTAATCTTCCACTGGTGGCCACCTGTGCTTAGTCCTGTATTTTCCTCTCTACTTGATTTCTGGTGCATTAAAACTCCTTCTTTCCCATTCCAGTGAGAACAAAAGCATGGGGAATTTTAATGTGCCCAGTCAGGAGGAATGGACACAAAGGGAAGTCCTATAGAAGCCTGAGCCTTGAGGACCCAGCAATTCTACATGGAGCAAATTACTTATCCCTTGTGAATACCATGGGGTTGAGTCTGGATCCTCTAACTGTGCTCTGGTAACACCTACTTATCTGAGGGATACAAAAGGAAATAAATGAGATTGCTCAGGATTAGTAAACTTCAGTCAGTTAGAGAAATGAAGGAATATGAGGGTAGTATCAAGGTCACTTCAATCATGGTGCTTTTCAGAAAGTCCATGGTAGGCAGAGGACACAAAGTTTGGGAAAGAATGCAGATGTGTCAGTATTTTGAGGGTCTTAAAGAAGAGTGCATAAATACAAATATATAAAAACATTGGCAAGGAAATAATTTTCTGAGTGAATTAAAACTGAGAGAAAACAGAGGGGGGAAAGGAAATACAGTAAATTCCTACATGGCAGTCAATGTAATTTGAAATATAAATACTTCATAACCTATTCAATACATATTAATCATATTTCCAGTTGCAGGAAAGGAAAAAATATTTAACCTAATGCCCCATTTGACATATATTTAGGAAACAATACTAATCGAAACAAGAGGGAAAAAAATTAATACAGTACCTTTATGAAATAACATGTTTTTACTTAAGAGGGAATAAAAATAGAAACATTCACCAAATTAACCATTACCTAAAATCAAAAACTGTTTACTAACTAATTAGAGTAATTTTTTTTTTTCCTCAATCCTGTGGTGAACTTCCCTCTGCAGTTGCTATTGGAGGAAGGTGATGGGAAAGCTGTGCAGGTGTGAAAGCTATGTGTCATCTATATAGCAACCACAGATAAAAGCTAAAAGGGAATTTACATGAAGGGGAATGAACTCTATTTGCCAATCAGTTTTCACCTGTCCTCTAAGCCTTCTTTGCTGTGATATAGGGCCACGCACTCTGTCCTGGACAGTGACCCCCACTATGGCCAAGCAATCCTTGCCACCCCACCCTTTCCTCTTTCTCATCTCCTTGTCTGTTATTTCCCCAGTTATTCTTCCTTTCTACACTACACAACCTTCACCCTTTCACACTGTCTAGATAATGGGACTTCATTCTATGGAAGCCCCTAGATATCACCATGATTTAAGTGACAGAGGAATGTTAAACTTCTCAGCCACTATTTTGTGCATGAGAGGCAGTATCTGTTCATGGGCAGCCAGTGATTGCACACTGAAAACTACATTTTAATCCCTACTGAAATACTACAAGTAGGAGGATGCTGCATCAGTTAAAAAGAATTAGCTGTGAAAGGTTGGCATTGTATTAGTGGGAACTACAAAGCTTTGGCAAAGAAAGAACAGAGCTATCCCTGGAAGTCTGACTCAGTACAAAAAATGAAATTACTACAAAAATGTTATTTATTTCCATCAGCATCAAGTTTAACTGTGCTATAAGAAAAATAAACACCACTAAAATATAAATGCATGTTTGTATTCTGAATAACAATTAAAAAAATAAATACAACTCTTTAACAAAATTAGAGCTTGAGCCAGTATTTGTCACAGAGCTACTTGAACTGTCTAAAAATGTAAGGGGTAGAACAGAGTAACACTCTTACTGTGAATTCAGTTATGACTTGGAAACTATATTTTTGCATAGAAAACAAAAGGGAAACAGAAACTATATATTGATGATAGAAGTAAAATATCACTCCCAAAAAAAGATACCAATCTGTCATATTGTAGTCATGTATATATACGTTATATATGTTATGTATGTGTACCATATAATTCTGCCAGCCAAGAAAACAGGAAGGCAATAAACAATTCTGGAGAGAAAAAAATGTACTTAACAGTCAAGGAAATTAATATTTACTAGGTCAATTTTTACTACCTTGTTGGGGAAGTCTCTACCTTAGTACTCAAAAACTGTGGACATAAATGAATTCCAGCTTAGGTCTGTGTTGTCTAATATCCAAAGGGAGTAGAAGAATGACTTTATTATGTGTCTGTCTAATCAATGTCCAGAAATAGCAAAGATTATTTTTAAGGGCAGGTTTGACAGAGAAGTGTGTGGTGGGAATTGGTTTGATAAGACAACCTTTTAAAATGCTATATTCAGGAAATCCTTAGAGAAGCTCATACCAGTATTCATTTGACAGCCTTCTCTGTAAAAAATCTTTTTTCTCTTTAAAGAAAATAAAAATAAAAGTCATGAAGCTCGATAAGGACAGATTCGATTTCCTCCTTTTTTTTTTTTTTTTTCATGAAAGCATAAGTCTAATTTACCAAGCCTGGAGATTTTTGTTATATTGAAACAGAAGCTCATTTAAAACCAGCGAGATCATCCAACAATAATGGAAATATATACTGCTGCTCCATTGTCCTCTCTGACACCACCTTTACCACATACCATCTCATCACCATAAACCAACTAACATTAGCCCACATTAGTCATTAGCTGATTTGCAAAGAACTTTCTGTTTAATAATTTATAAAGAAAAAACAATACCAAGAAAAATTACCTCTTTTTACTGCTTCAGAAAAAGAGGTGAAGAAAACTGCCTATCATACAACAGCAATTTATTCTGCGTCCCAACTAAAACACAGTACCCAAAATCAAGATGCTTCATCCTCAGAAGTGCTGCAGTGTTGAAGCATTTATTATTGACTCTTCACATCTTCAAGTCCCTGTGATTTTTACATTACCAATAAACCAAATACCTGATGATCACAGGCTACACTCTTGTAAGACATGTAAAAATTATTATCAATTACAATACACAGTATTTTCAGAGACTATTTAGAGCCTTCATTGCTTATATATTTCATTTGTTGAGGCTTTCTTTGAAATCATGAGAGTTAAGCAACTGCTTTATATTAAATGAAAATGAAGATTCTTGTGTTGATGCATGCTTCCAGTAACTAAAATAGAACAGTAATACAAAATAATTCAAAAAATTAAAAAAAAAAAAAGGCAGCTGCTCTGTCCTCCAAGGACAGTGAAGTACAGTTAGTGAGCTAAGTGCACACATGACACTAGGGCTAGGAGAAACCACAGTGTTTCATTCCACAGTTTGCTCAAGTCAGTTTCCCAGAAAACCTATTCACAAATATCAGAAAATATTCATGCAAGATATACCTGCTGCATAGTATTTCACTGACAATATAAAGTCATTCAAAATCCATCTTAACTTTGTATCTTCATAGTACAAAGCTCCTCGACTTCTTAGACTGGTCCTACAGGCTCATGACAGTTTTGTAGCCCAGAAGGACAGACACCAGCTACTCCTTAGTGTGATACTAAATCCCTAATTATTCAGCTTCTTAATGTCAGCTCTTTTGGGGCATGGATCTGAAACAGCCACTGCTATCCTGGCATTACAGAAAGAAAACAGCTTACAACATCTCAAGAATGTGTGGGATAATTATGGGTATAATGTCTAAGTTTAATAAAAGAGTAAAATTGTTTATTTTCCCAAGTTGAAAAGAAAACAAAGGGTTTATTTTCTCTTGAATCAAAAAGTCTTTGGAACCAAGAGTGCATCTGAGATCTGATATCTAAAATAAGATGGAAGAAAATAAAAGGAGATGGAAGTATTATTAGTGATTTGGTTTACGCTTTAGACTACTGGGACTTGCTCACTGCTGCATGATGGCAAGTTTGAAAATTTGCTTCTAGTTTCAAGCTTCATATCTACATAGAAATACACCCAGAATTCTTTTCATCCCCTCCTTTTACATGTTTTTGTCAGTATTGTATACATACAACAATCTTCTTCAGCATGCTTTTACACTAATTTCTTTACATGCAAAACATAAACTTGAATCTTTCTTCTGCCTGTTTACATCCTTGGCATTATTTGCCTCTTTGTTCATTTCTACATTTGATTTCTTTCTCTTATATCAGCAGCTATGTGTGCCATGTCCTTAAATACTTTTGCCTGTGTGTGTCATCTTCATTTGTCTTGAGAAAAATTTAAGCAGCAGCTAGTTTAGTCATTTTAAGCTCATTATTTGCTATCTTTATTCATGAGTTTACTTCCTTCCTGCTATTTATTTTTTCTCGTTGTTATTGTATAAGTTTCTCAGATTTTTCTTAACAAACCAGCTATCTCCTTTTATACAGGTTGTAATTTCTTTTCTTCACATATGGTTCTTGTTTGACTTACTAATATATGCCTCCACTTGGCAGAAAACAGGAATGCTCAAATAGGCTGAAAAAATCATACTCTTCTTTATGCACAGCACCTTACTGATATACATTGCTTATAAGCATTTTGAAAAAGTTGTTCTTGTAATTTATATTGCAAGTTCCTGGAAGAAAAAGAAAAAAAGATCTGTCTTTGGAATTTCAGTATATAATTTGAAATAATGCAAATCAGAAGCAGTGCTTCTAATGCATATCTGATTTAATCTTCAAGCCTATGTATATTACTTACTGCTTGAGGGGATTAGAATCCTGAGCATATAACACTTGTAGAAGTATTGCTTTCTTTCAGTAAGCAATTTTTAAAATCCCTTTTAGCTTTATAGAATCTAACAATTTTAATACGCTATTTCTTTATACAGTTATGTATGTGTTTGAACACATATTCCTATGCACCCACACTTAATGAAAAATATAAAAAACTGCTTACCTATTTACTGTAGTAATTTCTTTCTTTACAGACCCTCTGCTCCCCAGCTACACAGAGATCGCACTGCTCAGCTCCTGTTAGCTTTCCCAGTAAATCACCATACCTCAACAGGTGCCAGCACACATGCTGATGTGCCTCTACTCTGTTCAAATGGATTTGCTCTCATTTGGGAGGTGGAAAGAGGAACTACAAGACTTTATTTCTGGCAGTGCATCTCCACCACACAACATGCCACAGCCAAAGCCACAGACTTTAAACCATCTCAGTTCCCACCTCTGTCAACTCAAAATATAGATTAAACTCACCATGAGTGCAGAAAGGTCTAGGTTCATAGGGGAATGGGTAGGGTAAGATAAAAAAACTCTGAACATTTGCATCTTAGAACTTTTGAATACCTGGTTGAAGAGGTATTGCGCATGGGAACTGGGAGATCACTACCTTAAATACCTGGGGTTTGTGAATCTAGGTCTTTCTTAGCGTTAATGGCCTCAAAAAATGATTTGGAATATTTCTGCTTCAGAACTTTGATCAAAGAGATGAAAAGAACCCATTAAGAGAGTGCTGTGCTCAGGAGGGAGCCCAAACCCTCTCACTCACAGTCAATTTCTCTTTCCTGAGAGAGACAGAAAGCAAGCTGTGGGCTTTTGTGGAGTTCTTGGCTACTTGGCATTTTCACAGCACTTAGGCAGTGCAATTCAGAGATTAAGAGAAACTGAGAGGTCAGAAGGTAGTGGCAAGGGAGACAATCCTGGGCAAAGTGATGATCCAAATAAGGTCGATTTCTGTTTACGTTATCTCTAAGAGTTTGTGCCCTTGTGCATGCCTAGCTGCGGACAACACTGTCCCTTTATAAATGACAACAAAAACAGAGTACATCTGGCTGTTCTGGCTTCTGTCACGAGGCTGGCAAGGCGTGTTAGACCAAGTAAACAGCAGCCACGTGTTATTAGGAGATGGAAGCACAGGGCATTGGTTACACTGGGCTCCTATGACTGAGCACTGGCATCTCCAGCTCTGATAAGGTTGGCTAATGGGTAGATGTGCGTGTAGCATGAAGTTAAATCAGTGGAACTCCAATATATTATAGGACGAATTTGCAGTGCCTTGTCAGTGCATCTTTTGGAACATGTGTTGGTTATCTGATATGGCTTTTGTCTGGGTTATTCTTACATGTGTGCTTCCAAGCCTTGCCTGCACATAACAAGTCCTGCTGCTTTCCAAATTTGCACTTGTTCCCAAGATCTGGGTAGGTAACTTCGAAGGTGCTTGTACAGACTTTGTAACAGGACAGAATCTTTGGATCAGTTTGTAACAGCAAAATATGAAGGGCACTCAAAACAACTGAATCAGAAACAAAAATACCTAGTGGAAATTTCAGTACAATTGAGACCTTATGATGTGAAGCTAAAGTAGAAGACTTCAATTGAAAACAAAAATTAAAAACAATTCAATTAAAATCAGTGGGAAAAAATATTTTGGCCCAAACTCAATTTAAAATGTGCTGCAGCCAGCATGAGAGGCAGAGGTGGTATGTCATGGAAGAGTCCAGAAAGGGTAATGTAGGAGAACAGCTGTCCTTAGTGTATGTGTGTACAGACCATAGATCCTGTTGCTTTAGAGATCTCTAAACTGGAAACAGAAACTCAACCATTTAGTTAACAACTGGCAAGAGATATTAGAAATGTCCTCTCAATAGGTACCACTATCATGGAAAGAAAATCTGCCTTATCCGTTGGTGTTTAGATCTAAGAGAATGAAATAGATCAAAAAAAAAGTTCCACGAAGTGAGGCATTATTCTTTCACTAACTTAAATGTATATCTGCTTTGCTTTTACCTCTTTTTACCAAGCATTTAAATTTCCCCAAATGAGAGGAATTCAAGGCAAGCCACATTTGATGCACTATACAGGAGGTAGTAGTTTCATGGGCTTCCTTTGGATTGAAATATATTCCCAAGAATTTTCACCAAGTGCTACATATTTCTTGAAGGAACTGAATCTATTGAAATGCACAGAGATGATGTTCTGACTTTTGAGAGTACAGCAGCAGAACATCACGAAAGACTAAAAAGTGTGTTTGACAGGGCTATGAAATAGGACCCAAATTATACAATAAATGTAAAGCTTCAGGCTCCAGAAATATTTGAAAGAAGGCAGTCAATTCCTAGGTATTGTAGACTTCAAAGATGAAAAGACAAATGAGTGTGCAGAGAGGGAGGGATGGTAAAATCTGTGGGAAAATTCATGCCAAGCTTGACAGTCTTTATTAGTAGCTGTCAAGCACTTAGAAAGAAGAGCACAAAGCCATTCAAGCTTGGACAGAGACTTTCAAAGTTACAGGGTTAATAAAGTTCCTATTTTTAAGTATTTTGATAACAGTACACAGACCTAGGCATTTTCAGATGTTTTGGAAAATTGCTGAAGGATAGGATGCTTACAGAAGAGGCTGAATACAGGGCACCTATGATATCAGAATGCCCCTATGCTTTAGCAGAGGGAGAGGATAGGTGAAAGCTTTACATATTCACTTACAGAAAGCTGCCAGTAGCAAGAACTAGTCACACAACATTGGTACTCAGCAAAAGTGTCACTGGTTAAATATAACTGCAAAATAGAGTGGGGTTTTACCAATTGCAGTTATACTGCTTGAAAATATATAATGAATCTGGAATAATACAGATAGAGACAAGAGGAATTCTCACAAATAAAGGTGTATTTATGGGAATAGTAACAAGAAATCTGTCTCAGAAGCTATATTGCTGGACTATTATTTGTGTTACTATAAGGCTACACGGAGAAATTTGTTCCAATTTTTTCATGGGAAGAATTAAATCTGCATTTGCCAGATATGTCCTAGAAACTGCTAGATTTTGTCCTGGTCTAGCACCTGATATTGATTGAGCAGCAATCTCCCTAGCATCCATGCACTGCAAATCTGCATTGGCTACATTGACCAAGCTTTGTGGGCGTGTTGTAATTGACAGGGATCAGGCAGCTGTGGAAATGTCAATCTGGTTGGATTCCAACAACTCTGCAATTATTATGCAGTCAGTTCTTATTCAAAAATACTGGGAGATGAAAAATTCCTGTGATCTGTGCAATCATTTTAACTTTTTACCCGACATGTAAGCTGATTTCTCACCTTGCTGGGACTAGAGTCAATCAGAAGCAGCTGAAACTAATAGAATTACAGTACCATGTACTAGAAAAAAAATTGTATCAGGACTTATATCTATGTACAAAATTGGATTCATTTTAAACTTTATAGAGTTCCAAAAGCTTTTTGACATGAAGCTTTACATGAAACAATACAACAGGATGGTATGAGCTCCCAGCACACAGCTGCACTCGTCATTAACCTGCTGCCTAGTCTGTCTCTACTCAGGTTAACTCAGAGCCCAGGGGCAGCACAATGCAGGAAATTGGTACTGGAAGACACTAAAGAGACAGAGGGCAGGATTAGGAGGGCTACTGATAGTCTGCTCTTTGGGCCCCATCAAGCATTTAAAACTCCTTTCTTTCCCCTATGCATAAAATTTCCTTTGTGGAGAATATATGCTTAGGTTACCTAGAGGATACTGTGATGATGCAAATATGTGTCAAAGAGGAGAGATACAATAATGTTATCTTGAGAAAATGCCTATCACTAGCCTGAAGAACTACAGCACTTCTTGAACTAGAAAAGAATAAAACTGAGATGATAAAACCAGCAAGAACTCAGAATTTAAAAGAATGCATTGTCTTAAAAAAATGAGAGAAGAATCTAGGTCAGTGTTACTTGCAGTATCATGAAAAATAGCAACCAAACACACAAAAAGGGAAAGATGGGAATAAAGGTTTATTGGGCAGTGTCAGGACAATTAAATGTAAAAAAAACCCCAGTGTTCATAAAAGATCGGTGATAAAAATACCATCCCATAAAAGTTGAAAATAGCAGAATAACCTTACAGGAATAAGTGTCCCATTTTTATGAATGTGACCTATAGGATGAATTAGTCAAATATTAGCATGGGTAACTGAAGCTTAGAAGGACAGCACGTAGCTATAAGTGAGTATGTACTGGACTAATAACCTTAAAATACGTGACTGAGGAGTAAGCCACAGAATAAGCCATAATCCATTTAAAAAACTTTAGATATAAAAGGACAGCAGTAACAGGTAGAATATCCATAAAGTGATGCTATATTTAAAGCTAGATGACATATACAGCAAATTAAGAGAAAGTAACTCTTCCAACCTTTTTTTTTTCCCCTTACAAAATAAAATTCAAAGATGGTTTGTGGCACTTAAAGATATCCAGTGATGGTTGTAATGAAGCATATGAAAGGAAGCAAACTAAAAAAAAAGACAAGTGTTGTAGTGGATCAAAACCAAATTAACTTAATTTCACAAATTCGTCACTTGAGCCATTCCATAGCTGTACTTCCATATCTTTCAGAGATGTGCATATTTCTTCTAAACCAAAGTTTTTATATTCCTCTAGAATGAGACAACCTAATCATTTCCATTCTCTCTTTCAGCTGAATCTTTAAAGCTTATTTATACATGAAAGAGCCTGCCTAATTTACTTCTGCTGCTTTTCAAGGGATGGTACTGAGCTCACTGTCTTAGAGGTATCTATGGTCCTATCAGAAAACCAAAAGTTTTTTCTGCAGACTGTCAGGAGTTTGAAAAGACTAACCAAACTTCTAATTATTGTGTTAAGGAGGCAAAGCCTTGTGCTTTGAATCTGAAGAACATAGATTACAGAGACTAAATCCAGAATTAAGGAATTTAAACCTCAGTTTATTTATGTTTTCTCAGCAGAAATTCTAGGGACAGGAAGACAAAACACCCTCTGAGAAGAGAGAAAATTACAGTGTGTAAGGATCTACTGTGTCCTGCCCTGACCTAGGAAACATTACCTTAGGTTAAAAGGTACTTCACAGCTACCTAAATCTAGTCAATGAAATGTGAAATCAAAGAGATAACGTGCTTCAGATGAAGAGATTCCTGAAGGAAACATTAAAAGAGTCTGGAGTAAGTATGGAATGTGTGCATGTTAACAGTTACATATGTTTAGTGAAATGAATTTAAAACACATAGATCACCCACACAAGTTTATCCAAGATGCTGGGGCACCCTATGGATTATTCATTTACTCATCTTTAAACTGAACTAACTTCCCAGAAAGCAAAAGTGTGAAGTCTTGCTAGAGACAGCTTTAGAGTTCCTTCTATCCCCTTCCTTCCTTCATCTGTTCCCAGATAGAGTATCATGCTGAACCCTGTTCTGAACAGTAGTAATCACTTTGCTGAGTGGTGCAGGGAATCACTATGAGTTTCAAGACTGCACTAATTTACTGTGAAGGCTAAAGCCCTGTCTGACACATCAAGGACCAAGCAGCAAATAGCTGATATACATGGCAGTTCACTAAAACCTCTGTTAGCTGTACAAAAAAAGCCCTCAAATTTTTGAAAGATGCTAGCAGCAGAGTTTGAGGATACAGTTATACAGTACTTCCTTGGATTAAAGTCTACTGAAATTATGTAAATATTATTACCCAGCTATCAAAGCCCTACTGAAGGAAATGGAACTTTCCAGAATCTATTCACGTTTGATTGCAAATATAGCAAAAGGAGTGCTCTTTTCTGACAGATTATAAGCAGATTTGCAGAGACATGCAAAAATACTGCAGTTAAACTTAATAACCACTTCCAATTTGAGAATGATGAAAATATGTAACAGTCATTTAAACTACATAAACTACTTTACCAGCTACTGCTCAAAAATCAACTGCAAATGCATTTTTGAACTGCTTGTGTAGAAAAAAAAACCCTCTCTGTATCTAAGATGGTAACACAGCATGGCTGAGAAACTGTTATTTTGAAAAAAAAAAAAAAAAAAACCAAAAAAAACAAACATATAGAGAATGTATACTGGTGTAAGATGATGAAGACCAGTTAGCAACTTGGAGCACAACCACACTAGGCCTATTTCTAGTACCTGGAAGTTTTTAAGGGGAATATGAGGTTCATATAAAGCCAAGGTGGAGATTTTAAAATTGTGCTAATGTGTTGAGACAGTCAAGTGTCTCTGAGATTTTTCAGATATTGCCATTTTGTATAAAGAGGGTTTTGTAAACGAAATTATCACAAAGACCACATCAAGACAAAATTACCTGGATCTTTCCTTCAAAAAAACAGTGGTGTTAACTGCCTCACAGTGTCATTTTTAACCACCAGGAATCTTGCATTTCAACTCTACATATCACAGGGATCAGTAAAATACGACCGGTAGACCCAAGGCTACCAAATATGATTAGACTAATATGTGAGGAAGAAATCTTGCGTAGACAGAGATGCTGGAGGAAAAGCCTCACGTATGCTTAATTAGTTAGGTTGTTTCTGTTTTAATACTATGAAACTGTCAGACACCCACAGCTTAACACAATGAAAGCTTGCCATCTGAATCCATCAGATAAGCACATGATGTGACAGAGTTAGAGAAATTGTGACATTAATGCTATTTTTAATGCTGCATAACTGAACCTGATAGGATCATCAAGAAGCAAAGGAAAGGGACATAACATAATACAGTGTTCTTGGCAAGCTGCAAATTAGAACAGGGATCTCAGAACCTGAGACTCATCCAACCTATTTCAATACATGAAACACAAAGGATGTAAATAAACCATAATAATAATAATGGATTACAAAAATAACGGTTTATAGACATATCAAAAAGATACGACCTGTGAACAGTAGAAAACAAGTGATTTAAGTAATTTTCCATCACATTAAATACTAAAGGAAAAAAGAACCCAAAGAAAAACCATATTGTCCTTTCCAGACTGTAAAAATGCATTTTCAATTTACAGAAAAAAACCCAACATCCTTTATACTTTGATGCTTTTGTTTGTCTTTGATGGTCATTTCAACAATGATTTATGAAAAAATGTCTTCCCTGTTCACCATGTTTGCCTGGGTACGAGTGCCTGGGGATTTCATGCACTGTGGTGCGTACATAGATATGCAGTAGCCACTATGTATGAAGATAGCTAATGAGTGGAACATTATATAAAAACACTTATAAAAGTATTTACTGAATTTATCAAGCTGTAATCACAGCAGGTTCCTGTGATTACACATTTCAAAAGGCTTCCTGACTGCACCTCCTAAAAATTCACCAGAGCACATGTGCATTAGTACTAAGAACCACATTTTACTTAACCCTTCACTTTTTATTCAGACTCTGATTTCTAAGACTTAATGACCAAGTTCACTTTCTCTCTGAATCAGCCACTGGTAAACTCCCCAGTCATCAAGGTCTCATTTTGAGCAGGCTTAAATAAAAATATGGCAAATTGTACAGATAAATAAATTGAATAAAAATGAGTAAATAAAACATAAGAGACTAGGCTTGACACAAGAAAACCCTAGTGAATTGGTCACCACTGAAGAATACAGATTGTTTGAATTATCTCACACTTTTGAAACCCAGTGGTAACAGCTTCCAATGAACATTTTTGCCTAGCTGGCAAAATCCCAAACATTTACTAAAACTTGGGCTGATATTGCTGTTTATTACTAAAATTGTCTGTGACTTTCTAGGATAAGATTTTGTTTACAGTAATATGTAACTTGGAAAAATACCTGCCTCTTTGTCTACTGTTTAACTCAGGCTCTTTTTTTTTATTGATATCTTTTTAAAATATCCAAAACAATTTTGTAATTTCTACTATCACAGCTGCAGCAAAAGATTGTTTGGCCTTTGTAAAAATTCTCTTGTGATCTTCTTTTGAAAAGTTCTTGCAAACTCCATCTTGAAATTTGTGAGGGCATGCAGAATTTTTATTAGACTGTCTTTTGAAAATACACATTTTGTCAATGCTCATCCCTCTCTTAAGTGTTCAGAGCCCAGGGAAGGGCTCTTGACCAACCTCCTGCTCAAAAGAGAATAAGTTCTGAGGTCAGACCAGGCTGAGATCCATGGTAAAAAGTGTTGGAATCAGGGTCAGAGCAAAGAGATCTAACAGGAGATTCCTGTGGGAGCTTGAAAATCTCCTTAGCCCCAACAGTCACTTCCAAAAGTTTTCCCTAGATGGTATTGTTTTTTCTAGAGACTGCTGGTATAGATACCTGAGACCTATACTTCATTTTCCCAGAAAAATATTTACTACAAGAACAGTAAAATCAAGGTATCTAAAGACAGAATGGTGGCTTTTCCAATTGTTAAGCAGAGACAACAATACTCATTTTTCCTTTGTGCCCAAAACTTAAAACTATGTCATCCTCCCCTCTCAGATCTCAGATTTTTTAGGCTGTTGAAAAGACCAAAATTCTTATGCCAAGTCAACTTAAAATACTGTTAAAATTTAAATAATTTGCTTCAGTATTAGGTTAACATATTCATTCTTTTTCCTTTCTAACATGGTTCATTTTATAAACACAAATTCCTCTCAGAAGACAGAATTTTCATTTACAAGAATCTGAATTAAAATAATTCTGTATGTCATAGAGAAAACATTTCAGATAGGAATGTCAAAAACCCAATTACTTCTATGTCTTCAAAACAAACATTATCTAATAGTGTTCACTCTCAAATTTCTGTATATTTTTGGTTCCTTCAAAATGCCAGCTATATTATTAAAAATTAGAAAAACCTTTTCATCACCATTCATGCATTTTCTTGCATAGCTTCAGAATATGGATTTCTTAACAATGAACTTAACTTCAGAACACACTTGCAAGACGGGAAAAGAGGGTTAGTTATTTTTTTCATGGAAGCTGAATTGAGACATGCGAGAAAACTAATGAGCTTAAACTAATTTGGAAATCTAATAGGGACACCTACTAACCAGTCTTTCAGACTACCACTACAGAAATATTTTATTTAATCGATTCTGTATGTATTTTGCATTAATTTTTATGACAGACTAATACACTCAGCAGTTTTGCAAATCATACCTCAAGGCTTCAAAGCCCGGCCACATTCTAAAACCTTGTGCTACATGACTTTGTCACGTAAGCGGGGTATTGTGACAGAGACAGGTTTTTTAAAAAAAAAAAAAAAAAAAACTTTATCATAAATCGGGATGTTGAACTATTTTATAACAGACACTTTCTCCTTAGGAAGGGACCCATCAGGATCATTGAATCCAACTCCTGGCCTCGTTCAGTTCCATCTCCAGGTGTGACACCATGGGTCCAAGAGCATTGTCCTTGAATTCAGGACAGGCTGGTGCTGTACCCGCTTCCCTGGGGAGCCTGTTCCAATGCCCAACCACCTTCTGGGTGAAGAACTTTTCCTGATGTTCCTTCCCCTGACACAAGTTCAGGCCAATCCCTCAGGTCACTGGTCACCAAAGATCAGTGCCCGATGCTCCTCTTCCCCCTATGAAGCGATTGAAGACTGCAGTGAGCTCTCTCCTAAGTTTCCTCTTCTCCAGACTTAGCAGACCAAGTAACCTCAGCTGCTCCTTGCATGGCTTCAACTCCAATCCTTCATCAACCTTGTGGCCCTCCTTTGGATGCTGCCCAATAGTTTAATATCTTTTTTATGTTGTGGCACCCAGAATTACCCCCAGCACTTGAGGTGAGGCTGCTCCAGTACAGAGCAGAGTGGGACAATCCCGTCCCTTGCCCAGATGGCGATGCTGGGCCTGATGACCCTCAGGACAGGGTTGGCCCTCCTGGCTGCCAGGGCACCGCTGACTCAGATTCAACTTGCCATAGACCAGGACCCCCAGGTGCCAGCATCGGTGCTTGGCACCAGTCAATGGCGGATGGGAACTGACTGTTGTTGTTAGTTTATTATGTTACTGTAAAACTTTCATACCTTCTCTCTGCAAGTTCTCACAGGCAGCTCCTCGCAACACTGACTCTCTTCCTTCCACACGGCTAGCTGACCCTCTTGCAGCACATACTAGCCATTGCACAACCACCTGACCCTTGCTCCTCACAGCAGCACAGCTAACTGACTCCAAGTCTCCCTTCAACCCGCTAACCCACTCTTTTATAACACCCATCCTTACTGGACACAGCTGTGACCTATTAAAGGCAAGGCTGTTCCTACTCTTTGGTAATTAGTACAGCTGCAACTCCTCAGGGGCAAGATTGCCTTCAGCACTATCTCTATTCTCTCACAATCCATCCTCCCACACCCAGGTCGCTTTATGACATGCTGCTCTCCAGCCTCTCATTCCCCAGTCTGGGGAACCACCACAATCAGGGTTGTTCCATCCCAGGAGCAAAATCTGACACCCACCCTTGTTAAACTACATATAGCTAGTGATTGCCCAGCCCTCCAATTTTTTGAGTTTTCTCTGCCTTTAAGGGAGTTAACAACTCCCAATTTAGTGTAATTGGCAAACTTAGTATTCCTTCAAGTCCTGCATACAAGTCATGAAAAGAACTGGATCTAAGAGTTTTTGAAGCACACAGGGCCAGTGATGGAGCCCTGTATAACCCCACTGGTGACAGGTCACCAGTCTGATGTCACTCCATTTACTGTAGCCCTTTGCACCTGAGACATGAGCCAGTTGTTCACCCACTGTGTAACCTGGTTATTCAGCTGTGTGCTGGACATTTTGTTCAGAAGGATACTGTGAGAAATTGTATCAAAAGCTTTCCTGAAATCCAAACAGATTATATCAACTGGCTTCCTTTGATCAACCAGGTGGGTTACCCTATTCAAGGAAGCAATCAGGTTCAACAAGCAGGACTTTCCCCTCACAAAGCCATGCTGGTTGTGACCCTTGACTGAGTTGTCCTCCAGGTGTTTTTCAGTACTTCCCACAGTAATCGTTTCCATGATTTTAACAGATGTGACTGATGTGAGACTGACAGGCCTGTAGTTTCTGGGGTCCTCCTTCTTGAAAACTGGGACAAAATTCACAAGCTTCCAGTCAACTAGAAGTTCTCTTGGTTCCCAAGATCACTCAAAAACCATTGAGAGGGGCTTTGTGATGGCATTACCTAGGTCCTTGAGGATTGTCTGATGAAATCTTATCAGGCCCCATAGCTTTGTAGGGATCCAGCTGGAGTAGCAGGTCACAGCAAAATTCAGGGTCAACTGCAAGTTGGTCATTCTTGCAGTCCTGGACATCCAGCTTGATCCTTCTTGTCCTCTTGCCCTCTGATTTGTTTATTACCCATGTGATATTTCAGTATTCCCTGAGGCAGAGTTACTCCAAATGGCAGCTGCCTTCCGACACAGCTTTGCCTGTAACCAGAGAAGGTCTGCAGCATGTACTGAATAAAGCAGTCTTACGGAGAAGGAACCTTGCAGTTAATTAATTAAGGAGTGCTTCATGGCATTTTTAAATGCCAAGTGATTTACTTCATAACTTTAGGAATAAAGTCAAGAAGTAATTCTCTATGTGTGTATGCATATCCACATCACAAATATCCTCTTCCTCCAACTATTTCTTCTCTTTTTAAGAACATATTTTCCCAGCAACCTCTTGCAAAAGAATATAAGCTGTATGTTATCTCCTCTTGTGAAATTATATCAGGCAAGAAATAAATTAAGGATCTGAACACAGGTTTGATGATTCATGCATCTTTCTATTCCTCCACAGTTAGATTCCAGAGCCTTTTCATGCTATCATTATTTTTACACCAGTAAGTAAGGGTCCTCATAACAAGTAATTAGGCCAAGTACATGCAGGCCGGCATAAATAAGTATACAACATTGAACATCCAGATTTTGTTGCATATTCCATGGTGAAAGCATTTGATCTGTGAACAACATGAATTTTAAGAGTTCAGAAAACTAAAATGGAAAGCCCATGTACAATTAAAATGTCAATCAGGACAAAATATCTGTTCTTTGCTCAAGTTTTTGCATGAATGAAATGTCTCCACAAGTGCCAACACGTACTGATATGCTTGGGAAAGGTGCAGGGCATAGCTAATCCCTACCCGACAGATAACACCTGCCCACTGACTAGCAAGTGGTCTTGGGTTTGGTTTCACTTCACTTCGGAATTTACTGGGCAGACAGATGGCTCCATGCTAGCATTATTAACTAAGTATTCTTACATAATTGCATTGATTTGGTCCTGTGTAACATGTTGTCATATACTCCCTCATAAGGGTTCTTTCACGCCTTGGACACACAGCCTGCCTCTTTTCCCTGCAGGAAGAGAGGTCCCACCTAGATGCAGGTTCCCCTAGTGCCCCTCTTCAGTGTTTCACCTCACTGCAGGGCTCCTATTATTTTCAGCTCTATTCATCTTTTTTTAATTCTTTCCCTATACATGAGACATTTTCAAAGCTTTCAATACTTTTTTTGTGGAAAAAAAGTTCAGTGCTAACTGCCACAGTTGACAAGAATAAGCTTGCAAGATATTAAACAGTGCTGTGCAAAACCAAAATGCAGGTCTTAAGCTCAGGAGATTTAGTTTCATGTTCCGAGTTAGACATCAAAATTCTCAAGGAAGCTGTTTTTTACCTGAAAATCCACCTAGTTTAGAAAAATGTTGGTTCTTATAATCCATATGAGAAATACATTGCAAAGAAAGCATTGCTTAGCGTAGAGCAATTGCAAAAAGAATTGCATTGGGTTTTATTCATCTTCTTCTCTTGACTTCCTTTTTCATTGTTGAGATTTGATTATCATTTTAAAAAATAAACAAATGTTTTATTCAAAGTGCAGTAAGGGAGAAAAAAGGAAAACACTATTTTCATTTCTATGTAGCTTACAGGGGTTTTATATCACCTTAAAGCTGACAATGCAATTGGGGCCTATCTCATTCAGATCAAATCTGACTAGTGCAGATGTTAATGAACAGATTCTTTTTTTTTTTTTTTTTTTTTAATAGGACATATCTATTGGAATAGACCATGAGATTAGGAAATTTGCTTTCAGATTTTTCTGTACAGCATCTGCTGACACCCTACCCCTATTTTTTCCTGCTTTGTTTGTCCTTAATGTGTAATTTTTTTCTATGAATGAGTACAATATTTGCTTTAGTAAATGAGTGCAAAATTGATATCATGCCTAGGCTGATAAATTTGTATGATAATTTGGAAAACTCATACTGAATAATTAATAACTAGCAATGTCCAGAAATAATATTCTTTTTCTTGTATTGACTTCTACAGGCTGTTAGCATGACATTGTTGCTATGTACTTCCACCTCCTCAGCACAAATTTAAAGCTGCTAGGCTTGACTCAGTCATATTGTGAAAACAATATCAAATTCCACAGCTGCTTTCCTCAGTAGGGGGATATTTAGGGAATGGTTCTAACAGGAAATTACAACTGATAAATACACACCTCAGACTTGCTTATGGCTATGATAACATTATCTGTTTAATAACATTAAACAGATTCTCAGGTGAGATGTGTAAGTGAAGTCATTAAAAGCCCACAGAATTTATTGTGCTTTTTTTTCTGTTTGTTATCAATCAAAAAAAAAAAAAAATCCAAAGACTTTCTGCAAGTTAAATGGTGACTATGCCAGTTTCCAGGCATGATATTCAGCTTCAGAACTTTTTTTTCCTAAGCAAAAGTATTGACACTATCCATAAGTCCATTCAATACCTAACACTGACAATACTCATAAATATATGAATATATAAAAATAAATATAAAAATATACATAATATATAAAATATAAATATAAAAATATATATCATATATAAAATATAAATATATTTTATATATGTTTAGGAAACACTCAAAGTAGATAAAAGTCAGGGAAGGATATGATTATCAGGCTAAAATGCTTATGTTTCATTCAGAACAGAGTTTAAGTTTTTGCTCTTTCACAGTGACTTTTTCTTTTTCACATGGCAATAACCACAAACCCACTCCTGCTGACAAGAGCAGCAATATCCACTATTTTGAATAGCCTATTGTCTAGCAAATAGGGTTCATCCTATATTTACCATTCAGTCTACAGGGACAGATTTTCAAAAACCACATAGAAAGTAAAGAGAAATTAAGCAATTGTACTTCAATTAAATTCTGCAGGAGTCAAGAATCTAATACCTTGGGCACAGCTTTAAAAATATTGAGGTGAGCACCAATTGACTAGGCAGCACTGGTATCTGGCAAAGGATGTTGATTTCAAGGTTTTTTAGGCAGCATGAGTTCTCACAACACTAAATTAGAATGGGCAAAATTACAGTTAAGCCACTGCAATAGCCATCCCACAAAATTTGTTCTCAGGATGACCCCCAATATAGGAACTCTTTCTTCTATGAAGAGCCCTTGCCACTCAGCAATCAAAAGACTAAATCATGTAACACTATTGTAGTCTCTGCAGTGGTCTTTGTGAGCCAGAATCAATTTATCAAATGGGATAAATGTACAGAATTGTCTAGCAGATGAAAATGATTTCTGGATAATACCAGTACAGAGAAAGTTATTGCTAGCTATTTTTTTCTTTATCTGGGAAAAGAATAAACTAAAGTCCCAGGAACACTCACAGAGTGATTTCAGGGAGGACTTAGTCTTGCAATCTATTGTTACATGAAAAACTAGAGATCACTTCTTTTTTGCAAGAGAAAGAAGCCTGAAGCATCTGCTTCTGCTTGAATTTGGACATGTCAAAAACTGATCTGGTCCTACAGCTGTAGGGATGTTGCTCTTCCCTTGGAATATTCTCATTGTATATGCAGGCAAACACTATAATGCACAAGGAATAAAAAAATAGTCAGTGATAATGAAACTTTAGAGCAGGTACAAAATACACCTTATACAAGGTTTTAAAATGCCATATACCAAAAAAGAAATCATTCATCTGGGTGAAGTCCTGCAATATAATTTTATTATAATTTTGCCCAACCTACCTGCAGCACAAAGAACTTAATCTATTAGCTGGTTTAAAACATTCCTCATAGAAATGCTAGAATTTATGAAATATTTGGCTTAAATAGCCAGTTTCCAGACAAATCTCATGGACAGAAAATCAGATATCTCTTTTGGACAAATGTTCTCCCCTACTTTATACAAGTAATGATTATTTTGAATTGATTAGCAATAACCCACAGTAGAGGAAATCTGAACTGGACAGTAGCAAATGTTAAAGAGCATAACAATGTGGGATCAGATTCAAATTTCACATGACTTTTTCTATTCACTTGAAAGAGGTTTGGATCAGCCTGAGAAGCAACATAGAACTAATGAATAGATAGTGATATTCAGATTACATAGCTACTGGTAAATTACATGGAATGAAGTAAAAGAAAACAAAACCAAGGAAAGCTGGAAATTAGGGTAAAAATATAATAATCTGCCAACAACTGTAGCTGAAAAAATAGATGTATTTATGTCACATTCTGTCTTTTAGGAATCATTGAATGCAAAAAATAAAAGCTGAATACTGAACCCAAGAAGAGACCTGCTGAATGATCGTCTGCCACAGCTGCAACCGGAATCCAACCCTACATCAACAAATTTAAGAGGTAAAAAAAATTAGATTATGTGTATATTTCTAAGGAGTCAAGTTGCAGAATTTTCTCCAAGTCTAGTTTTTTATTATTACAGGAAATTTTAAATATATTTCAAACTATGAGTATTTGAATTTGAGGCTGAATACTTGTACTGATACCTGGTATTGGTCTAATCCCACAAATAACCTCCACAAAGACAGACTTTTACAGCCCTTCAGAAACTCGCTGATTTCAGTGGTTTCTCTGCTACCTATTCAATAGATCACTATTACATTACAAGTTCAGGCCTGTGCTCAGCAGAATATTTAAGAGCACACTTAAATCCATACTTACTCATCAGAGCACTCAACTATAAGCACATACCCAAACCTCTCCAGTATCAATATCACTTAAATATTTTACTGACTATGAGTAGATATTTCAACTGGGACACTGGCTAGGTGTGCCAGCATGTATACACCTCATTTCTCTTTTCTATCAAGGAATATGGAATATTTGTTTTGACTTACACTACTATTAAATTGCTGGATGTGGTTAAAAATTGTCAACTTGCATTTGACCTAACACATTTATATTTTTATCTTGAAAAAAGTTTGTTGGAAGCATAAGTCTTATACACCATTTCTGTAATATTTTTCAGAGGACTCAAGTTTGATAAAGTTTATTATTGCATTGCTGTTTTCGACAAATTTGATAGAAACAGATGGAAAGATAACCCACCTATTTTCATCGCCCACTTCAAAACAAACATCAACTCTCAAAAATGTACAAAAGATGTACATGGAAATAATTAAAAATTAATAAAAACCCAGATGTTTTAAGCTGATTTAATAGTAATTTTCACTTTTTAAAGCTAGAGTAATTGTTCTGAAAACTACAGAATATCTGGGCCTGTAAATAAAGCACAGTTAGGATTGTTAGCCTGCAAGTGCTTCCTATGTCTTGACAGTTACTGAATTTAAAAAAGGTGAAATATTTCATTTTAATTTTGCATATGACCTCTTTTAAACAGACTGCTAGATAAGAAATTACCCACAAATTGCCTTTAAAATAAGCTTTGTGCCTCCAAATCTAGAGGTTGAAAGAGGACTGCATTATTTCTATTTCTAAGGGAAATGAAAGATACATAACATACTGCAAAATTTTCAAAACAAATAATCCACAGACCACTAAAAATGAAAGATAATATAATTCTGTTATAAATTAAAACCAACTGTTGAAGAAAGTAAAATAACCATCATTTGTGCTTAATGTCAAAAGTAATTATTCTCTTGTATGCAATCAGATAGATTAAGTCTCTAGAAAAATTAGTTGTGCCAGTCACAGCCCAAACCAAATGCCAATTTTATCTCTCTTTGCTTTAAAACCTTTCCCGCTAAAGAGCTGTGATTCCTAAAATCCAATTTGGCATTTCAATGTCTCTTTTTAATTCTGTACATTTAGAATTGTTAGTGTTTGGATTGTATTTTGATAGTCTGACAGCTGCAATAGTATTTGCAGTAGTAAATTATGCACAGAACTACAAGTTGCCTGATACTGTTACAACAACCTAACACAAATATCTGGGACAGTTGAAATAGCTAGGAAGAAAACCATTTTGAAAAAACTAAGGCACATAACTAGTTAAAATAGGTTGAAGTTCTCATGTTCTTGTGTCTACTGCTAGTGGTGTAACAAACTGGTGTGACAGTCACATCTGAGTGAGACACACAGGGTCTGTACTGAAGGCACTTAGCAGCAGCCAGAAGAAAACCCCACTATCATCTCATTGTATGTTCCTCTGTGTGTACCTGCAATTGCTGTTTCACATTCCGCAGAACAAAGGGTAACTTTGGGTGAAATATGTACAAAATATTGTGGTGTTGGCAAAAACCTTTTCCATTTTCTTTTTTTCTAGGTTAGTAGATTGCATTTGCACATAAGGGCTGTCGACTTTGCACAGTGTTTTCAAAACAAAAAGCGTTATGCTGACTGCAAAGGATAAAATCCCTATTATTAGCCTTTTACCTCTGCAAGCTTAAATGGAAGCTTAATAATCAGCTTTGCAGTCTGCAGGTATAGCTGAAAAGGTGTGAAGAAATCTGTATTCTAGCCAATATTGTACTCATAGAAGAGAAGAAAATCTGAGTTTACCTTAATTAATGTTAATAGCAAAAGCAGTTTGAAGTTCAGCCACTGTTCTCTGAAGCAGTAGCCAGGTGTTTATGAGCATCACTAAGACTAATAGGAATACTCCAGTGCCTATGTCACCCCTACCAGAACTGTAGAAAAGCTAATCGCAATTAAAATTATCTCAATGGTTGAGTAATTTGATAATAACATTTGGTTTAATGCTCAAAAAGACAGACCCTATCTTCAAAAGACTCCCTATCTTCAAATTATTTTTAATGCAAAACTGGCAACACTGAAAGCCTTTAAAAAAATTAAAACACTATTCAAATTTATTTTGAACTTTCTTAAATGCATCATTATAGAAAAAAGTAATGTTACAGGAAGAGAAGAAATACATTTTTGTAAAATTAATACTAATTTATTTGTCTTAACTATATCACATAACTTCCCAGAAGACACTTCTTAAATTTTTTGTAAATATGGTTATAACATATAGAAAGAAAATAAACATTTGATAAAGAAAGTTCTGAGAGGCTGTCCTTAATTCCAAGCCTTTGCATTAGCAAGGCTGTATAGTCATTAAAGGTGCTATTCAAAAGTTTTTAATTACTGAGTTGTCCTCTTCACCACTGAGTGCAACCAGCACTAACACAGGTTACCTGGAGTTTCCATCGCTGCAGATACTCAAAAGCCATCTGGATGGTCCTGAGCAATCATCCTTACGTGGCCCTGCTTGAGTAAGGGTTTTGGACCAAATGACCTCCAGTGGTAAAGACCTTCCAACCTCAGGCACTCTGCAATTCTGTGCTAACTCTGAACTTATCGTCTTTCCTATTCTATTCCTTAACTATGAATATTCCACTAAACTTTCCTGAAAAGTTCTTGGACAAAACCCTAGTCATGCAATACAAATTCCTTCTTTGGGTACTATTTAATGTCCCCCTTCTTCCCCTGAGCAAAAGGCAACCTAAGCTTACAGATACTATGAAAAATGTGGGACACTCAAACTTTTAAATGGCTTTTGTGCTGCTGACATTGGAAGGCAAGCAAGCACAGTGCTTTTGGGTGCTCGAAGGGAGCTCACTGGCAGATTGCCAGGTAAGCTCAAATATTTTATCAGGCCTATGTCTTGATCCATCTCATTGTTATTTGCTGTACATAGAAAAAGTCATTTGGAGAAGGCATCAATGACAGGCTTTAAAGCTCTGTGCAAAATGCAGTGCAACTGGAAGTGACCGCAAAAACAACAATCTTCATGGTTGCTGACACAAACACAAAGAGACACCAATACAGAAATGTGCTCTTGCTTCTTGTATTCTACAGACAAAAACCTGTCTCAAAAAAAAAAAAAAAAAGAGTTCAATGAACTATGTCCATCTGGTCTCTCTTGCCCAAGGTACTGTTAATCTTAAAATATGCCAAATGGAGGCCATGAGCCTCTCAGCTTCAATGCTGAGCCACTCGACAGAAGTGATCCAACAGAGCACTAAAATCTGTGCAGTTCTGTGTGCCTTTCTCTCGTGGAAAATGGAGCAAAGTGAATCGATAATAAAATGAAATTTTATTCATTGAGATTGGCACTCAGCAGGCAAAGTTCCCTACAATCTTTGTATTTAATGGTCTTTTTCCTGGTAGTATGAAGGCACTCAAAAGGCACTGAAAACCATATCTTTGGAGAGCTCACTTCTCAGTAAGCCCTGAATGGATAAGAATCTGTCAGGAGCTGTAATAAACTCCCTCCCAACTGAAATGTACTTCTAGAATGCAACAGACAGTTTTGTACAGAGAAGCACTATACAGCTGTGTAAAAGAGAAAACTAAGAAGAAAAATTACAATTAATGACAAAATTCCAAAGGAGGATGGATGATAGAGCTATGCAAAATGTTGTGATTCACACAGAGGTTCAAAGAAGAGTTTGTGGGCTCCGTACAAGCTTATTCCACTCTGCATGGAATAGCAGAGAAATGGTAGATCAGGTTCATAAATCTATGAAACTTAAAGTTCTACCTGAACCCAAAGCTCTATCCTGAAACATCTTCACATGCCAGGGCTCAGGTGAGTGTTCTTGTGGCTGACTCTGAAGTGGAGGCAATGCTCAGAATTGACCTTAACAACTCTCCTTAGTCCTCCTGATCTGCCTCTTGGAAAAGCAAAATCCCACATACTAACACTTGTTGCTCATATTGTGATGTCTCAGCGATGCACAGATTTGAATCACTAGAATTACAGGACTGGATACAGGAATTTTGTGTGTACACGCATCTCAACAATTTCTGTGTTAGAGCACATGGGTTCATTGGCAATTCCACAGTGTGGCACTCTTCTCAGATTATTCACATATCTGTTTGTATTTCCATCTAAAACTTCATTAAAAAATTTCACATGCAAAAAAGTACATGAAGCAGTGGGAGAAGCAGTTTCCTACCACAGGTTGCTCCCAGCCATCTCCCTGGTAGCAGCCTAGAACATGAAATGTGTTTAGATTCTCTCTTAGGGAAAAATGTGTACACCTATACCTTATAGAAACAATTGTGATTCGCACCATTCCTTGGGGATCAGGGTGACATTTTCTTCTCAGTGTCTGATTGGAAAATTATCAACAGTTTTTCTGCATTCCCTTTCAAATTTGTGGTAAACAAGTGCATTTCGGAAGAAAAAATAATCCTCCTTCATTGACCTGAATGCGCTGTTCCACAACACTAGCAGGTTGCTCCATTTTGAATATCACTGTAAAAAAGACATTTTGTGGTACCAAAAACATTTTGAGCACTAGAATAGTGGGTCTTCTGTATGTCTGTTATTTCAATTTTATTTTATTTTGGGGGCTGGAAAGGGAAGGTTCTTTGCTGTTCAGAGTTTAGTGCAAAACTGTAAATGTAGGTTGCTTGGCAACTGCTTTTAAAAAGTGTTATTTGCTCTCCAAGAGACAAGCTGTTATTTCTTGCCTTTTAAAACAAAAACATAGAAGAAGAAAAATGTAACAAAAAGGAAAAAAAGAAAAAAGGTAATTATTTCACCAGCTATTAATGTAAATGGCTCCTTTATATGCATACAGCGGTGACATGCAAGGTCATCGTCCTCTCCACGACATGATTTCCAGCATGTAGCAAAGAAGGACCTGTAGCAAAGAAGTGGTTTTCTACAAGAAGTGCAGCCAAGTGGAACTGACATCTCATACCACCTCAGAAAAATAAATTACATGCAAGACAATGCATATCACAGGGGGGAAAAAAGCTATTCAAGGCCAAGGTCAAAGCAGCTCAAAATTTTCTTTTTTAGAAGTTCTTGCTAGCAGAATCTTGGGGAAAAACTATAAGGACCCCTGTCCATATCCCCCCACCCAGCTGTTTAATGCTCTGTTTAGAAGAGGATGTGCACCTTGCTCAGGTGCTGCTCAGCAACACCTGAGCCTCTGCTCCCTAATTCTGCTCTGTGAGCTCTCAAGCCCACAGAGCAGAATTCAGGAAACCCAGCTGAAAGAGACAGGATCACTGGGCTCCCTGAGGAGGACACCCCCCGCCCCCATCTAGTAAGCTTTCACACCTTTTCAAGAATTGAAGCCCAGAAAAACAAACTAGCAATGGCTGCTCAAGACAAAAATGCAATGGGTCCATAAATTCCACCACTTCCATCAGCCTCCCTTTTCTTCCTTATTGAGTATGCAACATCTTAAAACTGCTTTTGCTGAATTTTGCGTGTTTTGGTTTTGTGAAGATAATGAGCATTATGTGGCATCATTACTATCAGCTATTATTTAGCTGCAAAAAGACAGCTTACAAAAACCAGGCACACTGAAGGATCCAGAAAGTAATTCAAATTTATTTGGTATGTGCAGTTAGGGTTGCAACTTCACATGACAGAATGTGTGGTTTATAAAACTTACTTCTCTTGGATGAAAATTTATACAGGGCAGAGATCCAATTCAGACTACAGAGGCTAAACATTTCAAAAGAAAGCATTTAAGGTACACATATGTCCTCAACAGTCCTTTAGCTCAAGGAATATATATATATATATATATTTTAGCCACTCTAAGCAAGTAAATTAACTGTCTTAGAGGTAAGAGTCAACTACATGACTATCTCTGCAGAAAAAATAGAAAGGAGAAGAATTGATAATAAAAAATTAATCTGAGTAAATACAGTAGAAAACTTTAAAATTGCAGGCCACAAATCAAATATACTATCATGAAGATGGACTATGCAGCAGTTAATATTCTTCTAATACTGACAGATGAATAGGGGTTAATAATAATCTGATTTCTGTCAAGAATACCTTGTAGATGGTGAAAGTTTCCAAGTCAAAACAACAGCTAGCTAGTCTTCAGAAAGATTAATTCTCCTGAAACCATTATATGACTAGAGTTAGCAGGTTTCCTTTCATTTGCCTGGAAACCTTTGTGCCCAGTGCATTTCAATATCTGCTAGCTGGCAAAATTAAAAAAAAAAATAAAAGAGAGAGAGAGAGAGAGAGAGAGAGAGACTTATGTATAAGCCTATAAAGAGGCCAAAACTCACCAATTAGGCCTGATTAGTTTACATCTTCAAGAATACCAATTGTGTTACACCAGAAAAAATTGTATTCAAATGATGGACCTATATCTCTTTCAAGTCCAAACCTGAGCTACACCAGCACAAGACTCTTTGACTACTTGTGGATTTAACTTTTCTTATCTTTTTTTTAAAGCTATTTTCCTGTGTAAAAATACAGTTCTAGCTATAATTGCTTAAGCATTTTGCAGTTTCTGTGATGGTTACCAAAACAGAGTCTGATTTCAATATCTTATATTCTCATTTTCAGGTGACATTTTAGGATAAAATTTGCATCTGCAGGGGGGAACTAAGATACATTCACCTCAGAAAATGGATTAAGTGAAATCCCTTTCCAGGTGTGGTTCCAACACTAAAAGAAGGAACGTCTTTTCTGATATAAAACCAGTTCTTCAATGAATGGCCCTAGGAATCTGTATCTACATTTTGTTTGGAAAAAATATAAAGAATGCTTAACAGCACTACCAAAAAGAAACACATGTAAAACATGCAACTTTATTCCAAAAGGGTGGAAATTATTTTTTCCTTTGCTTTTCATTCATAAATTACTTTTAGTAACTCACTCTACAGACAAATGTCTCATGTGACTACAACAGAGAGCAACAAAGGTAAATGCCTGGAGGCATACAGCTGTGATCCTATACAATTTTGTCATTGCCCCGGCAGTGGAACCAGCAGTAGTAGCACTACAAAATACTTTTCATGGACACTGTTAATAGAGCAGAACCCATAATCATCTCAGCCAACTTTTAATTTGTTGGGGTGTTGTGGAAAACCTTAATGATTGTAGCAGACATTAGGAAATGGGGTGGTAGATACATTTTAGATGGGCAACTGAGGAGCTGGTCTCTTCCAGGCTTCTCGACACAGCAATGGAAAAGTTGTAACCATGTCTCAATTCAATTTTCTTTTAATCTAAACAATATACAGGGGAATATAGTGAGAAGTAATGAGCTTGTTTTTTTTTGTAGAAGCCATAATTGACCCAAAAAAGTCCACAATGTTTCTCCAGTGTGGCCCTAGTGTCAGTCAATTGGGTACCAAGCACCTTATTCCTCAGATATGCATTTTCCCCATGAAACTGTCAATACCATTCAGAAGCATTTAATATGTGCAGTGGTTACTTTTTCAGGAAGCAGTCTATTGACTCATTTCAGACTGCAATTATTGCCAGTCAGCTTGAACAAGTTAAAGTTTTTTCCCAGAGCTGGAATTAGAGTAAATATGCATCTCTTTAGACTGCTCAGCCCTTTATAGCCCATGTGCAATATAATAAGGTCCAGATTCGGAGTAATGATAGTGGTCATTCAAATTCTGTACTGCAGAAGAACAAACAAAAGGAATGAAAACCATCAACAGACTGACTTTGAGTTCTAAAGTTAGCATCTGAGCATTGTCAACTGTAGTGTAACCATCTCTATTGGGTAGTAGAAGGTCCTTGGTTCCTAAGCCATTAGACCAGGAATGGACAATCTGGTCTTCTCAGAGGGCATGTACTTTGGGCCTCTCAAGGCAGGCAGCAGGCACTTGGTTGGCAGAACCTGATTAAGTAGGGGCATTGCTCACTCTGCACATTAGCTTAGTGCTAAAGCTGTTAACACAGACAGAAACTTGAGTTCACATTCTTTGTCTAAGCAATTTGAAAGGCCCATATTCCTTCCCAGGTGTCTCAAGGCATTGGTCAATCTAAAGGGAACTCTTAATTTTTGTAGCAGTAATTAGGCTGAAGTGTAGAGAAGAAGCTAAAAGAAGAGCATGCAGTGGAGTCCATTTCTATAGCTTGGAAGCAGGCTACAAGGTCAGGGGGAAGATTGTAGTTTTCACTCACTGTTTCCTGGATTGTTTACACATTTGCAAGACTCTTTTTTCTTTCTTTTTTCTATTTTTTTCCCAGAAAAAAAAAGAATGAAACAAGCCAGGAAATTCTTAGAACTATTCAGCACAGCACGTTCCAATTGCATATTCACTAAAGTGGCATGAAAAAAACAGGAAAATTATGGAACTCTCCGTATCATGAGACACCTTTTTAAGAGGTAGAAAATATATCTGGATGTAAGATTTATTTTTTGTCAGAACTTTAACCAAAAAAAATTACAGAATGGTGGTCACCATAGCATAGGTGTGAACTCTGGTTTGGTGCTTTTTGCATTCTCATTGAGGGAGTGTTTTTTGTCTACTTAAAAAACTACAATCACCTCTCAAATAGCATCCCCAATCAACATTTGGGGCTTCCATTGTTCTAAGCATTGCAGCTAAATTGTAGCAATAAAATTACAAAAGACCATTTTGACGATGTAATATGACATCAATGTGCACTACATGGGGAAACATTAACATTTATATAAAAATATTAATTACTTTCATTTAACTTAGCCTTCTTACAATCAGAGGCACATCTATTAGCAAACACACTCTGCATTAAGTCAGCAATTCCATCTGAGGTTTAAATAAAGAACTTGTGTTTTGATAGTCTTTTGATATTTGGATAACATTCAGACTTTAGATTAGATTTTTTAGTGAAGTGCCATCCTTGTCTGTAAGCTGCCAGTTAAATTTATCTTTCCAGTAACAGCCTATACTGAACACAGGTTTGTACTTCAGTACAACTGAAAGGTAGGAATTAGCATTATCTCTTGATAATGAAAAAAATACATGTGCTGAAAAAAGATGCTTGAGCAACACAATGAATGAGTAATGCAGTGGGGAGTGAGAGGCCTGAGCTGATCTGACCCATTGAAATGGGCCAGCTCTGTTTGTCTTGAGAATATAACCCAAAATAAACTATTTCCAGCCTACCAGGCTAGTGTATAATAAGATACTGGCACAGGAACACTGCCTCCACAATGGGTAGGACTTCTAAATGCTGCACCAGACTGGGCAACACCCCTAGAGGAAATTTTCCTTCTCCCTTTCTCTTCCATGATTTTTTTTTTTTTTTTTCTTTTCTGCAGTCCTCCTTTCTACATCAAAACTTCCACTGATTTTCTAACATGAAGTAAGCTGCGTGAACCCTCTCCGGCCTTCCTATAGTAAAGTGGACCACAATGTGATTGACTAAAAGCACCTAGATTTGGAAAATATATTTAAAGAAATTTAAATAAAAATTTAAAACCTGGCAAACTACAAGCCTTTGGTCAGCCTGAAGCATCCTTCAGTTAATGCAATTTTTCTATCTCTGCTTGGAAAAGGTAGTTGCTGAAGTGCTCAGAGAAACAGAACTTCTCCTGTTTCAGACCCCCACTGTAAGCTAATTGCTTGAAATACTATTAGGTGACACAGCAAAAGGACTATACTAGTTTTTCTTTGCTGTACTTTTTGCCTTTTCAGGATGAGCTATTAGAAAACATTTGACTTCTCTTTCTCTTTTCAAGGATTTCTCCTGATGACAGGATCATTTACATGAAAATACAGAACAGACACTGACTGACATTGTGTTGAAACTCATAAAACTATCAAATTATGTTAGGTTAGAATAAATGTCATTGGCACACAGGAACATAGCATGCTCACTAAAGCTTCTGCATTATTAAGTTTGAATATTTACTTAAAATTAATTATAGTATAATTATATCAAATATAATAAATATATAACATTTAATATTTATTATTTGTTTAATATCATTTATTATTATTATTATATTATATATTAGTATATTATTTATTATATTATTATAATTATAATTATTATAATATTGTATATTATATAATTAATAATGTTATTTAATATTTAATATGTATTATAAATATAAAGAGGAGTGCAGATATGAAGGGATAAAAAAGAAAGTTAAAAAAATAAAGGATAAAGAATCATAAAGATTATACAGGTTCATTTGAACGAAGATCAATACCATTTTTTAACAGCAAAAGACAACAAATAAATGATGTGGCACCAAATATTTTTCTGGCCTCTGCTTTCAGTAAAGGATTAATCAGTTGTGACCACAATTTTTAAATAAAAGGAAAAAAGAAAAGAAGAGAAAATTATGGAGTTGTAAGATAAACTATGGGTATCCCTTTTACCAGTGTGATGAAATTACTCTTTGGTACTAAGAAATGTATGGAGGCAGTTCCTACACCATTAAGAGTTGTCTTGAAGACCCCATGAAAGACTGAAATAACTGGAAAACAATGGGGAGAATTGGAGGGATGGAGGAAAACCCACAAACTGGGTATGGGTGTTTTTGAAATGTCCTTCATCCTTACTTCTCTTGTCCAGTTGCAAACATTGTAGATACATATTGACTCTTCACACCTTTCTCTCCAATTTCTGATGAAAATTGCGTTTCCACCGTAAATTGTTCTGGACATTGTAAGCAGAGACCATTCACTTTATGTCATTAAACATTCTAAGTCAAGAGAATTTCTGGAAAAAGTAGTAATTACAGTATCTTGCTGATGGTTATTAATTACCAGATGCATAATTTTCAGTTTTTTTTCATTTGGGAACTTTTGGGAAATGTCACATATTATGGACATTTGATGTGCATGGTTTTTCATTGCTTCAGATAATTACAAGAGAGCAGAATAAGAAAGTTTACCTGAAAAATCCAAAATCTTCATGTGATACAGACCACAAGAATAAAATAACATATCAATGTTGCTGTAAGTCCTTTAACACAAAATAATGAAACACTCATAAGCTGAAGCAATTAACATTGTTAGAATAATTCTCAAATCTGCTCCAAGTTAGAACAACACCGATGTATCCGATTGCAGAGAAAATTCTGGCACAGATCAACAAGTCCAATCTCAACATGATCTATTTTTCTTCAGAGCAGGGCAGACTTGTGAGATATTAATGTGTCAATGAACATTTCCAATTACAGAAAACTTATATAATTTGAATTTGTGCTCTGATTCATAAAATTTTTGAACTGGTATAATACGCCACTTGAAGAAAGACAAAGGTTCAGCGTCCTAAGAGTGGACATCCACAGTGAAGGAGAATATATATCAGGATCTCCCCTTGTATCTCATAGAGACAAATGCATAAAGCATCTGCTAAAACACGGGTAATATCTTTAACTGAACCTGTGAAAATTATACAGATAATTCATACTTTGGCTATCTAATACTGAAGACATGTTTAGCTCTATCCTCAAAGTCACAGTTCTCCTAACAGCTGCCTCTGGTGCTTAGGCAGAGAAATGTTTGCTGAAGCAATTACGAGGACCAAATTAAAATATCAGCACTAGGAATAATATACTTCTTACCTATTTTCTTCTTAAGGTAAGAGCAGCTGCACTGGATTTTATCTAGGGAAAACACCCAATTTCAAATAAAAACTATGTAGAAGAAAGTAGAAGGCATGAAATGTACTGTAAGGGGTGAAATACTAATCGCATTTGAGCAGCCTGGTCTAGTGGAAGGTGTTGGGAGGAAGTAGCAGGAGAGACTGGAGGAGATAATCTTAAGGGTTCCCTTCCAGCTCAAACTATTCCATGATTCTATGATTACATTTTATTCTGTGGTTTGGTCAGGGACATGCCTGGAACTTTGAGAGGCCAAAGCAATGTTATAACTCAGACTTTGAGAACGAAAGGTATGTAGAATTTCAATGTTTCTTTGCTGCCCTAGTCTCCAGTCTATGTTTATTTTCAACCCTCACTTTTATTTTTGTACTCACACACTGTTCCTAAGTATTTACTTCACATCTGCTCACAAAGCTAAAGTCCTGATCCACCTGCTGCTTAACTTTTTCATTTAGATCTGTTTTCACAAAAGCCCTTGGCTTGGCAATTGCACAGGTCAAATCAAAGCATTCTCAGGATACAGAAAATAAGGCAGCTCTCTCCCTATGCTGTGAGTTAGATAAACAAACTAATCTTGCAGATATCTCTGTAATTTTACAGAACATCTCCATGTGTCATCCCCTTTCTTCTAGGTACATGTGAAATAATGGCTGGGGTTTTTATAATAAGCCCTTTATACTGAAGATTGTGTCATTATATTTGCACTTTGCTGTTCCCGTTTGTATTTTTTTTCCTCAAACTTATGCAATAATGGGAACAGTGAGATAATAATAAAGAAAAGTTCTAAATCATAATGGCAGAGTACAGAGGGCATTAGTTCTTGCATTCAATATTAAGAGAAGGAAACCAAGGCAGAACTAGACAAGGCAGCTGGAGAGCTAAGACAAGGCTAGAGAAAGATACTGAAAAGCCAAGCTGGAGGAAACTGCTGACTTTGACCCAGGATCAGAACAGAAGAAAAGTGCAAAGTAGAGACCAAAGGCAGAACAGGCAATATCAGGAAGTTAATTTTCTAGAAATGAATACACAAATAAAGGGTGGATCTGGAAGGGTCAAACAGACTAACACCAAGATTTCATCACAAACACCAAGATTTTTCATAATAGATTTATGGAAAGATCTGATAAAAAGATACTAATTTTTCAGATCCAGAAGCGTAGGCATACAACAGTGAGAAACTCCTACCAGAAGGACTGAAACTTTGTCTTAGTCTCTGCTTGAAAATGAGGGCCCACATATATCCACTCCAGCAGAAATCATATCAGGCAGCAAGGTAAAATGGTGAAACCCATGACTTGGGGAGAGGTAGAATTTCTACCAGAAGTATTACTCGGCTCTTTTATACAAATTCAGCAGAAAAATATTCAATCAAATTGATGATAAATTAATAAAGCATGATAAACTTTACTTGAAATTTTGATTAGCTCATTTCATTTGTTCATTGACTTTTGGAGAAAAATTATAGTTCCTTCCAAAATTTAGAGATGTACCAAGTCCTTTGTTTCAAGCCTAGCCAGCAGAGAAGAATATCAAGCAGTAACTATTGCATCCTGTGTTTGGCTTGTACATCATTCAAGAGTTTCACTCTACAGTGTCAGACAGGTACAGGTATGCCAATGACTCAGTCTGAGTAATTATTTTCAGCAAAAGATGTACCAGTATCTCTCAAAGTTCACAACTAATATCACAAAATTTTAAAAGTTAACTACAAACACAAAAAAATATTTTCAGTAATTTTCTACATTGTACATGCTTGAAAAGAACAGAGTTTGGCAACAAAGACTTTTCTTTATTCCTTCCCTCTCTTTCAAATTATTGAGTGTGCTACCTGTTTTGACCAGTCAGGTATGAGTTCTTTTCTTCTTTGTAGCAAATTGTTAAAGAAGGTGGCAAAATTATTCATACTAGCAATTAGATGACTCAATGTTTATCTTTACCCAGTATTTGCAATAAGGTAATATGCATTTTAGCTGGTTGCTGGGTGATGACATCATTGCTGTCCCATTGCAGTTGCTATAGAAACACAACTGGGCTTTTTACAGGCCAGGCAACAGAAAAGCTGTAGAGATTTGCTTGTTTCTAGTTTTGATACATGACTTGTCAGCCAAAGTATAAGATCCTATCACCGTGTACCTGATAAAAACCAGAAGTATCAAAGGTCATCTATGTCCTAAGAAGAGTGGATTTAGTAAGGTCACTACTAAATGATCATTTTTTTCCTGCAATTCAATCCATATTAAACAGATCATGATGCCAGCTAGGGAAGGATGTACTCTGAAGTGAACTGAGTACATGTGGGTATTCTTACACTGGCATAAAAAATAAGTCCAAGTTGTGGTGTTTATACCTCTCCATCACACGTACATTTAGATGCTACCAGCTACATGCATAACTTCCAGCTGCTTACAAAAGCCTAAGCGAGCCTTAAAGGCAGATAGATTCCTCTTTTTTCACAAAAGTGAAAATACTGAAGAGATCTTTGTGGATTTGAGTGCATTTCTATAAAACTCATGTTGCATAATCTCTGGGGTTATATTCCCTAAGAATGCCACATTTTCTGAGTGTGCAATGTTTGGTATTTGCAGTTCAGAGAGAAGACTCAAAGATACTAAAAGACCAGGGTTGACCCCTTCTAAAATATGATCATAAATGAAATCACACTTTATATTTTCATGGTTTGGTGTAGAAATTTTCATCACAGTTGTAAAAGAAGGCAATTGTACAGATTTCAGAATTTAGTTTTGACTTACATAGGTTTCAAATTTAGAAACAAAAAAGTTCTCTTTCAAGGAAAACAATGCTGTTCAAAATTTGTTGTGTGGTTTTTGATTCGGTATTTCATAGGAAGCAGTTATTTTAAAGTTGCTTTGAAAGGAGAAACTAAGATTCCATGCTTTCCTAGAAGGTTTAAAAGTGTGACTTCACCACTGCGAGTCTCAAAAAAATCGTTCAGAAACACTTTTATTCAGATCAATGCAATCTATATTCCATGCATTGTATAAGATGCTATACAGTCTTAAAAGAAATATGCTGGTTGCAATTCAGTCTCACAGAACAAAACCTTAATTTATGTGTTTACATGGAGGTGTGTTTGTTTACATGCCAATAAGCAACTTAGGTGCCAAAGTTGTAATTATAAAGAAAATTTAATCAAATGTAGGCAACAGAGACTAGATGATGTTTCAGGTAGCATGTGTCTGTTTTAGGGGACTGGAATGGTTTAAAGGTTGTCTTGACTTGCTCTGCAGTAACAGTAGTGAGATCTCAGTCATACGATACACTTGGACACCTGAGACACTTCAGTTTAGATATCGTAATTTGTAGATAGATCTCAATCACGTATCCAAAAAACAGGGTATAATCACCACATATTGGAATAACACAATAAAGGGGGCAGTTCTAAGGGCAGTAGGAGCAAAAACAGGTGCTGTGTTTGGGTGCTATTCCTCTCTTCCATAGTAATGCAATATGATTTTACCTGGAAACCCAAAAATTGGCTTTGGCTATATGAAACTCCAGGCTCATACAAAAAAGGAGGTAAAAGGGTCTTGGTGTGGTCTCCTACAAAGGCATGAACCTTTTATCAGGGGTGGCTTTACTTGGCAAAGTATCTAACACAGCTATGCTATTAAAGAAATTTTTTGTCATGTGATAAATGAGCTACTAGAGAGACTTCCTGTCCTTACACCCCTCTCTAACAGCACTGACCAGCTTAGTTCAACCTCAAGTGTATTAATAAAATAGAAACATAGGATTATAGAATATGGTGAATTGGAAGGGACCCATCAGGATCATGGAGTCCAACTCCTGGCCCTATGTAACATATCTGATGGCCAAGATGGGTGTCCAAATGCTTCTTGAACTCTGTCAGGCTGGTGCTGTGACCACTTCCCTGGGGGGCCTGTTCCAGTGCCCAAACACCCTCTGGGTTAAAAGCCTTTTCCTGATATTCAATCTAAACCTCCCCTGACAGCTTCATGCCATTTTCTTGGGTCCTGTCACTGGTCACCAAAGAGAAGAGATCAGTGCCTGTCCCTCCTCTTCCCCTCACAAGGAAATTGTAGACTGCAGTGACCTCTCCCCTCAGTCTCCTCCAGGCCGAACAGACCAAGTGACCTCAACAGCTCCTCACATGGCTTCACCTTCAATCCTTCACCAACCTCATGGCCCTCCTTTGGACACTCTCTAGTATCTGAATGTCTTTTTTATGTTGTGGCACCCAAAACTGCCCCCAGCACTCAAGGACTCAGGGTGAGGCTCCCCAGTGCAGAGCAGAGAGGGACAATCCCCTCCCTTGTCCAGGTGGCAATGCTGGGTCTGATGTGACCCAGGATAAGTTTGGCCCTCCTGGCTGCCAGGGCTGATTCAGATTCAACTTGCCATAGACCAGGACCCCCAGGTCACTTTCCACAGTGCTTGCTCCAGCCTCTCATTCCCTGGTCTGTACATGTAACCAGGGTTGCTCCATCCCAAGTGCAGAATCAGGCACTTGCCCTTGTTAAATTTCATGCACTTCCACAGCTTAATTCAGTTTAAAAAGAAGCAACAGTGGAAAACCAAGCATAGTTCATTTTAAACTTTACCGTAACAATACTCAAATTCACTTTTTCCTAGAACAAATACTAAGCAGAGTTTCCAAGAGCATTTTTTTGTTTTTGAGGAAGAAACACAGTTCCAAAGCAGACAGTGCTTTTTATCTCTGATTATCAGAAATGGATCCAAAACCCACAGGAAATATTCATTAATTACAAACAATAACCAACTTAGCACATCTGCACAATCTTTTTTATAGTTCAGCAGTGTTGAAAGGCTACATTTCCTTTTGTATTACTTTTTAGCCACTCCACTTTGAGACTGAACAAGTAGCATTACATATTTTTAACCACTGAGCTACTAGAGGAAACCTATCTGCATTTCCAAACAAAAAAAAAAAAATTGTATGATTTGCAGGCATGTGTACTAGTCCTTAATAAATCATTAAGTGTTAAGCCATTCTGCAAAGTGAATCAGGCAGTTATTCCCAATGTTAAGGAGTATATATGAACTTTTATTCAAATAATGCAAATAAA
Source organism: Vidua macroura (assembly GCF_024509145.1). Lineage (NCBI taxonomy): Eukaryota > Metazoa > Chordata > Aves > Passeriformes > Viduidae > Vidua > Vidua macroura. The sequence continues at coordinate 49,647,721 of NC_071573.1, forward strand.
AATATCCTATATTCTGTTGATGATGTGTTTTTGCACTGGTGAGCAATTACATGAATGTTTCTACTGAAGTCATCCTGCCAACTTCAGCAATGAAGTGCTCAGCTAGATGAATAAGAGACAGACTCTGTAATTTAATTTTCCTTTCTTTTTTTACATAATAGAAGTAAAACCTGTTGGCTAATTGTCTAGCAAACACTCCTATGATGAAAATTAACTATATAAGCAGTTAGATACCAAAAGTGATAAATTTTGTCAAATCAAAGCATTTTTTGAAATCCTAGGTGACTACCAAAGGAGGATTTAAAGAAAATGCCAACTCACATGTAATTGCAGTGGTACTATCTCTGTGCAACCATGCATATATTATGGCATTTAAGCAACGCTATCTCCCAAAATGAATAGCACTGAATGGCTTACAGGACACAGTGAAAAATAATTAATTCCCCTTTAAAACACCTTTTGCAAAAAATACTTGCTCCCTGGTTTAATTAAATTCATATAAATGTCAGTCTTTCCTTTTTATTTGTTCACATTATTTATTTAATGCTGAAATCTTTTATTTATATGGGTTGTGCAGGTAATTTATTTATAAGAGAGGTAATTTAACTGGACTAGCAGTGAATTGTGCATGAGATCACCTGTGTCCATAGAGAACTCAACTGCAGTGATTCAGATCCCATCAAAATGCAATCAGCCTTTGAGCTGTGACCTTAGTCATGGCACTTAGATTTTCCTTTTTATAAAGAGTTAAGAAGGTTCCAGTGCAGAGGACGCCACCACTTATACCATGTTCTCTAGATGTGTGTTGCCCATTTCTTGTTTGCAAGTTACAGGCGTTAACTCTCATCACTTACACTAGAAATTTTGGGCAAGAGGAACACATCTTACATGCAAACCCAAGAATTTATTGGCAGCTTAATTAGTCTTAATCTGATCTATTATTTTTTACCTAGCTGCAAAGATACTAAAATTTTATTACACATATAATATGGTATAAAATGTAGTATTGATGTAATGCATACATAGAATTATACACAATTCAAATTATATATATTCAAACTTTCATGATTTTGATGTTTTGTTGACCTTCTTAAGGTCAAAATTTGGTGGGGGACAGAAGGGGGGAAATGAAGGCATGCAGGGGAGAGAAGAAAAGAGAGAAAGGGAACCTGCAGTAACCCGGTCAGTAGACAAGTAGTGCTGCAAGCTAAAACAAATCTCCAGATAGGCCAAAATAGAGCCTAAGGGAAAATTTGTGGCTTATTACAAGCAAAAACGTCCTCAAATTTACTGGGCTACAAGGTTACATATGTCATTTGAAAAGACAAAAATAAACTTAGCTGGTAGTTTCTAGGACAGAAAAAAAAAATCAGTGAGAGATTTCTACAGCAAAAGTGCATCTGGAATCTACCTCTGAACATCATATGTGAGAGAAAGCTGACAGTAACATGCTTGAAGTTAAGCCCATTGTGGTTGAATTATGCATCTATCTAAGATCCAGGAAATTATGTAAGTCACCTACATACTGATACACATAAGTATGTATTTGTATGTCTAGTTGACTATATTATACTTCAGAGTAACAAGATGCACATGGATAATATTTTCAAGCCCATCCCAGTGTTTCCCCAGCCTTTTTGACCCATCTACTTAGCTGAAAAATACAACAGACCAAATTCCAAAGGAAAAACCTGAAAAAGGATTTTGAGCCTTAGCTTCAGAAGTCTCAAAGACAACTTGCTCTTCTGGTCTTCTATTTGCTCCCATACAGTCACCACAAAAGCAGTTCATTTCACTGCCACTTGAGTGACATATAAGATTTCATTGGGATGGTGCTGTGCAGGCCAAGAATTCAGACTCAATGATACTTGTGGGTCCTTTCCAGCTCAGCTCAGTCTGTGATTTTGTGATTCTACAGTGTGACAGGCAAAATTTTTCATGCAAAGCTTATCTCAATTGCTGCACATTGACACCATCATGTGATTTCTTCCATATACGAGTACTTCCTTCCTGCTGTTTTAACTACATTGCATCTTACATCCATATCTGTTTTCATTGTTTACTTATAAAATTTTAAAACAAGCCCACACTATGCTAGGTCTGTGATTAAAATATTTATAGATGTTCCATAGGTGTCATGAGACCCAAAAAAGGAAGCTGTGATTTGTATATCGACCAGGTTGCTAAGCAAAGAAGCATCTTTTCCTTTACAGACAGGATGACTGCAGGAGATTTAGAGAAGATGCAATCCTTCGAGAAAGGAAACTCACAGGTCATCAAGTAAGAATAACTAAGTTTCATGAAAGCTTTCTGTGTGAAAATAGGGGAGGTTTGGTTAAAAAAAAAAAAAAAAAAAAAAAGGAAGTGTTCACTGCGAAACCTCCAACTCATTACAGCATATTGTTCCTTACTTTATTCACAACACATGAAAGAATCAGTTTATTTTCACATGTGGTATTGCCCTTCATAATATAGGATTTCACTAAGAGTTGATCTTATAAAAAGTTAATAGGAAGCCAAAATTACTGAAAAGTCCTTCACATCCAAGACAGACATGTCTAGCAGGTTTCAGCTTCCAACCAAACTGTTGGTATGGCAACAAAAGATATTCATAGTTCAAAGACAGAATTGATAGTGTGAGATATATTGTGTATTCACTTTCAAAAATACATTTTGAAGCCTCTGTTATTTAATTAATTTTAAAGGCAAATCCTCTTCGGCATATATTTTCCAAGACAAATAGATCTGATAAAATTCTTTCAAAATATTATAATTAGTTGCCACTCCCTCAAAAAGCAGTAGGAAAAGTAATTGTTTACTGATCAGTCCCACATAATTTAAGTTGCTCATGTTTGTGAACAGTTTATATCTTTTTCTGCTTCTCTGTCTGGCACAGTTTCTGAAATTGCACTGCGGGGGATTCTGACATTAAAGTAACAACATATCAGGTGCAACAAAAACACTGATACCTTATAAGTGCAAGTATATAATTTCAAGTATATAATTTTCAATAATTTCAAAAACAAGAATGGTATTAATGAAAACCAGCCCTTACCTCAAAATAGTACCTTTTATAGGCTGACATGTAAAATCCTTTTTATATAATAAAGCAAGAGGCTCATCTATATGTTCTGAGATAAATGATACATAGGGCAGTCATCTTCAGGCTCCATTCATCTATCTAACTTAGTCATTCTGTCTTAAACATGCTGAACAACAAGATGTCAAAAATGTCATCAAAGCATAATTTAGGCCTCTGACACTGAGGAACATGGAGGATTTTATTTCTTATAGCTGTACCAAGAGCACATACTGACAGATGCTAGGAAGTTGTGCTCATTTTCACCATACAAAATTAAAAGACATTTCTGATGTTCTCCACATGTTGATCTTAGCCCACAGCATCCATCAGTCCTGAGCAGAGGACATCCATCACCCTGCTTAGTTGGAACTATATGTCCCACTTTTAATAATTTTCCAAAAGACTGGTACTACAAAGGTCCCTATCTTTTCTTGTTGATATATGAGCAGTTGGAAACATAAAATACCAAATACAACATTTGAGTTCTGCTAACAGAATGGCCAGACATTTAAATCTGTGAGGTGCACCTATAATGTATGCTGGTTAAAAAACTTCAGAATTGTCAACTACACCCCTTACTGAAGCAACTAAGCATTCGTGCACTGTTTTGGGTTTTTTCTACCGGAAGCTACTTTTACTTTTTGCAGTTGGATTATTAGAGCCATAAAAGGTAACCTTATGCACATGTAACCTCAAGAGGGCACATCACACTGTGCCCTCTCCAGCTTGTATTTGTCTAATGTGAAGTGTTCACAGCTAAGTCACTAAAGCATAGTAGATCAAACAGGCAGTGAGAATTTGCTTCGTAGGTTATTCTACTAATGGAAACACTCCAAGAAAACTGGCAAAAGATGTAGTTTATTGGCAAGATAACACAGTGTGTGAAGGCAATGCATCTTCAGAGAAAACAAACAAATCAACAACAGCCATTTCATCACTTTCTGAATTCATTAGCTCAAAGGAATTTAATTTCAATTCCTGTGCAGGCTCAGTATAGCAGAATGTGTGCATGTATGTATGTGTTCCACCAGCTTTCTGGTAGATTCACTTGGCACTACACTTTGCAATTCAGCCAAAAGCTTAACTAAAATTCTCTGACAAAAGATCTTTTTTCTTAAATCACATTTTAACTTTTTTATGCCATAGTGTACGGATACAATTTCTGAGCAGCCAAAGGTCATATATATTTATTTTGAACCAAATTTACTTTTGCCGAGTCTATTATTGTATTTGACTTCACTTTGTATCAGTCTGTATATAAAGCAGCCAATCTTCTTCAGATTTCAGAGGTCTTTAAATACTAACTATAAAAAAAAGAAAGAAATAGCTAACTTTTTGTAAGACTTGAAAGTGCTTTCAACAGTGTTCATTTGTTTGAGTGCAAATACAAAGATGGAAAGCTGAAGGAACAGTAAACTCCATGTGAAATGCTAATTCTCTAGCATTAAAGGACAATATCACTTTTATCTTTTCTTACATCCTCTTTACACCAGAACTCACTGTATTTTTCAAATCACTGTAATCAATATTTTTCCTACTGGATATTCATCACTAAGTTATTTGTACCAGTTTGTTTCAGTAACAAATTAATTCCAGAAGCACCACAACTAACAAAGCACTTATTGACTGTCTAGCTGCTTTCTGCATTTCTACACAGACCCCCAGTGAACAACCACAGAACATCAACTTGGTGCTTCCTTTCTTTAACCTCAGATTCAGCAGGAGTCCCTCTGGCCCCATCAATGCTGACTGCCTAAGAAGCAGAAGAGGTAACTTGAGTTTTTGTGGAGTTAAGAACACTGCTTTGGGGTTTCCCCTCTGCACAGATGTCAGCTGTGGTAAGACTGATACAAACTTTAATTCTGAAGATCTTTACTTGTCTACCAAATCTGTTTGAAATTGGCCAAAAGTCTGAATACTTATTCTTTTTTATACTTTTTTCTCATAGAGGCCAAGGTAAGGGAAAGTGAATTTTGACCAGATTCCTTCCCTTTCATATTCATTTTCCAAACTAAAATTTTAATAGCTAAGAACTCAGATGCTCAGCTCTTCCAGATTTAGCCTTGCCAATAGAAAGTGTGATTGTCCATAAAGCAAAAGTTATACTACATTATTAAAGAGTGCACTCAGAAGTTTTCTTCTTCCCTCCCCCTCTTATTTTTTTCCCTTGTGAAAGAGAATTGTGTGTTAAATTTAAAAGCATTCCAGCAAGAATGTGAAATAAGAAATTCAGCAAGCTTAAAAATGCAATCATTCTTGCTAATGAAATGTCTCAGATGCCTAAGCTTCCCCAGGACACAGCCAACTCCTATTAACATTATTATCAGCAATAATATTTAAAGACAACTGGATGATAGACATCTTTTCTTTTCGCATCTCTCACCATTATCCAGAATTGTAGCCTTCATTAGAATTTTTTTACATGGTATTTCTTATTACTGACTGATGGCACATTTCTTGCCAATACCAGATACTTCAATTCAATAGTTTTATATCTATACTATTTTCTTCAAAGCCACACGTTTTTCCTTTGATGAGAGGGAGTTTTTAATTAAACAAAAAATACCCATATAATGGCTCAAACTCTTAAACATTTATGTTAGAGACAGTCATCTCAATGCTTTGAAATAACTGCTTTTTAAAAAACTCAATAACCAGAAGAACTGGATAGTTTACAGAAAAAGTAATGAGATGTGAAGACTTCTGCTAGTACGTAGGTCCAGCCATACAACTTAAAAAATTACTGAGATCACCATATAATTGAGTGCCTGTTATTAAATGTTTACTAATGAGAATCCAGTTTCTCATGGAAAAAAGCAGTCCCACTGGAATATAAATGTACCTGACATTTTGTTTGGTATCACTATTCCAGAGACAAAGATAGTTGTCCTCTTTCATTTGGAGCACTGTGGTTTTGGGTGTTGCACTAGATCTGCTCAGCCTGTAAAGGATGTAGATTTCTGCTGATTTCCCTCTATTATATTATACAGAAACTTAAGTCCCTTTTTTTTCCCTGAAACAATTTCAAAAATTAGTGATATATTCCAGTTAGATAGCACACACTTGTCCCTTGTGATCTCCCTTATGTAACCAGAGTACCATTTGACTTTCAGCATATTTTTACCTCAGGACAACTGAGGGAAATATACATTCATAATCAGTAGTCCTACATAATACCTGGATACATAGATCTAATCTACAGAACAACAGCAAAGCATCAACACATTAATTCTCAAAACCTTCCCGTAGAGAAACAAAGACAAGAAAGCATTACAGTGTCCATATCACAGACTACAAAAAGACCAGGTATTTTCAGGGGTCATCTGCTCAGGAAAACAAAGTAGGAATAATAGTGATAAATGAGCATTTTCTTGCTATCAAGCTTTAGATAAAGATTACAATTTCTGTTCTTCAAGCTGAAAACAACATACACTCACCAGTCTGCACTCAGAAAAATTAGTCAAAGAGAAGTAGCAGCACAATCTGTACAACTCTGAGTTAAAAATTGGCCAATAACATAGCCCATGGCCTCATACAACTAGTCATTGAACATTATTGCTTCAAAGCATGCTGGAAAAAACAAAGAGCAGGTATTTCTGTTGATGGGAATAAGGATGAAATACACCACCTGTTTCTGTTCTCTTAGTAACACCTACTTCATGATTTTTGGTGACTCTAGATCTTCCAAAGTTCAGCTGTATTACAAATGTCAAAAGCAGTGATTCAAAAACATTCAGTACTAATTCAGCAGCAGCTGACCACAAACACAAAATCCAGGATTCAGATAGTTTGTCTCTGTTGTTAGTCTGATCTGAAATAATCAAATCAGACTTTTAACCTTTTAAGCAAGTACAAGCCATGGAGTGTGACCATACCCCAAAAAAACAGTCTCTAAAGAATATGTATTCTGAGACATTAAAAGGTTAAAAAAAAAGTAATTGCATATGTTGTCCACTAAGTGCTCTACCCTGCCATAAACAAAACACTTGCCTCACTGCAAGATATAAATATACTTTTTTTATGAATCTAACATGCATTTAGGCAGGCCTGATCATTGCCAGCAGCTGTTCCTGAAATTTGGTCAGCAAAGCATGCTAAATATTCATTACTTCACTATAGCCTACTATGATGAGTCTGTGTCTGTATCTCCAGCACAGCATTGCAATCCCTCCCTCACCACATACACTGAAACACCAAAGAGATTCTCTAGGCTCAGCAAGCTGTGCATCAGATCCTGCTTCTACCTGATGGTCTGGTGAAAAGGGAAGGCTAGGGAACAACTGATGCAGAATAATTGCAGCTGCAAAAGAAACTGATAGTTATGTAAGCCTCGGTGCTTGAGACTCTGACAAGCTCACTCCATTATTAGAACATGTTAATTAGCATATGCTCTCTGATTTTCTCTCTGCTCCTCTTCTTGGCACATAGGAAAAAGAACATGAAAATAAGTGTTACTTCACCTAATAAATTAACATGTACCCAGTGGGAAAGGCATTGTTTGGATACTTTTGGGTTGAGTAACTTCATAATACAAAAACCTTAGTCTAGCCTCATAGTGATGTTAAATAATCAACCAATAAGGATCTCGCATCAAATATCAATTGTAATGTGTTGATGAAGAGAGTTTTTAATTTTGCTATAACTGTGGAGCATGTCAGTTGGTAATCAACAAAGCGCTAAGCAAGATTTTCTTATTTGCCTTGAATTCCAAGAAAGAAGATATCTGATAAGAGACCAAGAAGGAAGAAGGTGGAAGAAAATTTAGTAGATGAGAACCTAGAGAAAAACCTTGTCCTTAGGGACAAGGGACAAGTTCAGCACTTCAGAAAACTCTCCTGCACCACTAAAATCCAGATTAGTGTGACACTGATTAATGGCAAAAGAAGGAATGAGAAGTGCTGGCTTCTCTTCTCAAGGCAGAAAAGAATTATTCAGAAGTATTTGTAAACTAGCCATACGTACCCACCAAATACATCTTTTGGCTCTAGCAGTGGAAAGGGGACTGTGCATTGTATCCTGCAGAGAAACCAAAAACAGGGACAGGAGACCTTCCCTGAGAGATGTGGGACCTGGAAAGACGCGACCTGGCACCTCAGCCACCGACACTTAAAGTGGCATTAGCAGATTTTATGCAGATGGAAGCCTGGAATATACAATTGACCATTGAGACAATTTTTCTATTAAAAATAGGAAACCAAAAGCCAATGTTCAGTGTTCTACAGATCTTAAATGGCAAAATTGGTAGCATTGAGGGACCCTTCAGAAACAGGTGCTGTTAACTACAGAGAGATGATGACAATGATAACATGCTGTCTTTGTTGGAAATATCACCCTTTGTTCCTCAAAACACAGGGCTGCTATTTAAATGTTAGTTGCAGCCAAGGTTCCGTTTCTCCCATATGTCAGAGCAGAAGATTACTTAATTACATACTTCTACAAAAGAAAATCACTGATTCACCACTGTCTCTGTTTTAAAATATATCCCCCATTCAGCCAGCTGTATCAATTGCATTAAATATTCCTAGTCTGAGTGCTGGTGTAAATTAAATGAACAATCTAATTTTGCAATACAAACAATAGATTCATGAAATTAGTCTTATTTGAAGTTGAAAAGTTAGAACTCTATTCTGCTTAATTTGCAATATGTATTTATACCAAACTGATTGTGGTTGTAAAGCCAAATTGCTGTTCTATTATCACAAATATGATACAGTCCTTAACTTCAGCATAGATTAAAACTCAATCATAAATCTAAATCCTGTTTTCTTTCTAGAATAGCCCAAAAAATCCCTCTGACACTCATTCCCTTTGAGAAACTTCAAATACTAATTTTTAGATTTTTTTTTTTAGTATAAAATACCTCACACTTAAAAGTACAAAATTTTTAATTGAAGAGAAGTTCAACACACTGCATCAGTAACAGGTTCTATGTCTACAGGCTGTCAAGCTTCAATAGAAATCTGGTTTACAACATGAGAGAAATTAGAGGTTTTGTGCCATTCAACAGAAACCACAAACCAAAAAGGAGTCCAGATGTATTAAAGCAGTTGCCCAAGGACCCAGAGATAGACCAAGCTCTCAAGAGATTCCCCTTCTTGAGGTTCTGTGACAACGAAAGAGCCTCCAGCACTGCTGGCCCCAGCTATGAACCAGCTTCCTGAATCACCATCCCAAAGTCAAGTAGTTGCCACACCAACAGTACCACAGAAGACTGGAGACAGCTTCAGGCCTTTCTCTCCCTAAAAAGGGAAGCCACAAGGACTCTTCAAGTTTAGTTAAAGAGCCTCATCTTCAACTAGTTTTCCAGGGACTGTCAAGTACAGCTCCACATCCTAGCGACACTAGTCCCATCTCACAACTGAATGGAAAGTTACCCAGAACAAAAATGCCTCAACATCACAAATCTACCTTCTTTTTTGTATGAGTAAGAAGTCTGAATTCTACTTCTAACAAAGAAATGCATGTAAATTACATAAGCATGTATTTCCCAACCTTAAATTTATTTTGTGAAGGCAATTTAAGAGCTAGGTAATAGGAAGTATACAACTAGAGAAATGGCAAGGAAGCACCTACTAAATGGTCCTTTCTCACCTCTGAATGTTTGGTTGGGTATTTTACTAACACATTTATCTGCTGGTTAACAAATATTTCTGTGTACAGACATGCCTTTGTCTTCTCTAAATATCACAAGCTTTTTTTGCTACCAGATAGGCTCCAGAAATTATAAGAGAAACTGTGGAGGTTCCATTAAAGATTAGTTCTTTGACCATGAGACAGCAAAGAAAGAATTTAAAGAAAATATTAAATATAGCATAGAGTGAATAAGATGCAACAGACTCTTAAAATAAGGAAATCACATATGCCAGCTATATGAAATATGTGGTTATAAAGACAGTAAAAATAAATATTAGAGCAAAACCATATTCTGTCTTGAAAAATCACAAATAGGTGGCCAATTTATTAGAACAAACTTATCTCAATTACACTGAATTCAGAAACAAAATTACAAATAACATCTTACTGCACCCCTAGACAAGGGCCAAGGCACAAATGCAGGTAAAAGAAGCACAAAAAATGCTCGTTTGCAATGTCTTCAGCACTTCATCACTGCTATAAAAGTATATCATTTTCCTCCATTACTATATCTGACATCATTTTATTCTATACAATGCTTATAAATACATCAGTTGGGTTTTTAATCAAGTTACTTCTTTGACCTTTATGACTGCAAGTCTCAGCTTGTTTCTGAATCTTCTTCCCTTCTGTGCTGTAGTCATCTTAATTAGCATGATTAGAGTCAAGCTGAAGATACATTGGCAATTCTTTGCCACCCTACTATATGTTACTCTGTGCTACTTTTGAAACTGTAATAGAATCTTACTGCTTACATTTTATACTGGTAAACTGCTACTTAGTAGTCCAGAATAAAATGTTAAATTATAAGAGCATACTATTGGAGTAATAATTTAAAACCAGAGCCTAATTCATATTTGCTGCCTTTTTAAAGCAAATCTATGCAGAACAAGAATGTTGTCCCTGCCCTTGTGTCAGATCCATCCCCATACAGGCCACCAATTGTTGGCATCAGTTCTTGGTACCAATCAACAGTGGATGGGAACTGACTGTCACTGTTACTTTATTACCTTACTGTAAAACTTTCATACCTTCTCTCTGTAAGTTCCCATGGGCAGCTTCTTACAACACTGACTCCTTTTCTTTCTCTTCCACGCAGCTGGCTGATTCCTTCCTGTCCCTATCAGAGCCACCTGACCCTTTCTGTCCTTAACAGCACATACTAACCCTTACTGTCCCTAGTACAAGCACCTGACCCTTACTCCTCACAGCAGCACAGCCAACTGACTCCAACTCTCCCTTCAACCCGCTAACCCACTCTTTTATAACACCCATCCTTACTGGACACAGCTGTGACCTATTAAAGGCAAGGCTGTTCCTACTCTTTGGTAATTAGTACAGCTGCAACTCCTCAGGGGTGAGATTGCCTTCAGCACTATCTCTATTCTCTCAAAATCCATCCTCCCACACCCTTGCCCATACAACCTCAGTAAGAAATGTGAGGACAAAAGTGGGAAGCCTATGTGGGAGGAACCACTAACATGTTCCAGAGGACTGAAGTATCCAAGACACAAAAAACCCTAAACCAGAAGGTGACCTACAGGTCTCATTTACTTTAACAGGGACCCCTCTTATTAACCAGGGTAAGATAAATGTCTCTTTAATGACAAAATTCTCTCAGCAACAGAAGGGATGGTGCCAGAACAGGATCATTTTCTGTCCTGAAAGGCAGAAGTATTTCATGAAAAACCTGCTAGTTTCTTTCCGTATAGATGCTTTCTGACCTCCTTACCTGATGCTGGAATTCCTGGACTTGTGCACAACTTTGCATATGTCTTATTCTTGTAGCCAATCAAGTAGGGGAGCAGGGAGACCAGGGGATGGACAGACAGAGAGGTGTCTTTAGAGGTCAACTTGGCCATGTATAGAGAGTTCAGCATGACTGCTCTCCTTGCTCTGGTACTGCAGGAAGATCCTAACCTTTAAAAGGAGCACTGTGAAGCTGGGCAAGCTCCTCTTTGGGTGTCTCCTCCTTTTGCTGGTAGAGCATTGCATACATCATGGAATTTCTGTGCTGCAATGCATATTTGCAGCTATTTTCTGGGGAGCTGTTTAGGGAGTGCTCATTCTGTGCTCTCATGGGTATATTTTTATGAGTGTTGATAAGAGAAGACAGCAGCTAAGCTGCATACCTTATACCCTCTCTCCTAAGGCCAGTCTCAGACAGAAGCTTTGTATTTTCACAGCACTGCTTCATGTTATTACAGAACACTTCCTTTTGGCATTTTGGACAGAAACATCATCTAGATAGCTTTGCCAAAGATCAATACTTTCCTTAAGGATAAAAGGAAAGCTGACATTACATAAGGATTTTGAAGCGAACTAATTCTATGGGGAGCCAAAAAGCCAGGTGATGGTTATCAGGAGCAGCATATTCCATGATGCTGAGAAGGCATGTAGCACTGTCCCATGCTCCTAAGGACGTGAGTCTACATAACTTACATTGCATTTGTGTAGGTCACAGAAGAAAAAAAAAAGGAGGCTTGTATTATTATCATTATCCATAAGAACAGGATGGCGTCTCAGACTAGTGAAAATCATGGTAGATTTTGATCTGCGGAGACACTATCAGCCAGGATTTCAAAAGCATAAGTAAAACTAAAAAAATGGATGAATATAATACATCTGCTGGAAATTACACTTGTGGGGAGATCAAAATTATTTACCAATTTGGAAATGATGGAGGGTTAAATGTTATGACAATTTATTTTGACATTTTCTAGAGGAAATAGTTTCAACATTTTCGAAATAGAGCATTCTGACTTTCTATTTTGAAATAACATATTTGTTTTGAAATTGACAGAAGATTGCTCTGGATTTAAGGAAAAATGTTTAGGTTGGCAAAGACTAAAATTCTTCTTACTGCTGAAAAAAGAAAACCAGCTATTAAGGTCATTAAAAGTGTTTTCAGGTTGTTATAAGCATTGCCTCCAGAATGTTTAGTTCAGCCACTAAACTTTCAAAAATATTATAAAATCAATCATTTGTACAGATCTTTGAAAAATCAGCAGGGAGAAAAGCAACTGGAGATGCATACCTTTCAAAGACCAAGGCCCTGAGGTTTGTTTTTCCTTGGCTATCACCCACTGCAGCATAAAATGACTTCATATGTAATAAACTCAAGAAAACAGATACATATAATTTGGAGCACTGCACAGCTGTTTTTCTGTCTGTACATCTGCCCCTATCATTTAGCTCTCCATATACTCCATAATGATCAGTAGACCTGACTCCTTCAAGAGGGATGCAAATCACTCCCCACCTCAAGGGGAGACTTCAGTTACACAGTAAGGCTCCTTCTGCTTCTCAGTCTGAAAATTTCTGGCAGTTTCATTTAAATGGATCCCTGAGCTTCATATTAAGTTACATATAGCATGTATTAAGTTACATATAGCATGACATACAGAAAATACAACAGTTGATGTCTTTTTATGTTAAATTCAATCTATACTTGGAGTGTCTCCACTATTTCAGCTTGCACTGTGCTGCAGATTTAGGCATTAACAATGCATGAAGTTTATTTTAGAGGCTGCCAGGAGCAGAGGGTTGGAGAATTTGGACAGATAAGAAGCAGGTATATGAAGGGCTGTTTTTTTAGGGATTCAAAGGGATTTGAGGTTAACACAAAAAGTAAATTTTAATCTGGTAGAAGACCTTCCAAGGAAACAGCCACATTCTTTACTGGAAACTTCAGTCTCAAAATCCTTGATTACAAGAAATTCTGACTATTACAAGGGGATCACAAATCCAGTTTTCTCTAATCCAAGGACTCTGTCTTAAGGAAAGCTTCAATTTCTAAAAGATGAAGAACTAGATTTGATAACACAACTTTTCATTGCCTCTAGCCAGGAAAAAGAGACTTTAGGTAGATCTCCATCACCTTGCAGCATCTGTTTCTGGAGCTCTGATGGAGAAATGAAAGCTTTTATCAGTGTGTCTATACGGTCTGAAAGAACGACAGCACTTGAATAAACACTTTCTTCCCCAGGCTCCCAGTCAACCTCTTTCCATTGTTATTAGGACTTGAGGAACAGCTGCTCCTGCTGATGCTGAACACCTCCACTTAAGCAGTGGGGCCATGACCTTCATGCAACATCAAAATAACATTTTTGTAAGCACACATAATTTATCTCCCTCTTCTGCTTGGTGTTTGGTCTTCCCTGTACATTCTTTCCTAAAATATTTTTATTCAGCTTTAATTATTACATTTGCATGAGTTGCAAACTCAGTTATGAGCCAAGGTTACCTCTCTTTGTATGGCATTTCACTGACCTAAAATATTGTCCTTTCCCCAAAGCATTTGTAGCATGCAGGACTTTAAAAACAGTGCATTTAGTTAGAAAATGACATGAGGACAAACTATGATGCTATGTCTAACATAAATGATGAAAATGAATCCAGGTAGACTCATGTTCCCTATTCCATTAAAAAGACTTGATTTAATTAAAAGTCAGCAGATGTAAAGTACAAAGACATTCTCTTATATTTAGACTAATACTGGGAACTCACAGGCACTGAGTTCTTCTCAAAGTTAATAACTTTGAAGTTCTAAACAACAGCACCTGGAATTTCTATACCAAGGATGAAAATTACAAGAAATGTCAATCATCTGGTTTGAAAACAAAATAGCAGACAACATTCTAGGCGATATATTGCTTCGCAGAGGAGAAAAAGAGTGGAAGTAAAAGATCTTCATTTGAATCACAGGCACTGAATGTTCACCACTGACAAACACAATACTAGAACATATGAATATTTCTCTTTTTTGCAGGTAAGATCTTCATATCAGGAAGATATTCTTATTTCACACTTGCTTTAAGAGCCCAGAGTGTCAATCATGATTCACAGCAGCATGAACACAGAATTCATGCCCCTGATATTTTACTGGAGAGGTTCAGTTCAGCAAAAGCATTCTTGTATGGAAGCCTGATGGGCTAGCAGACCACCACTTTTTCAGTTTGGAATCACAATTCTGCTTTTTCATGTATCTTAACATACCTCAGTCTAGATCAGAAAAAAATAATCATTGCCTGTAACCAAACCTCTATCACACTTCATCTCTGTCTTACATACAGACTTTTATAATTCATCCTCCCCCACGTCCACATTCTATTTGCCTTCCTATAATGGATGTTTTTCTTTCTTGCATTTTAGTGCCACCTCTTCTCCTTTCTTAGCCTTTTATCTTTCCTCCTTCCTAATTCTGCGTATATTTCTCTAAAACTGCAATTGTTACCCTGCTGGAATAGCTGGTTGTACAAATGCTTGAGATAAGTCTCCATATCTAAGAAGTTTTCCTATAATGGCAAACAGATAAAAGAAATCAGTCATACTTGGACATAGACCTCTCGAGAAACATTGTGCTCTACCATTTTCTATTTTGATTAAACTTAGAGACAATGGAGAGTGTCTTGTAAATCCTGCAAACTCCCCATTGCCATTCCAGGTTCATTTAAAATACGATGTAATCACCCTGCTGATACAATTCCTTTGAGATGCAAGCAGATTAACACCTCTAGTCTTGTACTCCAGGTGTTCCACTGGAAACCACTCTGAGCACTGGCCTTCACAGTGGTGCTTTCAACAGACTTCAGCATTTGGTTTGTTTGCTTGCATTATGTTACCTCATAGTGAGTCCCCACATGCACTCTATTTGCAACTCTGAGAATGATCAGCTGTCAACCTCCAAAGTCAGACCACTGGCCTAGTTTCTCTTCTTTATACCATTGCTTCTCCTCAGAACTTAGTTTTAAAATACCAGGGATAGCATACGAGTCCAGATTCAAGTCAATTACAGTATTTCAGGTCTGTAAAGGCAACAGTGGTTAATATGATAATACTCCATCTTGTGTTTCTAATGGCAATAATAATGCAAACTCCCATCAAGAACAGTTGAAAACAACAAAAGGACCAGTCTTACACAGTGCATAGCTACTTTTGAGGGGGAGAGCCTCTTTTTTTTGACTGCTTGTTGCACATCCACAAACAAAAAGAGAATACATCATTCCTCAATTGGTAGGTTTATTTAATTATTGTTTTAGATGTAGGGTGCTCATCTGCCTAACACAAAAGAAACAGATGATGCAAAAGAGCCATGAAATTAACCTGTTCCTCAAGCATCTCCTTTATATGAGTAAGATTTTCAAGAGCAAGTTTTGCTTATCTCCATTTCTGATTAAGGAAATGCTAAAACTCTTAATGACTTTTAAGAGAAAGGAAATTACACCAGTACTACAGACTATTTACTACACAAAATAGCAGGTGCTGGAAGGCTCAAGAAGGTCCAGACTCAGGTAAAGGGGGGAGAAAGAACAAGAAAGGATCGATGAAGATGCAAGGAACAAAATGAAGCATGCAAGGAACTGAAGAATGCAAGTTATATAACAATAAGGAAACAGCTAAAATTGTATATTCAGAGATACACCAAAGGAAGAGTAGAGAAAATGTATAGATTATAAATGGTAACTCAATGATATACCCTGTGAGGTGAGAAATAAGCAGAAATAATAACAGGAGTCACATTCTTATTTCTACATACAGAATTGCTTAAATCTGATGTATCATGCAGCTTTACTGATCCTCATGTTGACATGCAAGAGATGATTTTAAGCCTTGTCTTAGCAATGAAAAGAAGGAATTGAGTTTGATTCTGCAAAGCAGAAGAAAATAGCTCACTCTATTTCTATTAAACAACAGTAGTGTATTTTTTTTCTAGCTCTGACTTGCATTACATCCTTCCAGTATTACCCTCAAAGAGGGCCAGGAGGAAAAAAAACCCTTAAAACTGACTCCCCACAGAATGAATAAATACAACCAAATCACCAACATGGAAAATAACTGTATGAGCCCTAGGTATCAAAGCTTACCCACAAATAGCTCATAGTGAATAATGCATGTGGTTTAAAGTCAGTTAAAATAAGTGCCAGGTCACTTATCAGGCAGCAGTGAATTTGCAAGACTTTGAAGCAAAATTCTTCTTTTGATTCTCCCTCTCTGAGGTACAAATAACTAAACTAAGATGCAGGTAAGTAAAGACTGGAGTGTGAAATGTGGTCAAGAACTGGCCAGTTTTTTAGTCCTATAGCAGAACAGGCTGGTGGTGTTGAAAAGGCAATAGTGAAACATGAAAGAGCCAGCTCTGACTTTGTGAAACAAGTTCTTGATATCATTGGGTCCTAAAGCCCTACTATGCCTTGGAAACTTAAAGGATTTTTCTTGACTGAAAAATTCAGCAGAAAACCAACAGATTAAGAATCTATCAACATGGGCCGATTGCCTTTAGTCCGCTTTAATTTCTACTTTTGAGACATTATGAATTTGGCTGCCAGATTACAACACTTGCACGACCTAAAATTTTCACAGTGCATGTTCAAACAGATGCTTCAAGGCTAGCTTCTCTTCAGATGAATTCATCTCCTCAGACTGCTGAAAGTTGTGCACATTTTCCAGCTTTGGAAATGTACCAGGGTTCTCCAGCAAAGCTCATTAGGTTAAGGGCATTTTTAAAGGGAAGGGAAAAAATTAATGAAAAATGAGCAGTACATAAAAATATATGGCCTTTCTCCACAGCCTCATACCCTGCTCTTTATTTTACCTTCTCTGCTTAATGAGCCAAAGGTTTAAACAAGCACTAAGTTTCTGCACTGAAAGTGCAGCCAACTGATTAGTCACAGAAGCTCTAAAGCTTTTCATTCCCTCCTTTCCAGGATTTAGGAGGAAGGTGCTTAAATTGCAACATAAATTATTTTCCCCTTGGTGTGCTTGTGCCTGTCAAAATAAATGTTGTTTGTATGGGTACAGCTCAGGCAATTATCATTATCTTCAGTCAATAACTTAACCCTATTATCAATGTTTTTCTAGTGATCCAAAGACTGGAAGCATCACTAAGAGTTGACGATATATATTCCAATATTGCAAGAGGAAAGTCTATTTTTATACCAAAACATGTCAGGAAACAAGAAAGTAACTATTCTTAAATAATAATTCATAATAATTATTATGATTATTCCAGGTAAGATTCATCTTCAATTTCTGTTTTTCCTCTTAAAAAAAGGTGATTAATTTGCTGCTTAGAATTAAGAAAATAAACCTTATAAAAAAGAGTTTATATTTTGAGTGAGGATTTTGATCATTTTTTTTATCAGAACTTCTTTAAGTTTCAGTTCTATTTGCACACTAAAAGGAACTGAAAGTAAACTGTGGAGATTTGAAAGGTCACAGTATTAGGGACTTATTTTAACTGTTGTGAGAAAAACTTTGCTTTGGTTCTTAACCATTTATAAAGAACCTCAGCCTCACAGAGACGTGCCTGACAAAGTCTGGCCCTACATAAATTATGCAAAGACCCTTGAAATAACATAACTCAATATGATTCATTCACATAAAAGTACAACATCATTTTCCAGGTGAGCAGCAGCCATCCAGCTCCTGGTTTCTGCAGGGGCATGATAAAACATATACTGCCTAATAAATAATCCATGAAGACACAGTACTACTTAATAACTCAATTATCTCACATCCATATTAGTTCATAGACAACAAGCAGATCTTGAACTTTTGCATACTCTCAGAGTTGGAGAACTTTGTAGAAAACTTAAAGGTAAATTATTTTTGTCAGGGCTGGTCCTTCCTTGCATACACTTGGACATTACTAGCTTAGATAACTCTTCCTGCAGAACCCATGCCAAGAAAATTTGAAAACACAGAACCAAGTCTCTCCTATTCCAGAGACTTAAGCAAGTAAAAGATAGAATTCCTTTGCTTTGATAATCAATTGCATTACATCTTCAGAAGCATAAAAACACTAGTCCTTTACTTTCTCTCATTTATGGAATAGGTACATTAACGGCTACCATTAAACAGCGTATATTGCTTTAAAACACGTTTTCACACCCTGTTTGTCAAGCCAGCAAGCTTTCACATCACTTCAAAAAACTGAGTAAATATTTATTAAAACATCTTAATTTATAAATTGGAAGTTTAATAATCATTTACAAAAGCATTTACATCTCACCTACAACTTCTGTACATTTCATCCTCATTAGCGCTGAGTATATACACAGAAATATTGTATAGCGCTGAGTATATACACAGAAATAGCTAAGGGTTAATACATGTTTTTAAAACTAATTCTGGATGCCCATATGAAAGAGATTCAATTACATACAAAACCTCATTTAACTCACATCACATAGAAGAAGTTAAAAGACAAAACACCCCCATATTTAAAAATTTGCCCATTACAATACATAAATCCGACTTACCATAAAAATACGTATCCTTCTTGTATTTTTTTTGTCTCTGTAAAAGTGAGTATTGCTTTTTTTATTAAGACTCAAAACGCAGCTCTGCTCAAATATACTGCTATTTAATTGGCACTTAATATGCAATTGCCTTTTAACATGGATTGATGTTATTGTAGGCTAGAGAGTAAACAAAATGTGCTTGCTCAGTCTTCTTGCATCATGTAATTCTGTTTTCATCCCCACAGATTATAAATTCTTGTCATAGTAAATGGGTGATAGACTGCAACTACTAAATAAACCATGAATAAGGTATAAAATTTTCTAGGGACATGTTCTGAGGTTTCAGACTTTAAAGTTAGCAGTGGATCCCATTAAAAACCTTGAAAATGTTCAGGAAATGTTCTGATGTTGCCAGGTGGGACTATCTTAATTGACAATACAAATATCAATCTAACCAACTTTGGCTAGACTCTAAAAGTATTTGAAAAGTGATAACGACTTATTTCAGCATTTTACAGAATCTACCTCAATTTCAATCCAGGAGTTTGAATCCAAACCCAGCTAAACTTCTGATTATATCTAAACATTTATTTAAACACAGTCTTCCATTAACTTGGAGTGTCAACAACAAGAAAAACATTAAAAGTAGTCATTCTAAACACCTTTGGGCATGTAGGTACTAGGAAGAAAAAACAGCCCTCTTCCCAGAGCAAAATGCATGGAAAGTAAACCTTTGGGTCTCAAATTACTATTTTCCTTTTTATTTTCAGCATGCCAACTGTCTTGTCATCTCTACTTTGTACTTTCAAACCACCAAGTTTTACCACCCAGACTGTCCTCTCAAAGAACAGCACATGGAATATGAATGGTTTGGGTTCAATCACATACATTTGTCAGTGCTGGATTACTACCAGTTTTTCTTAACACACTCCCATTCATAGCAAGTTGGCATAAAACAGTATAATGAGTAACAGTCTACCATATCTACTATTTTTGTCAGTTTTATAAGGCCCAAAGCTATCCTAGATAATCTGTGCTAGATCATGGCAGAGTTTTTTCCCCCATTGACAACATATTGTTGGTTCTTACTGATTTCTTTGTAATCTCTTAAGTACTTAAAAATACCAATTTTTTTTCTTAATGGAATTAGACACATTGGCCCTGCAAAACATTTCAGCTGCTTTGGGAGAACATGGACATTTGTCATTGATTTTTCATAAATATTGGGCAGTCTATGTGATGAAGACATGGTTCATTGCAGAGCAGAGTACAGCATCTTTCTTCCAGCTAGTCAAATTTAAAAGAACATTCATATTCTCTGATGGTCATCTCCCTTATGAAAAATATTCCACTAACAGTAAAATATTCTCAGTCATTTGGTAAGTAATAAATGAGCCACTGGCACCAGGGACTCATCAGGGAGCAAGAAGTAGGCAGTCTCCTTAGCCACATATGTGAGGTGGTATTTGTGATACTATTACGTTATTTGTGGTGTCAGAACTGAATGAAAGAGAGATAGATAACATCATGCTTTTGGCAGTGCAAGCTATATCATCTGTAACCTTGGTCAGCAGCCAAATGCTCACCCAGCCACTTGCCAGCTACCCTACTGAATAGGACAAAGGTAGAAAACAAGGAGAAAAAAAAAATCTCACAAGTTAAAATGCAGAAAGGGAGGTTACCATTACAGGCAAGACACTCGACCTGGGGCAAATTAAAACAATTTCTTTCCAATTAAAATAGATTCAGAGAGAAACTTCTGTCACTTCCTTCTCCTGCTTCCTTTCCTACCAGAAAGGCCAGCTTCCTGACCAGATTTTTCCTTCTCCCTCACTAAATGATGTTATGGACCTGTCAATCTCTGCTACCTCTTTTTGACAGCTGAGATGATTATTGTGCATAGGGTTTGGGTGCCTGCCTTAGCCATGGTGTCCTCAAGTGCAGAGGCCTTCCTTCCTCTGCTGTGATGGAGCTGAAAAAGGCTCAGTAGTGTCAGTGCTAAGGAACCGATGGGTGTGATTGGGGTAGGCAAAGCATTCCTCTGTCAAATGCTGTACCAACTCACTGGGATTACATGTGTGTTCTGCCATAAAATCCCAGGCCTTGGAAGGTGATAACTGCCCTCAGTGTCTGCCAAAATCCTCCCACACACCCTGCTGCCCAGGGATTGACCACATCAGGTCACACTTCTCTGTCAACTCACCAACAAGCTGTTTACTCTTGCACTTGGATGCAATCAAGTTCCACCTATCCAGAAATATCAGATAATAGGACCAAACAGTTTACAGTGATAATGCTTTCTCAATATTTTAGAAAGTGTGAATTTAAATGCCAAAACCATTATTTATATTGGCTTTTGAATGGGGAGCAGTCATAAAAATAATTCCCCACAATATCTACTCTGAAAGCTCCATCATCCTATGCTAAATGAGTTTTATTAGATACACAGAAAGAACAGACTTGCCCTTCAAAATAGGTTGACAGTAGAGAATCCAACCATACCCTAACTGCTAAGCATTCAAACCTTAAGATCGCTCTACTTAAAACTTACAGTTCTACAACAGCCCATACAGCAACATTAATGGAGACTGTAAAGCACTAGAAAGCCTACAGAAGTAAAGCAATACCTATCCTTTCCAAAGGACTGTACTAAAAAACAGCATGTGCACTAATATAACCCTTCCTTTGTAAAGTTCCTCATACTTTTACACAAACCATTGAGTGTAGGAGTTTGAAAACAAATCATGAAAGAGCATTTCAATATCCAACTATCCATCTAAAAATTTCTCTTATCTAATGACATCAGAGCATCTCTTAAAACTGGTTATTTCATTTGTTTTTCATTTGCTTTCCATTACCCATACAGATGCTGAAAAGTAAGTTACACACCTTTTCTTGCATGATCTCAGGGGATATATAGGAAATTCATCAATCTCGCAAAACTCTCACAGAATCTAATTGATGCTTATTGAGTAATATAAAACCCAGTGCCCTGCGTAAACATGATTAGACAAATGAGATTGAGCATCTTCCTACATAATCTCTTCTCATCAAAACTAATTTTGGCTAAAAGAGCTACCACCTGAATTCCCTTAAGAGTACAGTTAAATTTTTGGCATAATCTTTGCCTTTGCTTACTCCAATTCTATTCTAATATTTTTTATACAAAAAGCCATGACCAAGTTCTGCCTTCTTTCCCTTTCATTATCAGTCCCTTTTAAAATTTGTCATCATCATTTTGTAGTTTAATAAATTTTCTCACTCATTCTCTGCTACATTTCAACACTATTGATTTCAGAATTTCTGCCATTCTGCCTCAGGCAGGATTGTAACCTCATCTATTGTACTGTTGTAATTCCAGCTCCCTCAGATTGAGAGAGAGGATCTCCCTTCTCACTAAAATAACAGACTCCCACTTCCAGTAGTAAAGGAAACTGAATTTAGGATTAAACAGAAGCCAAATTTAGTTCCTAGCTCTCTTTCTGATAGCATGAATTTAGTTAAGCTAAGCTGTTCATGTCTACTTTGATAAATAGCAATATTGAAGATGTAGCAGAAAGAGAGCTACTTAGCCAGGTGCTCCTTTGCAAAGGCTCCCTCTTTACAGTGAGTCAGAGCAGAGTATGGGTTTGATAAAATGTGGCTGATAATAAACCTGTGGGTAAACTAAAGGCTTTGTTTAGTTTACTATTAAAAAAAAAAAAATCTTGATGTCACATTCACTCTCGCTTCTCTCAATTAAAAGAATGTTCTTAAAAGGCTCATAGTTTTTTGCTTAGCTGGGTACGTGAACAAAAAAGACTGAATAGCACATCAAAGTAATGTTAATGTGTGCCTTAGTTCCTGTTTGTATATAGATGACCAAATTCATAGCACTGCAGTTCCACTGCAACTTACTTATTCACAAGTTTGCTAATTTGCCATTTTTTAAAATCACTTAATTAGGACAATTCAAAGAAAATTTCTTTTCTTTAGTTCTGCAAGCACATAACATATGCAAGCCCCATAATACGTTTTATTTCAACCAGCTGTCGTGCACAATCCAGACTATGCAAAGCAATAACCAGCCTGTATTACAATTGACAGAACCCACTCAGCCCTAAAAAGGTGTCTCCCATACTCAACTACCAGCATGAAGGAAGGGTATGTGAAAATCTACCTGAAAAATACATAGTGATTTCCAAAGTAATTACATTATTCAATTTAATAGGTAGGCATTTCTAACAAAAAGCTCAGAACTACACTGTTGGACACATTCTAAGAAAATCAACTGAAATGTATGGACCAGTGTTATGTTTGATAAGGGCTCAAAGTCTAAATTTAAAGCTTAAATTTTCCACATATCCAAGGAGCAGGGGAGTGGTCTAATAGGAGTGGTCTAATAGCAAACCAAGGTTTGTGGCTTAATGTAGGAGGTTTAATTTATTTGGTTCTCAGTATGATCAACATCAAGAGGGAGCACCTAAATCAGTGAACAATGAGACACTGCTATAGTGACAATACATGAAGAAAGCATAGCATTGCCCACAGCTTCAGGGTACTTACTAAAAGACTGGGAATGCTGTCACTGAGACTAATTTTATTATATTCAGTTTCTTCTAGTCACTGAAAACCCGTACATAAAATGTGTTACTCCCATTATTCATTTCAACTAATGCAAACTAAATGATGCACTTGAACCACACATACACAATCTGGAACACACCATTTTCAATACAGCCTTAGTCTTTGTTTCATTTTAGTGTTGACAGTTGTCCAAATGTGCTATATCTTTTCTTCATAACCTTCTGGAGATACTCTAGAACCTCAGCTTCAAATAGATAGCAAACAAGGACTGCAACAAAAAATTGATGAGAATGACTTAATGCTTTCAGTTTATTCCTTAGGCCAGAGTAGGTATCTGACTTGTGGAAATCATAACTTGTGGAAATCATAACTGTGGGTTTTGAGGAGCAATACAGTCAGGGGAAGCCAATACTACAGCACAGAGCAAAAGGAGAGGATCTCAGTCACAAACACAGACACAAAGGCTTTAGGGAAAAAATGGGACAAGAAGAAGACTGATAAGATCAGATGACAACAGAAACTAAGTAGGCATGGAAACAACTGACAAAGGCTTTGAAGGAATTAATTTAAACATTCCTTCAAGGAATGTTAAAATTACAAATAAAGAAACAGAGTAAATAGAAGGATTAAAGCAGACATTATCAATCCAACACAGAAGCCAGAAAATATCCATCCTCATCATTTGAGCAATGTTCATCAAGACAGAAAAATGGACCAAGACATTGCAGAAATCAAGGTGAAAGTCAAAGAAGCCTCAAAATAAGAATTACCACAAAAATGGAATTGTGGATAAAGTATGTGCTAGAGCTAAATTTACCATATTTCAGTGAATACCTACAAAGACAAATTCTAGTAGAGCAAAGCAACCATTCTCATTTTAATAAAAACAGCCTTTTTTCTGTCCAACACACATCTATCTGCACTGTTACTCTGGTGATATAAAAACACACATACATACTCATTTAGTCATCATCAAGTCTGATGTCTTATCAACCAAACAACCTGCATAATATCAGTGCCCCAGCTTTCAACAGCAAAGATCACAGTAAAGTGTACAACTGAGAATGCAAGGTTGTAATCATAAGACTGGAAAAAATTTCCAGTAATCAAAAACACTTGGTAATTGGAGTTTCAAATCATTAAAGGTCATCCTTACAAAAACACAAAATTTTGTCACGTGTCACAGATCACATACTGAAACCAGAATTCTTCACTCCCTACTTCAGGTCTAAAACTCTGTCCATGACACATTTCTCTAGAGTGTGCAAAAGCACAGAAATGGTAATGCCATATATCCATATAAAAGAGTTAGTAATTAACATTTAGTTCAGCAAAAGCTATCACCACTGATCAAGTTGGCACACAATTAAATATGGAAATCACCAGTAGCCTAATCTGCACAGTTCTGAAATCAAAGGCCTGCCTACAGGATGAGAGGGAGAGGAAAGGCAGAGAAAGCACACTCAGAGCCTTACCTTCCAATTAGCAGGAACTCCCCAAGCACTCCCAGGCGCCGCATGGCGATGAGGATGCCCCTGACTGTCATTCCCTCGCAGAAGCACACCACCACTCTAGCCTTGGGTAACCTCTCTCGCAGCTTGCGGAGCAGGCGATCAAAGCTCTTCTCGCCAGCGTTGCTGTAGATCTTGTCAGAGTGAGCAATGCAGAGACCCTCTTGGGCAGCCAACTCTTTGAAGGCTTCCATTCCACTTTCCCCATAATTTCCTGTCAAAAAAAAAAAAATTACATCATGCATTTAACCAATTGAACTGCGATGGGAAAGTTTCCCTCTCCAAAATCAAGCAGCATTAGCAGAAGGAAGAGCAAAAGAGATCCACCAAAGTGAACATGCTCAGAGTTCAGCAGAGCAACAGGATATCCATGTATCAGTAAGTCTTAATGTATGAAAAACTTGCAGTCACCAGTTCTGTTAACTTAACAACAGATAGTAAAGGGGATATTAAACAAGGAATGGATAGGTAGAAAAGGGAACAGATCAGATAGCAAGAGTGAAGTTTTATAAACATTTCTATGGCAAAACCCACAGCCGAGCTAATATAGAAAAACAGTAATAGGAAAGGGAAAAAAGGATTTAATTCCATGCTGTCTGTATAACATGCAGTCCATGTTCACAAAAGTGAACGAAAGATGGATGCACATTTAAAACACGCTGATCTGGTAACATTTTCAAAGTCACACTAATTTGACCAAGCAATGTTCATGACAGCTAAAATTTAAGCTTCATGATGTCTCTCATAGACTGGGAGACTTTCTAACTGAAAGAACTTCAGAAATAACCCTTTCCGAGACAAATATTTGAACTGTGTGGTCCAAACTATATATAAAAACTGATTCTCAAATTCACTTTATACATTCAGCAAGCCAAAACAACAGTTTTACAAAACTCAGAGTGCCTTCTGCTAGGGAAACAGGTGAAACCCACAGTTTTCTTTGAATATTTTATGCCTGACATAAGCACAGAACTTACAATGAACACCCATCACATAAGAGGAACAGATGGATTTTAAAAAACCCATATCTATTAACAGTAACAAGAAATGGATCAAAAAGAGAATCATTAATTTGATGTTATCCTTATCCATAATGTTTCTTTCATTTAATGAGGGGGTAAGATCAGATATACTGATCACTTCTAGACCCAAACTTTTTCAAGCAAGGAGTGATCGAAGAAGTCCTACTTCCCTGTTTCCACCAACTGTTTGAAACTCCTCAAAAGTATAGCAGTCAGAAAGAAAATACAGCAAGAGACAGTTCAGACACTCTGTATAAACTCATTAGAAATATGTGCATTTTTCCAAAAACATGGATCATTTGCCACAGATCAACACTATGCAGACACACTATGATAGTCATTGTCATTCTAAGTTGCAGACAAATCTGTCAAACACAAAACTGAAGTTCCCCAGCCCTTTGCACTGAACTGCCCTAGTTTCTCATAAATTTCAAGTGCAGCAGAATGGCCTCTTTTCTAGTCTGTGACTCAACATCACATTCAGCAATCAGGTCAATTCTGCTTTTTTTTCTGGGAGTGAGAGGTACACCAGAGCAGCAGTCCTGCATGAGTGTGGGGAGGAGAGATCTGTGCCTGGTGGGAACTCACCACCAAGCAGCCCAATCCCACAACCCTGTACTTGGGTAAACACTATGGGGCCTTGTCATATGCTGAGAATGACCCAGATGGAGGCATTTCCAGGTATTTATAGGCCAGGACCTGCAGTCACCAAGGGACTTATTCCAAGACAGTACAGTTTGAGCTGTGCTGCTTTGACGACTTGCCTCAAGTCCCAGACTGAGGCAGGACAACCTCACCTCTGACTTGCTATTAGCAAGAACTTTATGCTTCAGAAGGATCTATTTCCCAAATTGATGTGGAACTTTGTTCAACAGAGACTCCTTTGAAACCAGTAGGGTTATTCTTAAAGTCTTACCTAAGGAGGGACAGGAGACTAAACTGAATCCTATTAGACGTTTAGGCAGTGCATATTAAAAAAATATATAGCAAGTTTCTTACCCAAACTTTAAGGAAGGGTTTTGTCATACATCAGTAAAGTACTAATTCTGCTGTAGCTCAAGTTAATGGTTGCAAGAAATGAAAAATTAAATCCATTTGGAATGATTTTTCTCAGCTTTAATTTTGATGAAATAACAATTATCTCAAACATAGTTAAAC
This sequence comes from Vidua macroura, assembly GCF_024509145.1. NCBI lineage: Eukaryota > Metazoa > Chordata > Aves > Passeriformes > Viduidae > Vidua > Vidua macroura. Next base: position 49,674,938 of record NC_071573.1, read on the forward strand.
CCGTACTAACAGTACAACAGCCTACCAAAACATATGCTAAGAGAAAGACTGGTGTCTATAAATTCAGTAAGTGTGACAGAGTTTAGAAGGGAAAAAGCTAATTAAGATCAAGAACAACATAAACACAATATGGAATAGGCAAAAAAACAAGGCAGGAAACCTGTAGCTCTAAAGGAAAGATTTCCAGTCCTTATATGAAAGTAGCATAACAGCTGTCCAGTAGCAGCACAAAGAAGTTTGGTGTTTGACTGGAGCTTGCTCAGCTCATAGGAGCATTACATAAAGTTGGTTTCTGCCACAGCCTGAGAAGAAACTTTGTGACCCTGGAGGTTCTCTTAAAATCTGTTTGCTATGCTCCCAGAGCAAGACAACATGCTGCACATCTTTCCCCTCCAGGGAAAAAGATCCGAGAGAAAAAGAATGTGTGACATGTTACATAGATTGTTCAATGCACTCAGCTACCGAGGTATGGACAATGTAAGGGCATATATGGAATAGAAAGCACCAGTTAATTCTGTGCAATAGCCAAGAACACAGCCATCTGTATCAGCTTGGCGGGTACATCCATTTCAATTCATACTCAGACAGCTGAGAGGGGAAACCTGTAATGAAAGAAATCTCTTTGTGATTGTAGTCAGTGAAGAGTTACATCAGGGCCCCAGGCTAAGACCTTTCTTCCTATGAAAGAGCCATTGAATAAAAGATCTAATCTTATCTGAAACTAACTTTTGCTACCAGGATCAGCCATGAAAGGCAAAATAATTATTATTGTGATTTCCTTTCTGACCTCTACCTGAGGTCAGAACTAGCTGAGACAGTAACATACTTTGAGCCCTAAAATTTGGTCTCAAACAGCCCATGCCGTTTTTTAACCTTCTTTAAGGTCTGTTCAATTTGTACCCTAATCAAAGGGTACAAATTTTTCCTTATATGCTTCATTCAGAGTCTGTACAGCATTATAAAGGTAAAATCTAAACCTATCATGACTGCAATTTTACCAAGAGAATTTTTATAACACTTTTCTTTCAGTGCCAAAGGAAGCTTTGCTTCACCACTGCAAAAATTCAAGATAAGGCCATTTCTGAAAGTGTCTGCATATCTAAAGATACTGCTGAGAGTTACATATAAGCGGCAATTATTCTCACTTATTGCACAACATGCCTTAAATATATCAAAAACATTAAGATGCTGTAGTAAAAATCAGAGATGTTATCTTGATCAACAGAAGACATACAAAAGAAGAAACTAACAAAAAAATTCAGCCTCATAAATTGCTCCTGTGAGCTAGTAAGTATTACATTTGTGCCACATCTATATTGAAACTAGTACTGTTTGGTTGTATTAACACTTTAGTAGTGGAGGGAGCAGAACCCATGAGCTCCATCTAAAAGGTTTATGTTTGGTTTTTTTATTACTGCTGTTTGGCAAATTTGTCCCCATTCTCTTTATCAGGAAAATAATTTGTTTTTTGTTTATGGAATGGAGCAGAAACAGCTCAGCAGTGAGGTTCTTATGAGAATCCTGGAGACTGCTTTCTTAAGGGACACATAGAATGTCTGTGTGGATCTTCCCAAGCCATGTAACAGTGTGTTGTGTTTTCAGGGGGCTTAAAAACAAAACAATGTGTCCCACCTAATCTCTACCTTTGAATGAAATCAGCCATTGATTTATTAGGGGCAATAGGATAAGGAACTATTCATATCTGAGCTGCACAGAACATTTCCTTGAAATATAGGTTAATTGCCATTAAAAAAAAAAAATCTTAAAGACCATAATGCTGAAGAGAAAGACTGAGACTGTTAATTCTTGCTCGGCTTTAAGTGTTATTAGGAAATACCAACTACATTTTTAAGACCCATTTAGAGAAACACCTACAAAACTGACAAAACACTCAGCAGAGAATTCTGCCCGGAAGAATGCTCCAATGCAATTAGAATGACAAAAGGTAGGGAGCAGGAGTTACTTCACCCACCTCAGGCATGAGTAATCTCTTCAGGTGAGGTCACCAGTTGCTCACCACTAGGGGCTTAGTTGCTGCATTTATTCCTCTAAACCATGGCAACCACAACCTGGATGAGACTTGAACACACAAAAACTCCCATATACCCTGCAAGCACACCACAAAGGTAATGCACCAAATAAGAAAACTGCAAACTCCAGTTTAACTGCAGGGTGCTACAGAGGCAAGTCATATTGCAAGAAAGTTCTTCTTAGCAAGTGAGAAACTATTTTTTTTGTCCTCTTCTTTCCTCTCTTAACAATATGATCTGTTTTTTCACCTCTCCCAGACTTGTAAATACCTTGCTGGAGGTATGAAGTCTGTTTCATTGTTCATTATTGATTCACTGCAAGACATCTCTTTTACTCAACTAATTAACTACTTTTTGGCAGAGAAAATAAGATGAGAACAAGAGGACTGCATGACATACCAGGAAGTAACTTTTTAAAATCTTCGCTGCTGCAAAGGCAAATTATTTGGGAAGAGCAGAGCAAGGACATGATCTGATTGTCAAGTTAGTCCCTGACATACTGCAATAAGTGATTTGTAAAAACTAGTGATAATATTAGATAAGATAATAACTATAGAGTTGTCAAATACAAATCTGAAAAGACGGGAAAATTTTGGACCACTGAACATAAAAAGAAGGCAGAAAGAGCATCAGTTTTAGCTCTTATAATATGGTATGCCACAGGGCATCTTTGAGTAGGGTCAGTAACCATGAAAAAAATTGAGTTCTCTACTTTTCATGTATTTGTTACAAGTACCATATTAAATGGTACTTGTGTCTAGTGTCATGTGTCTAGTGTTAGTTGATTACAAATTTAAAAATTTCAGCCATCAGATTTAAGCTAGTATGTTAGTAACAGGTTGGGAGCACATATAGAATCAACTAACTAATCTGACATGACAAGTAGTCACTTTCTAAGCTGTAATAATTAAACCACTCACATCAATTTGTCCACACCTTCAACTGGGAGAGTTACAAATAAAAGTCAAAATCCATATTTATTCCCTGAAGGCACCAGACTGACAAAAAAACCAGAAAAGTTGTAGAAATGGATCTGCCAGTGTATGTTATTGTGGTCTATCCCAAACATAAATGCTATGTTCATAGCAAGCAGCCCTGCTAGCACACAGTTTCCAGGGCCATCAAACTAACACCATGCAGCCTCTGCCAGACTTTTTATCACTGGAAAAAGGGCAAGGATTCAACACTGCCATGTTTCCCCAGAATATCTTTTTCAAGGCTATCCCACTGATGTCAGGAGGTGCTATGTTTTACCAGTTATAAGTTATTCCAAATAAGAATTGGTTTTTTTCTTTTTCAGTGAAGTCTCTACACCTAATGTTGACTTTGCTATCTAAAGCCCTTTACCACACAATTTCTTTTCAGAGTTCAGATAGAAAATTAGATTGAGAAAGCTTCCTTTGCTCAGTAAATTTCACCTCAGGGGTTTTTAAGGGACAACTTCAAAGAAGGTAGTCTATGAGAGTACTTCACAAACCCTAAAGTACTGGCTACTTTATAATAAGTAGAATTCTGAGTGGATGTGGGCACTGATTCTGTTACCAGTCAGGACAAAACAGCAGAGAAAACATCAAAATTACAAACCTCACTTGACCTAAATCTCAGTAAAACTGCAAAGTTTAAAGGAAAGCCTCTACCACTTATTTCATTCTGAGTGGTTTACAGAGAAAGGAACAACCCAAAACCTGCTTTATAAAGAATGCTGAAGCAGCTATTTGAATTTCTCTAAGTACAAAGGCTTTGAAGAGAGAAACAAGTCCTGTAAACATTGGCCTCCAAGGACAGTTTAATACAGGTTGAACTACACACTGTCAGGGTTCATCCCCATACAGGCCACCAATTGTTGGCATCAGTGCTTGGCACTGGTGAACAGCAGATGAGAACTGTCACTGTTAGTTTATTATCTTACTGCAAAACTTTCACACCTTCTCTCTGTGAGTTCTCATGGGCAGCTCCTCACAGCACTGACTCTTTCTTCTACACAGTTGGCTGACTCCTTCTTGCCCCTATCACAACCACCTGACCCTTTCAGCACATACTAAGCCTGCCTGTCCTTAGCACAGCCATCTGACTCCAACCCTCTAACTCTCCTCTTAACTAGCTGACTCACTCTTTTATAACACCCATCCTTATTGGACACAGCTGTGACCTATTAAAGGCAAGGCTGTTCCTACTCTTTGGTAATTAGTACAGCTGCAACTCCTCAAGGGCGAGATTGCCTTCAGCACTATCTCTATTCTCCTACAGTCCATCCTCCCACAACTCACTAGAGGTTTTCCCCTCCCCTGAAGATCAGCTGGAATGGTTACTGCTTCCTACCACTTACCCAGCTTCTCCAGTTCTAAAGTTGCTTTTAGCCTGCTACCACGCATCAGTATCAAAGTCCTCCATCATCTTGCCTTCCAGACCAACCCATGGCTCTCTGGAAGTCAGTGTTTCCCTTACATTTCCCTAAATGTTTATCTTTGACATTGTCAAAAGGACTTTGTATTGAATGGAGACCTTACCATCCTTTAGCTATGGAGAAGAAAACTCATTATTAGAAATTGAAACTACACTGCAAGCACTCTGTCTTCATTTAAGCTTAGGAAAGTTTCCTGGATTCTTTCCAAGCAACTGCACTCTAGCCTTACAAAGGCCAGAAGGATATGTTAAATGAATGAACTGAGTCATCTTTAGTACACTACAGATCTCAGCCATCTGTGCTTACAGCCTGTTTTCTTCAGGCCTTTCTAGAAAAGCAGAAAGTGAGCTGTTAAGGCCAGACTGTCTTTTTTTTCATTTCTTAGTGTTAACCAAAATTGAGTACAAGGGATTTTTAAAAAAAAAAAACTGAAATGCTGAATTAGATGATTACTACATCCATTAAACAATACACTATGCCTTACATAATTAGAGAAATGAGATTATATTTCAAATAAGAAAAGTCACTTCAAATAAGTGAAAACTTCAAATAAGAAAACTCAATAATTTTATTAAATGCTATTTTGCTTCTTGTCATTAATGACAAAGTAAGTACATTTTGCCAATAGCTCACCACAGTGATGTGTTACCTCGGTAAACAAGACACAGAAAAAGGTACAATTCTGTCACTCAGTAAAGTGGTTATATTTAAGCCTTCATCCTGAAAGCAGCAGGTGCAATATCTTGAACAGCTACTTGATATTCTTGTCAGAAATACAGCCACAGGTGAAGTCAGCCTGAAGTAATGAGACTACTAATGCTACATGACACTTCCGTAATAAGACAAATGCCAAAATGTGGTATCATGCTGTTTTTTCCCTAAATGCATTCAAAGCATACACCCAGTGATTATTTATTATGTATCTATCAAGGAGTTTGAGAGGTTTATATTCTAATGAAGCTATTTCAGCTCCAAACCTAGCTGACACACTACTTGTAACAAATTTGCTTGTTGAACTTCATTTTTCTGCTCATGACTTATTAGCAAGGGGACTTCAGTTCTCTTCAGAAAATATTAAAATTTATCTACTAATTCCTAGAATTAACTGTTGGTTGGTTCTCTTGGTTGGCATTGGTAGAAAAAAGTCGTGCTCTTTTTTGTGTGTGTTTCTTGATGAGTCTGGGGAAAGTAAACATAAAAATAAAGTTTCACCTGCTATAATAATCTCTTTTTGGTTTAAGCTTTCTGTGAATATTACACTTAGTAAAATCATTTACAAAAGTAGTTATAGCAAGGATACCCAGAAGTGACATCAAAGTAGGAGAACAATATTCCCTTTTTTTTAATATGAGCAGAAATTTCAAGAAGGAGGAAGGAAGCAAATTCGCAGTTCTGCTCATGCTTTGGCAGTTTTGCAATTACATTAGCTCACATTCAAGCACAATATTTAAAACCTTGAGCAATCAAAAATCATGAATACAATTACCCTATTATGAGGGTTTGAACATAAAGGAATTAATGAAAATTTCAAATCATATTTCTACTGGTTATCTGCTTTCTGAACCTGAGGACACATAGCAGTCAGTTTCTGACCTTTCCTTATAATTTTGAGAGTTACAGATGGCGATTTTATTTTAGTGACTCAAGATACTCACAAGTTATATGTTTTTATGGGCTGGCACTTAGAAGGCCAAACGTCATTAAATGCTCCATTAAGAGTCAGCAATACTATGACCAATTCCCAATAACCTGCACTATCAATGACTTCAGGAGGTGTCTGGAAAAGATATTCGAACTTGGGTTATTTTCTGAGGAGTATTTTGTACTCATTTTCTTATGAAAGAAAAGTTAGTGTTTGGACCTACTCCCACTGAAGTGAGATTTCAGTGGCAAAACTGTTGGATGTTTATTAAGTTTTAAGAGAGACAAATGAAGTATTAAATTTTATTCTTCATTAGCTGCTAACACACATCATTGAAAAAAAAATCCAAAAAGCTTCTGAATTACAACCCCAAAGCTAAAAGTTCCTGACCTTTAAGGCAATTTTAGCTTACATATAATTGTTAGACACTGATACATTCTGTTCATGTAAGTCACAGCTCTAGATGTGAATTATATTGCATCTGGAATAACATATAACTAATAAATCTTAGTCTTTTCTCTAAAAAACTATACCTAATCCTATTTATCCATCACAAGAGAAACTATATTATCTAATTGGAATAGAATCCTGCAGTTTTTGCAAACCAGAAGAGAAACTTTTTGATTTATGCTTTATCAAATCCCTGAATACTGTAGACTTATTATTCAGAAGAATATTATGTTATTTTTGAAATAATTGTGGTTTAAATTAAATATGTTTAAGAAAAACAGTGACTGCCTTGGTGTATATGTGTATTAAAGGTTTTGATGAAAATGAATATAATTTCAAAATATTACGTGAAATAAATCCAAAACAAAAAACAAATTCAAGTCTTGAGTTTGAAAGGTAATACAGTTGCGGAGAGATACTCATACCAGCATTTCCAATTGAGTTCATAACTGCAAGGATTGACACAATATAAATGTTTGAGTTACACAGTGTTAAATGTCATGTCTGCTGCTGAATGGTGAAACATTTGAAATATCTTTTCCCAAGGCTATCCTAGTATCTGCATGTGAAAAGGTAATTTAATGTTGGGAATACAGGCAGAGCTAGTACAGGAAAATAATGTAAAAGCTGAATTACCACAAGTAAAGAACAAATTAGTAGTTTACTTTACACAGCTCCCACAGAGGTAATATAAAAGAATGAACTCTGGAAGGGCAGTCTTGAGAGCTAGAAAAAAGTGGCCAAATGCAAGTAGGAGAAAGTGATAAGCTTGACCATGTGAGATAGTGAGATACTGCCCACAGGTCTGCACCTGTGCAGCTCTGCGAGGCTGCACCCCAGGGATGGCACCTTGGACAGGTTGAGTCCTCCCATACCCCCACCCATGTCCACATTCAGGAATGCTCTCAGGTCACCTCCTGTGCTCCAGGACCTAATGGGGGAGGCCTTAGGATTGGCAGGAGGCCCTTGCAGCACTCCTGATGCAGTTCTTAAAGCATCCTTGAGGAGATGAGGGCAATGCTGCTATACAGACCTATAAAATTGCTTGATGGAGGGAAAATGGAAGGACCTTTTGCCAGGCTAAGAAATAGGAAAAAAAAACAAATAATGGAGAAAGATGAAAATATTGGGGTTTTTCCCTAAATATTGCAGACTTTGAAGTTTTGCCTCCTCTACAGCTAGGGTTTACAGATAGATCCTGAGAAATGGCTTCTGGGTATTCACAAGTTGTACTGCCATCCAGAAGGTCCCAGCACCCTTCTGTTCTCAGCTCAAAACAACCTGAACCCAGGCATGCCATTTCATCATGGCTTCAGCTGCTCTGTCCTCAAATAAATGTTCCTGGTAAAATGCACTGAGGGCAAGGAGCAGCAGGCCCACAAAATACCTGCAGGTATTTTGACCTCAGTCAAAGGCCCACAAAATACCTGCAGGACCCTGCACGTACCAGGGAAGCTGGACAAGCCCTGCTTGCTCCCACCACCTTGTCTTTTCTCAAATTGTCCCTCTGAGGGCCAAAGCCCACAGATAAATTGGGCACTAGCAAAGCAGCCAAGGGGAGCTGGCACTGGTGCCATGCCCTGGGACAGGGCAGAGCAGCCACGCTGGCCATGGATGGGGCTGTGGCAGCCTGGCAGCTGAGCTGCCCTAGCTCCAGGAGAGGCTGAGGACAGGGCAGGCTCATCCGTCACACCAGCTCCTGGTTATTGGGAGGGGAAGCCAGGATGAGAAGGAGAAGGAGAGCAAGGGGAAGCACATGGCCACAGATGGAGCACTGGCAGGTGCGACAGGGAGAAGCGAGGCCGAGGCTGCGCATGCATTGAGCACATCCAAAAGCAGCAGCTACTGAGGGCAAGGCAGCTGTGCTTGTACAGCTGGCTGTGGACAAGCTTTCCAGGAACACTGTGTCAGCCACTGTCAAAGCAGGCTGTGAGGTGGCAGATTTGGGTGGCCTGCTGGCCTCAGCTTTGGCATCCTGCTGACATTGAAGAAGTAAAGCTTTTGGCCTTGACAGTGGCCAAAGGGTAGCATTGACATGGCTGGCTCTGATCTCAGATCTCAGAGCCAGGAAAAGTACAGCTGCAGCTGTGCAGATGTGATCTTCTTGACAAAAACATTATGGGGGACTCCTCAGCCATTCCATGTGGTTGCTCCAGCACTGGGAAACAGCACAGCCCCCTGTGTGCAAGGAATTTTGATGAAGGTATTCATCAAGGAGTGATTTTCAGTGTGTTCAATATTTCTGCCATGACTGAATCAATAAATGATTGACATAAAATGCCTCTTGGTCTTATGACAACATGTGTGGTAGGTCTGATCTGCACGCTAAAATATTCCATATATTTTTCAACAGCAACAAATCTATTTTTGACAAAGAAGAATATAGCAATTCAACAGATGTACTTCTACCACCAGGAGTGTCAGAAAATCTATCCCTAAAGTTCTGACTGGGTACCATGGGGGTATATAAGAGACTTAAAAATCATAATTGCCTTAAACACTATTAAGATCACCAAAGGACTTTGGGCAAACTGTATTAAGAGGCTGCTAACATCAAAGCCCACCATCTCAATATCACTGTCACCACCAGCCCACCCCAAATATGCCTCCTGCACTTGGGGAATTTGGACTGTGAGCTTACCTGATGGGAACTCGAGATAAAATGAAGGTCATGCTCTTGTTCAATTATCTCTGGTCTTAGGAGAAGTAAACAAGGCTGAAGGAGAAGAATGTATCCACAAGGAAAGCCAAGCTCAGCAGCTGTGCTGAAAATTAGCTTTGGCTGGGTTTGGGGCAGGCAGGCCACAGTCCACATACTCATTTGCTAAGGCCAGGTATTCACACTCTCTCTGCCAGCCAAGGGGGAGGAGAAGAGTTTTTGTGTGTATGATGGCAAAACCTTTGGTACAGAGGCTACAAGCCAGATAAGAAGCAGACCCTGCAGAGAATCTTCCCTCATACAAACTGGCTCAGTTGTAAAACTCCTCCAACCACTGGGAATGTCACATTCACACAGGACATTGACATGAGAGGCAAGTGTCTTCTTTTAAAAAGAGTCATAAACCATTAAAGACCACAGAAGCACTCCCCAGACTCATTCCTAAGGCCTTCCACAGATCCAGAGTGTGTTGTAAAAGGCAGTGTAAAAGTCCCCGGTGCAGAGGAGGTGCTTGGCATGTTCCCACAGATATCTGAATGCACTGTCTGTTTCATGGGACCCCCACCATCAAGAGGACCAGAAGAAGAGGACAAATGGGACACTGCTGGATCCACAAGGGTGGTGAATATCTTTCTACTTAATCTTCTCTCTATCACTTTTTTTCTTTCTCTCCCCCACCTTCCTTCTGCATTTCCTATTTCTTTCTCCCTCTCTCTCTGATCCAAAAGCACAAGACACTACAAATTCCATTTTGGCATTGTATAACCTAAGATCACTAACATGCCTCTGGTATGAAATAGCATAATGTTCTGTGACAAGATGTAAGCAAGAATGAGTGAGAACATACTGAATCTTTCAGATGTATAGAATGTTTTCAGGCCAAATATCATTGACTTCTTGTATCTAATCCAAATATAAATGAGTGAATTGGTGCTGATAGAAAACACATGTGAGATCAAAAAATAAACAATTTTTCAGTTTCTATTTTATTGGACACTTTATAATTCCCTTCTTTATTCCTTTCTTTTATTTTATTTTTCAGAGAAAAAAAATCACTTTCTCTTCAAATTAAAGTACTTACCAGTAACCTTCAGTAACACAAATTGGTATTAAGCAGAGGTGTTAGGTTGGCCAAGTGTTAAAAAAAAAGAAAACCAAAAGAATGGAGAGGGTCTTTATGATAGGAAGCTCATAAAAGTTTCATTAAAATGTTAAATAGATGGAGAGGAAAAATAGGTCTTCTTAGAGAAAAAAAATCAGCAGTGAAAAGGCTATTGCAAATTCTGTATACCACTGAGGTTTCACATAAACTCTTTCTTTCTCCAACAAAGCATTATTAAAATAAGGTCTGTTAGTATTTTATATAAGTCTCACATAATCTCCTCTCTTCCATAATATTTTTTAGATTTAATGATTGTTAGTACAGAACCAAGATTTCATCAAAATAGCATAGAAAATACTGATGCTTCCTGTGCTATTGTGGAAAGAAAATAATGATTCTTCTTAAGATGTAACTAAGAGATATACAAGTCACATGCTACTTTGATGGCACTGATACATCCCTTTTATTAATTGTAAATGTTTTCTTTCTTTTACATGCAATTGAATAGTTTGCTTGTATGGTTTTCATGCACTTGTCTTTTGAGGAGATGATCATGATTCTGTGATCTTACAGGATACCTTTAATGAAATGAGGTTTATCTTGCTCTATTTTGAAGAGCACTCTCTTGTTAGACTCTATAATTAAATTGAGTAAATTTAAAGGGTGATGTTTCTGTATGCAATTGTATAAAGACACAAACCCACAGCTGCTTGGAATAGGGAATTTTGGGGTATCTGTGAGTCTGCACTACATGAGAGCAGAGATGCTCAAGGACTGGGTAGATCCCACTTACATGATAGTGATTCCCCTAGAAGGTACAGAATGAATTAAGCTGATTCCTTTTCAGTAGTGTTTCTCTGTTTCTAAAATTATGGTATATTTTCACCATCTATGTATATTTTGAACATCTATGTGTTCATAAAATAGTGAACAGTATTTTTGTTGAAAATATGGTCTGAAGGCAATTTTTTTTTCTGTCTTCTTTGAGACTGTTTGAGCCTCAGAAGGTAATACTGAAATTAGCCACTGTTCGTTTCCTTTGGTATCATCAGGATCCAGCTCAAGACTTCCTGATTGCACAGATAAAACATAAATGGGGAAGGGAGGGAGAAAAGACTGTCAGTCTAAAACAATACACAAATTGTTGTCACAGATTTCAGCCTATTTCCTTCACGGATTCAATTTAAACCCATCTGGGATGCTTACCCAGGTAAGGAGATAAGAAACTCCTTCACATATGCAACATGAAGCAATTCCATGAGCAATGCATTGCAGCTCCTTCCAATGAATTGCAATCCCACATAGAGAGTGAAAGATGCCCCCAAAGGCTGTCTGGGCTGACTATTTGGGTAACACAATGGCCTCTCTCCCACTGTCACTGTGGCCCCTTCCCAGGTGCAGGGATGAGGGGAGGGTGTGAATGTGCTTTCTATGCATCTGGGAGGGTGAATACAAATGCAGAAGGCTGCTCTTGAAATGTCAGCCTGATGACAGGAATTACTGGCATAACTATGAGCAAGCCCTTTCCTGCAAAATCATTGGCAACAACAAACTTCAAAATTATGGACAGAATTTGTATTAGCTTAAACTACATTTGTTAGAATTTTCTACAGTCCTTCATCCTACATAACAACAACTGGGTTTCATATTTTATGTGTACGAGATCTTTTGTCTAAGATTAGCTTTTCCTCAAAAACATATCTCACATTGCTATGGTATTTCCAAATGAATTACAGTCTTATCCTATACCTCTGTCCAGATTTTAATATAATCAGAAAAGCATATGGTTATGCATATTAACATACTATGAGAAGGAGATGCATTAGGCAGACCTCAATTTTCAGCTTTGATAACTTGACTATTTATAAGCGGTTGGAAAACATGTTAAATGACAGAGTGAGGACAAAAAAGAACCTACTGTTTTGAGGAAGCAGATTTAACTTAATGAATCTAGGGTTACATGCATATACAAGTGCAAAAATAGAAGAAGGAGTTGGGCCTTATATTTCTGACAATTTTTAACATGCTGCTGCAACTTGATGCAGAGGGAGGCCAAAGGATGAAGGCTATGTAAGTTTGGAGATTTTAATAGATATCAGTAGCACTTATCTCATTTTTGCCTCTCTTGGTTCCAACATTCCTCTGTCTATTCCTTGGGTGTCTGTTGCCTGTACAGATGCAAGGGGACTGTATTTCCAACAGATACAGCAGTACAGCAAGGCCATGTTTAAAAGCACAAAGGCAAAGTTGACAAAACCCACTCATAGGCTTTTGGGAATGTAAAAGCTAAACCAATTATCTTACAAGATTAATTAAAAGAACCCTTAGTGTACAGAGTGGAAAAATCTAACAGCATAAGAAAAGCTCAGAAATTGTTACTAAACTCTGGCAAACTATAAAATACATCTTATTTATGTGAAAGAGCCAAGGCAATATTACCAAAGAATCAGAGAAGACAAATGGTCCTGCAAAAAAAGCTTTTGAAGCCTGATAAAGGTCAGCTGAAATGAAAGATATATCTTTCACTTCATCAAGACATAACTAAAAATGAAATGTATCCATTTTTCTGACTCCTGTATGGGCTATTCACTTAAGAGCTGGACTCAATCCTTGTGGGTGCCTTCCAACTCTGTGAATATTCTGTGATTCTGTGAAAAGGCTTTACTCTATAACAATAATAAAGACTGATGACTACTGGCATAGTATTTTTGCATAAGGATTTCCATTTTTACTTAAATAGTTTGTCTGCCCTAATCTTAGGTTAGTGCTTTCTGAGAAATTTCAAGCTCTTATTAAATTGAAAACAAACATTTCCATGGTGCCTCTTTAAAAGAAGTCTAAATTTATCTGGACTGAATATCTCCTGATTTTATTTTTCAAAAACAAAGGCTCAAGCAAATGACTGCTGAAAAATATGAGAGTTTCAGGCTTATACAATGCCTCTTAGAATTCTTACAGTATAGAATGACAGTATTTCCAAACTGCCTTATTGCATCTTCCTCAGCTAACAAAGTGGGCATATCAAACAAATAAGATATGCTAAAAACAAAATTAAGATATTAGACAGGAAACAAAATAGGATCTGATAAAAATAAAGTAAATCACCAGACCCTGCTAGGGCTAAGTTTAACTTCTTATTTAAAGATGATATTTGAAGATAGTATTTTTAATGCATTGTCTGACACTTTACTGCAATTATACAAAAAAGGAAAAAAAGGCAAACTTTATTTACTGAATTAACATACAGGAATCTTCTGAAATAATCTATTGCATAGCACTTTGCAGCCAAAGGAACTGTCTGTAATTATCCTTTTTGTCCTTTTTGTTCACTGAGATTTTTTATTTGTTCAGTTGTGGGGGGAAAGCAAACACTCTCAGAAAGACAACTGAGTAGAAGCTAGGTTCTCAGTAGTGCTGCGACCAAGTTTGGTAGCACGCTCCAAGTACACTTGCCCAGGGATAATGACCTCTCTTCATGTAAGCCTTAATTGACCTCTGAAGTAGTGCAGTGGTCTGGCAGCTTTGTGCCCTGTACTGCTTCCTAATATAGTTGTGGTTGATGCTTTCCTTGTAACCACTTTCACTCAGTGAACATTAGAGAAGCCTCACTGTAACATCTAAAGAAAAGCTCAGGAATGGCAGAGCTTTTATCTGGACTAAAAGCCTGGTGTGACAAGTTTCACTTGGCACTTCTCAGCCAAAGATTAGAGTTTAACTCAATAACCAGCAAACAATCAAGAGTAAAAATGACATCTAAAAAAACCTCTGCAATATCTTGTTGGAACACTCACTACCAGCCTTACTGTCAACCCTACAACCCAAAGAGAGCTGTAACTGAAGTTTTATAGGAAAGTGACTTGCAGAAGCTCCCCCCACAGTACTCAATCTTCTGCTAAGTCTCAGCAGCAGCTATAATAATGTCTGCATTTCCAATGAAAAAATCCAACCTGAGACATAAAAGGCTGTTAAAAACATCATATTTTAAAATGTTATCACACACATTGCCTGGGAAGAGAGGTTAGATGGGACAGTTTTCCTTGTCAATATTAATCAGATTAATTACTTCATTTTTTTTACAGTCAAAGAAGCTAATGATTTTGCTCTTTTTATAAGCATGTGTCTGCCTATAACAAAAAGTATTGATGATCAAAGATAAATGGATTTAAGACAAAAGAAATCCAAATCTGAATTATCTATTACATTGACATCATAGTGCTTGGAAGAAAAGTTGAAACATCACTTCCTGAATTGCATCCACTTTAGTCACATTTTGTTATAGATGTCAGCTCTGTCAGAATATCATTTATCTTAATGAATTAGTGCAAAATTTAGTACTTCACTTTTAAAGAAGAATAAGATTGTAATGGCATTTCAATTTTCCTTCCTTCATCCTCTTGTTAGCACTTGATAAATGCACTCTCACAAGCACTGCTGCTCATCTGACATGATGCCTGCAATCTCAATTTAACAAATCTGAAGAAAATGCAAAGGCAGAAAACTTTCTGGTTTTCTTAACATTTCTTGAGATTTCTGCAAACTATTTTTTTTCTTGACTACTTAGAGTAGATTAATAGGAACTTTTTCTCCCCTCCTAAACTATATTTTATTCTGAGTGGGTATTCATATTAACGGAGGTTGATGAACATAAAAGACATTGTCAATGAAAAACATCTGAAGCACTTTTGTATATTCATCTATGTATACAGAGCAAGAGACAGACAAGCTGGTTTTGTCTCTTACCAATGGGGTGCTGTGAAGTCTTTTTCTTAACCACAAATGAGCATTTTTCTTTATTTTCTCATAGAGTTATGTCTGAACACAACACTTGGAATAGACATTTCCCCTGAGAAAACTGCTGTGCTTACCATCCTTGAAAAACAAAATACCACTGCTCCTTCAATGCAAAACCCAACTGCAGGCACAACTAAAGGCACAACAATGACTCAAGTGCCAAATATTGACTGGGCAATGTTTCTGAGAGACGCCAGTAGAGATTTTCCATCTTCTGAGCACACAACACCACCAGTCATCTGGTACACAGGGAGCTCCGTAGCTGGAGCTGACTCAAAGTTAGTCAAAAGCATTAGCAGGTGGCAGGAGGGGCCCTAGGATATAGGGACAGGTGAAAGCTTTGGGGAAGCTGGTTGGTTGCTCCTGGCAGATCCTAAAATGTAGATCCTAAAACTGGGCAGCAAAGTTGGGCCTTCCTTTGCCTCTCCCAGTAATCCCTCCCAGCCACTTTCTTTGCTTAGATCTGAACTCTTACAGAAAAAAATGAAATTATGCCATGTGGCTGGTGATATTGCAGTCCAAAAGGTAAAAGAGAAGCTTTAGAAGCTGGGAACTTCAGAAAAGAAAGAAAAAAAGGAACAATGATGATAGGTCAGTGCTAAAAGGGATTCTGCAGAACAGAAAGAATCTTTTAGTAAGTTTTTATTTTCTATATTTTGGGAAAGAGACAGATAATGTATACATACCAGAAGATGGTGACGGTGTTGATGGTGATGATGAATGGTAATGTCCCTTCCCAACTCAGAATCAAGTGGCAGCTCCAAAAGGTCAGGCATTTTTAAATGGATGTGTTCAGATAACTTCTGACAGAAGTTGCTGACGAGCCTCTAAAATACTAGAAACTATTTTTGATAGCTTTTGGCAGTCATGAAGTGCCAGAGGTCTGCAACAAAGGCAGTGTTGTGCAATATTTAAAAGGATAAGTGAGTTAACCTGAGTAATTACAGGTCTGTCAGCCTGACATCCATTTTGGAAAAAATAACAGGTTATTTTGTCAGCTGACATGGAATTTGTGTACAAAAAATATTAAGGGAATGGGGCAGTGCAAGTGTTGCCAATCATTATGTGTATGTGGAAACTAGGTGTTTCCAATTCAGTTATCCAAATCATCTCTTATAATTGAATTTATAATCTTGGTTATAAAAAGTAATGTAATCAATGCAATACCATTCAATTTCCACAGGACATCTACCTTCATTTTGCATGACATTTTGGCTATGAGCCTGGAATGATAAGAATCAGTGCTGCAGACATAAAATAGATTAAAATCTGGCTGGTCGGTTTCAACATACACTTGCAGTAAAGGAACACTAATTGATTGGGTGCCTCTTTATTGTGTCCCATAAGGATCTGTCCTTAGATTTTACAAGTTAACATTAACCAGTGACCTGGAAAAACAAAAATACAAAAGCATTACCAATAATATTTGCAAATGATAGAAAGATTGGGAGACAGGTTACCGATGCAGTCTGATCTAGGTTAGTCAGTAGACTGGACAGAGACAAAGAAATATGCAGTTAAATACACACATCAATTTAAACTTTCAAGAACTAAAAACGCTGCACATGAAGAATATTGGAGTCCATCATGGGATGCAATTACTGGCATGGTAATTATAACAGATGATCCCTGAAGGTAATGCTGTGGCTAAAAAAATAGAATTGGATTTTAGTTATGTAAATAAGTGTGGTACTGTGGTAACAGAGATTATACTACCTTAGCTCTAATTCACAGTATTACAACTGCTTCTGCACTGATACCCAGCATTACAAGATAATGGGAAAATGGTGAAATCTCAAAGAGTAGCCATCAAGATCATGAAAGACAGAAGGATGTGACTTTAAGTGAGCTATACAAAAGCTGAGTCTCTTTCTCAAATTAAAAACAAACAAACAAACAAACTCCAAAGCAACATCCAAAAGTAAAGCATTAAGCAGGTTTTAATTGTAGAAGGAATTAAATTCTACAACAACATTTCAAGACAACCATTGGTATTAAGGAACTTACCAGGCTGGACTTCAAATTGAGTTTAGTGCACACATACAATTATACAATGTAAGGCATCCTTGAAGAAAATGTTTGGAGAATTATGTGATTTTTAAGTTGAACTTTGTCTTGGGAAACTTCTGCTCAAGTGGCACTAAGGCCAGACCTCTGTCTCTACTCTGTATTCCTAAAATAGACCTCCTATTTCAAAACAGTTAAAATTCTCATAACACCACAACTTCTACAACCCTTGGGAACATCTTAAAAATGTAGACCTTCTAAATGAAGCACATGAAATGTCATTTATCTGTAATATATTCCTATATCTCATCAGTACAGTTGGTCACACAGGTATCCAGGCTGCTTAAGCACAAAGCATGCAACATAGGAATTGTCCATAAGAGTGCTCTAGGCTGTAAATCAAGATTAAATAATTTTACACTTCTAAGTCCTTGAGTGGCTAGAGTTTGAAATGGTAATGCCATTATCTCTAAGGTATTAGTTGTGAAAGTTTCGGTGTGATGTTACAAACTCAATGAGGACTCTGCAGACATGAAAGTTGAAATCAAGCAGTTCAGCCTTTAGAGCACTCATCAGAAAAGTGAACAATATAGCTTCAATTTCAACCTGAGAGAGCAAGATAATACATCTTTCACATAGAAGAGTGGCTTAATCACTGAATAAGGTGCTTCTTGAGCTGGATTCTACTGGATCTGGCTGCAATGGAGTGAACTTTCCTCATAGCAGTTTGTATGGGCCGTGATTTGGATTTTCAGCTGTTTGGATTCACTCTTGTTTTACCTATTTTTCTCTCTTTGTCCCCTCAGTACAGAGTGGGGAGGAATGAGTGAGCAGCTGTGTTGGCTGCTGGTCAGGGTAACCCTCCACAGGGAATAACAAACACATTAAGAGTTCTTGCAAAATACAGCAGTGTCACATTTGACAGTAATGCTTCAAAACATGATATTCTCCTCTTCTCAGGGAAAAGTTGATCCATAACCTCTTCAGTTAGTGTAGTCAGTGAGATAACATTTATAATAAGAGCCCCTATCATGTGTCCTTTCTTAGCTCTTAAGAGTACCCCAGGATAAAACATTTTCTTAATGTTGAAATAATTTCAGTTGTCCTAAGCAATTGTACATAATAAATGCATGAATGAATCACTTATCTCTAAAGCCAAGGTGCAAACAATCACCATTTCAAGGCACATTCAGCAAAGGGAAAACATTTCTTGTTTTGTTGTGTTCTCTTCATTTTACTGTGACACATATTTAGATCCCTTTTTTCTACTGGGTCTACTCCTAATTGGCAGTGAGCAGAACTTCTTGCTACATACAGAACTTAAATGCTCTGAGTAAAATCAAAGTTGCAGAAATTAAGGGTAAAGCATCTGTGCTTGCAGGTATGCTCTACCCTGTCCCACTTTTTATTAAAATGCATGCTTTTCCTATTGGTGCTCCTGACTACAGTATAGAGAAAACCATTTTCCCCTTATTCTAAGTAACAATGGACTTTGTCACCACAAAGATCATTAGTAGCAGCATAAAGTTACCCCGAGATTTAAATTCAAATTCACATTACCATGGAGCAATTCTTTATCGAGATTAACACTTTTAGAATGTATCCCTGAAATCTTCCTACACAAAAGTAAGGCACACTGAAGAAATATTGTTTCTATTTGTAAGATGTACAGGCTTTCCCTCAGGTTCCATGTTTTATAACCCTCTTTTCTCATATACATGTAAAGTTTGCTTATATGCATGTATATTTGCCTTGAAATTGTATAATAATCAAAACCAAACTTCTTCCTACAGAAATCAGTGGTAAATCTTCAATGGACATCAATAACATCAAATTGAAAGTTAATTTTATTCTTATACTAAAATAATCCAGAGGAGGAAAAAGCCAATTATGATTTAATTGTAATGACTACATAGCTTTTTTTCAAATTCGTAGCCTGTCTGAAAATTAAGCTTGCAGGTCAGCTCAGGCATTTAGTTTTTTCAGTCTAGAGAAAATGCACTTGCTTTTGACTGAGGGTATGATCATACATTCTGTGTGGTTCAGAGATGCTTATGCCTTGTTTTCCAAGCTACAGAAATCTGGTGGATTATGTTAAAAACATGAAAAGAACAGCACTGGAGATGAGTGATTTTGCAGTACTTGTGTGCTTTTCCAGAAGGCACTACCTTTGGAAAGCAATAAAAAGCCAACTGAGCTTTTTAGAGATTGTTCTAAGTATCAGTATAGATTCTGAGATATAAGCCTGGGAGAGGGAGTTGTAGGAAAGACTAGGAGGCAACATACAGAAAGGTATTGGCTATGATTATTATGGGATGGGATGATGAGACCTGGAGTCGGAGGCAGACACAATTAGAAGATTCTTATAGGATATTTTCTTTTCTCTAAAGTGCTGATTCAGCAAAAGCAAATGATTCAACAAAAATCCTATCATATCAACAAATTTCCCCCCAAAACAAGGCAGCCTAGTGCCCTTTCATGGTTGCTTCCAGTCACCTTCTGCATGCTGCTGTTAGAAAATGAAACCTGCCTACTAAGAAATGCAGCACAGATAGGGCCTATTCTAAATATGATCTGTGTATTTTTTTAATTTCTGTTTCACAAAACATTGTGTGTTCCAAATTTTAAATTAGCATTTGTTGGAGGCTAGACAATTTAAATAGCACCCTTGGGAGTTAAAGTTTCTAGAAGTAGAAGAAGCCGGGCAACACCAAAAGAGCCATTAGCCTTTTACATCAAAAATCTTTGTGTGGCTGAGACACAGAAGTAGTTTCTTTCTTTTTCTGCTTTGTGTGTTATTTTCCTCATGTATTATGATGAAAGAGCTGCCTAAGCTTGAGAATTTAAGCACATACAAATTAACACTCTAAGATTATTCATTATAATGGAGAGAGGAAAAAAATCCAGGTGACATTTACCATAGTGTAATCCCGTATAACAAATGAGTAATTAAAGCAAAACAAACAAAATACTTAAAAATAAATCATAGCTTTTACATGGGTAAATACAATTAAGTTTCAACGTTCAGTTAGCTGCCTACTTACCTTGATCTTCTATTCATAAAATTAGAAAATAATTAGAAATTAGAAAGCAAACCTAATCAGTTTTTTCAGCACTTCACTTTAAATTAAGAAAGGCAGCAGCAACTAACTTTTCTTGTCTCTTCAAAACAGCACATGCAAAATCCTGCCTTTTTTCTCCAGTGGGTTGCAGCCTGTCTTCATTTAACCCACTCATCAATTTTAATAATCCCTTGATATGCACAGTTCTAAGGCTCTTTGGTTTTCCCCTAGACTAACCCACTGCAGAGTCCCTTACAAGGCTTATAAATGTCTGCTTTATCAGTAGAAAGCCTGTCTTTAATGTGAGATAAGCACAACCAGCCTCATCTTGTAAGGCACTGGGCACTGCTGTGATTCCAATCTACTCCCAGAAACTGTATTGTCTAAGTGTGTGGTTAGTTCTTGCCCTCCATAATCCAAGTGCCTGAAGTTAAGATAGCATTCACTTGCCATTTGGGATCAAGCAAGAGCATTCTGCACCTTACAGGATCATCACACAGTTATCATCATGGCTAAATTTCAGTCAATAGCTCCTATTGACTTCATTACAGTCAAACCATAGTTGTGAATACAGATGTTTTACCAGAAATTTGAAGACAATGTTATTATTCATGTGTCCTCAGGATATGAGCTATAAAAAGCAGTTATGTGACTCTGGATATTCATGGTACCAGTGCATTCCTGTTTCTCACTTCACAGACAACAACACTTCTGTGCCAAAGGTGGAATGCATTATTTCACATATATTTGGACTCAGTAGAAAAGTCAGAAGTACATGATGTGACAAGGACAAATGATTTTACAAATATGGCTATACTCTTAAGTTGTCTTGTAAAAGAACACTAAGATGTTCATTGCATGAAGGCATTGTGTTATGATATGTTCGTTGGGATCTGAAACAACCAGAAGATATTGATGTCCATATTATAAAATTAAAACAGATAATCAGAAATTCAGCACTGAATTAATTTCTAGAAAAACTGCTAGGTAAGAATGTTAATTAACCTAGCTATCAAGTTCTAGCTTTCTTTCATAGTGTTTTTCAATTCATTTACTTTGCATGGGCTGTCACATGAATTAAATCATTTTAGGTACAAAGCAGTATTCTAATTGGTGAGACCTCTGGAAAATGTCATTGCATCTTTTTAGAAAACTTGCAGTTTTCTTCAGTCAAAGGGGCCAACATCTGTGTCACAAGTAAGAGAATAAGTGAAATATAAATTCCACATGCAAATGGAAATTTCCCCCAAGCAAACAAAACCAGTAGGAACTGGGGTTCTGTACTCTAAGGGCAAAATGCATTACAGGAACCAATTGCTGATGAGAGGACAAATACTGACTTAAAATACCGCATGTAAACTGAAACAGTGGGCTTAATTTGACTGATGGGATTATTTTGTCCTGAGTTTCTCTTCCTCTACAATCAGTATCCACAGCACAGTATACTTTGGATGTTCCTAAGCAGCTGAATAAAAAAAAAAAAATTAAGATATTCTTCACATAAAACATTTTTCTCACCTCCTTACATAACTAAAACTGTTCACAAATGAACAAGATTTAATGAGAAAAGAATTGTCAGCTGTTATTACCTGTCTACTAGCACCTATCAAATTCCAGCCCATACATTTGCTCCAGATCCAGCTGTGCTGTGTCCAGTGACATGCATTTCAAATAAAACTGTTCTGGAATATCTGCAGCTAATTTTGATAAACATCAAAAGTTTGAACTTTCCTCAGTCATTTATCTCAGTGATTAATCACCAGCACAAGTGAAAACATTAGTCTTTTTCTAATTGGAATTTGTTGGCTTACCAGCAATCTGTGCTTGTTTGGCATTTAACCATTAGGATGCAGAGCCCTGTAGTTCCCAGGGCCTTTGTTTGCTTAGAGGAAAGGAAGCATTTTTGACACATAAAAAAAACCTCCTTTAAAAAAAACCAGACAGATTAAGCTGGTTTGGATTTCTGCTATTAAGCAATTTTTCCAGCCCTCAAATCATTCAGAGTTTTATCTCTGTCTCTTTTCAGTATTTTAATATTGATTTTTAAAAGTTGACAACAGAACTGAACAAATACCAAAATTAAAAGTAATAATCCTTAGATTTAGGTGAAGTTCCCACTTTCTCAAGGATGACATTAGCTTTTGGGTTGGGAATTTTTTATACATAATTCCTCTATAATCATAAAGTGTATTAGGACTTCTTTCAAGGACACAATTCTCCTATGTAAGCTCTATTTGATGGTCACCCTTGACTTGCTGAGATCAGTGTGCTGAGCTTAAATTTATGGGGCATCTGTTTTTCTGACATTGCACGGTGCTTTTTCAATAAAAATATTCTGTAATACTGATTCAGTGCCTGAAAAGAAATCTAAGATACTTGATCTGCACTTTCAATCTGTAACTACCAAGTGCATTTTCATCAGGGAATAAAATCAGGTTTGTTTGAGAAGAGCAATTCTTCATAGCATCACACTGATTTGTTTTAATTTAATTACAGGTTTTTGTCAGCTGAAGTCTGCATCACCATCTTACTATTATTCTGAGGGTTGCTGTCTTGGTAGCCAGAGCTGTCTGGCATAGCTCATTTGTCTTTTATGTTTGGATTTTTGGTATAACTCAATACTGTCCATTTTTGGCTGCTCTATAATATATTGAAATCAATATTTGTTGACTCACTTAACTTCACAGCACAGTCTCAATGCCACTTTTACTACATCCTTATTCTACCCTTTTTCAGAATGCCAGCATTGAGGGATATGACTAGGGCGTGGTTAGGGGCATATGTTTAATAGAGTATTGTTTATCTCTTTCCGAGTTTGGTGACAAATCCATAAGGAACTCCTGGAGAACCTTCCTGTCGTAACGACATTTCCAGGTTGGCACTATGTGGGAGGGAAGGAATTCTGCCTCTAGGTGACACACACTGACATCATGTCACTTAGTATGCCCAGACTGAGCTGTCAGATGATGGTGTCCTGGTCTAACTTGACAGGGGACAAAGAATGGTTTGAGTTGTGCAGGTATCCACCTGAAAGGGGAAGGTTAAGCCTATTTAACTGGAAATGCAGTGATACCTGAGAGCCACAATTGTAGTGCCTTGAGGGTGTAAGGGAACAAGAAAAGACTAAGTGACACCCAGTCTGCCAGGGCGACTGTCGGGGCTGCTGTCTGGCTCATTCTGCCTTCTCAAAATCTTCGACACTTTTGTTCCAGTGGAGCAGCTGTCCCAGCTCAGCATTTTGCTTCATATAGCTGACAGCTGTAGAGTTTTTAATCCAATGCTGAATGGGTTTATCCTCCCAGGAAATATGGCCTGGAAAATAAGGGAATCCTCCAAAAGAATACTGTCAGCCTGCCACTGTAACCCTTTATGAATAGTTCAATAGGATTTTTTCTTTCCAGTCTCTCAAATAATCCTACAGTTTCCCAGTGATCATAACACAGCATTTCTTAACAGTGCTACCAATATTCAATTTCACATATTTGCTGTTTTGGCAAGAGACTGAAATCTACTCTTGTGGAACTTGCAGTTAGGGAAATACATTCTCATTAGGAGGATCACTAATTTCAATATCCAGCATGAACTTCTACATGTGAAATTTCTATTTGCTGAAGCCTTTCCACAACACCACATGGGTAAGAAAGGCTTAAAAACAGTCTTCAAAGGTTTTCTCACTTCCTGGCAATTAATTGCAAATTTATCTTTTATATTCTACTCCACCTAGGAAAAGATATTCAATGTTCAATGGAGCGTGGCCAAACATTTTAAGAGAGTATTTATGAACACTTATTCACATTCCCAATAGTTGTCATTCGAGCAATATTCATGTCTGGCTCTTATTGCTGTTTTCCAGAATGGGTTTTGTTTGAATAAATGTCTGGGAAATTACTGGCTTGTGCAAACCCATCTGTATCCACAGATTAATAAGGATGAATGTTGCTGGTGAAACCACTACATTTAAGAAAATGAAGGCTTGTTCCTCAAACATTTTACAAAGAGAAGCAAGTGTTAAATTCACTGAGCAGTTTGAATGGGAAGAACTAGATTCAGCCTCCTTCTACTTGGAAGGAAAAAGTTATGTATCTCAATATCCTTTAATATCTATGCAAATTCAACAAACACAGTTTTGTTTTCACACAATTTTACACTACTCCCAATTAACTATGTCATACACCTAGATGTGGAATTCACAACCCCTGCAGATTTTTACAGCTTTCTGAGTATTGTCAGCTCAATAACCTGAAAAGACAACATCTGATGGCTATGCTGAGCTCCATTCAGGATCCACTGGAGTCCACAGGAGTCACCAATTAACTTCAATGAGCATTTGATAGGTGCCTCATTGCTACACTTGCTCTCTGCACCAGCACAGGACATGATTTTCTCTGCTTTGTCTGCCAGAACTGCCAAATGCCCATGCTTAAAATAATACTGTCAAATTTTCAGGGGACTTATAAATCATTGATGGCTGTTAATATAATTCAAATATCCTTTAAGAAATTCATTTGTTTATAAAAATATTCAAGAGAGATTATGAATGGAAATTGTTTGAACAAATCACACTGGGTTTTGGTAGACACAAGCCACTTAGGCAGTGGCTCAGCAAATGAGGAAACTGCTTGTGATGCACAATGCCCATGTCACAAAATGCTGTTAAGACACTCTGGCTCTGTAGGTAGCAGTGCCAGACTGTAGGTTAGATTATGGAAAATGAAGGTAAGCCTTACATACTGTGCATTGATTTCTTTTTCATGTGTTTCTTGTGTTACTCATTTGCTCATTGAACTCACAAAAGAAGAAGCAACTCTTGATTTAGTCTTAAGCCATATACAAATTGTTAAGACCTAACTATCCAAAAAGTGGTCTGCAATTGTGACTATACTTTAGTGATATTTTGACAGAAAAGAGCTACATGTGAAATAAAAAAATCAGTTAAAGTAATGTTTAATTCAAAGCAAAATAAATTATATCAAGATGAGAAAGCTATTTTCAAGGACATTAAAAGGAGTAGCCAAAAGAGTGAAATACTAAAAAATTACATAAAAACTAGTTAGGAATAGTCAGAGCCAAAGTTCTAAAAGGATTATAAAAGCTGGCATGATAAAGCAAAAAAGTAAATTTCCTAATGCTATTAAAACAAACAAAACAAAATAAATAAAATTAAAACAAATACTTTGAAAAGTCTAAGTTGTGTCCTAATGAGGGAAAGAAAAAAGAGTTTACCTTGACAATTGAAATACAAAACCAGAAAAAATCAAGATGAAACAATTCTGAGACATAAAGGCATAGAATCTAATAACCTACCATTCTTCAAATATTCAAGAAATGGGAAACTAGCCTGATATTCAATGATAGCCAATTATATAAAGAAAGCACTCAGGGAAGATAAAACCACAACAGAAAAGTTAAATTAATTCCCTCAGTCTGCACTGCCAGCAAAGGCAGATAGGAGAGTTCTCCCACAATGGTCATTCCTTATGTAGGATAGAAGTGAACCTTTGTCTCCGAGTGTCAATAGAACGTATTTTAGAACAAATCCAAATTCATAAGGTGGCCTTCAACAGATTTCCAATACCAGCTGACTTTCTATTGTGGTATTAATACCAGTTACAGGGGCCTTAGCACAAAAGCAAGCAGTAAAGTAGAAAAAGCAATTTTATCTTCTCACATATCAGTTTTCATTTTTAAATGAATTTATGGAGAGTAGAGAGGCATAGACGGTAATCCAATGAAAAACAGACATGATATTTCTGCAGACTTCAGATATTTCTTCACAAAGCTAAGTGGTAGGAACAATGACAAAACAGTATTAAGGTACAAATAAATAAATATGTCATATCAGGAAAAAATTAACATAACTTTTCAGAAAAACCCCCACATATCTCAGAAGCTAAATAGACTTCTTTTTTGGAGGAGGTAATCATATGAGTAATACTATAGAGTACTTAGGATATAAGAAAGCTTTTGATGAGGTCTCTTATTAAAGTCTCTGACAGAAATAGAGGTAACACAGGATACAACAGAAGGTCCTGGATTAATAATTGGTTAACAGATAGGAACCAAAATGTAGGAAATAAAATTTGTGCTAATAAAATAAGGGTAACACACAAGGATAACCCTGTGCACAATATTGGCCTCTGAAGTAAGCCTTGCCATTTATGAAGAAGATTTTGTGGTAATTTTAAGGTATTTTCTGACTACATTCATTCAGTGCATGGTGGTAATTAAAAAAGTAATGGACAACTGGAAGTTTATCAGGAAAGGTCTGAGAGCAATTCTGAAATTGTTACCTGACAAGGGAGTTTAACTATGGTGTACCCCCACCCTGAATACTGAATGTAGCTCTGCTTGCCCACATTTCATATTGGAATTAGAAGTACAGAATAATGATCAGGATTAACAAATGATGAATAGTTTTGTATGAACTTCTGAAGGTAATGCAGTTATCAAAGAATAGTTTTAAGGAAACATTTCGTCATACAAGATACAATTAATTTATAAGATTGAGGGAGAACTTCTTTACTGTGAGTGTTACTGAGCACTGGAACAGGCTGACCAGAAAGATTGTGGAATCTCCTCCCCAGGAGATATACAAAAGCCATTTGGACAAAATCATGAGTAACATGCTTTAGTGGACCCTACTTGAGCAGGGAGGTCAGATTAGATGACTTCCAGTGCTCTGTTCCAACCTTAACCATTCTGTGATTCTAGAGACCAAAGTATATATGATACAAAATGGATTGGACAAACTCCTAAAGGAAATATTAGTTGGTGGCTGGTAAGCCCTAGGGCTTGAGAACTTTCTACACACTGGAACTGTAGAGATGTGCTCTGTCCTGCTCTTGTTTCTTTTCATATTCAGCCTCTTTCTCAACAGCCAACTTTCTGGTGGCAAACCAGATTTAGAAATTGTTCTTTAAGATGTACATTAATAGTAATTACAGTAATAATAGTGTTTGAGAAAACACTATTGAAAAATTAGACTGCAAACCTGAGCTGGTTGCCCACTGGATGGCATTTGTCCTTTACACACCTCTCTCCAACCATCTCTGGTGATAACTCTTAGCATTCTTTAGACACCCACAGGTGAAAGTACAGTAATTTCAGGTGCAATCATGTCCAATCGATTCCTGGCCCTCCAGTTCAGGCTGCAGGCACATGTGTTAATTACTGCCATCTGTGACAGTGGCTTATGCAGCAAGCACTCCTGCCACCCAGAAGATAAACTGAAATCCCTGTGTTGCTTCGCATGGGTCAGGGAGCCCCAGTTAGTAATGGCTTTGATCAGCATTTTTCTGGGCTGCATGTGGCAGGTGCAATGCTTCTGGTCTCTCACTACAGTTACCAGATATATCAGGCCCCTAAAGAATCTTTCTCAGTGGGTGACACTGCTTTAGTTATATTATTTTACTCCATTTTACTTCATATTTTTAGCTTTTTTTTCTGTCTAAGAAACCTCAGTGCAAGCACCTCCATGTTATGAACCTAAGGTTCAAAGGTATATTTTAGAGGCATTTGGACGTAGCTTTTTGAGAAAGCTAAGGTCATTTAACATTTTAAAATGTCTTCAGTGAGACAAGAAGCCTGCAGGAGTTAACAAGGATTGTAGGACATAAAAAACTGATAGCAAGGACATAATGTAGAAAAAAATAAAGCACAAATGAACACATTGTGCTGACTGATAAATATGAACTCTAGCAATATTGCTGAGAAGGCAGGCACAGGAGTTTGATGAACCTTTTGAGCTGATATAACTCATGCAGCTGCCAGTTGTGTAGTTGAAAAGCTATACTATTTGTGAATTTAGGAGTAATGCAAGGAAATATATTTTCAAGAAGGAATCTTTCTTGATCGCTACAGTGTTTGTTACCAACCATAATTTTTCCAGTGTTAATCTATGAAAATTATTCTCCAAGCACCTTCTAATTAGTACAATTAATGGGACCCATACAATGTAGGGATACTCGTTTTGAAGCTAATTTCTGTTTTCCTTGGGATATATGCCTTTCCTTTTTTTTTTTTTTTTGGTGTCACAAAGCCTCTGAAGATGATTAGTGAAACAAGTTAAGCACAAAACAAAGTAGATTGAAATATGCATTTATGAGCACACAGCACAATTCATACCACTACATGAGCCTAACCTAATGCTCCTAATAAGACAATTTTTGTAATTGTTGGTATCTATAGAAACATTTGCACTCTCTAGAATTCCAAACATTTGAACTGGAATTCCTTATTTTGTTGTCTGACAATAATTTTATCAAAAAGTATTAATCATTGAGTGACACCATAGAATTAATAATAAAACATTGTCAGAAACACCTTTGAGAAATTAAACACAATTTTATGAAAATCATTCCTTTGAGCTATTTGATCAATATAGCCCCACTTATCTTTAAACAGAAGTGTTATCTTCCAGCATATCTAAAGCTACTTTAGTGGGTTCTACTGAATGAACTTACTTCTTGTGAAATTTGCAATAAAGTACAGGACATGCTCCTTTCCATCCTCTTTCCAACACATATAACCATGTTTATGGTTATCCATGTACACTGGATAGTGTGCAGCAGTCAGGTTATGAAAAATCATTGTGAAGATAATATACTTACCATCCACTTTGATCTGAAAGTCTTTACAATTGTGCCATCTGCTTCATCATGGTTCATTTTAAGCCTTATACTCAAGAAAAAGGAACAGCCTGGCAATACAAATCTGACAAAATTTAATCAAGTCCAGAAACATCTCACTGTTCTCTAGAATTAATTTCTAAACAGTACAAATTTGGTGCAATTATCTTAATCATTCCATTTCCAAAGTTGCTTCTGCAAAGTCTGCATGTTAATCTGTTGAAATGGAAATCTTGTTTATAAAGGGGTATTTGTACAATAAAGCGTAAGCATGGTCCATAAATTACAAACAGCATTCAAATGAATGCTCACATACATTTTATAAGGTTAACAGGTAGGCAATAATTGAAATGGAATCCAGGTACAGGTGCTAAGTATTTCTATTAGCTTATTCAGAAGTGGGGTACTGAAGAAGATGAGGTGATAAAAGGACTACTTACACCATCATCTCTCCTACACCATGTACAAGAGGAACAGGTAAAAGTGAGGGATTTGGTGGAGCCTTCACGCTGATCACTAGCCAGGGTGCAGATGTGTTGTGGGTTTTGGAAGTCAGTATAACCTACAGCGATCTCATAACCACTCTGCATTTTCTGGTGGCAACCCCAGAAAGTCATTTTCTCTGCCTTCAGCATGAAAGTAGCACAGCAGTGGTGCTTGCTGTGTCTTGTCTTGTTCTGGAGGTAGCCTGGGGACTCTTCCCCAGGAAAGGGAGAAAGTGTCCCCTGTAATTCTTCACAGTGTTACCAAAACACCAGTGGCTGCCTGGCCTAAGTTGAGAATACCTGACCCTGAGGTTATCTTGCTAAAGACCAGAATATCTTACTTGGAAAGTTACCCATGGTAAGTGTCCCTTCTGCCCTTATCACACTAAGGATTGTGCCCAATTTTAACCCATGTGCTTTTTGATGCCTTTGATTTCCATAGGAAGCTTTGGCTCAAAGTTCAGCATCCACTTATGTGCATTTCAAGATAAGAATGACTTTCAAGCCTAAAATCTGAGATATAGACATGCCAAGAACTCCAACACTGAATTATCTTTGAAGAAAACTTAAAAAAATAATAGCCTTGAAAATGCTTTGCAATTACTATATGGTCATACAGCCTTACACTGTCAGATGCACAGATTTGTTAAAGCATTTAATGACTGTTGCCCACTCTGGGAAAAAATTGACTCTCATGATGGGCAACTATGCTCAACTGAGGTACATAATAAAATAACTAAACCCCTTTCTTTCTTCTTTAATGTGGAGTTTTATATGTAAATTTTATT
This sequence comes from Vidua macroura, assembly GCF_024509145.1. Lineage (NCBI taxonomy): Eukaryota > Metazoa > Chordata > Aves > Passeriformes > Viduidae > Vidua > Vidua macroura. Next base: position 49,704,985 of record NC_071573.1, read on the forward strand.
CTAAAAGGAGCAATGTGTTTATGTGGACCTTTGAAAACAGATTTTATTGACTGAGAAGGTTTTACCCAGATAATGTTTATACTTCTTAATAAAACACCGTGTAAAAAAACCCAACAGGTCTGGCACATCTCCATGCAGCTTCGTGTACCAGAGTGTGGAGACTGAGTGTAGTTAAAAGTCATCATCACTAATTAATTATCATATTGGCACATGAAGAATAAATTTCCATGTCAAATGCAAACAACTTAAAGACATCATCCTATATGAATGACCTCTTTATGTTCATTCTTACGGCATGTATGGGCTTCATGTTAAGAAACTTGGGCAAGAAATTATGTGCAATTTATTTCTGATTATCATTAAAGTTATAATTGTGTACCCAGGTATTGGTTTCGGCATTCAGTCAACTTCAGTTAGGCTGCAGGAGCAGAGGAGCTGCATGGTTCAGGCTGGGAAAGGGCTCATCTGTCTGGGCAGTTTCCACGACTCTGCCCTGGGTCAGTGAGGACTGCAGAGTGTGGCTCACTGGCACAGGCGGTCAGTCAGCTCAGTGATCCCACTGCATCCCCTTGTGGCTGGGCGCCTACAAGAGCCGAGCATTGTCCATGCCCATGAGAACCAGAGGTCAGGTAGGAAGAAAACAGATTTTCTGCTCTGGAAAGGGGGCCAAACTGGATCATGGAAGGGGCTTCTTCACAGTGTCAACCTGTGCATTTCCTAGAAGCATGCCCCTTCCTCACAGTCTCTGCTGAAGAGATTCTCCAACCAGTGATGCCCTAGAATTCCTCCCAGCACATTTTGCAGCCCACCATAAAGACTGTGTAGAGGCCTATGAGTAATTGTGGAGGAGGAATGTTTCTGACTACACTTTATCCCCGTATTTCCAAACATAGCATGGATGGACAGCTCTGCTCAGACTATTATTCAGAGTGGCTTCGTGTTGTCTGCCAGGAATGATTTCACCTTTAACAACGCAGTGAATGCACAGGATTTGAAGCAACAGAAATGCAACAATTTACACCAATTTTAATGAATACTAACTTCACTTTAAATAGGAGGAAAAAAAAGTCTTTGGAATTTACCCAACAGCATTTGGGTGGGGTCAATAACTTGTCTTTCTGGAAAGAAATGCAAAAGCTGAAGCTTGTTACATAATTTCAGTGACTTTTTTTGCTTTAATTTAACAATAAAGGAATGACAGACACAGATTAATAACAAAAAAGCAAATCTGACTCTCAAGCTGCATGATCTGTGAAATTGTTTTGACTTTTCCTAAGAGGAGTGTTGCCCTGTGGGGTACCCCTATTTTCAAAAGTATCACTTCAGAAGTCTAAAAATATCTTGCAACAATTATTTTTCATCAGTCAGTAACATTCATAAAAATAGGTATCTAATTAAAATTTCTCAAAAGCAATGACTGAAGTTGCTGCTTATAATGAATTTTTTTTTAATGAACCTTCAGAGGGTGTTGTCTTTCCCAAAAGAGGTAACATGAGTGGGGCAGAGAGGCAGCCAGTCCCCTGAGGCAACTCTTCAGGCACAGTGAGTTAGCAGAGCACCTCAGAGTGCCTTGAAGGGAAAGATGGCTATTTAGATCAACAAAGAATTTACCCCTTTCATGTTTATTTGTCATCCTGGCCTTCCACAAGATCTAATCATATCTGTCAACAATAGAAAATCTTAATAGCTCATGTTGGAGTCTTGCTAGCAGCTCATTTTCTCATCTGACCAGGGCATAAATGAACTGCAAATGTCAGGTCATTGTTTCATGCTCTCACTTGTCCCCCAGCCCCCTCATATCGCAGCATTTTCTGGTTTTGGTGTCCAGATCAACCCAGTTCCTTTCAAAATGTTGCAAATATGTAACCCTTCCTGGAGATTCTTTTTTTTTTTTTTTTTTTAATCACAATATATGTTCTTACCTCATTTTACTTAGTCATCTCTGTGAGAATGAAAGGTGTGGAGTCAGCTCAGTAAGCACAGGGAATCATAAATCAAATCCATACAAGAGATGCACTCAGATAAACAGAATAGTTGCAAAGCTATAGCAATAACGTGGTCAGATTTGCAATTTTATACTTTGAAATCCCATTTTGAGGACTACAACTGGACTACAGAAATATCACAATAATATATCACAAGTTTATTTTCTATCAAATGCAATTACTGCTGCAATTTATGTTGGTCCATCTAGCCTGGCTATAAAACAATGTCTCCTCTTTAAAATAACGTTATTACTGCTATTTTTCTTTTGATATTTAAAATTAAGAAGACCTGTTGACTATGAACAGATTGTGCAGAGCGATAGCTTTGACTATTGCTCAAGCTGCAGACAAGACACGTGAGACTCTGCCCGCCCTTTCCCAGGGCACCAGGTTTTGCAGGGACTACCGGGACAGGGGAGGGATTTTCAGGTTTCTTTCCTCACTCTTCGCAGACCCAGGAAATCAGTTCACACGCAGTAAAGCCAGCAGCTAATCCGGGTGTCCCTGACGAGCCCTGATCCCGTTTTGTCAAACTCCCAGCGATAGCAGCAACCGAGCACATCAGCCCCACGGACCTGCCCCGGCCCAGCCGGAGGGGAGCAGCTGCCCGCCCCACATCCAGCTCCTCACATCGCAGCAGTTAACTTTTATTTACAAACACGCGAACCACTCTGTGTGGGAATGGGGACAGCGCCGGGACCGCCGGGGAGACGCCGGATCCCTTGCGGGCGTTCCTGCGCCGCCGAGCCCCGCTCCCGGTGCTCGCAGCCGGAGGGGCCCCTCCGCCCCCCGGAACGGCACTCCCGCACCGCGCCCCCCCCCTCCCCCCCCCGCTTCTCCACGTTCATCTCACGGTCCCCGCGGGTGGCAGCGGCCGGCGCTCTCCCGGGGAGGAGCCACACCCCCCGCCCGGGTCCGGCGGGTGACCCGGCACAGGCGCGTCCTTGCCGGAGCCGCCGCGGAGGGCGCAGCCCCGCAGGGGCCGGCCCGGGAAGGCGGGGGCTGCCCCATACCCACCTTCCGTGTGCACGGCGGAGACGTAGGTCCAGTTGTAACGCTTGACGATGTCAAGCATGGCCCTGGCCTGCAGCGTGTCGGAGGGGACCACCCTGAGGAAGTACTTGTACAGCGTTTTGTCGCTCAGGTCGATGCTGGTGGCAGAGTAGGCAATCTGGGGGATGTCGAAGAGCTGGAGCAGATTTTGGACTTGGATAGCAACTGAGCTGGAGCCGGGGCCGATGACCCCCGCAATGGGCTTTTTCACTCTGGTCTGGGGCTGAGTCTGCGAGTCGGAAATGCAGCGGGTGCCTCCGTCCCTGTCGTCCCTGATGGAGATGAGAGAGTCCCGTATGAACTCAATGCTCTGCTCCAGGGCCACGGACGAGTGCCAGCAGGAGTCTCGGATCTCACTGCCCAGGGTGATGTTAGGTAGCAGGACCGGGTCTGCATTAATTTTATCCAAAGTGTGAAACATGGCTTCGACTCTCTGGATGCCGTATTGCTCCCTGATTTCCCCGCACTTCCTCTCCGGCACTTTCTCGGCTGGTGGCTGGTGATGGACAGAGAAGAGGGCCCCGATGATGACATCCCCATCCATCCGAGCCACCGACCGTTGTGAGGAGGCTGCAGAGAGAAGAACCTTCCAACCACCACTCTTGGGCAGCACGTCCATCTCCAGGAGCAGAGCAGGGAAAAAGACCAGCAGCACACCAATCATTTTGTTGCACGATGTCATCCAGACCCAGGTTACGAATTTCATGGGCTCCCCTTGCCTGCACATGGTTTAAGGACATGTAGGAAATGGCATCTGCTTCTCCCTGATGATGGCCAGGTTGCTCCAAATACCATCACAGCGAAGCGTCACAGCATCACTCTTGAAGGTGCCAGGACAGCCGTCATCCTAGTGACTTTTAACCTGGTGGCATAGAAAGAGGGGATAAAATGGGCTAACCAGGAAATCGATGTCAAACCTGAGCTCGATAAAGCAACTCTGCACAGTTAGAGATGACTGCTTTCTCAAAAGCCCAGAGCAATGTGGTTCAATAAGATGCTCAACAAGAAGTTTCAAGAGGGATTAAATCATGTATTTATTTGCCTTGGCATACGATCATCCATACTCACATATGTTGAGTTTCTACAACCCTTTTTGCATCTGCATTTCAAGCCAAGGTGGCTATATCCCACATCTCCAGCCAGCACACACACCCCCTCTGCCCCCAGGAAGTTTTAAAAGTTTCAGGAGGTAGGCAGCTTGTCGGAGAAGAGCCCTAGCCCAGCCCCAGTGGCCCCAGCCCTGAAAGCAGAGTGACAAGTGCTTCTTTCTTTGCGTTCTGATTACCTGAAGGCATCTTTCTCAGTTTAGACATTTATTTTCTCCATCCATAATGTGAGTAAAAAGAGAGAGCGAGCCCTGCCAGCCACGAGAAATGTCATTTAAAGGTCAGTGAAGAGAGGAAGAAAAAAAGCACTCTACAGTTTAGATTAACTTTTTCATGTGTAGGGGGCAAAACTGTAATACAGCAAGGGACACACACATGAAAGCAGGAGAAAATACATATTAGTTACTAAGGCAACCGCGGGCAAAGCCCCGATGTGCCTTACCAGCACGCCTGCCGTGCAGACCGGCTTCGGGCGGGGAACGGCGGAGAGCCCGGCGACAGGGCTTGGCGGCTTGAAACGCCGTGCTGGGAGAGAAGATGCCACCGCTGCCACCGCGGCCGGGCCGCGTTCCTGTTGCACGAGGAGCCGTCAGCACCCGAGACAGCGCCCGGCAGCCGGGGCAGCTGCCGGACCGCGGGTCCCAGCTCCGCTGCACCCCCGTCCGCTATCTTCCTATCCCGGTGTCCCCTGCCCACAGCCTCCTGTCCCGCTGTCCCGACACCCCGCTGCCTCGGTGCTCCAGTGTCCCGTTGTCCCGGCCCCGCCACCGCCGGCTCGGCCGCCCGCCAGCACTGCGGGGCGCTTCCCCAAAACTTCTGCCCCCCGCCAGGAGCTGCTGCCGCGCTGTCCCCGGATGCACAAGCACCGTGGCTGGCACACGCACACACACTGCTCGCATACACACACTCACACATCCGCACACCCCTCCCGGCGCTCGGAGCCCGCCGCGACACGCATCGCCCCGGGCTGGCCGCCGCTCCGTCCCTCCCCGCCGGCGGGCAGGGGTGCCGGGGTCGGCGGGGCTGCGTGTCCGCCGAGCGGCGCGGGGGGCTGGAGACGGTCCCGAGGAAGGCGACGCTCCGAGGGGAGCCGCCGTCCTGGCTGCGCGTCCGCATCCGCAGGCGGGCAGAGCCGCCCGAAGCAGGCTCCCGCGGGCAGCCCCGCAGCCCCGTCTCCCCGGGGCCATCTGCCTGCCCTGCCTGCCCCGCGGGCCATCCCACGGCTGAGCCCCGCGGTCCGCTCGGAGGGTCACCCCTGAGACGTACCTGGCCGGGTGAGGCAGTGGCTCCCTGCCTGCTGGGAGCGGGCATTGGCGGCTCTCCGGCCGCCCCGAGCTGGCGCGCTGGCGGCGGGGCGACGGCTGTGGGCTGGGCGCGGGTGCCCTCTGTCTTCAGCACCGCTCCACCGCAAGGAAAAAAACAGGTCATCCCGGGCTCATCCATTATCTCATACAGAAGGTTCAGTCATTTTCTCCCCCTCCTTAATTTTTTTCGGCTATTGTCTTATAAACGAGTAAGGAAACATCACCCTGGGCACGCTGCGGCTGCAGGGGAGGTGTTGGCTCTCACCTCTCGTGGCTTTTAATTCATTATCTCCCTGCCTCAATTAGCAAGAGTGAGAGTTAAAGCAAGAGGCTGCTGCTAGAAGGGGACCCAGACCACGCTCGGGAGACCCGAGACAATGAAATGCGCCGCTCTACCTCACGGGCAGGGCTTCGCTATTTAAATAAATATTTATATTTGGGGGAAAATAAACAAAACAAAAAAAAAATTACACTGCAACAAGGTAAATCACCTGTAAAGATAAAGGCATAAAAGGCATTGAGATTGCAGTTTTCAGGTCAAGATGAACCTAAATGAAGCACGTGAGAGGCATGCCAGATTAAAATAATACCAGATTGAATAATCATAATTCAGACGACCTGCTTGCATCCCTAACACAGGTCTCGGGTGTTTTACTTGACTGTATGAAAGTTAAAGTTAGATTACCGCCCCGCTGGGAACTCTATAGATATTTGCCCTAGTTTTGAAAGAAAGAGGCAAGGACAAACATTTAACTATTGCTCATTCAGAGGCGGGTTTGCAGCGAGTGCTGCCTCAGGGGTGTCTTCTCCTTGTGTCAATATCTGAGCTGATTTTATTGTCACACAGCTAGTTATTTGTCTGCACTGTGTTTATCCATGAGCTCTGTTTGTTATGGAGGACCCAGCTCAACGGGTTGCTGGTGCCCTCTTTCCCTGCAGGTAATGTTTCCCAAGGAGGGAACAAGGGTCAGAAGGGCTGCCTGTCCTCTGCCTGTGGGCATGAAGCTTGCCCAAGGCCAGCCTAAGGCAGTTCTACCAGGGCCAGATCTGTAGAGATATTCAGATTGTTCACAAAAGGAGGAACAAATTCCCCTTCACCCACGTTTTTATGATTAAACTTTAATTTCTGCTCTTGACATAATGAGCCTGCAGCATGTCAGCAAATAATTCCAATGGTTAAGTTTTGGTTTGCTTCTTGGGCTTGGGCAAGGGAAGCATTTGCAAATGCTCCCACTGGCTCTTTCCAACATAATAGCACCCTGTAGCTCTCATCCCCATTAACCTGGCACTCAGAAAGACAGCAGGTCTTTATGCTGAGGCTCATGTAGAGCTGTCACACAGAGCTGTTTTCCCTCAGTGATGGTCTGAGTTTTGCTGAGACTTGAAAGCAGGTCACTGGGTCCTGATGCCCAGCCATGGCTGCAAATGCTGCCTCTCCCATCCTTGCAGCAGCAGGTGGGAGTAGGTGGAAATGGGCAGAAGTCTGGGACTCATATATATGACATCTGGGATATCTTTAGGAGAGGCCAGGGAAAGACAGCACTGGGACTGCGGTAGCTTTGATCTTCCCTTCCATCAGGGGAAGTAAAGGCTTTCCCCACCAGGAAGTAGCACCACTAGCACTGCTATCTTTGTCCCACAAAGACTCCAGAGTCATCCCACTGCCTTTTGTCCCTGACTCCTACACATCCTGATCCTGCTGTGGCCCATAGATCTGGTATTTCTCCCCTCAGAAACAGCCCATGTCCCCAGTCCTACCACCTTCACAAATTTCTCAACATATGGTCCCTTTTTCATCTGGTAACCATCCTTGAGGCACTACACAGGACTGTGTTTTTGCAGAGATATGAGCTGCCATCAAGCAAGGAATCGGGGCAAAACCAGAGCAAGGCTGGAGCTGTCTTGTAAGCAGTGATTCCTTTCCAAGGGAAACTGCCTGCTGTTGAATATTCATTTCTGTGAAATGAAGGACAAGTGAATAATTTTCATATTCCCATGTTACACAGTTTAAAAATCACTTGGAGGTTGATTGAAATATTCTGTTTTGATGACATCCAAAGTGTTTTGTTCTGTTTTCTTTTTAGATGTTTTATAGAATGCAGAACAGTTTTTACTTCAGATAAAATCAATCATTAACATAAAATGGATGTTCCAGTATTTCTTCCAAAAAAATTCTTTTTTTCTACTCCTATTTCATCAGAATTATCTCTTTTAACAGAAAATTTTCCACTGGAAAAGTTCTGTTCAGCTCTTATGGGAAAGGCCAGTGTATTGTAGAAAATGGTTTGAAAGAAGGTTTTTTTGGAGTAGCAATGGCCGAAGCCTGCAAACCTGGTTTGTTGAAATCCCACTTTTGCTTTCCCTAACACAGCTACTCCCTCTTCTACTTCCTACCAAGAGAGGCAAGTCAGACTGACTGTCTAGCTATACAGACTCTAGAACTAAATTATTGGGGAGATTTAAAGCTATTCTGCAAGGATCAATGCTGCTGAAGTTCTACAATTTTATTCTGCCTTGGAAACAAGTAGAAAGCTCATGTGTTCCTGACTGAAATGAGTTGAAACATATACCAGCTATCTGATAAATTGTCCCCAGTCCTTTTTATTCTGCTCACTCAGCTGCTTTCCTTTCATGATTTAAAAATGTCACCTGCTATATATAAACAGCATGCATGCAAAATATGCATAGGTAGCCCACTGTTGTAGACGATGAATTGTTTTCTTGTGACCTAAGATTTGGAATTGTCATCTAGCAGGTTTGTTCAGATAAAACGGGGATTTAATCTTACTAATATATTCAATATTTTTTGAATTTTCTCCTTTTCTCTTAGCAAAGTAAACATTTCTCATAGGTGTTTGTTTAAAACAAGTCCAGCTACAGCATTATTTTCACCTCCTTTCTTGTATTCAGGCTTTCAAAATGCCCTATCTGTAAGAAATAAAGCACCAGCATTTTTAAGCTTTGATTGCTTATGCTTATTTGTTGCAACAGCTAAGAAATGAACATAAATGGATCGATGTCTGTATATATGGAGCTTTGTAAAGGTCTGATTGCTCAGCTGTTCCTTGTACTAGTAGATCCATTAAAATTAAATAGGATTAACTCATGAAATTTAGGACTCACTTCTGAGATATTTAGAAACTCACAATAGCTTCTATACAAACCTATGACTCTATGGGGTTACTTTTTTTTTTTTTTTTTTTTTTTTTTTGACAGGACTAGACACCTCTTTAACCCAAGGATTCCCAGAAATTTGAAAGCTAACATTGGTAGTCCTCTGATACCCTCTTGACCACTGTCCCAAGTCACACTATTGTCAACATATTTTACAGATTTAGGTGATTTTACATCCTTTAAAAAAGTTCCTCTGCTGGGGCTTTCTCAGGAAGAAAGTGTCTGCCTGGTTATGATTTCAGATGTATTTCAAATAAATGTGAGATCCAAATCAATGCAAAATTCAGTATTCAGGGATGTCTTGTAAATTTTTTACACTCTTTGAGGATTATAGACTCCATGAAATGATAAATAGAGCAGATTTATTCAGACATTCAGCAGTTTTCATCTCTGGCTAGCAAAGCTGTTAATAAGCTAAGAGTACTTATTTCTACATTTAAAAATAAGTAACTGATTGCTTTTATAACTCAGTATTAAAAAAGTTTCAGCAGAAGTGCTTCATGCCAGCTGCTAAGGAGAGAGACTGGAAGAACGTGGTCCATAAAACAAAGGGTCTGATCTCTCCTCTGCAGAAAGTCACCTCACAAATGGTTCCCTTGCCACAAGCCTGTGCCCTCCAAGCAGTGGCATGCAACAGTCAAAGGTAGCTGGTGTCCACTCCTTACAGAGAGGGTACATGTCTCAAATCTTGAAAGTTTCCTGGGCATCCGCTCTTGTGAAACCCAATGACAAATGTTGGTCTCATGGCAATGGGGATGCTCCCAAATAGTGAATAAGAAGTCAGCTGAATGTCTTCTTTGCTAAACAACATGACTGTTCAGTCCTGGATAATTTAAAAATCATTCCTGTATTTATTTTCTATCTGCAAAAATGTACTTAGGGTGCCCCCTAGGCCAAAATGCTCCACAATATTTGCAAAATCCACTTGCATCAATTCTATCCAGTTCAATTAATTTTGATAAAACTCCCTTGCCCTGAAATCCCCTGATTTCCCTGAAATTATCCCCTGAAAAACAACATGAGTAAATAGATACATTTCTGCTGGGACTCGCATTCCAACAAGCTTACGCTACATAAGGCCAAAAAGAAAAGTGCACTTCAAAGTCAAAGGTCCACAGTTTGCGAGCATCAGACTGTCCATTTAAAATCCACAGACTTCTAATTTAATTTGGAAATGTCAGTCTGAATCATTCTGGCAGAACTCACCAGACAGGGACTTATATAAGTGTGAAAAGAGAGACAGTACCTTGGATATATGGGTTTTAATACAAATTAACGAGACAGGTCTACTTAATTAGATTGTAACTAACAGGACAAGGAATTTAACAAGAAGTCACCATCCCTTATGGAGACAGATTTGGTACTCAGTGGGAAATATGGCAGCTGAAGCATCAGCTAGCCAAATTTTCCAGTGATTTTCAAGGACAGCTCCTCGTAAAGCCATCTGCAGGAATTCAGTCTGGTACCAGTGAAAACTGGTAACACCTACATATGGAAAGGAAGTTCTTGCTGTGTGGATGAAGGAAAGGTGTTCCTGCTCTCTCCTGCCATCTCAGCTTGCAGGCTGCAGCTGAGAGTAAGAAAGACCTTATGCTACAGATTGCAGCTACAAAAGGCACCAGCAACTTGTGAAGATCGAAAGTTTATTCCAACTGTACAATGTAACAACACATCACTGCACCGCTCTGAGAGAAACTGCACGCAGCCAGTAATTTCTGAAATTTTCCCCATGACTACAGTAAGCACTGAAGAAAACAGCTCTGTGTTTACTGGCTGTTGTGTCCTTCATTTCTCCACACAGAACCCTTATAGACATTTTGTAAAACAAAAAGAAGAAAAAAAAATATTAAAAATCACAAATATCAGAGAAGGCTAGCAGTCTTTTAAAATGAGACTCTTTTACACATGACTAAAGAATCAGAGGAAGTTTTACAAATATCAGTTTAGCAAGTAAACAATGTGTGACAAATACCTGACATATTTTAAAAAATCTTTCCAGTGCATTAAAAAAAATCAAAAAAAGAAAGAAAAGGAAAAACCCCCAAAATTAACACATTGAATACTTCTGGATGTTATTTTTTCCATTTGCAGTCTGTCACTGTTTATGTAACACTGTATACAGGATAACTTATCAGCTTCCCTAAATACCTATATTTGAAGTCTGCAATAGCAAATAAAAATAAGGATGAATGGAATACCTTAAAGATTAGTAGGATTTTGTGGTGACCTTTAACTGAAATGATCTAATTTTCTACACTGCACCTCCTTTATGCATTTCACAATTGTTCAGGATGGATGGAAAGGATGCCCTAAAATCACTGCCAGCAGACTATCACCTTTATTCACTTTTTTCTTGCTATACCTGGTTGTAAGTGAACTCAGAGATGTCAACTAGGGGAACTTCCAGCCTATTGTTCTAGTTTCACAATCATTATTTTCATTATTTTTCTAAATGTAGGTAATGTCACAGAATAGCACATCATTATATAGTAACTCAATAAAATAACATGAATCTGTGCTGGTTTTGGCTGGGATAGAGTTAATTTTCTTCTCAGTAGCTGGTGCAGGGCTGTGGTGGATTTGTGCTGGAAACAATGCAGAGATAACACAGAGGTAATACAGAGATGTCTTTGTTACTGCTGAGCAGTGCTCACACAGAGCCAAGGCCTTTTCTGCCTCTCACCCCACTCCACCAGCAAGGACACTGGGGGTGCACAAGGATTTTGGAGGGGACACAGCTGGGACAGCCAACCCCAATTGACCAAAGGGATAATTCAAACCATGCAACATTGTGCTCAGCATATACAGCCAGAGGAAGAGGGAGGAAGGAAGGGGCATTTGGAGCAATGGGGGTTTTACTTCCCAAGTGACTGTTACAAGGGATGGAGCTCTGCTTTCCTGGGGATGGCTGGACATCTATTTGCCCATGGGAAGCAGGGAATTAATTCCTTATTTTGCTTTGCTTCTGTGAATGGCTTTTGCTTTCCCTATTAAATTGTCTTCACCTTAACCCATGAGTTTTCTCATAAAATACCAAGTAATACTGTATTTATTTGTAATATATATCTATTACTTAAAGCAAGACATACACAACAAGAATCTTATACCCAGAAATAGAATGAGGATATGGTATACAAACTACACTCTCCCAACTATTTGCAAATTACTTGATACATTTGTTCAAAATGTTGATGCAGAAAAGCGCCTACAAAATGAGATGATAGTTCACAGCAGTATAAAAAATAGTTCTCATTAAGTGCTTACACATTTTCTGACATCTTCTGTGCTATAATAAAAAAAAAAACAGCATCAGATGACATATCTTTCTTTAAATACTTATTTATAGTCATCATAAGGAGTTGCCTTGATAACAGAAATTGCACAGCCTTTATCATTTTGACTTTCCAAGCAAGCAGTGCATTTCTGGAAGCATTTCATTACTTCAGGATCTATTAGAATCATTGTTGTAGATCTCTTTTCCCTCATTTCCCTGACAGTATGCTGCTGTGGCTTTGATGACACATTAATTGCTTTTTCTCAGTGACTTCCTTCTGGTGAAGTGGCTGCACTGTCTCACTGGCCACCTGCCACTCCAGGGATGTCAAGACCTTGATTCTCACTGGGTTGCCTGGCTCCTCAGCTTTTTGCTATGACTGGTTGGTCCTTGGGGAGCTTCAAATCCCAGGATCCTGGTTCCTTCAGAATCAGACGTTCTCAGTCTTGTCTACCAATGCAACTCTATTTGACCTAACATTGGATTTATCATAAAAATTTCATTTATTAAGTCAGGAAAACAAACATCAAGTGTAACATAACCGTGGGTGATAAAATGGCTGAAGTCCAGCTGATCCAGCAGCTTGAATTCATTGGCTGTGAATGCCTGTCCTCAGTGAGTACATGCAAATGTTTTTTATCTTGAATTTCCATCAGCTAGCTGCTTTTTGTCATCCTTTCTCAAAGTAGGCAACATTTCATTTATATCTCTCGTCCGCTTATGATTAATGGCTCACATTTTGTTCATGGATTAGATTGTAGAGCTCCAAACATCATACTTGGATATTTGCTCTCCTGATCATCTTTCTTAACCACTATTATAATTTTTTAGCTCTACCTGAGAAAAGCATGCTTACAAGGCATTAACAGATTCTGATTTTCTATAAACATTGAAGTAACAATGTTCTGAAATACCAGACCCTCTCATACACTTCGAACTGGACATTAAGAATGCGCCTAAAACCATTAGTTTCTTTAAAAAATCTTACTTACTATTGGTAGCCATGGGGCTGAATTGAAAATGATCAAAAAGGAAGGCCCGGAGCAGTGAAGAAAACTCAAAGAGAAGAGCCTCACTCAATTAAAAACACTTTTATCCTCCTTGTCTAAGGAAATACAGCCAGCATGTTAACTGTGCCTATTGCCTCCACAGCCCTTCCTGACAAAATACCAAAAGTATTCAGTATGCAACTGAGGAAAAAATTCACTGAAATTTGGAAAGGTATCAAAGGTAAATACATCTGTGCAAATTTTTGATTGTCAGTAGTCAACAAGAAGAAGTAGACCAACATAAATACCCACACTGGGGGAAAGACAGGTAAAATTCTTCACTCTGAGGGAAGTGAGGCACAGATATAGGTTGTCCAGAGAACCTGTGGATGCCCCATCCCAGGAAATGTTTAAGACTAAGTTGAATGGGGCTTTGAGCAAGCTGGTCTAATGAAAGATGCCCTGGCCTAGGGCAGGGGGCTTGGAACTAGAAGGTGTTTAAGGTCCCTTCCAACCCACACCATACTATGATCCTATGAAATAAGCAGCAGTTGCAAGCAGGTGCCCAGGCAGCACAGCTCTGGGCCAGCTGTAGAATGGGGTATCTCTGTCCTGGGGCGGTACAACTGAGTCCTCATGAGAGATGACTTTCAGGGGTGGAGGACAGAGCAATCATTAGGCAGGATAATGAAACGTGCCTGATTATTAGTTTTGTGTAGAAAAGTGGGGTCCTCACAAAACCCCTATTCCTCTCATGTATGTAAATCATGTAGATTATTAATTGTAACTCACAAGGTGATTCTCGAAACTTGTTTAGCAATGAGCAGATGAAGGGACAGAAACAATACAAGGCTGAGTAGCTGCATTGCCATACTGTAAATAATAGTCATAGGTACTCCACCTTTGCTTCAATAAATCAGAGAACTCACTAAAGAGAAAATGTCTAAATAGAAATTAGTTGCATTGTTTAGAGAATGTCCACATATACAGGATTATTCTATGTAAACAGTTTGTGGTTTTCAAGTTTTCTGTACAAATCTGTTGTGAAAGCACATACTAATTTCATGGATAGTCTTTATTTTTATTCTAGAGGATGTTTTCTCAATAAATATAGTATGTGCTTGTTTTCATAGCATATGCTTGGTTTTGTTCCCTCTTTTCTTAGCAACAACTTCTAAAAAGACTCCTTTCATCACCACTGTACTTTTTATTTAGCTGCAAACCGTAAGTCCCCAATAAATTAACCCAAACCAGCTCAACCAATTTGGCAGCTGCTGTCACTACAGTAATAGACAGCTATTGATTTCCATGTCTTTATTTAAATTCAACTAATGCTTGTGCTGCAGCTTCTGCTGCATCTTAATTCCTATTGTGTTTCTGATTTCTAAATGGTACCTGCACTTAATTTATCTTTTCTTTAGCTGGCTTTTATTTTTCTCTAAATTCCAACCACTGTCAACAGGGGATACAAATCTGTACAACACTCTTTCTTCTTGTTCTCCTTTACCAGACAATGTAATATGAACCACTCAAATAACACATTTTCAATCAATTTTCTAAAACATCCTAAAATTTGATTTTTCAGCCCGAACCCACATGAAAAATCTTTCTGTGCTTTCATTTTGCGACTACATGTACATAGACTGAAGACACACGTATAGGACTTAATCCCAAAGAATATTTGGACATATGCTTAACTCCACCCTCATTTAGCATAGCTTTTAAGTTTTTGCCCTCATTTTTCTTTTTAGAAATTGAGGAGGAGGGTAAGGAGAGGAATCCAGGGATATGTGGTGAGAAGACTGCCTTCAGCTTTGGTTATGTACTCAGTTTTTAGTTTTGTTCGTTCAATTCTAATATAGTAAAATTAAAAATTACAGTAAAACTAAAGCAAAAATAAGTCTACCCAGTAAAAATTCAGAGGAAGTACTATTCTGTGATGTGAGGACCACACCAGTTTTCAGCTATGCCTTCCACCTCTACATATACTTTCTAGTTCAAAACCCTCACAGCTGAAAAAACAGAAATCTTGGCCCATTAGGTGTCAAAAGAAGATCTGATGCTGCAAGACCAGAGCTCACAGTAGCTCCTTGAATCTCCAGGGTATGTGTGAGAGTGTGGAAGATCTCTAAGGAGTGTTAAAAAAAGTCTCTTAACATTTCACAGTTGTAAATTGTACTTTTTAAAATGCTGAGATTAAACTGCTTTATTTCTTTTTCCGATTTAACTATCTTGGTTCAGGATATGAAATGTGGGTGAGAAGAAGATGTTATTCTGTTGGATGCTATTTTTAATTTTGTAGTGTAGATAATGTATTCAGAAACCTTTGCTTTGAAGGCAATCTGCATTCAGTGCTGGTAAAGAGTATCAAACCTTTACACAGTTTATGGGATAATTTTGATTAGATGCAGTTCTTACTCTGTAGACAGAAGCATACAACACCTACAATAATTATGGTAATTGTGTATTGGAAGCCAGCTATTCAGGAGAAAGCTATTTGTTTAGCATATAATAGTTCAGGCCTGTAAGATAGGTAAGTATTTGCAGCTGAAGGACAAACAATAAAGACTGCTTGGAAGCAGGTTGTTCTTATGTTACTTCACTTTATACGTATCCTAAAGATCACTCAAACTGAAGTTTTCTTGCTCTGAACAACACTAACGTCACCAGAACCCCTCAGAAATGCAAGGCATATGTGGGAATCAGCTTGGCTCCTCAGGAAACATCCTTGACTGTGCAGAAGCAGACATGCAAGGGGCATATTCCCTGGGAAAGATGGCACCAAAACATCAAACCACACCAAACTTTCATCAGGCAAACCCAATCCAAAGAAAAATTTTGGCTGTGTCCAATCAGGCCAAACTGTGCAAGCTTTCAAGTCACAAGAAGCTGAAACAAAAAATCTGTGAGGATTTATTTGGTGTAGATGTTACCTCTATTTCCCTTCTCAAATGATGCTGGATTTTTGGCTTGAGAGCAAGGAGCAAAAATTTTGAAACAAGACCAGCAGCTACAATAATTCTTCTGGAGTTACCAGGGTAGCAAAGCAGAACAAAACTTGGCATCCAGGGTTACTTTTGGCATCCAGGGTCATAAATAATGGTGAATGGCTGGTTCTATGCAAATAACCTAACCTTTCTGCACTACCAGAGATGTGTCTTCAGGTCTTCTGACATCACACTCCTCAACAATGCCCTGATCCATGCCCAGAG
The DNA here is from genome assembly GCF_024509145.1 of Vidua macroura. NCBI lineage: Eukaryota > Metazoa > Chordata > Aves > Passeriformes > Viduidae > Vidua > Vidua macroura. The sequence continues at coordinate 49,721,082 of NC_071573.1, forward strand.
CAGGACTAACCACAGGGCAGCAGCAAGTGCAGGGAGCTCACCTGACTCCTCTCCTTTCTAGAGAGCAGCAGCACACGGCACTGCCGTACTTCTAATCACTTGGGTTAAAACTGGATAATGTGGGTATTTCCCACCAGGTTAATCTTTTCTGGAATGCTTCCTGACAAATGTGGTTTCCAAGTATGAGTGAAAGGAAAAACCACCCTTGGCCTTGGCACCCTCATTGCTCTCTGTGTGGATCAGATATTGTAGGGCTCCCGGGGAGATGGTGGTAATGGGAGACGTCAGCAGGAGTCTGTCAAGGCAGAGCCTGGCAGCCAGGACCCATCCCATCTCCCCAGCCCAGCAGGGATGACCAGGAATGGTCACTCTGGCCTGGCAGCAACATACCAACTTGTGCTTTGGGCAGGAGCCAGAACTGTTGCAAAATTGATCAGCCGTAAACAAGATGCTTACCAAGCCAGCAGATAAGCATTCCTTGTTTTGCTGATATCTCTACACACAACATTGTAGTATTGTTATTTATATCCTATAACATCTTAATCATTTATCACTTTCCATCTGTGCTCCAGACCCAGTATTCCATCAGCTAGGAACATCTGCAGGTCCATAAACATCCCAGAAGAGTATTTTTTGCAAAATTTTTGTATTATGTTCCTATTGCCTAGAGAAACAAACCATAGTTAATGAAAAGTTATACTTTTTTTGGAAAAAAGGGAAAATATTTGTTTTGTTCTGACCTCATTACTTTCTCTCACAATCATTTTTCAAATAAAAGCCTGTTCTCTCATCTCTCAATAGCTTCCAATTACCTCCTCAATTAAAAAGGTTTATTTTTACTCAAGCAGGGTCATGAGATATAATATTTCATTGTTTCATTGTGAGACAAGGTGGGCTTTTTTTTTTCCATGAGACTGTGCTCAGATTTGCACAGTAATTTCTGCTAACTCATTTCCCCAGTCAGAGAATGTGGTTGCTACCGAGCCCAGCTAGGAGGCATGAACAGTCCTATAGTACACAGACGGGGCACCATGTAGGACAATGCCTTGGAACAGAACCAGTCAAATAGAAAATCCCTCAGAGCACTGAAAGTAGGAAGGTGGTTGGATTGAAGCATGGTTTATTATTGACATTTTTGTACAAACTTTGGATCTGTAGAGCTACATAACAGGTTATGCATCTACCCTAGTGAGAGCACAGTAGACACAGAATTATTTTTTGTTGTTTTACAGCTAGAACAAAATCCATACATCTGGGTTTCCCTGGATAGGGAAAGTCAAAGTAGAGAGTAATAACAAGAAAATACCTACAGTTGCTGGAGACTAAAGAAAAATATTAAAATTTGATTACAAGTTTCTGCAATTTGAAGTGGCAAATATGTATAGAAATACCAAAATACTTAAATTGCTTGCACCACTTGTGCTGGTGATAAATCACAAACCAGAGCTGGTAATTTATATGGGCCATTCCATCAGCCTCCATTAGGCTGGGCTCCCTGTGGTACTATGTAGGAAAACAAACTAAAATACACATTTGGAGTTCCAGACAAACTTATTGCTCACTGCTAAATTTTGCATTTCTAAATTTTAGGCCAAAGACAGGCAAAAATATAGTTTGATTAATAAACCTTGGTGTACACATATTTAGAAATACAATGACATTTATATCCAGAGAAAGCATCAAAATAAAACATTTCTCATTAGTTAAGGTTGTTGCCTTAGTGAGTTAAGGTCAAAGTAAAATCTCTGCTCAGGGGTGATTCAGGCAACTTTCTACTACAGACTTGCTCCAGGGACCCACATGACAGGGGGTCTAAAGGCTTCTGCTTTCTTAACATTTCTCCCTGAACAGCAGCATCAACGTAGTACCACTACACTTGGTCCTCTCCTGTTCCAGATATACTGCATCTTTCAAGGAATAGTTATAAGGGACCAGGTGCCAGTAGCAGCAGAAAGCAGCCAGTTCTGCTGTCCAGCTGAGATCTGCCTCTCTATAATTCCCCTGTGGCTCAGTGTCGCATTGTATCCACCTCCCTGAAATACTGCAGAGAGAAATATCCCTCTGTCTCCCACCAGAAATGCTGCCTGGCACTAACAACATCCAGGTAAGGTGTAGCTTCCCTGAAGCACTGGGCAGTTTGCTGACAGCTTTGGGGCATCTCCTTGGCTCTTCCATGCCCTGTGCAGTCTGTGAGTCAGCACTGCCTGCTCCTGCAGCCCAGAGCCAGAGCAAATGCTGGGCGGTGCACAGCCTGCCCCCTCTGAAACCTACTGCTTTTTCTGACTCAGCTAGTCACCCAAGCGGGCTCAAAGATGAATTTTGGACAGATATTTTAATACAATACCCCTCTGAAGAGAACGATTATTAACCCTCCGCAATGAAGCCACATCAATCTTTATGTACTTGTTTTAACATCAGACCTTGTTAAATTCAAAGAAAACATCTGTGGAGGCATCTGTGGATTTTCATCGGTGTTAAATAAATACATTGAGTTCTGGCTTGAGAACTGCAGATCTTTCTATACTTCTAAGTTGATAAATCAAAGAAATAATAACCCTGATAAAGTTCATATTTTCTTTAACAGAAACTACCAAACTGCTTATCACTTTTTTCTGAGGAAAGAGGCAAAAATAAAATAGTTCCAGAAGACTTCTGGATTAAATAGTTTTAATTTTTCTTTCAAATTCGATTTTATTTGCCTTTTTTCCATAGTATAAAACATAGGTAAGAATTTTGCAAGCAGCTTTGGTTTGCATGTTTTTATATTACAGAGCAAGTTATGAATTCAAATCTTGCCGGAGTGTGAAAATCAGCATTTTTCATTGTCAAGAAATATATCTTTAATAGATAATGTCCGGAATATCTCTTTTTTTGTGAGCATCCTTCAGTTCTCTTTCAAACCACTGTGCCCTGTATTATATTACAAACATCTATATTTTGAGCCTAAATTTCCAAATGTTTTTACTGACTTTATTATAAACATTTTATTTATTTAATTCCAGTTTTATTAGACAGTTTGTTTTTTCTTAGGAACTTCAGCCTTTTCCTTTATTCATTTTTGTTACATTAAAAAAAAAGCTTATAAAAGGAATATTAAAGCATTGAAAACACCTTATTTAGGTATATATTTAAATAACTCCAAGAACTGGATTCTAAATCCTACATAGTAACTCTAGATGATGTCCTAGATGCAATGACATGGTTATTTTTTTTTCTGCTCTATATTTAGATAGTCTTTTTAACTGTCCTTTTCTCTTGGAAAAAGGGAGATGGGCTTAACTCCACCAGTGACAGATCAGCTGCTGCTGTCATTCGTGAGGTCAGGTGTATCACCTGGTTTTCACAAAACCAGCACGTAGCTCAGCTGAGTGGCAGATGGACACGGGTGTACAAGAATTGTGCATACATGTGAGCTGAGACAGATGGCCTGCAGTGTGCTATTCTGTGGAGTGCAGGTATATTCCCCCAGGAGATGCTATACTAAGAGGCAGAAGGCACAAGAGATATGCTGAACTTCTCTGTTTTGAGGAAACAGTAAAGAGTGGAAGCCCTGAAGAAGTGAAAATGGGGAGGCTTGCCATCACAATTCCATGTTGTTTCTTGCATGCTGGGTTCTTAGCTTACTGGCTTGCATGATGGTTTCTGGCACACAATAACACTCTGCTTTTTGTAGCTCTCCAAAAAATATTTAAATCTTCCACTCTTTTGTCCAAAGCAGCATTATGCACTGTGGATGGTAGCAATGATATGATAACACTTTGAAAGTCCCACAGTGATGGTTATACTATTTTCTATTATATATACCAAACTGAAAGTTGGTTAGAGCTTAACCTACGAAAATAATTTCCTACCAGGCCACAGAATACTGCTCACAATTTTATTAATCTGGAATAGACTGGAACAATATTATGCCTCCACTGGGGTCTATCTTGCCATTTCTGTCACATGGTGATTTTTATCAAAGGAGCTGAATAAATTTCTCCTGCTGGTTAACCACTCAAGTAACACATGGGTTTGCTGAGGCACAGCATAACATCAGTCATTGTAGTGCAGGGAATAGAGTCTATCTACCCTCAGTTTCATTCATTTGCTACAAAGATTCACATTTCCTGCCAGAACCAATTTGGAGGCATGCAATTTTGATTTTCTTTAGATTTCTGCTTGCCTTTGCAACTAAAAAAGGACTTTAAAATACCACAACAACTAGCATGCTGTTTTCTCCAGCCTCCCTCAAAAAAAAACCCCTTTGCAAAGTAGCACATCTCCTGATTTTATTTGCTTACTCTTTCTGGGCTTAAAGAGTTGCTACTGAAAGCATAGGGGAATTTTTATTCATAGGCAAGGGAGGCTATATTGACAAGTGTGGTAAAAAAATCACACGGTCTTATTTTATGTCATATTCTCTTCTCTTTATACTGCTCTGTTTCATTTTGTTAGATTAAATGGCAATTATCTTCTTTCATGCACTGAAGTTCTTAGAACAGGAGAAAAATTACTGGGTGCTAATCCCTAGGATCCTTAGTCATTAGCTGCTGAATAGAAACAGGGATTTTTCCACCTGCTCTCAACCATTATTTCAAAATATAGGTTTGTAAGTGGCTAGATAGAAAAGCAAAACTCCTTCAGACAAAAGATGGACACAGTGGGTGAAGGTCCCTTTGTATTCTCCTAAGAAATGCCTCAAATGCTCCTGTGGAGCCACAATAGGCAAGATATCAGTCAAGTTCCATGAGACATGCCACAAGAAACATAGCTAAGAGATTTCCATGAGATGTGTGAATGCTGTGCTGAGGGAGAGATCATCCTTATCCTTGCAGTCAGGTGGAAGAGGCAGTGCTGCTAAGGTGTCATGGCTCTGCTCTGCCCTTTCACTAGACCCACAGTCTTTGTAATCCTTCTCTTTGTTCCTCTATGTATAAACTGTTACTTTTACATATAAATTGGCTCCCCTGCCCCCATTTATGATGGCAGCATGGTCTCACCTCCACTTCTTCCAAAAGTAAAAACTACCATTTGAAATCCTTCATGACAGAGGCTGAGAATACAACCACCTCACAGACAAATCAACAGGCCTGCTCCTCTTTCTTCCCCAAAGCAGGGCAGGTCTTTGTGCCTCTGACTGTGTTAGAGTATACTCAAGAGCTTCAGAACTAGTGCTCCTGGTACTCCATTAGCTTGCTCTATGTTGGATGCAGGACAGATGCTCTCTTCTCTTCCCCCCTCTTTTTTCTTTTCTCTCTCTACTTTTATCCCACCCTCCTCTTTCTCATATGATATTGCAAGGTTTATCAACATAGTGTTTTGCTAACTGTGTGCCATTATTCACAAATGTGAATTTTTTCTTCAAATAAGATCGTTACTTGTTAAAGTGTTGTTTCACTGCACCTCTACCTAAGGGTATTTTCGAATCTGAGTCACTTTCTTCTCCTTGTGTTGAAAAGAGATACTGAGTCTTGACCCAATAAGTGGGCAGGGAGAGCTGGGAAGAGACTTCTCAGCTTTAATCCAGGAGGGGTTCAAGCAGTGCCAAGACAATGGCTACCTGGGAAAGGCCAGAGCATGATTGTTACCCTGTTTGGAGTTAACACCTCCTTCCCTTGGCAGGAGGCAGGCACCCTCTTGGGGCCATTGTGTTTTCCCCCTCTTCTGAAAGCAACAATGTTACTCTCTTGCTTACTCGTTTTCATGACATACAGATGAGAAAATAAAGTTCAGTTTCACAAATGCTTTATAATCTAAATCTTTAAAGACCATCATCACTACCAAAGAAAGCAAAAGTCCCAATCCAGGAGAGGAAATCGTTAATAGAAGATACGGACAATATAAAAATAGAAGAGCTAACTAAAGGGCAAGCAAGATTCATTAAGAGGTTCATGGCCCTGTGAACAGCCCTGTAAATGAGTCTGTGAACAGATCTCATTGAGGCATGAATTGTTGTCCATTATTTCTACAAGAATTCTGGTAGTGTTTTCTTTCCTGTTTCCCTTAGCTGGTGGAGTCCAACTTCACCAAGTGGAGGAGGGTGAGCAACAAACAGTTGTGGGACTTTCTCACAGCATCAGGTCATCAACAGTAGGTGCAGAACACTCACATGAGGAGTCACACCTTTGAGGTCCCATGTGTGGGGACTCTATATTGTCACAGACTCACAGCATGCCCCCCTCACCTCATAAATGTGATGGAAGTTGTCCTCTGGCTGCCCTCACTCCTACCATCAAGAGAGACAATTCAGAATGAGAAAATTTGATATTCGCATATTGCAACACAAACCTGGATGTCACGCCTTTAAAAGTAGCTGCCTACCCTAGCTATCCATATGTATAGGGATGCATACCAGTAGTAGGAGTGAAACAGGGTAGCCTCAGGAATTCCTAGCGAAGTGCATCACTTCAGCTGCTCACTGTCCCACAGACTGAATCAATAGGCATCCTGTATCAGCAATAGTGTGACCAGCAGGAACAGGGAAGTGATTCTCTCCCTGTACTTGTGAGGCCACAACTTAAGTTCTGTGTTCAGTTTTGGGCCCCTCACTTCAAAAAGGACATTGAGGTGCTGGAGTATGTCCAGAGAAGGGCAATGGAGCTGGGGAAGGGTCTGGAGCACAAGTCTTATGAGGAGCAGCTGGGGGAGTTAGGGGTGTTTAGACTGAAGAAAAGGAGGCTCAGGGAGGATCCTACTACTCTCTACAACTCCCCGAAAAAAGATTTTAGCCAGGTGAAGGTCAGCCTCTTCTCCTGGCAACCAGTGAAGAGAAGGATGAGAGGACATGGCCTCAAGCTGTGCCAGGGGAGGTTCAGGTTCGACACTGGGAGGAATTTCTTCACAGAAAGGGTGATCAAGCATTGAAATGGACTACTCACAAGAAGGTGGTGGAGTCACTGTACTTTAAACACTGGAGGTGTTTAAAAGAAAGACTGGATGTGGCACTTAGTGCCATGATCTAGTTGACAAGGTGATCAGTCAGAGGCTGGACTTGATCTCAGAGGTCTTCTTCAACCTGAATGATTCTATGTGATTGTGTCTTCCCTTTCATCTCTGTTCTGCAGTAATTTCCTGTTGTAACATAGGACCAAGTGATGCTTTTTAAGCTAATTTTAATCTAGGAATGTGAAATTAAACATTGTGAATTAAATCAGCCAAACCACATAAGGATGGCGTAAGGGCAAACACTCCAAAGGTACTGCATACCACGGTTTTGAGCAACTCTTCTGAACCCACCCTTTGAGACAGGCTGAACGTGGCAGAAAATCAACACAGGTAAGTAAGGAATTAATCTGTAAAAACTAATACTAAAAAATGGTTGAAAGAATTGCTATAAAAGAAACCCCACCTTCCTGCTGTAAAGGGCTCTCTATTTCTGTATTTACTGCTGTCTCCAATTGTCATTCTGTGCATTTCACAGGATCACTTAGGTTGGAAAAGGCCTCTGAGATCATAAGAGTCCAACCTTGGATTGAATACCTCGTCAGCTATATCACAGTGCTAAGTGCCATGTCCAGTCTTTTCTTGAACGCCTCCAGGAGCAGTGACTCCACCACCTTCTTGTGAGCAGTTCATTTAAATGTTTGATCACCCTTTCTGTGAAGAAATTGCTCCCAATGTCCAACCTGAACCTCCCCTGGCACAGCTTGAGGCCATGTCCTCTCATCCTGTCACTGGTTGCCTGATAGAGGAGGCTGACCTCCACCTAGCTACAGGCGCCTTTCAGGGAGCTGTAGAGATGATAAGAGCGTCCTTTTCTCCAGGCTAAACACTCCCAGCTCTCTCAGCATCTCCTCCTAGGACTTGTGCTTCAGACCCTTCAGCAACTTCACCATCTTCCTTCCGTAGTTTTTATTGAAGTGATATTTGTCGTTAAAAATTAATTGGCCTTGAAATGAACAGGGCTAATGCCTTTATTAATGTTCAGCTCTTTATTAAAAAGATCAGCTGGGCAGGGGGCTCAACGCATAGCTTTCCCAGGCAGCCGGAAGGAAGGCGGCGTGCAGAGTCGGTCAGTGGAATCCCGAGCAGCAGCTGTCCTTTCTCCTTTCCTTGTGGCACACCGGCGGCCCGAGGATGAGGAGGCGTGGCATGCAGAGTCTGTTGCTGAAGTCCAGAACAACAGCTGTCCCCGCTCCTTCCGTGGTAGCACCAGGGCTCTCTGTCTCTAGCTCCCTGCTTCTCAGAGCCTAATATAGTCTGTTCTCTCTTAGGTGATGGCGACGGTTAAAAGCCAGTCAGGGGATGTGTTTCCCTCTTCCTCAGCTAGGGCATTTGTCTAGACTCCTCTATTGTGTTCAGTTTTTGATTTATATTCATTTTTATCTCCTAAAAATACTCCCATGATCCTAAGGGGTTTCTATTTGCATGTTAGTCCCAGAATGGCAGCGTGGAGGGGTGGGAGGCCAGTTATCTCCAGGTAGTTTAGAGAAAACAAACAGAGCAATTAGCTAATTAGCATTTCAATATCGGTACTTAGCTAGAGTTAGTAGTTTTCTTTTAGTGTTGCCATGGGAACTAGGAAAGCCCTGCCCGCGTCTCTGGGGAACACCTGGAAACTGTTCATAACAGCCTGACTGTGCCTTTTCACAGTGCTAACAGCCCAGAAACTCGCTCTTTCAATCCCTCTTGTCAGATGCCCGAACAGTCCTCTCTCTTCTGCCGAGTGTTTCACGCACAAAATCACACAGTGGGTAACGACCGAAGGGACCACGGGGCTCCATCTGACGCAACCCCCCGGCTCAGGCAGGATCATCCTAGAGCGCACGGCACGGGACTGCGAGCAGACGGTTCTCGAGTATCTCTAGCGAGGGAGACTCCTCAGCCTCTCCGGACAATCTGTCCAGTGTGCGGCCGCCTGCACACAAATTCTCCCCCAGGTTCAGGGAGAACTTCCCCGGCATTCCCCGGATCCCACCGGGTCCCCACGCCCCCACCCCAAGGCCCACCCCTCAGCTCCAGCCTGCCCGCGCGCCGCGCGGCCACGCCCACAGGCGTGACGCCACCACAGCGTTCGCCGCGCCCTCAGCCACGCCTCACTGAGGGCACAGGCGCTCTAGCCCCGCCCCCTGGCCGGGGGTGCACCCAGCTGCGCCTGCGCCGCTCCCCGGCCTTCCCGTCACTTTGTTCCGCTAACGTCAGGGAGGGGCGGAGCAAATGCCACGGTTTCCGGAGCCCATTGGCTGCCACTCGGGCCAGCGCGGGTGCGCGCGCTGCCCCGTGCCTGCCTGTCCCTCCCCCCGCCCTGCCCGGGGGCTCCGTCCGGCACTGCCAGGGGCGGTGCGGTCTCGCGCCCCCCGGACCCGCCCTCTCCGCCGCGGGTGCGCGGGGGGCCCCGCCCGAGCCGGGAGGAGCCGCGGCCGCCGGGGCAGCAGCGTCACCGCTCCGGTACGTCCGCGGCTCCACGCCCCGCTCCCCTCGCCCTGCGCCCCCGGGGCTGCCCCCCATCCTCCGCTACGGCCGTGAGCGGCCGCTCCTCCCGCCTCGCTAGTCCTTAGCTGCGCGGCGGCCGTGCCGGCGACGGGGCCGGGCAGCCCGAGGCCTGTGCGGGTGGCCCCGGGCGGCGGTGGATGCCGCGGGCCCGCTGCACGGCGACCGGGGGCGGCGGTGGGTCACCGCAGCCGCGCAGAGCCCGCCGGTGGCAGGCGTCGCAGTGGTGCAGTGCCGGCTGCCGAGGGTATCGCATTCCGCTGCTGGGCTCGCCTTCCCGAGCTTCCAGTCACTTTCCTCGTTCGAGACAACGCCAGCTGTCCGCGTCCCTGCGGCGGAGCGCGGTGCGGGAGGTCCCGGCCCTGGCCCCGGCGTCGGCGAGCGCTCGGTGCGGCGGTGGAGCCGCGGTCCGCGGAGCTGCCTCTGCAGACAGCCCCGGCCGCTTCCCCTGCCCCGTGTGCGGCTGCTGCTTCCTCTCATAGGCACGGGCGTCTTCTGGCCGCTAGAGCTGTGGGCAGACCCCACTCACACGGAGCGGTTCCCTCTCGCTTGTCCCGCAGAGTGCTATGCCCAAGCTGGCGTGCTCGTGCAGGCCGGGATTCCGCAGGAACCCTTCTGCCTCTGGGTTAAGTGCAGTGTGTGCTCGCCGTCGGGATTTGCTTCGAGTGCTGTCAGCATCGCTCCGTGTGCATGAGCATTGTTTTGAAAAACTCACCCTTCCTTCCCTGAAGTCTATTGTGTAATTGTGGGAGACTATCATTCTCTACAACTGCCTGAAAGGAGGCTGTAGCCAGGTGGGAGTCAGCCTCTTCTCCCGAACAACTGTGACAGGATGAGAAGAAATGGCCTTAAGCTGTGCCAGGGAATGTTTTGATTGAAGCTTTGGAAGAATTTCTTTACAGAAAGGGTGATCAGGCATTGGAATGGGCTGCACGGGGAGGTGGTGGAGTCGCTATCCCTGAAGATGTTTAAGGCAAGATTAGATGTGGCACTGAGTGCTGTGGTCTAGTTGACAGGGCGGTGTTCAGTCACAGGTTGGACTCATGATCTCAGTGGTCTTTTCCAACCTAATTGATTCTCTGTTTGAGTTTCAAACACAGGAAGACTTGTATATTCTATAATATTTCATTCAGCTTTCATTAATTATCAGTTAGTGTTTGTTTGTTATGTTTTTTGGGTTTTTTCCAAGACCCTTACAAAATTATTCAGTAGCAGGAATTCTTTTCTGTTCCAGGGCCCCTTTAACATTAGGACATGGTATACTGGATTTAGTAGCTTGGAATATTTTCCTCTTATCTTTCTACATTCCTTTAAAAGTTGTATGCACAAGCTGAGTTGACACAAATATCTATACTGACAAAGCGTAATATGAAGTCACAAATCTATTGCTGTGTTCAGGCTCCTTGTAAAAAATCTTTTATTGAAAAAGGTTCCTCCTTGCTTGAGTGTTTAATTATGAGCATGTGGTTTTGGCTATGTAGTTATTAGTTTCCTAGATGGATCCAATATTCTATAATTTGCTTCTTCATATATACCCTTTAGCAGTTGTACTTTATTTTCTTATGTTTTATCCACAAAGTCTGTTCTGTGCCCAGGTTCAGTTAAAGAGTTGGATGTCTGTCTTGACTTAGGTTTGTGGTTAGTCAATATCAGTAAGACTCTACATTTAGTTTGCTGATTGGTCCCTCTGAAATGTACAATAACTTAACTAAGGGCTCTGCTGCAAGGAGTTTATATATCCAGGACCCAGGATGCACAGTTTCCTGGAAGAATTATTCAATACTAGTAGCAAGGTCATTGGTGACTTTGGAGGACAGAACTTGATAGCTTGGGCTCTAAACCATATTTTATGTAGTGGCAGTTTCAGACTAGCCCTATGTCAAGTTTAAGTTTCAGCGCTACGTAGGCTTTGAAAGGGAAGAGGAATTTTATGTGTATTTACCCCACTCCCGCCCCCAGATCTCCTGTACTTCTGCACTTTTGTTTGTGGAGGTTTGTTTTGGGTTTTTTTGCTGGCTTCCTCCACCCCCATCTTTGGAGGATTCTGCTGCTTCTTGGTTTATATCTGTTCCACAAGATTCTGAGTAACGGCTCTGAAATGAAGCAGTCTTGTTGATCTTTGCTGTAGCTGTCTGGCAAACTTGTAAGATCTAGTACAAGACCATGCTTCATGTCCAGCTTCGTGTGATGGCACAGGAATAGGAGGCTCTCTAAAGCTAATACTTCTGAACAGTTTGAGTGCATAGTGCATATATTTGTGTCCCAGAATTTTGCACAGTGAAATTCTAGTGTGGCCATTTGATTTTGTAATGCCTGTTCTTGACTGATTTACTTCACCTTGCAGAGACTGAAAGCACTGTTGAGAAAACGGCAAAATGAGCAGTCGTCGGAAACGTGCACCTCCATCCAAAGTGGATGAGGAGAAGAAGAAAAAGCTCTGCTGGAATATGCATGAAGACCGGAGAAATGAGATGGTGGCATTAGATGATGAAGTAACTAACGAGGACCAAATTCCAGTTCCAAGCACTTCTGCATCCTTCATTGTTATAAACGATGATAGCACTGATGAAGATCTTGTACAGAAAGAAGGCAGTGGCTCAAAATCTGTTAAGTTTTTGACAGTTAATGATGAAGAAGACTCTTATTCTATCTTGACTCCTGTGTCTGTACAGCTAAATATTATAGTCTTGCCATACCGTGCAGATAGGTCCTGGAAGGCTTTGTTGGGAGAATTTGCTCTTCGTCTGCCTTCTGAGCGAATTCTAACTGATGAATTCCGTGACAGGAGCTTTACTTTAATGAGAGGAGACTCTGGTGATGAGCTGCGGGTCTGTGTTCACGAAAGAAGTGAAGAAGAGTACAGTAATGAAACAAAAGAATACCTAGGCGTTTATGAACAACGTATTCTGGTGGAAGCAAATTTATGTGGTGAAATATTGGAAGGTTTGAGATGGTTGCAAAAGAAAAAGATAATTGGACTTTATCAAAGACCTGGGGAGGCTCAGGCTTTAAAGGTATACATTCATTATACTTGTTTTGCATTTTGAAAGTTCTTTTTTTTTTTGTTTGAAATATAAAATTAAAACATCTGAACAACAAAGTCTGGCAGCTGCTCTGTATTTATAATGTGCTGAAAATGTACAGTTTCTATGTGCTTTGTAGTGTTTTCAGTGTGTTTTTTCCTATAAATATATTTTTATTTTTTCACCATTAGTAATGTATTACCTGAAGGAATCACAGAAGCTTTTAACTGTATTTCCTCTACATGGTGTTTTTAGTAGATTAATTATATCTGTCTCTACCTGCTAATTTTCAAACCACTGTTATTATTTTCATGCTCCTCTGATTATAATATTCTTGTCAATTTAAGAGTTAATTAAATTGTTAACTGTATATAACCTTTTCACAGGTTGGAATTTACCTTCTTGAAGCTGGACTAAGTAAACCAGAATTTCTCAGTGATGGAGGTGGAAGACCCAAAAAAGCTAATCGGATGATTCAAAAACTCATGGAAAAGTTCTACAGTTTTTTAATTCCAGGTATTGCAATAAAGTTAATTGTCGACAAACAGAAACAGTTTTGTCTGGTGTAGTAGTTGTAAATGTAAGGGAAAATAGTAGTTATTCCTGCCATCTAGAGCAACTTTTCTTTTCCAGGCAGTGTTATCAGGTAATTCACCCAATACTATTATCTGGCCAATAATCATATGCTAATTTGTTTATACTGAAATTAGAGGTGATAATTCTTCTCTACAAATACTGAAGCATGGAGATGTTTTGAGTCCTTTTTTGGAAGTAAATACAGTTTTCACTGGTTTGTGGGGGTAGTTTGAACAGTATCTTCTCTGAATTATACAGGAACAGTGTAAAAGAACCAGGAATTAAATTTGTAAGACTTGTTCCCAGGTTGGGGCCTATCATACAACTGCAGCAATAGATTTTTGTTTGGTTTATATTGTGAAGCAGTTACAATGTAAAATACTACAAAACTCAGCTTTATGACAGTTTTGAGAATATACCATTGCAGTTGAGAAATATGGGTCTTCCTATAATTTTAGAATTAAAGGTATGTTTGCCAGATTACACTTACTAGTAATACAGATTTATAGAGTGATAAACAATGGTTTTATGTTGTGATGTCGTAGGAAACTTGTGGAAAAACCAAACAAACAACCCAATCAGCCTTTCTCTCATTCCTGAGTGTAGAGTTGATTCAAAATTTGGACGGAAGACTGATTCAGTGACTGTAGTATACAGAGATTGTGTTCTTGTGGCCAAAGCCTAGCACCCACCCCAAACAGGACTGCACTTAATTAGAAAAGGTAGAGTTGTATAAAAATCAGGTAACTCAGGCTAAACAGAAGCTAAAAGGAAGAGCTAACAGAATAAAATCTGAACATCCTTACCTGCTGCAAAGAACAAACCTGCAACTATGAGGAACGACTTGAGATGTACCAAGGGATGGGCAAATATAACTCACTAAGTGGGGAACATACTGCATCCTTCCAAAGAAATCATCCTTCCAAACACTGAAGTCCAACTGACACAAATATGCCAGTTCAGGTTTGAAAGCACGACAAATCAGATCCAAGAAGAGGTCTGAAGAATAAATAGTTTAAAGTCTAGAAATGAATAGTAGTGGTTTTAAATCCACGAGGAGAAAAACATTATCATAAATGCATTAGAAGCAGAATAGTTGCCCGAGAATTCACAGACTTGAGATGTCTAAGGCATATGATAGAGTGCTGAAATGAAAGTAATGCTATAACAGAAAGCGCAGTTTTCTTCTGTGCATATCTTCTCATTGTGGAAGAGCTGGGGAAAGAGATTGTGAAGAAAATGATTGGTGACTTACTTTAAGGTCCAAACTAATTTTCTGCTGGAACCTGGGACATTCATCTTCGGTACACTAAAGGATGTGTTTATAGGGACTACCTGATTCTGTGTAGCTTACAGATGAAGAGGCACTTTCTGAAAGGGAAGACATGCTCCTCAAAGTTTCTGGGGCACGAATGTGGTCCTGAGAAGTTGGGTTGTCATGCCTTAACTTTTCAGGAGCCATGCAAGCAGCTCAGGTTTGTAAAGGAGCTATGTTGCCAGCTGGTAAAGATTCAGACCATTTTTCAGCATGTATGTTTTTATGTGCTGTAAAATAATAATAGAGGCTTGATTTCATGCCAATGAATGCCATGTAAGTGATGAAGTAAAATAGCTGACACAGAGAGCAGAAATAAATGATTGCAAATCACCAGTCAAGTCCTACAAAGGCATGTGCTGCTTAATGTATTACTAATGCTTTGAGAAAAAGAGTGATTGGTGAAATGGTATTAACAATGTTTAAATGTATTTTTCAGCATAACAGAGATGAAGAACAACTGAAAGCTTGCAAGCAGACTAGGCAATGGAGTTTCAGTAGAAATTCAATAGATGAACAGAAAACAATACAGAAGAAAGAAATTATGGTCTCTTTGCTAACTGTTGCAAGCAGGGTTACAGTTCAGTAGGCAGGTGTATAGCTCAGTAAATGCATCAGCTTAATGTTCAGTGTTAGTGAAACCAAATCAATAGTAAAGAATTATCCTGAAAGTGTTAGAGAACAAAACATGATTGTTAAACCACTATGTAAGTCCATAGTGTGCATTATGCTCTGCTCAGAATTCAGAAAAAGCGTGTCACAGAAATGAAAAATATTTGTGAAGGGAGACCCCAGGTGATTATGCACTGTGAAATTAGTTTCATTTCCTAACAATTTTTGAGCATGAACTTACTGATGTAGCATAAAATAATATAGCCTTGATTCTGTGCTGATTAATGCATTTCTCTTAAATGTTTCTAACAACTTTGTTTAAATTCTACCCGTTTTTAAACAGAACTAGTTGAGGATTTATAAAATTACACCTAGGTATATATTTTAACACTTACAAATATCCATCTAAAGTGAAACCTATACATTAACATTCCAAGATGATGCTTCTTGTTCCCCACACTGATGAGCAAATTCTCATGCTGATGGGGTTGTGCACATGGATTTACACAAATAAGGGGTATGGCCTCTCTGCTGCTACATTTAATTTTAATATATTTTTCCTCACTGTACTCAGTTAATTCTGTTAATATCCTTCTAGGTAGTTTAGAGACTTCATGGCAGGAAGTTCATCTGTGTTACGGCAAGCATAGCATAAGTGCATTAAGTAATCAGAAAAAAAAAGTGATAAAATATTCAATATGGAATCATTGAATCATTTAAGTTTTAACCCAGCACTGCCAAGTCAATCACTCAACCATGTCCCTAAGTGCCACATTTACAAGTCTCTTAAATATTTCCAGTGATGGTGACTCAACCATTTCCCTGGGCAGCCTGTTCTTATGCTTGACAGTCCTTTATGGGAAGAAATTTTTCCCTGTTACCCAATCTAACCCTCCCCTGGTTCAACTTGAGACTATTTCTTCTTGTTCTGTTACTTAGGAGAAGAGACTGACCCCCACCTCACTATGACCTCCTTTCAGGTAGTTGTAGAGAGGACTAAGGTCTCCCTCTCATCTACTTTTTGTCCAAACAACCCCAACTCCCTCAACTGCTCCTCATAACAGTTGTGTTCCAGATCCGGTACCAGCTTTATTGCTCTGCTCTGGATATGCTCCAGCACTTCCATGTCTTTCTTGTAGTGGGGGACCCAAAATTGAATACAGTAACCTCACAACATCCTTGTAGTCCTCCTGAACTGCTGGCCCTTTCTTCCAAAGGTCATAAACTCTGTTTTCCCTGAGTCTCAGCCAAATCTGCCTGTTCAGGCAGATGTTCTCTTCCATCTTACCTTTTTATCATATACCATTTACTCTCAGTTTTCTTAAGAAGAATAGATTATTTGTACAAAGATGTAATTTGTTTGGTATTTGTTTATTTGCTATCATATGTAGGCTGTTTTCATTAATGCAGATATTGTTATACTGCAGTCTGGAAAAGGAAAGATCCTACTGCAGATGCAGTAGCAGAACTGTAGTTTAGTCATTGAAGGAATTAAATAGAGTACTTGAAAAGCATCAGAGAAACTGAATTTTTAGATAGTACAATACAATCTGTTTCTCAAATGTAAAAAAGATTAAGATGAGACCTCTGTAACTGAATTACATTTTGAAATGGTTGAAAGCATAATTAAATATTCACTGTTTAATAAGTAACAGAGAGAGATAAACTTCCCTAGCACCCTTTTTTTCAAAATTCCTATGGTAGGTAGAAACATTTAATAATGAAAAAGAAATCTCTGAAAGAATGAACAAAACAAGAAAGGTGTTTTAAAAAAATCCAATTGCATAAAAAAACTTTTGCTTTAAGTTATACGCAGTCTTTGCTCTCCTGTAAAATTCTGGATAGACTTAGTTTATGGAGAAGTAAATTTATTATGCTTAAAAATGTGAGATTTGAAGACTGTTATTTTAGCAAGTATAATGATAGGTGTCATTATATATCAAATTCATTGATCAAAGTTATACTTTGCAAACACTCTAATTTTCTGTTCTTTTCCTAAAGTGAGTGGTATGTGTTAGAGGATCCCTTTGAATGGTTTCTTCAATATATAAAGCTGAGTGCTTTCTTGGTGCTTTTTATTTGGCTGGATCATTAATAACCCCGCATGTGCACTCTGATTGCCTTCTTCACATTACAAGTCATATATATAGTTTTCATGAATACGTAGAAACTTAATGTCTTTCAGTAGTCTCATTTCCCTTGACAAGCTCTGGGATTGTTCCTTTGATTTAAAAGGATTAGGGGAAGGCACTGATGGCTGCCATATATAGGCGTATAATTTCCTCCTTTTATTTCGGAAATCATTCTTCACCTTCACCACCCATTTGAATGAAAGAAAGCTTTTGCTTTTTATGAAATAGAGTCATAATACCAGCTTCTGAACCTTATTTTAAGATAAGGCTTTCTGGTTTTTGCCAGGTACATCTCTTCCTTGTTAGCCTGAGGCATCAGAATTAAAATCTGATTTAAATGTGTCAGCCATTTGCTGCTTTAATAGATTGTTAAATATACTATAAGGTCACTTCATGCTGAAAATGATAGCCCTTGACTTGCTTCCAATTTTGGTGGGGTTTTTTTGTTGTTTGTTTGTTTTTTTGTTGTTGTTGTTGTTTGTTTGCTTGCTTTGAATATAAAAATTCTGCAAGGTGAGTTTATCTCCAAGACTAGCTAGGATTAGAACCAATCTGTATTTTTTTTGATACTGATGTTTTAATTTGAGGCCTAAAACACTGTTAAAACTTGTCCTGCAAGTCTTTCATTCTCTCATATCTGTTTTCTAGAATACCAACCCTTGAATTTTTCATGAATTTTTGTTCTACATTGTTTAGGTTCTGTGTATGCCCATATATCCAAATTATGTGAAAAAATACATAAGCACAAGGCCTTCGTTCTTAGAGGGTAGAAAAGAAGGGTAGGCCTTCTGTCCCAAATGATGCTTACTTCTCTTGATGTGGGTTTTTAAGTTTGAAAGTATGCTTTGTCTGAATTGATGTAAGTGGTGAGAATTATATGTTGTCCTACTGCTACAATTTTCTTAATCAGATGAATAAATTAAGGTTAACTTTTCTCCTTTCTATAAGGTCATTTAAATCTATAAATATTTAAATCAGAAGCATGAGATACTTGTGATTCTGTACCAATTGGATTTTTTTAGTGGAAAGTGTTTATTAAATAAATAAGTTCTGGTCATTCTCTACCTAAATTCTAAAGAAAGAGCTTTGCTGAGTATGTATACATCTGAGATCACCATAGCATGTTAACTTTTAGGTGTCCTGGCTCCAGCTGGGATAGAGTTAGTTTTCTTCTTAGTAGCTGATCAGTGCCATGTGTTTGGGTTCACAGTGATAATAATGTTTGTAATGCAATGATTTATTACTTCTTACTGAGTGGTGCTTACCCCAAGTAAAGGACTTTTCAGTCCTTGCTCTGCAGGTCCACAAGAAGGGAGGGAGTATGGCCAGGACAGCCAAAGGGATATTCCACACCACAGAACAACATCCTCAGTTTATAAACTGGTGGGAGTTGGCTGGGAGCCACCAGTTGCTACTTGGGGATGGGCTGGGAATTGATCAGTGAGAGGTGAGCAATTGTATTATACATGACTTGTTTCCTGGATTCTTTTAATCTCTTTCCTCTTTTTCATTGCTATTATTATTATTATTACTGTTGTTATTGTTGCATAGTTTTTCTTTATTTTAGTTATTAAACTGCTCATTGTTTGCTACTGCTGCTAGCTGAGTCAGGTGCAGTCATGGCATATGTTTAAATGACACTTTGCTTTGCTTATTTTCATATGTGTAAACTAAATATGTTGCCATAAAATTTACTGAAATGTCCCAAGTTGATTGATGATGCATGTCTTGAATTATTTGGTGTATGCAGATGAGCTGGAGGAAGATGAGGAAGAATCCGACATGGAACTAGAGCGACAAAATATTGAAGAGCTTTATGACTTTGTACGGCATACCCATCAACAGGATATCCAATTACTGAGAAAGGATGTGCAGCATCCTGCATTAATTCCCATTCTGAGGCCATACCAAAGTGAGGCTGTGAACTGGATGCTTCACCGAGAGAACCACACAAGTACACCAAGTAGTGGCAAGTATATGAGCCTGAAAAACTTGCATAATTGAGGAAAGTGTAATTGTATTGTCAGCAGTAATGTTTCCTTGCTGCTTGATTAGAAGTTTTATAAGTTATTTCATTAGCTTTCATAAAAGCTGTTGTTTGGGTGATACGCTAAATGATAAGCTACGTTTTGCTGAACAGCAGTTGATGTATCGTGTTGGTCATGAAGCTCTGTGGAGGTGGACTTCAGCTTTTTTTTCTCTTAATGTCACAAAAAGGATGAATAATTCTAAGGAGTATGCTGTTGATAGAGAAACTTCATCATAGTAACGTGAACACTTTCTCCATAGAAAACGTGCTGCACTTCTTATGGCGGGAGGTGATCACTCTGGACGGAGTAAAAATCTACTATAATCCATTTACTGGCTGGTACGTTTTTATAGTTACTTTTTCTGAGGACACCTCAGGGTTGTACTTTGTGAAAACCATGTTGATAGCTTTATCCTGCAGGATAGAAGATATTCCATAACTTGTTTTTCACTTAGCAACTAAAGAATTACAATAGTGATATCTTTAATTTGAAAAAAAGAACAAACTTGTGTATGTAATGCACAGATAAATATGTAGATCTCAAGTTGAAGGTGTAATTATTAAAGCTTTTCTTAAAAATGTCAATAATTTAGTGGTTTAATATTAACTTTTTTAAATTTAGAGTGTTGGAGGCTTTGATCTTCTGATCCAATGTTTTCAAAGTCCAAAGGAAGGCAGCAGGATAAAGCTTTTTATTAATGCTGGGTATTACATTACTGAGCTTATTTCTCTTTTCTCATTAACTTGGTCAGAATAGAACCTTCTGATTGCTAGTTTGCTTTTTATTTTTCCCTATGTAACTTTCAGGTCTTTTTCACATGTGGATATAAAAATATTTCAAATTTTTTGAGGCTAATGCTATGATATGCTAAGGTTAGCA
The DNA here is from genome assembly GCF_024509145.1 of Vidua macroura. Taxonomy (NCBI): domain Eukaryota; kingdom Metazoa; phylum Chordata; class Aves; order Passeriformes; family Viduidae; genus Vidua; species Vidua macroura. The sequence goes on from NC_071573.1 coordinate 49,741,060, forward strand.
AGGCAAGGCCTATTAGGAGATGAAAAAAATTCTGAAAATTCTGTCATGCATATTTGTCTTGGTCAGGTTCATACACCCAAAAAGCTTGCTAGTTTTTGTTAATCTCAGCTTAACTAATAAAAGATAATGCCTCACCTTACAAACTTTGCCTTGCTGAAGCTATACTGTGTGTCCCTGAATGCACACTTCTCTGTCATGACATTCTGTAGTTACTGACTTTGACTGGGAATATACTTGAATTTTAGCATTATCCGTGAGTATCCAATAGCTGGACCCCAGTGGCCTGGAGGTATTTTGGCAGATGAAATGGGTCTTGGAAAAACAGTAGAAGTGTTGGCTCTTATTCTGAATCATACTGGACCAGACAATAAACAAGATGATCTGACATTACCTGAGGTAAGGAAACCAGGTTGAGAGTTATTATTAAGAAAATGCTTTTCAGAATGAATGCAAGTGCACTTTTTATTGCTTTAGAAGTCCATATTTAAAGCTCTATTACTGTGAAAGTTTTTCCCTTAGTAGGACATGATACTTGGCAGCATAAATGGTGGAACAGTTTGCATGAGAAGCTGTTGATCCTTTGCCATTTTTCAATGGTTTTATCAGGCAACTGCGCTGTTAATATAGTTTGGACAGGCTTCAGGGTTGTATAAATACATAATTTAGTTTACTATGTTGGAGGTCATTCTCCTTCCCTTCATTGTATTGATGGATGCCAAACATCCATTAGACACATGTTCTGTGCTAAAATAGGGACAGTTTACATTCTGAGTAAAGATTTCTGCTCTCCCTCTATTTCATATAATAAATGAGCTTATTTATTTTTCATCTTTTCACTTTCCTTATCATGCATACTGTGAAAACTTGGCACATCCACTAAACCCAAAAAATTTTTATGAAGGGAAAGGACCATTATTTTTAAGTAAACTCTTACCACTTCTTGAATTCTATCCCTTGGAAATCATGGCAGCCAGTTTCATTGTACATTTATCATAGTGATCTGTCTGCTTGTCATTTTATCAGTTAAAAGGACTCAATTCTCAGAGAGAATAAGATGATTCTTAAATATATAAGAGGGTCAGCACCAAGTAGTGCAAAGAGAGGAGTATAAGCACTAAAGTGCCTGGACACCGACTGATAACAATATGTAAGACCAGAGGTTTTGGAGGGCTGGAGTTACTGAAACTGTTTCATGATGTAAGTAGTTGGGACAGACATCTTAGCTAATACATTAATCATAGAGTAAAATTTTGGGAGGCAGTCCCTAAAAGGAGAAACATACTTTTTCTACAGCTGACTAGGGCTCTTCCTCTATATTGCTTACTTCCTTTTGTGTTTCTAGTTATATATTAAATATATTTTTTCCTCCCGCATCAGGAACCTAGATCACTTACACCTGTAGATTCCTGCAACTTAATGCTAAAGCAGTGGAGGACCCAAGAGCCTTTCAGAGCCACTCTTTGTGTTTCAGTTAGGGTGCTGAACACGGTTTGCCAAGAAACTGAACTGAATGATGTGTCATTCTGTACATTAAAAAAGAGCTATCTGAGAAAATTAGTGAGATCAGAACATATCTGAAACATATTAGTGAGATCAGAACATATCAGAAAGTATCAGCTCATGCTTACATTCAAATATGAGGAGATTAATGAAGGTCAGAGTGACTGTGAAGAGACATGAGCTAATAACTGTTTAATGTTGTCTGCATTAGGGTAAGCTTGTGAACTTCTTTGTTCCACCTCAACCTTTAGAGGGAAATAAAAAGAAAAAACCAAACGAAATGGAGCCTAAATTAAAGGAAAAAATACAGTATCCCAGTAAGTATTTCTGATAAGCTTTAAAATATGTTTTGCTTTCAGCGTTGTTATATTGGCCACTGACTATGAGTTCAAGGCTACTCTTGACTTCTTCAAAATGAAATTATTCTTTTGCTGAGCACTCTCATGTAGGATTGCATGCTACAAACAAGTGATACACAGTTAAAAGTAAAGTTACTAACTCAGAACTCTGCTACAGAGCTCCATGCAACTAGAGGTTTTTGTAAAGAGTTTATGCATTTAAATGAAATAAGCTTTTTTATACCTCAGTAAGAAAATGGAGTGATTTATTTCTATTACTATCCAACACTGTTTTAGAATCACTGCAAAACAGCAATCTGTAGAGCTGCGTCAAGTAAAAGCTTGTCAAAACTGCTGCCTATCTGTATTTTTTTAGATGAACACTATGTTTAGAGTTGCCTTAATATGCACTCTGTGAGGTAACTTCATTTTTTGTTTTGATTCTTCATACAGGCTTACGAGTAATGATGTTAACAGCTGTAAAGGAAATGAATGTGAAGAAAGGAGCATCCATAATTGCAATATTTAAGTACATCAGTGCTATATATAGGTACGACACGCAGAGAAATAGACGGCTTCTCAAAAGAACTCTAGAAAAACTAATTGCAGAACAGGTGATAGAACAAGTTAAAGGACATGGTCTGGCTGGGTCTTTCAAGCTGGGAAAGAATTACAAGGAAAAGAAGAAGCGAGAAAGAACCAAAGAGCAGGTAAAGCATGCTACTGTAGTTATTTGAAAGAATGTTGCAAAGGCTGTTCTTTTTTTCTACCAATTGCATGCTACTCTCAGCTGTGCTGTCTATGTACACTAGCTCAGTGGCACTGATTTAGTGGTAAAAATGAAGAAAATTGCAGCAATTGCTTCGACACTCCTAAATAAAGAAGCAGAAATTATAAGTAGATAAAATTTGGGGCTAAAATATTAACTACATCTGTCATAAGTCTTCTAAAATAGTGTCACTAGGAGTTGTTTTGTTCTTACTGTGAAGTTGCTTTTTAAACACTGGTAAATATTAACCAAATCCTCAAACTGGAAATTGATATAAACCCTTAATATCTATGTACTGATGTGTTTATATGTTCATTAAAAAAAAGGGTGAGGAGAAAGTTGTTTGGGTTTGGAAGGAACTTTAAAACTCATCTAATTCCACACCCCCTTGCCATGGGGACACCTTCACTAGACCAGGTTGCTCAAAGCCTCATCCAGCCTGGCCTTGAACATTTCCAGGGTTGGGGCATCATTGTCTCCGGCAACCTGTTCCAGTGTCTCACTACCTCACAGTGAAGAATTTTTTCCTAATATCTAAACCTATTCTCTTTCATTAAAAACTATTCCCCCTTGTCCTGTCACTACGTGCTCTTGTAAATAGTCCCTTTAAAGCTTCTCATAGCATTTGCTCAGGTACTGGAAGGCCATAATTTAGCCTGAAGCTTTCTCTTCTCCAGGCTGAACAATTCCAGCTCTCTTAGCCTTTCCTCATAGGAGAGGTGCTCTAGTCTACTGATGATCTTTGTGGCCCTCCTCTGGACTTCAACTAATCCACACCCTCCTTATATTGGGGGTCCCAAAGCTGGATTGCAGTACTCCAGGTGGGGTCTCACAAGAATGAATAGATAGGCAGGATCCCCTCCCTGGCCCTGCTGCCCATGCTGCTTTGGATACCATCCAGGACATGATTGTCTTTCTAGGCTGCAAGTGCACATTGCTGTGTCGTGTCCATCCTCTCACCCACAGTACTCCCAAGTCTTTCTCAGAAGGGCTGCTCTCAATCTGTTCATCCAACCCATGTGCAGCACCTTGCACTTGGTCTTGTTAAACTGCATGAGATTCCCATGGGCCCACTTCTCAAGTTTGCCCTGGTCCCTCTGGATGACATTCCATCCTTCAGGTGTGTCAGCTGTACTGCTCAACTTGGTGTCATCTGCAAATTTGTTGAGGGTGCACTCAATCCCTCTGGCTGTGTCATTAATGAAGATATTAAGTTGACGGTAGATGTTAAACATCACTGGGCAAGTCAGAATGTAAAGTCTGACATTCTTGGTTAATTTTACTTTGTAGGTAGTGAGGACTTCAGAAAACACTCAGAAGAAGCAATTGATTGATGCTAAAACTCAAACCAAAGAATCAAGAAATAATGACATAACATCTGAAAATGTCTTTAAAACTGCTTCACATGAGAATATTGCCATGGAAGAACATGATTATTGTACAACTAGTAAAAATAACAGGAAATCTGAAGCAGATCATGAGAACTCTGTAGAAGAGAAAAATGTTAAGCAAGAAAGTATGGTTCCAAAGTCTCCTGATTTTCATGGCAGCCTCCTTGTCTCCAGTGACATGAGCAGTTTTCCTGATGTTGATGTTTCTAAAACTACAGCTGTTGTCCAGCAGGAAATCCCAAAGGTCCAGTCCTCACATTCCCAAGAACATGCTGGCATTAGTGTACAACATACCAGCTCTGTATTTCCATTTAATACCTCTGAATATCGTTTTGAATGCATCTGTGGTGAGCTCGGATTGGCTGACTACAAAGCTCGTGTGCAGTGCCTGAAATGTTACCTGTGGCAGCACGCAGAATGTGTAAACTACAAAGAGGAGAACCTGAAGAGCAGGCCCTTCTACTGTCCCCATTGCCTTGTGGCAATGAAACCAGTTCCCACAGGAGCGACTCTGATAATTTCTCCGAGTTCTATTTGTCACCAGTGGGTAGATGAGATCAACAGGCATGTAAGATCATCATCTCTTCGAGTTCTGGTAAGATTATATAGTTTGATATTCTGGAGAGTTATTTTATCAAGGCTTGGGGCTTCCTGTTTGATATTCTGCATCACTCTGCCAGAGGACTACATTACTTGTTGCTAGACCAATGCTTTGGCATTATGTGGTGCATCGGTGTCCCAGAAAGACAGTCTGCAATTAGTTCTTTTTTTTTCTGTTTTAGTTGGTCACTGGGAGATAAACCAGTGGACTAGATTGCATAGCAGCTGAAAGCAAATTTTTGTGTGGTTGAAACAACATGTGGTTTCTGAGAGGGAAGGCTGTTTGAAAGACTACCAAGGAACTTAAGAAGGACTATGGGTGTTTTGAGTGTTGTCTTGCTGTACATGTGCACTTAAGCAATTCTCTGACTGTTGCTCCTCCTTTCTTTCCAGATAAAAAAATGTTTCCATAGGTAAAGCCTGTAGTTTTGCATTTCTGGTTCTCAGGCTTTATAAAAGAAGTCTTGGGCATTGGTGTTTACTGAAAACAATACTGTTACAACTCGTTGTGTCTATAACATCTACCAAGTTTATTAGGATGTTGCTTATTTGGAGACCATGTATTGTCCTTTTACTTAATTTCTCATAACCCTGTCACTAGAACAAATCTAATTATACTTAGGATAATAATGGCTATACCGGTTTTTAAAAATACTGTTATCACAGTATTCAAGAGTCTTTTATTACTGATGCAACCGAGTTTTGTCCTTCATATTTTTAGCAGTCAAGAACCTTTGTAATGATCAAGAGCTTTGAAAACCAACAGTCACTTGTATTTTGAACAAAGTAGTGACAGTTCAGGGATATATCTGGTACCTTTGGCTATTATGCATAGTTGCCCAATGTATAAATGAATTCTAGATCTCTAGTGCTATTTGTGTAAGCAGTCCAATTAGATTTAATGCAGGAACTAACAAATGTGTAAAACTCACATGGTTTTCCTAGGGTTCAGTCCAGGTTTAATACCAGCTTTGATGAAAATTATCAGAAATAGATTTACATAGTAACAATAAGATAGTTTAAATACTGAATGTCAGGACTTTAAACTGTGTGACATCTTCCATGCTGCAAGATTGTTTTCATTTTCTTTTAACTGTCAACTGTGAAACTTGTTTTCAGTGTTGCTTCAAAATGAAAATTTGGTGGTTTATTTTTTGTTAAGGTAAAATGAAAGTAGTGGAGATGTTTCAAAGAATCAGTTTCCCATGTTAACAAGTTTTGCATTGCATGTGAAGTGTGTTTTTTACTCTTCAACTGCTTACAACCCATGGGAAGTTCTAATGGTTTTATGTAATGGAACAAGAAATTAAAATGTATCAGTAAGTCTTGCTTGTGGCAGATTGTCTTTTCCTGCTGCTGTGAAAACCAAAACTTGGCGAAGTTAAAAATCTCCAGAAAATCTATTCATAAGTACTTGAAGAAAACATTAGACTTTGGCAGCTGTTTGTTTCTTCTTGGTTGCTTCAGAGACCATGCTCTTTTTAGTTAATTTGTTTCTTTTTTCTTCCCCTTCCAAGCTCCCCTTCTCTCTTTTGTTTCATGTGCAATGACCGGGGTTGCTCTGTTGTCCCACTCTGGGGCTCAACAGAAAGAAATTATCTGCAGGTGTTTCTTTCAGTTGACAGAAACACTGTTCCCATATGTACAAATGTAGAGGAAGATTATTACTGGGAGAAAAAGTAGGATTAAGAGTGAAATTAACAGTGAAATAATGTGCTGATCATCAAGGGGTAAAGAGCAGTTATTTTAACTTCTCTATGTTTCTAAAGGGATTTGGCTTAACATTATGAGAGAGATAAGAAAAGTATTTCTGATAATAGAACAAATGTCAATAGGAAAGGTTTCTGTTAGTGCACAGGGACTGTATTTTACCTAGGATATTTTTTTTCATCTCTTAAGTCTCTGTAGGTAAAACTTTACTCAGAATGTTATTTCTAGTTTTTATATATTTTGATGCATATTTCTGTCTTTGCCCAATCATTAAATTTCAGTGAGTAAAGTTTTCAGGAGAAAGGTAGTGCATCTACAGTAAAGGAGAGGAGAAGACTGAACATGTAACATTGACTTGCATAATGTTGTTCCATACAACATTGCAGAATACTTAATCTTCAAACAACTGTTACAACAAATAACTGTTGTAGAAAATAATGAAGTCCTCTCTCCTTCAAATGAGGAAATAAATGTTTTGCGAAGTCATAAAAAGTTAGACAGATTTTGCATTCCTGACTACTGTAGTTATTATTAGGATACTTAGATTAATTTCCCACCATACTATTATATGAATACAGATTTTATGAACAGTTTCTTCTTATATGAGCAACACTGTTAAAAGCTTGCACATCTTAAGCTGTACTGATGTTTTGGCATTTTTATCAAAGTGTCTCTTACCTCCCTTCTTTGCTATTGTGCTGTTGACTGTAAATCCCTGTAGGTGTATCAAGGTGTGAAGAAGCATGGCTTTTTGCAGCCACACATGCTGGCAGAGCAGGAGGTGGTTATCACCACCTACGACGTCCTGCGCACTGAACTGAACTATGTAGACATTCCCCACAGCAACAGCGAGGACGGGCGCCGCTTCAGGAACCAGAAGCGCTACATGGCCATCCCCAGCCCCTTGGTGGCAGTGGAGTGGTGGAGGATCTGCCTCGATGAAGCACAAATGGTTGAATGCACCACTGCAAAGGTATGACATTCCTGGTCATGCATTCATTTAACTTAAAAATGTTTGGACAAGTTTATTGTAAATAATAGTCTTTCCTTCCCCTCTCTTAATGTTCAGAGTACACTCATGTAATTTGTCCTTGTCCCATGTTCTTCAGAACTGAACTTTCTGTTGAAGATACTTACTATTAAATGGTTCTCCTCTTGGAACTTGGGCAGATTGTGAGGTATATCTAGCTAAAAAAATACTTAACATAATCTATACTGACAGTTTAAAGAACTAGGTCATCATGTTGTATATGGTGTTTGATAGTTTCAAACAAGACACTAGCATTGTTCAATGATGTGTTTCAGAGGCATAGATATGTCCTTTGGGTCTAGAAGCTAAAATAGTCAGGAGTCTGTCTGCAAACTCAAGCGATACAGTCTGCTGCAGGGGGGATTATTTCAATTAGTCTTTGTCCAGTCTTTTAGCCAAGACAGGAAGACAAAAATGCTACTTATATAATGCCTTACAGGCTTTAATGTTGAAATTTTTTTTAACATACAGTTTATTTTGCTATTTATTTGCCTTCTTTGAACCCTTACTTGCACGTGATTACTTGGAAGAGGACATGGCTTTTATCAGCTTCCAATTACCTTCTAAAAAGATCCAAAATTTTATATATGTTTTTATAATACATTGCACCAATGCTTCTTCTAGGTCTAAGGGTATATTCTGAAATGGTGTTCAAACTTCTCAAAAATAAAATCCACATGTCAGACTGTGTTCCACTGTTTTTCCTTTCCTACCATTGGCTCTATGTCCTTTCATTAGGCTGCTGAAATGGCACTCCGTTTAAGCGGAATCAATCGCTGGTGTGTCAGTGGCACTCCTGTGCAGCGAGGATTAGAAGGTGAGATTTTATGTAGTGGTGTAATCTGTGGGCTTTCCTTATGCTGATAACTAGGTGGGGCTTTGAAACAGTTAAAATGTCTGCTAGTTTTGTCCTGAATTCACTAGGTTACTCTAACTTTGTAAGCCATAAACTTTAAGTATGATAATAAAGCCATCAATACATGTATCAATATAAAAATCAAAGAGCTGAAGTCTTTTTGTCTCCCTGAGTTAGACAAGTACTTTGGGGAGCAGAGAAGCTGTATGTCTTAATAGCTGACTCAAGTGTGTTCTTCAGTTTTCACTTTGTGGAGTGGATAAATATTAACCCTTCTCTTATAGCAGATAGTCTGCTCTGGTTACAGAATCCTGTGACCTGTCATACAGCAAGCAAAGCTGTATTTGCTTTTTGCATAGCTCTGTATGAACTACCGTGGGCATCCACTGCCGTGAATATAAATTCTAAAAGTTGTGCTAAAGCTTATGAAACTGTCTCCAGTCCTTATGTAAGGACTTAATGAATTGAGATGTGTGTAGTAGCTAGCTGTATGTTAGCAGGTTGTCGGAACCCAAGGTGTCCCTCAGACACTCTTGGATGTTCCGGATCCAGGGCAGAAGCCTCTGAGACCGTGGCAGGCAGCCAGAAACCCCTGTGGTTTTGAGTTTGACCCATGGAACAATTTTACCAACTTTGCTGGAAGAACAAGAAATCACAAAAGTTTAGATATTATAATAGAAGTAATCACAAAGTAAAAGGTAGGATTTTTGAGTGCTGTACAGGGGGGTTTTAGGCCTTGTACAGAGGGGTCTGAGTTTTGTACGTGGGGGTCAGAGGTTCTAAGATGGAGGGATTTGGGCGTGCCCTGTCCTCCTTCTTTCTCCTTTCTATTCCCCATGTTCTTGGTGATGTTGGCACTCACATATTGGTTTAGAGTAGAAAGCCACTGTTCAATATAGGTAATAGGCATTGGGGAAAAACTATAAACATTTAATACGTAATGTGTGATATAAAAGATGGCACCAGCCCCTTGGGCGGGGGAGACGGAGACGAAGGCAGAGGGAGAAGGAGTCAGGGAGAATGTCAGGAAGTCTGTGTGCCTTGAGATAACATGCAATAAACTGCCTTGAGACCAGATGACTGAAGACTACTGAGTCTTTCTTTGAAGGCATGGGTTGGAGGAGAGACTGTACCACCACCCGGAGTCACCCCAATCTGGGTGTGATTCTGACAGCAGGTGACATTTATCTTGTCTTTTTTTGTGTGGTGCTGAGTTGCTATAGACAGCCTTCAGACAGAGATAGAATAAAAGAAAGGGAGCTGACTAACTGCTTGATCTCCCTGTGTTCTCTGATGGATTTTGAAATATAAAGTACACATTGGGGCAATGCATTTGAAAGTGGATAAATCAGTGTAAGCATTTGTGGACTGTTGTTTGGATACTAAATTGTAAAAATCAATATTTTAGATTAATTAATAATGGAATTTTGAGTTAAATTTATAAATACATATAGTAGTTGTGAGAATACATTATTAATAAAGCAAATCTGTAGAAAGAAGTGATTGATTTTAGTGTTGTGTTGAACTCCTTCAAGGCCCTATGTGTGATAGTGTTGGTTTAATACATATCTGAAATGTCATACAGTTCATAATACATGTTGACAGACTCTAAGGCAGCCCCCATTACGTTGGGGATGAAAACTGCTGACTCATTTCAATTTGTGCCACTGCTGCTGTAATGTGTAGCATCCCTTGAACTCTCCCACCTCGGTCAGTTCCTAAGTCCTTGGCCCTGGCAACAGCAGTAACTACTCACTATAGAGTCAGTCCTCCTGGGGAGAAAATCAGTCTCCCATTTGGGCTTCTGTGCTGCAACTTCCCCTGTATAACTTCCCCTGGTTTCTCCTTTCTCTGTCCTCTCACTGGATTGGTATCCCTGGTGGCCACCCTCCTTTCCCTGGAGACCAAACCCCCCTGCCCAGCCCTTAGCTCCGCCCCCCACCCCTTCTTAAGCTGTCTCCTCCACGTGGTCGGCCTCTTTTTACCTCGCAGTCTTCCCTTCAGCCACATGTGATATCCTCCGCGGGAATAAAACCCTGCAAAAAGAGCCTTTCTTGCCTCTATCTCTGAGCCAGCTGTGGTGAGTGTTGAGTGAGGGTCTGACTGTGTTGCCTAAAGGTTATCTCAACTTGCTTTTCCACAGGAGAGGCTTGTGGGGGACAGATTTTAGGTAGCAGCAACCACTACTCCAACACCCGCATTTTTAGTAATGTAGTGAGATATGACCTCTGGGTAAACAATTGCTTCTTGCACAGAAATGATTCCCAGGATTTTTCTTCCTCTGGTCTATGATGTATTTGGTGAATGTCTCAATGCTTTCAGCTGAATACTGAATTACAATAAAGCTAAGAGAATAAGGAATGTAGCCACCAGATTTTCAAGAACTCTCAGATATCATCACATATCTCTGTTTCTGCAGTATCCATGTGAAGCATTTAAATGTGTGCTTCTGTATTTTTCCAATAAGATTTAGACAGAAGTTTAAAGTCAATATGTCCTTAAATTTCATTCCAAAAAGTGATAGGTTTCTGAATTAGGCAGAATTAGCAAGATGTATTCTCTCAATTAGCAAGAAAACAATTGAAGTGTCTTTTGTTAATTTCTTATGCATTAGTAGAGAAGTGAAAATTCTTCTGAATTGCAGCCCCTTCTAGTATTGTGGGCAGCAGACAGTTGGTGCACAGCAGGCTCTGAAGCAATGATGCTGAGCAATATTGGTTTAGAAAAACCTGGCAAACCCAGTTAACCATATGCAATCATGTAATTTTTGCCTCTTGTCTCTGCTCTGAATAGGCTTAAATTCTTTGCTCCCTTCTGCTAAGCTTGAAATTAGGAAAGTGTCTTACAAACAGCTGTATTCTCTCAAGTTGTGTGGAAATAAAAAATGAGCTAAAGGAGAGAATGCCCACCTTCCACCACCCAGTCCCCTGCCTCAAATTAAATATTTTGCTAAGGGAGAGACTGGAAAACAAGTGCAAAAGATAAAGGCCAGCATGGAGATGGTTTTTGCCTCATAGGCTTTGTATGACAGTTAATTTTTAAAAGACATATTGCAAAGTATTAAAACAGAAACACTTTCTTTTCTTGGCAGATTTGTATGGATTAGTCCTTTTTCTTGGAGTTGATCCTTACTGGGTCAAGCATTGGTGGGACCAACTACTATATCGACCTTACTGTAGGAAAAATCCCCAACCTCTCTACAGTCTAATTGCGAAGATAATGTGGAGATCAGCAAAGAAGGATGTGCTTGACCAAGTAAATCAAAGTTTTGAGTTTTAGAATTCCTGACCATCATTTATCAATAGTTTTATTTGTAAATTACTTATTTTCTTTTTTAATTTCAGATTCAAATCCCCCCTCAGACAGAAAATATACACTGGCTTCAGTTCTCTCCTGTGGAGAGACACTTCTATCATCGCCAGCATGAGGTGTGCTGCCAGGATGCATTGGCAAAACTCAGGAAGATTTCAGACTGGACTCTTAAGCTTAGCAGCCTAGATAGAAGGACTGTGACTTCTATTCTATACCCACTGCTACGGCTGAGGCAGGCCTGCTGTCACCCACAAGCTGTTCGGGGAGAGTTCTTGCCACTACAGAAAAGGTAGTGAAATTTCTGTCATTTCTTAAATAGCCTACTTTATCCAAAGCAAAACTCTGATTGTCTCCAGCAGTGCAAGTTCTTGTACAGTCCTCAAATAAACCTAATTTAAACTTCTTTAGTTCAATGTGTGACTATGGCACACCAAGGTAATCTGACCTCAGTAACTGAACACGGCACAGTGGGGTCATTAGTGTAATTCTTGTGTTAAAGAACATAGTACTGAAGGCATCTGATTCTCCAGTGGCATTCTAACCTTACTATGACTAGGGTGTTGCAGATAACAGATTGAGTGTTAAAAAAATCAGATTCTTTTTTTGTTTTAAAATAAGCTCGCTGCTTTTTTTTTTTGTTTGTTTTTTGTCTTGTAGAAAACTCACATTCATAAATGAGGGCAGTGAAAGAACTGAATCAACAGAATGGAATAATTCTTAGTTCAAAGAAAATGTTAACATGAGGTTGCAGAATTTGTAAATATAGATCCAAATTTGAAAGCTGTTCAAATGCTCTTTTATTTGCATGCTTTCAAGATCATCTTCCCCCACAAGTGCTCTGCAAGTACCAATTCGGTCTCAGCTTTTGTTAGACCAAAAAAAAAAAAAGCATGTTGCCAGTCCTATTGAGAAATGTAGCTGGTACCTTTTCAGTCAGTTAGAAGGAGGCTGTGAAAGAACAAGCTGTTTCAATTACAGCCTCTCAGAGTGGTGTCTGTGTTTCTTTTTAAAGCTACAGGTAGGGAAGAACTTCAACTTTTAGCACTGCCAATGTTATTGCTACTGTTTCCTAGTCCATCCATTCTATTCAGTCTCCTTCAGTTCTTGTTCAAAGTTTTATGTCCTCCTTGCTCTTTGTTATACAGGGCACCTGCAGTGCCTAAGCAACTGAAGCTGACTTTGCATCTACTTGAGCAGAGATGAATAGTTAGATGCTGTGCTGTCGCCCTTACTGTGGCAGTCTGCTAATGTGGAAGCAAGGACTCAAACATAGGAGAAATCAATATTCCCACCCATCATACAAGATTATTTGCATTAAAATGAGCCAGTGTAGTATAAATGAAATATATGTAAACTGAGCAGAGTATGGTGGGAACAGCTTTGTACTGTGTTGATTTTGGTGGAATGGTTGCACAGTGACAGCTGCATAGTAATTGATGGAAAAACCAGCAATGGAAATAAAATCTTTCTTAAAATGTACAAAGAAAAGTCAATTCCAGCACTGTTTATATACCTTTTTTGTGAACCAAACTTGACTGCAGCAGTGGACATTCCCAGAATAGAGAGAAGATTTGGTTCCTGTCTTTGGTTATGTGTAGGAGAATAATGAAGAAATTCTCTGCTAGGACCTTTGATGAATAAGAGAAATTTACTGAAATAAGAAAGTTGATGCTGGAGCATATAGAAAAGAGACATGGGCCTGGAATAAAAACCTGAGTTTGGAGCATATTTTGTTCTATGATAGATGATTTTTTTTCCCCACCTGTGTAGTGAAGGCAGTAAATGAGATCTACTAAGGAAAAAAAAAAAGCTCTCCTAGTTTAACTGAGGAAAAACCCCTTCTTCTTGCCTTAATTGGTAGTCTCAGGCTGTGTATCAAATTGCATATTTTATATGTAAATCCTTCTGCTGTTGCAATATTTCTTGGAACTGCTGATGGTTTTGAAAATAAAAGGTAAGTAGCAGTGGTGGAAGTATCAGCATATGTCATGTGTATTTACCATTGCCTTTTCAGAATTCAGCAATTATAAATAGTGATTATATTGATTTAAAGCTGACTCTGGTGGAACACTGTACTATAAAACCAAGAATCAGTTTCTGCAACTGGAACAATGTTGCAGGGAAAGTAAAATAAAGGCCTAGACAAGGGTATCCTTCCATAATTTGAGCCCAGTCTGTGCAAGAGTTCAGTACTCTGTTCCACAGTGTTGAACACTAAGTAGTAAATGCTTCTCCTAAAGGTGAGTGAGGCTGAGGAGCAGGGTTACAGCGAGGGGGGTGGCGTCCGGTCTAACAGCAGCAATTGGTATTAGAAGCAGCCTCAGGTCAGCTGCTGTAGGCTGTTGCTATTGTTTACTCTCCTGTCTCTTCATATCAGTCCTCTGATTCTTTAACCTATGGCTTTACTCCAGGGTATCCTTCAAGCTTCCTTCTTGCATCCTCATAATTTCTGTTCCTGCTTCTCTCTTTTCTCTTCATTTCTGGTATTTTTACGTGAAGCTAATTCTCTTCCAGTAAAATTCCTCTCATAATTTGCAGATATGACAAATGCAGAAAAGGAAGTTTAGAATGATTTTTGCTAGTCTTCTTTGTTCTCATTTCACACATTTTCTTCTTTACATTGACACTTCATGTGTTTTGTGTTTGGATTGGTAGCAGAGGGTGGAAGTGTAGTCTGTCATAGCTGTTTTCATCTGAACAGCTTTTGACAAAATGAGGTGTATTTTGCTTGTTTGCAGTTCACCACTAACAGAAGGAGAACAATATTTTGCCCCATGAAGGATTATTTTACCAAGTTCAAGTTTTCTACTTGCTCCTTATTTTTTGGTGTTCCAGGAGATGGCAACCTCTGGACACACTCAAGTTAGGCTAAAGCTCTAGCGGGAAGAAAATCTGACAGCTAGAGGGTTTTTTTAATAAGTACAGAAATCTCAAAAAAACATTTGCAATATGTTGGATGGATGTAATGATCTGCTATGCTGCTCAGCATGACCCTCTTACTTTTCTGGTACTGTGATTTTGTTTCAAATTTTGGTCTCCTTTTCAGCACCATGACCATGGAGGAACTGTTGGCATCTCTGCAAAAGAAATGTCGAACAGAGTGTGAAGAAGCTCACCGACAGTTGGTGTGTGCTCTTAATGGCTTAGCTGGTATCCATATCATTAAAGGTAAGACCAGTATAGGAGTAAAGAATATGCTCCATCTCTGTGTACTGGGAGGTTAAAAGAAGTCATACTTGTGTAATTGTACTTAACCTGCTTTTGTTTTATCAGTACTGCTTTCTGGGCTTCCCTTGTGCCCCCAGCCATGCAAACTGCTATGCTAAGATTCCTTTTCCTGCTCCTTCTAGACGGCTCTGTCAATGTCAATTTTGTCTGAATTATAAGGCAAAAAAAGCTTTGAATGAGAAACAAAAATAATTATATGAATCTTGAGTGGCCCACAAAATAAAAAGAAATTAAAATTACTCCATTATGAATCTGTAAAAATAACACTTTTCCAAGTTCTAAAGTTGACATGCTGTTTGAATTTTTCCAGCTCATGTCAAAGTCTTCCTTTGACAAGAACAGGCAAACTGCCTTTTCTCTTACCTGCCTCACAGAAAGACTATATTCAGATTTTTATCTGTAATCAGTAGGTTTGAAATACTTCGTTACAACTGCAGCTTGGAGATAAGTGTTTCTGATAGAGTTATGTGCTTAGAAAGAGTTACATTCTGATGTAATGCTTCTAAAATACACTAGTAGCAAAATTATGTTTGGCCTATTTTGTAAACCAGATTGATAAAAATTTCATCTGATGAGAAACAAAAGCAGGACAAAAGAGGCAGAGTTCTGGTCTGTAACTCCTCCCCTAGTATTACTCTTACACTCAGTCTTCTTTATCAGGAAGGGGGAAGCACACCTTACATAAAAGTGAGGCCATGAATTTAGCCTTAGTATAATTGAAAACTTATAGGTCTAATTATTATTAGTCCAAATTTAATTGCTACAGGCAAAGAAAGAAGTAACAATCACATTTACTTGTTTCTACTTGTCCTGCTTTTCTGCTCATTTTTCTGCTTAGGCCCATCCATACTCTGAGGTCAGTGATTTCATAGATGTGGTGGCAGTACAATTGCCAGTTGTCACTACCTTCATTGGGAGGAATAAGATGTTTGTGTTGATGGTTTCTTCCTCACACAAGGATCCAATGAGGGTCATTTTTATGTTTGCTAGCATGTTTGCATCTTTCTTCATTGGTCTGCAGCTCCATGAAAATGCCAAATTTAGTGTACATAATGCCTTTTATGAATGTTACATACTCTTTCTTTGTTCTCTTTGTTGCCCCTAAAACCAGTTTTGTCCAGCTCTAAGTCTGCATTTCTTTGACTGTCGGTGAGTTGTTTATAGCCATGGCTTTCTTATTCACTGCCAAGCCTGTGCACCATCTCTTAGCATCCCATGGCTGTACTCTACACTGCATCCTCTATCTTTACTTGTCAATTGCCTCTGCTATTGTTACTAGGCCTATATTTCCCTACACTACATCATTGTGGTAGTTGTAAATATCTCATTCTACATGGAATAACTGCTTGTTACTGCTGTCTATATAAAGCTGTGTTTGTACCACACAAAGATAAATAAAAGTTTAAAAATATACAAAAAAATAGCCATAGACACCTAGTGAATTACAGAAATTGCTATCACAGCTAAGCCAAGTAAAAGGTTCAGGCAGGTCAAGAATAATTCAAGGGAGGCCTGACAACCTTCTAGCTAGCAAATTCAGCGCATAGCTTTTGGCTGGTTACTAGTAATTGCAATCCTATATCACGGGACTACACCCTTAAAAATGCAACTGCTTCAATGTAAGAAGCAGCAAATCTTGTTGACATAAATTGGTACACTTCCATATAGATAGGATGATGTTTTTTGTTTTACTCTCTTATCTGTCTTTATGCATTTCTTTTCTCTGTACTTCTCCATGTTTTAAGAGTCTCTAAGAGACTGGCTAAGTAAATTTCTATCAGTTGAGAAATATTTTCTGAGAAATGATTGTGATGCTGGCAGCTTGCATCAGTAGTTATGCTCCCTGCATGTACCTAATCATTTCTGCATTTCTGAAGTATGACACAACTTCCATGGTTTTCACTGGAAGAGTGAAAAATGCATTTGCAGTGCAAATTTAGCAGTGCATCACTGCAGTGAGTTGTAGATTATTTAAGTGCAACATGAGATTTTTTTTTGGATTTATGCAACCATGAATACATATTTTAAGATTAGAGGTTTACAGATTTTACAGTCACAAAATATATTTAATTTGGAAACTGCATTAGTCTTTATAGAATATCATATTCTGTCTTTTACCAATTTTTGGCAGGGAGGAATGACTAGGAAAGAATTGCTTGAAGACAGGAGCCTTAATATGCAGACTCTCTTGAGAACATGTTAGTATGTTACAAGTAATGTAACACTTGTAAGGTTATAGGTGTTTGTGTATTTGAAAACCAACACAATGTGTCTGTGTTTTTGCTACTCCTTTCTTAATGCAGGAGAATATGCAATGGCTGCGGAGCTGTACAGAGAAGTACTAAGATCATCTGAAGAGCACAAAGAAAAACTCAAAACGGATTCCTTGCAAGTGAGTGAGCATTGAAATGTAAAGTGACATAGTTATGAACTGGAATACTTTAGATTTAATTTAAGGTCAGTCTTTTCTTCATTCCAGTGGTATGTTGAATTACTCTTTCAGCCTGCTGTAATGATAACAATCTTTTCATCACAATCTTTAGATAGGAATCTGTCCCATGACCTTCATGTTTCCTTTTTTTTTTTTTTTTGGACAAAAAAAAAAAAAAGCTACTGTGTTTCTAAAAACCTGCTTGTGAGTTTTCTTGATGTCCCTGAAGCAGCGTATGATCTCCACCTGCTGTTCTGCAGTGTGATTAACAAACTGAATTCCTAGTCTGGTGCATATGACTGTGACTGCTCATGTTAACGGCGTTATATTACATCCTGCAATTACAGAATGCAGGGTTTGCACTGAGAGTGATATTAACGTGCCAAATGATAGAGAATAATAAAATATTTGCACTGCAGAAGATAAAAGGGCATCAAAACATGAGAAAGAATTGAAATGCCTTTTCTCTTTGGGCATTTGGCTTCATGCCCTTTGAATACTATTTTAAAATATTAGTATATTTTCCTGATAAAAAAGTCATAGTTCTCTAACATATTTATAGCTCTTCAAGAGCTATCAGTTCTTAATTAACCAAAATTTTCTTCAGCATAATAAGAGATTTAAAATTTTAGTGACACATAGATAAGAAGTGGTCAGTTGTCTGTCTCTTTATTTGCTTCTATGAGCAAATTATTGTTTGATTGTGTTGCATGTGGTCACCTGATGTCTCTGTTGTGCTTTTTTGATTCTTCCTTTTCCTCTGTGATTTTCTGGTGGCTTTTTTCCCATAGCATAGATGTGTTAGCATAAACTTTTTAAGCTGCTTATAGGTTGTTAATTAAATTGTTCTACTGGATTGTACAATTCAATAAAGTTTTTGATTTCCCCTCAAAGTATATGCTGCCTAATATTGCCTTAGTGTAAAATAAAGTAGTGTAAAATAAAATTTTACTTCTGTTAAGCCTTAGTTGTGTAGGATTAGCTCTTTGGGATAATGGCAAATCACTGCTGTCCAGTCCTCTTACGTGACTGAGAGGGCAGAGATAAAGAGAATCCAGGATGTGAGAAGGGCACAGGTTTATGATAGTGAAGGTTATTAGTATGAATTTGTGGGAGCTGTGCAGGAAGCATATTATTGGTCTGGTTTGAAAAACAAAGAGTGATGCCAGAGAAGAGGAGCAGAGTTTATATTAATAATCAAATTTGTTTTCCCTAAAAGTATACCAAAAGTTCATGTGTTCTTCAATATCTTTTATTTCAGAGAAATGAAAAATCTGAAAAATTATTATAGCTCTTGGGATCTGGTCTTTTCCTTACACTTTATTTTGCTTTAGATAGGCTAAATGAATTGTTTCATCAGAATATTCCAAAAGATATTTACCAATTAAAGTGCTCTGAGATAAATAATTTGTTTTTCATAATAGTCAGGGGCTGTTTTAATTAGGAGGGTGAGTATGGCGTAGGATCTGATGACCTGGTATCACACTTGCCTGCTGATTTGCTTTTGGGATGTTAAAGAAGGTCTTTTTAATATTTCATTTTCTATCCTAGTAAAATGTGGAATCTTTTCTTTATAAGATGCTTCCATCTTACAAAGAGGGAATCTTTCTCTTCCATTAGCAGAGAAAGACAAAACTGATTTTAAATGCATGCTTATTTCTTGCTGTAAGCTTTCATTGCTCTTCAGGTTTTTCCTGGCATGGATGTTGCAATGGATTTTTTCATGATTGCTCTTGACTTTGTGTATATTTAGAGACTTCATTCTACACATAATTTGATGGAATTGTTGGCAAAGCACCCAGGAATTCCCCCGACTTTGCGGGATAGCAGACTTGCAGAAGAGGTAATCATATTTTGTTTTCACGTAAATATTGAAAAGCACATTTTTATTTTTTGTCCCCTCAGCGTTTTCTCCAACTAAAGAAACAACAATTCATTTCAAAATAAATAGCTTTTGCATTAACTACATACATTTTCCTTATACTTAGTAAAATCAAGAGTTGTTTACTGTGTGATGAGAGCAGAAATGTCCAGTACAATATTGGACATTGTTGTGAGTCTGTTTTATGGAAATTTTAATAATTTTTACCTCTAAAATGCTGTTTCTCCACCCCCACGTTCCTGTGGAAATAACTTACATAGATGTAAAGATAAAGAATAAGATAATGATAAAGAATGTGTCATCCTGAATTCTTCTGAGTCCTTTATTTCCTCGCTTTTTCTTTAGCATTCCTCATTTTTAACTTCAAATAGTCAGAGTTTTCTGTAGGTTAAGTTTATTTTTCTTTGGTCAGATGAGCAAATCACTGTATATCACTTTCTGTATGCATAAGATTAACTATATCCTTAATCCTAAACTGGCAAACTAGCTGGGATTACTCTTCCCTGCTGGTTACTTGCAGTAAACACAAGGACAGCATTTGCAAGAGAACATCATTGTTGTGTCACTGTTTGGGCTGGAAGGGACCTTGGGACATCTCTAGCTGAACTTCCCCCTCAGAGCAAGGTCAACATGGATTTCTGTCCAGGTATCCCAGGGCTTTATCCAACTGGCCTTTTAAAACCTCCAAAGAAAGAGATTTCACAACTTAACTGAGTAGCCTGTTCCATATACTTCATATAGTAGGGAGGTTCTATGTGAATTTTTTTCCTGTTGCAATTTATGGCTATTGTTCCTCATTCACTTGCCATGTACTTCAGTCAAATGCCTGGGCTCCCAATCTTGGTGATTTTCTTCTGCCTGCTGGGAAGCTGTTCTTTAATAATCTCTAAGCTTCTCTCCTTCAAGTTGCACAGGCCCTGTTCTTCCAGCCTCTCCTGTTTTATGCTGGTGATGAGTATCTGTCTTACTATTTGGCTATCTTCTGATATTTTATCATTTTTATGCAAATTCTATGTAAGCATGGCAGGTTTTTTTGTTTTAATGAGCCTTGCTCTCCTAAATAAATAAAGTTTGTACCTGACTTATAGAAGTTCTACAGAAGTACTGCCTGCTTTTTATTGACCTGTAATTCTAGCGTTTTTTAAATACCACATTATCCTGGCATGATTATAAAGAAAGCTGTTAGAAAATTTGTTTTGTTTATAAATGTGATGCTGAGGTGGTTTTTCATAGCTACCTTTTGCAACTCCTGTCCACTCCAGGTAAACTGGGCTCCGTAACAACAATATGCTATCTTAGTAGTAGCAGACACAAAAAGACTTAAACATACACTAAAATGCATAAAATAAATGTATGTAGTGAAATCAGTATGTAATGGTGTAAGATACACCTAAGTTGTTTGTTCATCAGTTTCTAAAATACAAAATAAACTGGCACTGCTTTTACACTGGTGGCACTTAGATGCCAAGCAGGGTTTCACTGTTAGAATTTATCTGAAAAAAATTATAACTGATGATGTAATGAAATTTAAGCCTTTCTTGTTATTTTATGAGTAAGTTTTATATGTAAGTAAGTTCAATTGTGCTGGTCTCAGACTGTTCTTGGATCTTTTTATTGTTTGCTTATTCAACACAGACAAGTAAGAATACTGGGTTATATTCCAGTTCCTTTGTAATGCATTGTATTCCTATTGTGTTGTTTGGGCTTACCCAAAAGCAAAGTTGTACAGTTAGCATCTTTATAGTAATTTGTCTTCTCACATGTTTTTTGTGGCTTACTAATAAATGCTGGATTCTAGAGGAAGAAAAAAATATTGCTAAATATTGCTTACAAATGAAAGTGGGTAGCACATAGGTAACTATTTAAAAGCACTATGGTAGTTGGGGAGTTTTTATGTTTGCAGTATTCCTCACAAATATGATTTGTGCATAGTTTGAACTCTTATTTCCTTACAGGCAGAACAACTCCGACAGCATTATATGAGTAAATCCAACGCAGAAGTTGCAGAAGCCCATCAGGCCTTACAGCCAGTTCTTCAAACCATTCGGGAACTTCAAAGAAAGGCAGGTACCTCTTAAATGTTTTGCCTCTGACTTTTGGCATTTTTAAAGAATATTATTTTCATCTTTTTATCCAGAACTCTAGCTGTTTATCTTTCACCTGTTAAAATTACAAGGTCACTTCAGTGTTGTTTTATTAATTTCACAGGGAACTTTGCTTTCTCTGATTAAATGATCTTTTCATCTGCTTTTGAGAGAGAGAGACAAGGAAGAAACTTTGAGATCACAGTATCTCCATGTGGCTGTTCTGTGTAGATAGCCTTTGTGAATCTGACTCTACTAAAGGAATTTAAAGGTGTGGAGAATGTAGACAGTTTCTTAGTCACGTGTTTACACATCAACAGAAGATGGGATATTTTTTTAATCATGCTCATCCTCCACTTTTCATGAAATTAGTCAGTCTGTGTTTGACCATGGCTTAGAGATCATTACGCCTCTGCTGCAATGAGTGGATTGGTTTTCTGTTGAATGTTAAAGGATAAATCTCTTGTTTTTCATACAGATACATTCAGGTTCTCCTTGGTGGTTGGATGTCATCCAGACAGCAATACAGTATGCCATCGATGAGGAGCTTGTTCAACGTGTACAAAACGAAATAACCTGCAACTACAAACAGCAGACAAGTAAACTCTCCATGGCAGAGAAGTAAGAGAATAACTGAAACAGGCTGTTAAATGCAGTTAAATCTACTCAGGTCTTCTTACAAGTTTGTGCTAGCTGTTGCAATTAGATAGCAGACATTTTTGCTTCAGGGCATCTGGACTGCAATTATGTTTCAAAACCAGTCCCTGAAAAAGCACAACTAGGTAGAAGACTTGGAAAGAAAACTGTTTTCTCTTAGATAAGCATTCTTTGAAATGTTCTTCTGCATTATCTACTGTGGTTTTACAGTCTTCTGTACTCATGAAACTGCTGAGTAAGAAGAATTCAAAGTTTATTACATTAAAATTGAGTAACCTCTAAAAGAAATTGGCTTGCTTAAATGGAAAGTATACAGACAATATCAGAAAATCCTTGTGTAACGCCATAAAATAGCATCACTGTTTTTCTGAGCAAAGAATTTGAAGTTGGTTTCATGTTCAAGACAACAGTGTACCACTTCTTTCTGGGTTCAATTACAGAGTAATGAATTCGGAAGGGACATCCAGAGGTCGGTTAAATCAACCCCCTTTTTAAGATCCAGACCCATGCTTGTTCAATTCAGTAAAGCTGCACAGAGATTTGACCTGTTAGGTATCTCCAAGGAGGGAGATTCAATAGTCTCTGTGTGAAGCCTGTTCCAGTATTTGGCGCACTTGGTGGAAAAAAAAAGACATTAAAATTATTTTACCTAGTTAATATTTCCTGTGTTGCATCATGTATACATTGTCTCTTGTTCTTTTGCCAGGTGCCTTTGACAAAAGTTTGACTCAATTGTCTCTGTATGTTCCAGTTAGATAAATATAGAAAGCAATAAGGTCTTCCCTCAATTTAACTTAAACTTAAAACAGTGTCTTACCAAGTTCTGCTGGTCAGTGGTGGAAGCAACAAGTATTCTGAATTGAGTACTGGATATGATTAATCCATGGTATAGTGAGGGAGATTTTTATAAAGCTGGTATTATTTGGCAACTGATGATATTAACAGCAGACTTGTAGTTTCAATTTACATTTATTTTCAGACTGCCTGGTTAGGCAAACTTTGTCTATGTTATATTAAAATGCACATTACCGAAATAGGTTATATTGAATGCCAAGCTTTAGTAGTGTAAAACCTGTGCATTGCTCTCTGCACTGTACAAAATTGATGTCTTGGATCAAACTTTCCTTATGGTGTAGAACCACAGTCTTGTGCAGCAATGTCAGACCTTGTAGGAACGATGCACTTTCTTTCAGCAACAGACTTCTGCTCTCAGTAAAAACACAATGTATGAAGTGCTTAACTTGTGTTTATGTTTGTGTTCATTACCACAACACCCCCCCAATCACAAAAGACAGCTAGGTTTTTGGAGAATAGTTTACTGTTATGTCCATTTAATAAATTTAACTTTGAAAGCTAACTTGCTGAATGAAGTGTATTTTTGTGACGGGTGCATGTGTCTGCTGTGAATTGCACAGGTGCATTGAAAATCATTTTGTTGGCCAGCAGATACAAGTAAGACTGTATGTGCAGTGGTTTCTATTTAGTAGATCTGCATTGTGAACCAGAATATTGCAGGTTGGTGTTCACTACTAGTATTTGGCCACACCTCTCAAGTCTTGGAAAGAGTCTTTCTAGTCTAAAAATACCAGGCATCAGCTCTGGGGATACACTGGAGTGCTTTCTGACAGCATTGCATATGGTAGTAATAAGCATTTGCTTGTGGTACCAACTTTGTATGTTGTCCTAGATTGCTATTTAGCTACTTTTCTTCTACTCTAAAATACTGAATCAAGTTTGGCTTTTGTGTCTTGGTGTACAGTAATTTCTCTTTTTCTTTAAATCAGATTCCGTGACTGCAGAGGCCTTCAATATCTACTCACAACCCAGCTGGATGAAGTGAAGAAGTTCCAGAAGATTGTAAGAGAAGCAGTGAAAAACTTAGAAGGGCCTCCTTCAAAGCAGGTTATTGAGGCTGCCACTATCTGCCATTTGCGACCTGTTAGACTGCCACTTAACAAGTAGGTCTTGAAAACTGAAAATACACCTTAGATGTCTATTACTAAGTTTTCTTTTATTTGAAATAACATAAAGCCTTTATTAGGTACTCAGGAGCTGTATGCACACAGATATCACAGATCTGTTTGTTAGAATCATGACCTTTGGTTTTACTTTTATAAAATCTTCTAGTGTCAGCTATATTAGTGTACATATGACTGTTATTTTGTTCTTTTTTAAGAATGTTGTGTACTTTTTTATGTTGGAATAGGGGTTTATGATAATTTGGTTTCTGATGAAATTGAGTGCATCTGTTTTCAATTTCCTGTATTGCAGCTGTGTCTTTTGTAAAGCTGACGAATTGTTCACAGAATATGAGTCAAAGCTCTTTATGCATAGGTAAGTTCATAGCTTTATAAATTTCTCACTGTTAGAAAAAGTGAAAGTTGGATTGGTTTATGTTGTCTGAAATAAGTTTATGACCAAATGACAGAGGCTTCTTGCTGATGGCTTTGATAGTAATTCTACTAGGTTTAATTTTCTGTGTAAATTTCATTTGAAGAAGTGGTGTTCAAGGAATGAATACATGCTGCTTTCTCTCAAGCCACTATAAAATGACCATGCATCTGAAATGAAGTGGTGGCATGTTCAGAAAGCATGTGTGCAAATACAAGTATGCTAATTTAACACATATTCCTATTTGTGCAAATATTTATTTGCAGTCCAGCTGCAAGTGGTATAATAGCACCCTCATTCAATGTTACAATGAGAGAAGAGATCTCAGACAGGATGAAACTGGAAGAAGGGTGACACCAGCACAGGGTGTCAGAGAAGTGCACAATAGTGGGCAATACTGAAAGACATAGATTACAGCTCTGTGCATGCTTTCTTTCGGACTTCTCTCTCTTATATCCCTCACAATGTCAAAATTGGATTGAAAAGTCTTGAGGTAACTGAGAAAACATTTTGAGAAGTGTTTACCAGTGGGAGTTCTGCCTCATGACTGCTGGAATCAGGAGGAATCGATTATTTCTAAATTAGCATTATTTGTCAAGGAGAGAACTGGGAAGCTGTACTGTTCTTTCACAGTGCAATACACAGCAAATTTTGCATCCAAGTTTAACTGTAATTCTTGCTTATATAATAAGTCAGAATTGAAAATTTTTTAATGAATGTGACATTAATAACTACTGAAAGATGATTTATCTGTGTAAGCCTTTACAAAAGCTATAGATAATTTCGGGCTGACAGAATGGCCTGAGGATTGGTACCAAGGTCACTGTGTTCAAAGCAAGCTTTTGATTAGGTAATAAAACAGCTGTTTATATTTGCTTGGTTTGCATTATCCTTTAATCATATATAAGAAAGCTGACATAGATGATGAATAAGTACAGATGGATATGGAAGTACAAAATCAGTGCTAAGTGCTGTGTTTGGTTTGTTTTGAAGTGTTAAAGGCCAAATGGCAATATTCGAGGAGATGATAGAAGACCAAGAAGGGCTTGTTGATGACCGTTTGCCCACCACAAGCAGAGGGCTCTGGGCAACCAGTGAAACTGAGCGTGCTTTGAAAGCTCTTCTTTCCTTTGCCAAAGCTCACCGAATGGATGTTAGGCTAACCGAAGAAGGGAGTGTATTCCTGGAACTCTTTGAAGCATGGAAAAAGGAATATAAGGTACGGTAAATTACATGGTGATCAAACAGATGTGTGATCCATTTAATTTATTATAAACAAATTGCAGCTGAATATTAGCACATCTAAGTTGTATTCCTGAAATTAGGGTTTGCCTACCAACCTTTTCCACAGTGCTTATTACAGGATTTTATTTTAAATTATTTATACATGAGCTAATAGTTTCTAAAAGCTATACTGGCTACTAATCAAATTACGAAGCACTGTAATTGCATCTATTAAGACAGTATAAAGATATAATTAAATGTGTTCATCTGTTTACTTGAATCAGAATGTAACAAGACTCAGCAAATCCAACACTGGTCCATTCTGTGATTCAGGTTACCTTCAGTCTTGTGAAGAAGGAGCACCGTTTTTTCATGTCAGCCTTTACATTAGGAAACAAAAGATGGGACTAATATGCCAATGAGAATGAAGACCAGTGTTATGATTCCGTCTCTTGTGACTTGGAAATATTCATTCAGTTGTCTGTACTACTCTAATATACACTGAGTTACAAGAATGATACTCTGTGAAATAACTCTTTTTTTATTCAGTAGGGTTTTTTTTTTTGTTTTGCAAGGCATTTTGTTTCTGAATTTTTAGTTGCATTAATTATTGTAATACTAGTAGTTGTAGAAGAAACGAGTGACAGCTATTTCTAGTTGTTTATCCAGAGAGACTGGAGAAGAGAACAGGCAAAATGATGTCTATACTGCTTGTTTTCCATTAAAATTAGTTGTGTTGTGGCTGAATGCTGTTAAGAAATATTATCTCTTCCTCCAAAAAGATTCTCACATTTCATTTTACATTGTATGGCAGAGTCACGTAAGTGTAACTCAATTCAGTTCTGCTGTTCACTTGTATGGGGTTTTCTTGCAGTTACTTCATGAGTATTGGATGGTCCTTAGGGATCACGTGTCTGCTATTGATGAACTGGCAATGGCGACAGAGCGACTGAGAGTGCGTCACCCTGATGAGCCAAAACCAAATCCACCAGTGCTCCACATTATAGAACCACATGAGGTAGAGTACTGGGCAGGAAAGAATGGTTTCTTTTTGAAGGAACCTATCTCCTACAAAAATAAAATCCACATCTGAATCTATGTGTAATGTCTATAATGTGTCTCTGTTTTCATTTCAGACGGGCTTGGTGGAGTGTAGAATTCTTACCTATTTTTGCGTTAAGTACATGGGCCATCTTGAGCTTGTAATTGTTACTTGAATATATTTTTGCTAGCCTTCTGACAGAGTGGCATGTTTCCAAGAGACTGCTTTCCTTTCAGCAGCAGGAACTTCTTTTCTCTACAATTGCCCAGTTTTCCAAGCCGGGTGGAAAATTAAGTTGACCTGATTCCTTACCCGTATTGATACTTTTCACAAATACCTATATAAAACAGAAATAAACACATCAAAGAGGAATCTTTTTTTCAGTATTTTGAAATTTCTGAGCTACCCCTGGCTCTGTTTATGATGATAGCGAAAATGTTGGGTTGATTTAACCTCTTAATTTTTTTTTTTCACCAATTGAAGTGTATTTTCTATAGACACATTTTGTGCTTTTTTTCTGTGAGATTGAGTTAGATAAAACTGCTTCTTTCTATAAGGAAATCAATTTCATCTCTGTATTAAAACAATTTTTTAAAAGGAGCACTTTGCTTAACAAATGCCTAATAAAGTCTTAAGATTTATGTATGTATATGCAGCCATAAAAGAAACACCCATTTCTTTGGCCTTCATCCTTCAGGTGCCTGCCTTTTCTGCAATATTAAACTTCTCCACTATCAGCTGTAATTAATCTAAAAAAAAAGTCAGCTTGATGTTTCTATCTTTGTACATGTTAAATCAAAAGTGGAAATTTCTAAGAAATATAAAGAAAATAATTGTCTCTTACACACTGTTTTTGGAACCAGCAGTTAATTCTGATATATATATATATATATACACAACTGAAAGAAAAGAGATGATAAATTGAAGGAACTTCAAAAGAAACTTCTAAAAATTTGGGTTATTTTAATTTAATTTTATTTCTGTAAAGAACCAATAACATAAATAAGCAATTTTGTGTGCCTTCTGTGTCTCAGCCCATTCACGATGCTGTGTTCATACTGGGTACAGGAAAGGAATAGATAATCAATTTTGCCCAGGAAGAAGCACATCCTAAATTTCCAGCATGAGCTGGTTTTCTGTCTGTCTCCAGTAAATTACTCAGCTGAATTTCACAAAAAAATTAATTTAAGCCTTATTGTAAAACTTAACTTTTTTTTTTCTCTTTTGAACACATATTTAATGTTGTTTTCATAGGTAGAGCAAAATCGAGTGAAACTTCTGAATGACAAGGCAGTTGCCAAATCACAGCTTCAAAAGAAATTAGGACAACTTCTGTACCTCACTAATCTGGAGAAAGTAAGATTAAGGGTGCCTTGGTCTTTACCTAAGTGATTTACTCTGTTTACCTGTGGAAGGGAAGAAACCTACCATTATTTTTATTTAAAACTTCCATCTTAAAGAAATTTTTGTATTTTCTATGAAGACTTGTTACATTTTGAAATTCACTGTGCTGTTCTTTATGTTACTGTGTGCTCATAAAATTATTTATTGCATTATATATTTTAGTTACTTGTTTAATTACATGCTTATTAAACTATGAACTAGTTTTAGATGTGTAAAGTTTTCATTAAAACTAACTGGGCCATGTTTAGTATAAGCCTTATAAAATTATGTAAGTCTCTGCATACCTTTGGTATTTTACTAAGAGCTTACTGAAACAGAAGAATAATCATGTCTGGAGTTTAAGTAAGTGTTAAAAAAAAAAGCAAAACAGACAACCTCCATGTATTATATGTTATTTTAATCATAATGTTTGAGTAAGTGCATTTATGTTAAAGTAAGCATAATTGAGTAAAATTTAAGTGGTTTTGCAACCATGTGAAGCTGACAGAAAATATATGGAGTTTCTTGTTTGAAGCTTGTATTTTACCACAATTTTTCAGAGCTGTTACAGAGCTGCAGATGCCATCAGAAGGACTGTAGAATGAAAAATGCTCCTTTGCTCCTTTTGCTTACCATAAGTTACATATATTTTAACTCTTCAAGATGGACTTGAGTACATGAATATGCTTTTAAAAACACGCAGTGTTTTGGTTTGATTTGGTTTCTTTTAAGGGCTTCATTATTAACTTCTAGAAGCTTGTTTTAAATACAGAATAACAAAATATTAAGCTTATTTTTTTTTTCTAATTTGTAGTCTCAGGACAAAACTACTGGAGGAGTTAACCCAGAACCATGTCCAATCTGTGCACGTCAACTGGGAAAGCAGGTAAGATACTTATTCAGCAGGTTTTAGTTTTAGAACATGTTTAGCTAGAGGTGAGCCAGTCGTGTGTCAAATTGTCAAGATATGTTTTTAAATTAATGTTATATTGAAACAGGGAAAATGAGCTATTTCTGTAATGTATCAACCAGCCTCTCCCCTGAAATAACATCTTTCTCAGATTCAAGAACCTCTGCTTCTTTTAAGTTTTGACATCAGTGCTTAAGTGTTCCAAAAATGTGTGTTCATGATTCTTTTATAACTCTGAAGTTACGCTTTTGGCAGAAAGATTTATTTCCCATTTATAAGCTAACAGAAAGAAGTAGTAGGTAAACTTCTATTGATACTATTGTATTTTATTGTAGTTGTTCTAATTGATAGTATTTTTTTCTTCTAAAGAAAAGGATATTACATATGCAAACAGTAGCAAAATCCAATAGAATAAATACTGGCAATGTGGATTTCTTTCCCTGCTGAGCTGCAGGAGTTGAAATTTAAGTGAGACTTAATCTAGATTATAAAGTACAAAGCCGTAATTTCAACTTGATTTACCATGCATTAGGGAAAACCATAAAAGGACTCATATATGGTAAAACTAAATTGTCTCTTTCTTTTAGGGTAGCTATTTTAAGGAGATTTACCTTCTCTTTGCATTATAGACATGTGTAAGCATGAACTGCTGTCCTGCCGTTTTTCCAAAATCCCCTCTGTGCTCTTTTTCCAAGGGTAATACAGGTTTTTACAGACAACAGCTGTTGGTCCCATTAACTGCCGTTGTTCTTTATCTCAGAGCTGGAAGAGCTCACTGAAAGGGAAAATAATATCTTAACTTCCTTTATCTTTTCTTAACAGCAAGACTGCTTCTTTAGATGATAGAAACGTTCATGTTTAAAATACTTCTCATTCTGTTTCTGCACAATTGAAAAAACTTTACAAAGCCTAAAAGACCCGCTTGATAATCAGTGGTTTAGTCAATCCCTTTGCTACTTGGTCCCATGAAAGCTTCTAGTTTTTCCTCTTGGAATAACCTAAAGAACAGACTAGTACAGCAAAAGGTATTATTTTGGATTTCAAAACTACTGGTCTACAAATTGCTTCTCTATTATGGAAGGTTCCGGCTGACATGTAGATGCTCTAGGCTCACAAGGGGAGAACAGCTTCTGCAATGCAATCTTGTTTCACATACATTCTGTCGAAAAGAGATTAAGACACTGTATAAAATCTTACTTCTTAAGTCCCAAGATGCTGTCTGGGACTTACCAGTAGGGAAAAATTAAAGCATTTTGTCTATCACGTATTAAATAAGACCAATCTAGTACGAATGCACAGATAAAGAATTTTAAAGAAGGCAAATAAAAACATTTTTAAAATTTTTTAAAAGTATGTAAATACTTAATCTATGTTTACATATAAGGCATTAAGAATCATCTTTCACAGAAATGGAAGATTGTAATGTCTTTCCTGAAGTTCAAAACTGAGACAATGGAGCAATGTACAGTAAATTCAGAGACTTCCTGTAGATCATTAATGTCTCTATGCTAAAGAACTTAAAAATTCAGGCTTTTTAGCAACTGGAGTGCAGCAATTGTAAAATTCTGCTTTAATTGGATTAATATAATGAACGTAATTTCTCTATGAAAATGTTTTTTATCATAGATTAGTACACTGTTTTTCTTTTGCACTGGCCCAAAATTGAAACTGTGTTGTGTTTGGGTTTTTTTGTTTCCTGCATAGTGGGCAGTGCTGACATGTGGACACTGTTTTTGTAATGAGTGCATAGCAATCATCATCCAGCAGTACAGTGTTGGCACCCGCCGGAGCTCAATTAAATGTGCCATTTGCAGACAGACAACATCTCATAAGGAAATATCTTATGTCTTCACTGCAGAAGCTGCAAATCAGGAGGATGATATTCCTGTAAAGGTAAGTTGTTTGCAGGAGCTCTGTGGCCCAGATTTTCAGCACTGCATATTTGTTGTGTTTTGTAGCATACTGCATTTAGGCTGACAAGTATATTATATAGTTTTATAAATAGTTTGTCCTAATGACAAAACCTCTAGACACAAACATGTAGGAATTCAGTCCTGATTGCACTGTTGTATCTGTTTTTTTTTGTTTTTTATTTTTTTTACTAAAGGAGAGTTTTCATTGGGTTGAAGAGACAGCATTTTTATGAGTCTTTAGCAATACTGACATATATGTAGTGCATAGGTACAAGTTTGCTCTGTATGAATGTCTTGTAGAATTGTCTTGTAGAAAAAAACCTGTGCTTATTGTGGAAAAAATAGAGGATTCTGGGCTAAAATGCAAAGGTAAAATACATTGATAATACTTTGATTTAGATGCTGCTGTCTTTCATTAAGATATGATTATAATACAGCTGGACATAACTTGTCATAATTTTAATCTGATTAGTATAGTTTAAAATAATAACTAGTTGTGCTGACAGTCTTCCATGACATCTGTGCAAGTCTCCTTGAAACTCGCACAATTTCTAGTGTTGGTGCCCTGTATTTGAAGACATTGCTACCACATTCTCACTAGTTATTTCAACCTCCCTGGACAAATGGAATTCCATTTTATGAGTAGATGATTCCTAACTCGAATTTTTAAAGTAGTTGACAGTATGTGGCACCAGGGGGAGTAAATAGGCTGTATTTTTCAAGTGCTACTTCTCAGAACATCATTCAGGGCTTTTTGCATATTAATTCCATATACAGTTTAGAGATATCACCCTGTTTCTAACAAAATTTCAAACATGTTTCATAAATTACATTAAAGAATAACTAGAATAACCAAACTTCATAAATAAGACACTGAAAGAACATGTCATCTGCTCTTCTGTGTAAAGAGTTGTAGTGTTTTCTTGAAGTATTTCTGCATCAAAAACTTTGAACGAAGCAAAAATAAACCAAAAATATGCATTCTGTGTGAATTTGTTTGAGCAAAGCTCATTCTTAGTTCACGAAAAACTAAAAATTTACACAGTAGCTTCACTGTATTTACTACTTAAACAAGCAGCACTGTTAAAAATAAAAAATTCTACCTCGTATTCCTTTTAAGTTTACAGTTTACAAAGAATAACAAACTTACTATGGTTTCTATAGAATTCTGAGGTTAAGATAAGTATCTTTCAGGACAGATATGAAAATTGTGTGATTTATTCAGTGTTTTTATTTTAATCTGAGCTTTCTCAATCCCTATCAAAGTATTCACTACCTCTCTTTCTTTCTAAATTCTTATTTTACTGACACTAACCATCTTAAGGTAATGCATTAGCTGCAAAAGGACTACTGTAAATGGAAGCAGTTTATACTGAGAGAGAGATTACTGGCATCCCTGCATGTTTTGGTTTTGTAAAAGATTCCTGTGTCTGGTCAGTATTACAGTGGGTGTTGCCAGCCTGTCATCTGAGACAGAAATTGTTTGTTAGAGGGTAGTTTTGGTTCTAATGTTAACTGTTCCATAATTCATTTGAACTAGCCAATTTGTTTATAAATAGTCATCTGAATATTCAACAAAATGACAGACACATGGTGTAGGGCTAATGAGTAGGATACCATTTTTTTAAGACAGACTGAAAAACAAAGTGCTTCTGTCAGTTTCATCTCTCCACAGAGAAGAAAACTGACATTTTTGTGTGTGCTGTGAGCCAAAGTTTTAGTCACTTGTATACTTACTTCAGTAAGTATAATATAGTTTAACATAATGTAGACAAAGGGATGAAGAACTTGTCACTGTTATCTTGTTTAAAAAGATAACTTGTGACCATTTTGAGCGTTCTTTTTTGCGCCATAGTTCCCCTTACTGATCTTGTATGAAGTCACCTTTGTGACACCTGAGTCACAGGAATCTGAAAGGTGGAAAAATCAACAACAGTGCCTAAAGCTTGCTATCTGTTATAGCAGGGAAAAGAACCTATGATATGGTCTAAAAACAGTTTTTGAGGAAAAGACAATTAGAACAGATTAGCCAAGATTGTCATCACTGAATCAGAGATGAATAGTATTGGAAAAGCCACAAATGATCCTGGAATTATGGAGTGAGACAGAGCAAAAATTTAATAAAGTAGAAATTTATTTAGATTTAAGTGAAATGTGCCACTTTGAGCTTGCTAACATAAGTAAAATATGCTGTTTAGTCTGGTAACTGCAGTGCTAGCAAAACTTTCTCAGCTAAGGAGAAAGAATGCAAATTTCCAAGCTAAAGAGATAAAAGATAAGAAAAACTCCTCGGACCTTGAAACAGACAGTGCAGAGTGACCCAAGAGTTCTCTCTGTACTTTCTGACAAAAACTGAGTACAAGTGTAACTATCTGTAAGTGTAACATGAAATCAGAAGAATGAATATGCATGAATCTATTGTTAAATTCTATAAATATGTAAATTAGCTAAAGTAATAAAAAGGGAAATAGTTTTCAGGAGCACGCATGCCCTTTGAAGGGAGATCCTGGCGTGCTCCCGGCGCTATAATAAAAATACATACCATGCCTTACAAATCTATCAGAATTGTAAGGTTTCGATTTTTCACTGCAATTTAGGAGGAAGTCCTAAAAGCTAGTCTTGGATCTCCTAACTGTAGGTGTTTATGATTGGCAGGCAGCAGCCATAGGGCTGCAAATGTATCATCCTTTCAGATCAGAACACCTGCCAGTAGCTGTCCATCTGACTTTGCAAACAGTCAGATAGACAGTCAGTGTCTACCAGGTGCAACAGAAATGATGTGGAAGAAAGCTGGTTAGTTTCTATGTCTGTGACATTGCAGAGTAGGAATCACTGTGGAGGACCCTGGGTAATAAGAGGCACTGCTTACTGCAGCCTTTGGTAAAACAGTCTGCAGTAAGTCTTTTACATGTTAGCTGCCTAATATGTGAGTGATCAAGCAGCTTGATCTCAGCTTGTGCTGAGACTGCTGACATCCTTCCCAGCCAATTCTGCATGCAGCATGACTTCAGTAAATTTGATCTGTCATTGTAGTGAGCCAACATAGTTAATTCAGTGTTCAAAAGACAGGTGCAGACAGAAATAAAACAGTATTTGTCCTGCTGAATCTAGCACAGTTTGAAATGATGGTGTAGTAAGAAAGTAAAGGCTTCTTTAAAAAAGACATTGGGTAAAGTTGCTGTAATAGAAAGTACATACTGAAGGAGATGGAAAAAGAATTGCATCTCATTGTATCCTTTCGCTGACCTAAGGGGAAAGGGAAGAGTACATAAATCAAAATGGACAAGATGTAGAATAAATTATTGGGTTCATTAAGCACTGAAATACTTATGAATGCAGAATAGAAAGATGTTTTCATTGCAGCTCACCATCATTCCAAAATTAATTACATTTACAATTTTCTTACTGCTTTAAATATAATTAACAAGCTTCATAGTACTGAATGTAAGTTTGATGTTGCCAGAATGAGAAACAAAAGCAACATAAATAGCATTCAGGTAGGTTTTTTTTCTTGGTCTATTTTTAAGAGGTGTGAAGGTAGGGAAATTTTAATGTGAATTTGAAAGATTCACTAAAGACTGTGCCACAAAGTTAAACTGCAGGAGGCCTAATGGGTACGTTTGGTGCCACTGCCCTGCTTGGGCCATCTGTTTTTCGTCATGCAGAACTAGAGAGTGTGTCTGCATGGCGCTTCATTCATGTGCTGCCCATGCTGTTACACGCTGCTGATCCTAGTGCAGTGCGTTATAAGGGAGAGGTAAAAGTAGTTCAATGCTACTTAACCTGCCCTTCCTCAAGACTGATCGTTGTTAACTTTATGTAAGATGTGTAAGAGACCTAATATAACATCATTTAATAAAGCAATGAATGTGGAAGGAGTTTTTACTATCCTATTTTACTAATGTGCTTCTTTTACTTTTCAAAGGGAAGTCACTCCACCAAAGTGGAAGCTGTGGTCCGAACACTGAAGAAAATTCAACTTAAAGATCCAGGGGCTAAGTCCTTAGTTTTCTCAACGGTATTAATCACCATTTTCCTGTCTTGTGTTTGC
The DNA here is from genome assembly GCF_024509145.1 of Vidua macroura. Lineage (NCBI taxonomy): Eukaryota > Metazoa > Chordata > Aves > Passeriformes > Viduidae > Vidua > Vidua macroura. The sequence continues at coordinate 49,775,762 of NC_071573.1, forward strand.
ATGTGTGTTTTGAGTTCAAAGCATTCATAATATTTTCAGGAGCTAGTTTAGCTACCAAAATGTTGACCCACTCTGTACAACCATTTGATTGTTTTGAGGATTTGTAGGGCAAATCTTGTAACTGGAACAAGAATAATGATCATAGCAGATATGAAAGCTTGTTTCTTTAAAGGGCAAACACTTAGATTTGCAAGGAAGCAGTAGAAATTCTAGATAATTTTAAATGTGATGTCCAGATATTTTTGATACATAGTAAAGCTGTTTTGCAAGTGGCTACCAGTTTCCTTTATTCAAGTTGATCTTTCTAATTAACTGTCTTAGTTTTATGTCAGATTTGGTTTCTAGCACACAATTTCTTTAAAAAATTGCAAATCCTAGCATTTTGAAAAGCTTTTAAATTTACTCTTTGTTAGGGAAGTTAATTATTATTTTTTAGTTTTCATTGCTGTTTGTAATGTTGAGTTACTTTTATTGTGTTGTGTGGTTTTGTTTTGTTTTTTTTTTTACAGTGGCAAGATGTGTTGGATATAATTTCAAAAGCTTTGTATGACAACAACATGGTTTTTTCTCAGATCAATGGAATTAGTAAATTTCAGGTACATAAAGGATATTTTTCTTAAATTATTTTCAGTGGGAAAATCATAGTTCATAGAAGTTAATCTGATCCTTTTAGCTTTATTGGTTCATTTCAGAAACTAAAAAAGCAGCAAATTTGTATTGCAGAAGCTTTAATCTCTAACTTATTCATTCTAAAAATTATAATATCAAAAATTCCTAGTTTAAAGCATTTGGAGATAAACAGTGCATTCACTTTTGAGAAAGATGCATTGGCGTGGAAGTTAAGGATGGGACACACTGATCAGTGTTGCAAGAAGTTTATGCCTTCCCAAGACTGTCATATATCTGTTCTGGGATGCAAGATTGTCACTCTGGAGCCTGTATTAGCTGCCATAATTTGTTGAAAATATAGTCCTGTCCCCCACACTCTTCATTGAGCTTTTGTCACACTGCTGTGATGTTTGCCTTTTAGGAAAACCTGTCTGCATTTAAATACGATCCCAACATCAATATTTTGCTGCTGCCTCTTCATACTGGTTCCAATGGACTAAACATCATCGAAGCAACTCATGTTCTGCTTGTGGAGCCCATTCTGAATCCAGCACATGAGCTACAGGCTATTGGCAGAGTACATCGTATTGGCCAAACAAAGTAGGATTTACAATTGTGTTCAATGAGATATGATCCAGAATAGATCTGAAAAAACCTTGTTCAGCTGCTGCCCTATTTTATGTGTGCCATTGATGCCTTAGTTTTTAACTTTGGACTTCTGCTTGCAAAAAATGTCCAGAAATGTGTTAGCTTTGCAGGTCCAAGCAACTTATCATTTATATCATATATGGCTACATTCAGGTGTGGCCTTTCTGAGTTTCCTTGAGAGGCTCTTTCTAACTGGTCACTCTCAGCTCCAGATTAGGAGCTGCATAAGTTGTTGGGGTTTTTTTTGTTTCCTTGTTTTGGGGCTTTTTTTCAGTTGGGGTTTTTTTTCCAAAAAGAAAGTTATAGCACATTCTCATTAGAACTGGTAAGTTTTTAAACCACAGTTCTGCCCTCGCTCCTGTCTTTTCGAAGACATTAATGAGTTTGCATCTCTTGTTTGTTTCAGTGTTGTTGCTCTGATATAGGTAGTACTGAACACTTTAAAAAGGTTTTAGAAAGTTGGTCGTCAGCATATGAGATGTATGTGTTTTTCCTAAGGTCTCATGATTTTAGAAAAAAATATTTAAAGCTCAGTACATGAAGAAGAAAAATAACTGCACTCAATTCTGGAATAACAATACTGTAGAATAATAGTGGGGGTTGTGTTCTGGAAGTGGACATGATGGAGCGTATATGTAAAAGAATGTTATGAACAGGTGGATATTTGTGTGTGAAGGTAAAGATTTTGAATTAACTGTGAGGGCGTAGGAAAGATTGATTGCGACAGCCCACACTGGAATTCTACATGGTGCTGGCACTAAAGGTGTGGCAAAAACGTTGCAATAAAACCACCAAGAATACTTTGTACTTTTTAAGAATTAAGATTTCAGCTAGGCTTATTTTTAAAAAGGGCTGTGTCCCAAGTACACTGAGCATTAGGGAATACTATTAAGTGTCACTGATGCAAGTATTACCAGTTCAGTTCTTAATTACTTCTCTTTTTTGGGGGTAGACCTTTGTCTATGAATCCAAAAGCATTCCCTCTACGTTCTTCTGTGAAATGTTACCTGCCAAAGTTTCAACCTAAGACCTGAAAACCATCTAAGCATTTTCAAGGATTCTTACCTTGAAAAATGTTTATTCTGGGGAGCATGGTATGCTTTTTCATTTTTTTTCCTTGGATCTGACTTTTTTCCATTTTACTTTCAGGTGCCTGTCACTTTTCTAAATTACTGCTTTCTTTTTTAAAATTTTATTTCATAAATGAGATTTTAATTTTCTGGTATGTTTATTGACATTTTGGATTTTTTATTTTACCAGTGTTTATTGACTACAGGTACTGACTTCTTTTAAAAAAAAATTGTGTTGCTGTCTTCAAAAATACTATTAATTAAAACTCTGGATATTAGGTTTAATTATCATCACATTGAGCTCTTGTCTCTTGGAATAATTTGTGACAATGAAGTATGAACATTGTATATAACTAGTGGGCAAAACTCTTTTTTTCTTTAGGCTCTGGAGGAATTTTCTAGTAAGGACACAGAAAGCAGAACTTTGCCCTGTATCTACATTAGGATTTTACCTAATACAGCTTACATTCATTTAGTGTGTGATCAGTGAAGTGAAAGTGTGTTTACAGGGAAGCACTAAGCACTCTGAAATGCCAATGGAAGTTGCTAATCACTTCTAATATTTATTTCTTAAAAACCAGAGGCATATTTTCAACACTTTTAATAGAATTAGTATGAGACAAAAATATGGTTATAAACTTTGGCAGTAGCAGTACAACTTCTGCTCACTTATGGTGGCATTTTCTTTTTTTTAAACACATTCAGATCTACGATTGTTCATAGGTTCCTGATAAAAGCAACAATAGAAGAGAGAATGCAGACTATGCTGAAAACTGTAGATAGAAGGTATGTGTTGATTTTTTTTTTTAAATGCCATTATTGCACTGAAAATGAAAACGTGGCTCTCCACCATACTTTTATTATGGTTAGGAATGTATATCTTCTATATAAACTTCGACTGTTCTTCAAACTGTTTTGATTGCCAAAACAGTTTTAAGACTTCAAAAGTTTTAACTTGGTTCCAGTAACTTGCAGCTTAAGGTATTTTAATTCTCTGGAAAATATTTTGGTTATGTTTTGTGTATTTTATTTCATAAAAGCCCAAGTAATAAATTATATATTATGGTGTGATTTATCTTTTCAGTTTACCTATTTTCATTGGTATAAAAACATTGCAATTGATGGACTAGTACTAAGCCTGCCACTAGAGCAACAATATATCATAAACTCTAACACAGGACATGGGTTCTTTCTTTTGTTATTTTATTTTTTTAATCCTACAAACCTCATCTGATGGTGCTGTGTCACAATTCTTGGTTTCACAGTCCATGCAAGCATTGCCCAGATGCTAAGTCATACATGAGGCTGGTGTGCAGACACAGAAAGCAGTTCTCACTGTGGTTTATCTTTCCAAAATCTATAAGCAGTGATGGTTTGGAGCGGGACTAAAAATGCTATTTTCATTCCTTATGCAGGCAGTGTAAGAGGTTTGTACCTTTTAACCAGATGGTATACACATGACAAATCTAGGAGGAGGCCTTAGTTTAAGGAAATTTTGCCTGTTACAGATAATGAAACTAAAAATTACATGCACATCTTTGGCTGTAGTTATGGAATATTTCAGTTTTAGCTCTTCAAGAATTATATATTATCCTTATCTGTGAAGTAGCACTACTTTTACACATAAAATTTGGATAAATGTACAGTGGTCAAGTGATCCCATGAGGGCTAATATTTTGAAAGTAATATTAAACCTCATGCTTGGAAGTTCAAGCAAATCCCTTAAATGTTAAGAGGTCAAAGTGGATTATTCCATGGTCTGCTGCCTTTCCAGTGTTTGGTGTTGATCACATTTGGGGACAGCAAATGGACTTTTTATGTTACTTAGAATGTGCAGGAGCAGTAGCTGATGAGTCTATGTGTTTCCTGGACAGAAGGTGTGCTTTCCTGCTGAGCTTCAAAGCTGAGCAGGTATTGACTCTGAACTGTATGCTCTGTCTTCAGTGCACACAGCTCATTACTTGCACTGATTCTTTCTCTGATGCCCGCGTGCAATTTTTTCCCACAGCCACACGAGCTCTTCCATGAAACAGTCAGAAGCGTCAGTGTTGACAGTGGCAGATTTGGCTGAGCTTTTTACAGAGGAAACTGAAGAACTTGAGTAAAACATTGGTTTGACCTAATGAAATTGGAAAGTACCTGACCCAGTAAGCACCAGGATAAAATCCACTTGATCTGTCGTTCCTGTAAACATCATCTAACATTTGTCTGTAAGAGAGCAATTGGAAATTGAGAAGTCTCGATTTTTACCGATTTATTCTTTGGTGATGGTCACAGCAGCACACACTTCTGATAGCAGTGGATAAAAGTTGCACTTTGCACATTATACAAAAACATGGATATTTTTCTCCAAAGAACATTTGAGCTGGATGCTGAAACTGAGATCTTGGACACTTGGCTGAGAGGATTTTTACCATCAGGCTTGATCAGCTAGTAGCTCAGTCTGAGAACAAAACCATGTGTGTGGTTGGGTGGGAAAGGGAAGCAGAAAAATACAAATCTAGTTTTTTTTATTGTACAAAGAGTTGTTAGAAAGAATGACTGTAAATTAGTATTCTTCTATAAAAAGCTTGTTAGATTTAATGCAGAGATATTAAATGTCTTATTGTTAACACTTCAGATTACAAATGTTTACTAATAGTTTGGATATTTGTATTAGGCTTTTAGATATTCACAAAGACTTTTGATGGTTAAATATTTCATTGTTAATGCTTACTCATGGCAAAAAGATGATAATTAAATTATGCTTTTTGTATGTGTGTTGGTCTGGTGATCAGTTAAAGACTTGAACTTGCTGTACTTGTTTTCACTTGAAGCTGTGACTAAGTTAGTGCTCTGTTTGAAAAAACAAGAAAAGCTTTTGCTACAGAATTTTCAAAACTTAATTGGTTACACTACTGATCACTTCGTAATTGTTTCTGTGCATTGTCTCACCCTGATCTTTTTTCTAGTTCTTCCCCTTAAAGTTGCAGCAATCTAAATGTACAAAATACATGAAATTATGATAGGCAGGCTAGTTATTAAGTCCCTGGTCTAAGTTAGAAAAAGTGTGGAGAAAAATGGAACTTTTGTGAAGCTTCATTTTTAGATACGCAAGAACACGCTACCCCACCTTTGTTGACAGTAGATAGTTTGGAAAAGAAATCTAGGCTAACTTCCAGACTGCTGAAGGTAGGCATGATACATTTTAAGCCTTTTGGCGTTGGGTATGGATGTGCATTTACATAACATTAATTTCTGAAGGTATTACAAAAGCGAGCTCAGTTGTGCAGTTGGTGTTAAACAAAATTTTGTGTTTAGCAAGTGGGCAACTGTGTATGCATAAGCAACAGGCTACTTCTCTCAGTTTGCAGCAAGAGAAATGGAATAGATAGTAGGGTCTTCTTTAGATAAGATTGATCAAGCAGTTTACACAGGAACTGACATCTCAATCCTTGAAAATACTGGGAACTCAAATAACCCTAAGCAACCTGATCCACCTTCGAAGTTGGCCCTGCTATGTGTGGTGTGTTGGACCAGATGACCTCCATGGATCCCTTCCAGCCTAAATTATTTTACAGTGTACTGGAGATCATGCTGTACAGACGCTCCAGGAACTTTGAACACAGCAACATTCCAATTTCCTCATCAGCTTCAGATAATGTTGATATTATATGACACAATGTGACTCCACAAGAAGCTGCTATTGACTCTGAGAAATTATGTATCTGTGCTACAAACTGTGGAAGCACATAGTGTTTACATTCATAGCTCCCATTTTAATTAACTAGATGTGGGAAGAACAGTTGTCAATGAGTGTAAAGACAGAAAGGCAAACTGAAAAATGTCAGCTATGAGAGGTTTCCCAAACTCTTCGTGTTCTTGGCTTGATGCCTTTTTCGGGCTTACCTAGAAACAGAGTCCAGACAAAGTTAAAAGTATAAAAGCAGATATATGTAATGAAGGGCCTTCAGGTACATTAAAGGCAGATGAAGCTTCCGTAAGGGGCTACACCCAAAATGGACAATGGTCATGAGTCTTCCAGACAGATGTAAGTTTGGTCTACTTGCAAATCAGGGGGTTAATCCTCCAATTGCAGCTTCAGGTAATGAAGTCATATTCTCCTAGTCTGCACCCCCAGAATTCACTTTTCTTTATACTTTTCGAAGCCTGAGGCTGTAGGGTGTCCTTGAGTTTTAGGCCTAGAGGAATTGTTTTGTCTGACCAAAATGTGAAGACAGTGGTTAACACTTCATATGGAGTTCAGAGTTATGTACTAATGCAGTACAGGATTTGAAAAATAGAAAGGCTAAAATCTTAAGGCATCAGGCTTATTTATATAAATATGATGGTTTCATTATTTATAAATATGTGGCTTTTGAATTCCTAACCAAAAGCATAGCTTCTTATCAAGCACTGCATGAGTCCTTAGTCCTGGTTTACCTTTTTTTATACTCATATAACAGCATGGAATGCCAGAAAATCTGGTTCTAGGTGCTCTCCTGACTGCCCTGGAGCAACAGCACCTAGAGCTCTGGAGATTTTACATTAAAATGTGGCATGAGTCGTGTTAAAGCACCTCTTGAAATTGGAGGGTTGAACCATCAGAGTGTATAGTCAGTGTCAGTAGAAAAATGAATTCTTCAAGTTTTACATAATTCAAAACACAGAGACCAAACTTAATGCTATTTTCCTTTATTTTTTCCAATATTTAATATGTTTGATAAAGGTTTTTCTTTCGGACATCTTAAGAGACTTCTCATGGAATGTTTTTTTTTTCTTCTTCTTTTCCTGCTAAGTGTATAGCTTGTACATCTGCAGTGTTTTTCTCTTATCAAAGCACAATAAGCTTGTTTTCATGGTGCTGTCATGGTTTTCCTCTCTATCAAAGCACTTTTGAAAGACAGTATCTTAGCTGAGAACAAAGTCTGCCCTATCCTAAGACTTCCAGTATACTCACAGAAATGGGATTTTCCACTGAAGACAGAAACCTATAAATACTGACTGCAGTGTTTGCATAACATTTGTGTGGACCTACCAGAGGCATATACCAGATTCTTGTGTGTTCTCCTGCTAAAACATGTAAATGTGATCCAGGTTAACAGTATTACTTACCTGGTGAAGTCAGTCCCTTGAAAAATGAGGCTTCACCTGTTTCCAAAGACCTCAGTGCTGACTTTTAATCTCTTTCATTTCCATGACAATGGTAAGAGTTTTTTTTTTTTTTTGTAGTTGGTGAGGATTTTGGGACTGGTTTTCTCACTGTATATATAAAGTTCAGTGCCTTGTAGAACAGAGCTGTCATTTTGGTATCTGTAAAAGCTTGATGCAAATAGTGAACTTCCTTGAACCACACAATATGATCATCTTGGAAACTGAGGTGTTAAACTTCTGTTGTTTAATTGAGCTCTGTGAATGTCACTGTGGATCTTTAGGAGAATTTTTAAGTTAAGATTCCCCTTTGCTCTCTAAATCAGCCTGTGCCAGGAATAGGTTTACATCTTAACCTGTTAAGTAACTTTTTAACATAGTAATGAAAGTCCAGGATATAAGACAATTTTCATTGTAGTGTGTTTCAGGTCAGGTACCACAGAAGAATATTTACCTCAGCCTTCTCTTGCATATTCAAGTTTCATATTAAGACCTGGTGGACAGAGCTGATGGTGCTTTTTGTGAGACAGGCCTTCCAAACCACACATCTGCCAATGTGTGCAGATGTATTAGAGTTATCTGTGAGTGGGATCCTACAGAGATAAAAAATAATTGTGTCCGGTTAAACCCATAATTAGACATAAATCCTCTTGTAAAATTCTGTCTGGACTAGTAGCTGGGGACCAGCTAACAGCTCTCTACCACTGTCTCTTCTGACACAAACAGTGCATCCATTTTTGCAGTCCTTATGACTGTATTACCTCTCTCAGGAGTCACAGAATTATTCGTTCAGTTAAAACTGTGCTTCGGTTAATTTGGAGGGAAAAAGGTCTGTACTGGTCAATCTTGCATTGACCAGTGTAAGAAAAAATTAACCTTGAAATTTATTGCTCTCCCAAGGTAAGCAATTAGATGAGTTTCTAAGGAAGACCTAGAAATCTAGGGGTTTGTCTAGCTGTAAATAAAGCCCATTTCTGAAGCTTAAAGACTTACTGCTTAAAATCTGTATGCTATGCTTTTCTCTAGACTGAAAGGCGAGTTACAAAGCCACTGTGCCTGTGCTTTTTTTCTTCCTTTTATGGTTGCCTGAAAGAAGTGAGATCTTTACAAGATTATATGCTATAAATGTAGATTAAATTAATTTCATAATGGAGAAAAAAATAAGGTGCAAGACATGTGTCTCTCCCTCTGCCTGTGTTTTTCTCTTTTACTGTGTCGGTCATCTCATCCCACCCTCCACCCACCCCCAGCTTGCTCAGTTTATTACAAAGAATGTTTGTGTTTGGTCAGTGGAAGTAGAGTAAAAGAGTTATAATCCATAAAATGGCTACAGTAAAACTAGCTTACTGTATCACAGGAAAAGTATCTGAGGTAAAGAGAACTGTAGCCTCTAGGTACACAGTTTGTGGTAATTGGGAGTGGGGCTGTGGCTAAGCCTCATCCCCAATGGGCTGCAGCTGTGAGGAGCAGGTGAGCAGCATTGAAGGTAATGAGACCTGGAGTGCCCAGGTGCACTGACCAATCACCAGAGGCAACAGAGGGCACACAGGTGCAGTGCATTAACATGAGGGGTATAAAAGGTTGGCCTAAAGACCAAGAAAGATTAATGCTTGCAGCCTTCTGAAATGATGTGGTGTTACTCTGTATGAGCAGATGCTTGAAGCCTTCTGATGTGGTATGGTGTTACTGTGTATGGGTTGAAGCATTCTGAAATGGTATGATGATAATCTGTGTATCGTGGCCATCTCAACTGTGGCATATGCTGCAACTGTGGCCTTGTATAAATTCTTTTTTGTACTGATAATATTTTCATTCACCCATGTTCTTCACCACTGTAGAATCAGATCCTGAATTTCAGTCTGTTAACTTTTTATATCTGGTTTTGTATTGTACAGCTGACACACAAAAAGAACCCTTACTTACTGAGTGAGCAGTGAGGCTTACAAGTTTTTACTTGCCAAGTCTATAGTTTTGGAATTCATAAAGTGTGCCTGAACCACTGTCACAAATCACAGTGTATCCACTGACTTCTCTTCTTTAGAGAAGGGGGAAGGAAGCTACTGATTCATGGTAGTATTGGATTCAAGTCCCAAGTAGGCACTCTGTATTCCACAGTCATACACAGTGTAAAGAGGACAGGTAGTTGGAATTGTAGCTTTCAAATGTTGGTAAGGAATTAAGTCACCTGATGTAGATGACAGGGTTTCTAAGTACTAGAATAATTCTTAGACAACTGGATTGTGAGATACTTGTAAACCTCTGATTTGGTTTTCTTCTGTGTACAAGATATCAGCCTTCCAGGGCTGACTTCCAAGTTCATTTTTTGTGTGTATTTATAGAGCTTATACAAGCAAGTGCCCAGCCCAATTCATTGAACTGGATACAAACCAAATTTTATCAGTTGAGGAACAGGTGTCATTGTTTCCATGATATAACATCTCTTAGTTTGACAGCAACCTTCACATCAGGTAGAAACTATCTTTCCAAATGCTACTAAGTGTAAAATCTGACTGCTTATAGGGTGTCTCAAAATGTAAATTGTTGGTGTAGGCTGGCTTTGATAGTTGTGGGGGGGTTTATGCTGCTTTTCCGTCTATCCTGTGGGAACAAGTGAGCTAATGGGATTCATGTTATGTTGCTGTGAATTGTTGCTTCTTTATGCTAACAGATGATCTTCATTTGTCAGACTTTCTCTTGACTGTATCATTTGTTTAAGGAAGAAAATCTAGACTGCCTTTCTTGTTACCTTGATGGAATTTTGCCTTGTCACTCTTGAAGTCTCCCGAGATGGAGGCTCACAAGTGTGAGAACAATGATTTCCCATTTGTGAATGGTAGGGGACTAGCTGTACTCATTGAGTGTTCACAAGTTCATGGGGCCTGATGGGATTCATCCTAGCATTCTGAAGGAGCTAGTGCATGGTATGGAAGAACCCCTCTTGATCAGGAGCTAGAACCTCTGCCAAAGGTCTGGGAAGGTCCCTGCTGACTGAAAGCTAGCTAATGTTCTTCCAGTTTACAAGAAGGACATGAGGGAAGACTCAGGAAACTACAGATTTCTAGTCTCACCTCAACTATATTTATTATACCAACTATTGTTGAAATGTGTTGTTTCTCTTCTAGCCTTCTACAAAATCTTAATGCAGTAAGGTAGGAGTTGTGGACATGATTATACCAGGTAACTGCTGCCCCCATTGTTAGATCTTGTAAGGAGATCTGCTTAGAAGACATTTTATACTACAATTCCTGCCACAGAGGTAGAAAGCCCAGAGCACTTCACCACCAGCCAGAAAAGAGATGGAGGGGATATCTCTGAGACCAAGTGATCCATTAATATCTACTGCTGTTGCACATGCTGCAGCAGAGGTGGAATCTGTGCTAGATGGAGTTGGAGGAGATGGGAGGAGGTTGAGGGGGAAAAATGAAGAATAGTTGTAAAATGTTCCTCTGAGTGCCCTTCTGCTGATTTTTCTGTGGGAGGAATGAGTCACTGATACGAGCAATGAATAAACAAAGGCTGAAAGATTGCAAGTATAGCCTATTCATTGGAGCTAAATGTTCATCTAAATGCAGTGGCACATTTTTGTGGTCCAGATTTGAGATATTAGTCACTTTCTTACTGAAAGTTCTTGGGCTCTAAACAGACAAGGTTTTGCAGTGGTTGAACAAATGGGAATGTTGAAAAGTTTTAGCCCCTAGGATGCATGTTTTAATGTGCACCTAAGTAATAGGATTTCCCAGTCAAACATATGCTGTGGATTTGTGAAGGATAATGGTTCAAACTTGTGATATATACTTTTATAGATTAACCTCCCTGAACCAAACAGGCAAGTTTTGCTTAATAGAGACAAGGTAATTAATCACTTCTGCTGTAAATTAGCAAGTGTCTCTGAAGGGGCAAGACAGTGGACTTTGTAATCACCACTTGGGAAATTCTGCACCTTGAGAACATCTGCAGTGGGGATGAAAGGCAGTAAGCCCAACCCAGTCCTCTTTTGCAGGGAAATGAGTGCTGAGAAATCTTGCCAAAGGTTTGAGCCAACTGTGTCAAATGAGGGACATGCCATGGATATTTTTGGGGAATCTCTCCTTCTGTGTACTGTCATCTTCAGACATCTTGTAAGCATAGATTTTCTGTAGTTTCTAGAATTCTTATCATATGCCTTGTTCATCAACAAGCTATCGCTGTTCAGTAGGACTTTTTTCCCTGTGGAGTGTGTATTTCTTTTCTGTTACTTGTTCTTAACAAAGGTGAGTGACCCTGAATCATTTACAACTCTTATTAAAAGCCTTTAAAATAGAATTAGAGGACATGAAATACCAAAGGGGTAGGAAAAGCGAATAAAGTGAGGGAGGTTTTACTTCTGCTTACTTACAGCTGCTGTAACATAGAGGACAAATGTGAGAGTGGGGGAATGGTAGAGAGGGATGTCCAGCCCTGTCCAGGGGGATTTGATTCTAAAATAGAGAACACACTTCAGGAAATCTGTTGTTGGGCACAGGACACCTTTTGGCCATGTTTTGGAGCCCTTGATTCCATGGAGAGGTTTTAAAGTCCAAAGCCACAACCCTGGACTTACATCTATAATTACACACATTTTGATAGAAAGTGTTTTCTTTCATATAACAGCATATTAACAGATGCTTTGCCAGGAATTTGCAAGCAATTTCATGTCCTGTAATTTAATTGTTCAAGTAACAGAACACTGAAACTAATCAGCTTTTGCCAGCAGCAAGTTAGTGGCTTTCAGAAACCAGCCCACAGGATAGAAAAGAACAGTGTTCAGTTATGTTCCAAAACTGAAATTCCTGGATGATATGCCAAGAAAAGAGTATTTTGATTACCTCTGTGTTTCCTTGCTTTATATAGCTATTGTAATTTCAATTAAATAATTTATTTAGAAAGTAGCAAAGCTAAATTTTTATTGGATATGTACAGGTATGTACAACCTTGTGTTCTCTTGGTCTCTGAATAAGTTAACATTCCCATCAATAGCCTTTCTTTTGCACTCAGGGTTTGCTCTCAAAATTACATCATAGTGTCTCTTGAGCTTTGCAGCTATTTCAAAGCCTTTGTGAACATAAATTTTTGTCTTAAATTAACCTGCTACTGAAATAATACTGACTGATGTAACATCCATTACCTTTTCTTTCCATCTTCCTGGTTTGTGGAAAAATAGCTGGTGCCCCTTCTAAGAGACAGCACTTTATCATTTGTGTTCCTGTTCGTCAGTGTGTAACTGAATTGTCTGACAGATGTTACCTGTTAAATACTATTGACTGATAGGAATGCTCTGCAAATATGTAAATAATTGTTATTCAAAATCGCAATTACAATATGTTTAGAAGCACAGGGGTCCATAGTTATTCTTTCTTATAAGGTTGGTTGAAGCCAGCTCCAAAACTGCTGACTTGTGGAAACAGCTCACTTCCCTACAGCAGTTCTTCATTGCAGTCTCCTGCTCCATGGAGACCAAGGCTGTGACATCTCCTCGATAAAGTTATCTGTTGGATCAGTTGTATCGTATTTTCCTTCCTAGAACTGTAAATCAGTCCTGGTCAATCCCAATATATACAAACTATTTTTAAGAGAGAGGTATAATTAGGAGACCTCTTTGGCCCTTTGGTATATTGCAGTTCATGTGTTACTGTTTATAACTCCTTTTAAGATTTTCAAAGTTTAATAAAGTATTTAAAAAGTCAACGTAGTTATACCTAGATAGAACCTAAAGAATAAAGAAAATAGCTTATACATCTCATAAAACCAAACTTCTTGACAAAGCATGAGAAACTATATTGAGAAAAGGTATCTTTACTGAGTTTTAAGACAGAACTGAAGCAGGACCTTATTTTTCCTGGCACTGCACAAGTGGGATATAATCCAAAGTACAAATCATAATAGGATATTTTCTGTGGAGTTAAATGGTCTGTGGAGCAGTTATACAGGGAGGGACAACCTTGCCACACTGCACAGAAGCTGCGAAGGACCTGAGGGTGATGAAGGGACTTGCCCAAAGCCAGATGGCAGTGGAGTGGAGATGGAGCCACAGCCTCCCCCCTTCTGTGGAGGGAGCAGGCTCACCCACCTGGGCCAGGGGCAGCCAGCACTGGCACAGTGCTGGCCCTGGCTGCCTGCATGCCCGGGGCTGCTGGCACACTGGTGTTGGAGCCATTCAGCACAAGCTGTCACGCACGGTGCCTGCTGGCACAAAACTGTTCCTGCTCTTACTGTGGTATTTATTCTCTGTTGATGCAGTTCCACAGAGGCTCTTGTGACTTGCTGGGTTCCTTGCAACACTCCCTGCTACTGAGCATTGTGTGCAGGCAGAGCAGGATTGTCTTCCTTGTTCCCCACACTCGGCTGACAGCTTTAGACAGCCGTCCCGCACTGCGTAGCCAGGCAGTCCTCCTCAAGATGTGTCTTGAGGAGGTTCTAGAAATAATGCAGAAAAAAGTGTGACCTTGGGAAAAACACCACATCTCTTAACAGGCCAGAGCAGGTTATGGCCCGATATACTGAAGTACTTATGGTGTAAATAGGCAGGAGATCAAGTTTTCCTATCAAAAAGGCAGTACACCAGCCAAAACCACTGCAGCCATTGATCAAGGCTTTTATACGTCTGTACACTTGGGAACAAACAAACAGCAATGTGTGAAGTGTGTGAGAGGAAGGCACCAAGGCTCTTTGGGGTGCAGTTGTTAAAAGATGATGGCACAGAAAGTCCACAGTGGAGTCTCGTTGATTTGGGAGCTGGTTGGGTGAGTTGCAGGCTTTTGTTACAGCCTGTTATGGTGAGAGCACCTTATGACATCACCTGTGCCAGCACTCAGGCTAATGAAGCACACTTACACCTTGCTGGAGACAGACATCCCTTCTCCTCCAAATACTGTAATGTGACGTACAGGGTCAGAAAGGAAAGGTGGGATTTCAGTGGAATCACCCTGAAAACATGCATTTCATATTGAGGTTTGGCTGGGAAGGAGTCAGAAAGCCCCTCCGGCTTTGGGCAGGTGGGGATCTGTTACCCATGGCATATGACTGAGGACTGAGTCTGAGTGTGGCTCCTGAATCCCTCCTGGCTGATAATGCACAGGATGGTCCCTGTGTCAATTCCACAAGCCCCTGCAGAGAGCCCCTGTCTTAAGGAACTGCGAGTGCATGACTGGGACCTGTAATTCTCACCTAGGGAGGATGGGAACAGGGATGTGTGAAGTAGAACTGCAATAAGCGAAGTGGGAGTGCATGGGTAATGCCTGGGGGGAGAAACTTTTTCTTTCTAGCACACACAATAAGAAATTATTGCTACATCTAGTTTTCCTTTGCTTAGCTTTCCATGGTATCCTGAATAAGGAAGATGGTGTGTTAATAGAACAAAAATTGTTAGGCATTCATATGGGAAATGGAAAATCTGGACTTCAAACAGTTAAAAGCCAAACAGAAGTCACAAGTGGAGTGAAAGATCAAAAGGCAAGGTGTGCTACTGGCCATTTCCAATGAGATGTTCAAACAAGTTGGTTCCTTTGGGTATGTTTCAGTATCTGGGGACATGTCTTGCTGTCAGTCAGTCCACTGTAAATCTGGAGCTTTATGGAGTTTTGTCGTGCTTGTGCCAGTGCAACTGAGAGTAAACTTTGGCTCTGGTTACATCCATTTAGAGCAAGCTGCAGCTTGCCTTATCCACAGAAGAATTCCTGTTGCCTTCATGGAAGTTTTTCATGACTTGGGATGTGTTGATTTGGTACAGTAATACTTAACATTGTGATGTTGCTGTAAACACTAGGATGTTTACAGAAAAGAGAGACAGATCAGACCCCTGCTAACTATTTCACGGGAGCATAGGGTTTCTTCCAAGAAAAATATTTGAGTTCTCTAGGGCAGCATCTGCTCCCATATTTCTGTTCTGCAGGAAAACCTATATTCAAGAAGATTAAAATTAGCCTCCATGGATTTCTGGAGTCAGCTTGAGAATTTCCTGTGTCTTGCAATTTCTAATTGCACTAATTCTTCTAAGTGTCAGTGAAACTGTAATGGGTGCTGAGCAATTGTCTCCCATCCCTTGGGAGTTCCAGCCTCAGTCTACCCTGAGCTAGGGTATGCATCATTTGATAATTACAGTATCAGCCTCTGTTCCAAGAGAACAGTAAGTGAACTACTATGAAAACTGAGGATGAAGATGATGAATATTTAGAAAGGGAAAGCTGTATTTTAGATGCACTTCCCTCGTACCTGAGCCTAAATTTTTGAGACTTTCTGAGTTAGATACACCCATATGGTTGTGTTTTTGTTACTCAGTTGAACCCCTTCTTAAGTACAAATCATCCATTCAAAGCAGAAATTGATTTAGCCTATTTTTCTACATCCTGCAGCTCACAAGCCACTCCAGTATGTAAAGTTAAAATGAATAGACACTGAGACAATTTGGATGACAATTAGTACATAAAAACCATCATAAACTGCTTCAGTTACAGTAAGAACTGGTCCTAAACCAGCAGGAACTTTCTGTGTGCAATGTGGGAAGAGCATTTGCAGAGCTCTCTGCCAGGGGCTAGCTGGCAGTGAGAGGGAACTGCTGCTACCAAGGTGGAAGTAACTGGCTGCAGCTTCACGTGGACTGGTCAAGTTGCTGTTAAGCTGGTGACTCAGTGGTAAACAGAGAGCTGAAGCTCTCCCTGTGCAAACTCTGCAAACACAAGAAATAATCTTCCCTTCATTTTGCAAAATATGAGAAGTTGTACAAATAATTTCAAAGGTTGGATAGAAAGTATCAGGGTTTTTTCACCCTGGCCAATATAATTAACATGCTGCCTGGCATGATCACCTTCTTGGGATCTTAGCCCCAGCCTTGAACCAGAGATGTTGTTGGAGTTCAGCCTCTTGTTTACCAGAGGGGGAAGTTTGGTGGTACTTGTTGTTGCTGTTTTCAGCAACTCTACCAGCACGGCTTCCCTTGGTCAGGAACTGAGCCCCAGATGATGTCACATTCAAGTTAACAGCTCATGTGGCTGGAGATCATCTCTTCCACATCACCAAATGGATTTGCTGTTATGGCAAAGTGAAGCTGAATCTTGCCTGTCTACTACTAATGCAATACTCAATATTTCCTTGTTACTTTTCCTGGAGAGTTCATGTATACACTAAAGGAAGGGGAAGACACAGCTGGACTTTCCTCTATCAGATAATTTTTCAGCTTGAGGTCTGCTCTGTCCACTGCCAGCAGGAGGAGATTACTACAGTCTTCTGTGGAAGTGTCTGTGGGTCACTGCTCTGCTGCCAGTGCAGCTGTAAATCAGAGTGAGCTGTGCATGGGAAAAGGGAACTTCCAGGGTTGTTGCACACTGGTGTGGAGTCCTGTCAAGCCATCATTTGGTGTCAGAGTTGACACCTCCAAAGCTGCCTGGTTTCAGTAGTCTTACTGGGCAGTTCATCAAAATTCCCTTTTCACAATGAGGGGCAGGAAAGCCTCTTTGGTACACAGTCTGTGATAAACATCCCACTCTTCCCTAGCCCATCCAAAGGTGTCAGTACATCCTAGTCTCTCAGTATCTATGCTTGTACCCAGGTTAGCCTTTGGAAGCGGCTGTGTAAGCAGCACACGCTGCCTTCAGCACCAAGAGGGTCATTGCAATCAAGAACCTGAAAAACAAGCTACACATGCCCCAGTACAAACTCCACATTAGGATTTGTTCCTTGCACTGATTGCTGAGGTCTGAGCAAAAGGGTCCTGCATCTGACAGGAAAAATAAAGGATGTTCTTTTCCATTCCTGCCTTTTTTTCCTGGCGACATGGTGTGCTAGGCACAGAGATGAGGGAAGAGGTGCTTCAGCTCTTGCACACAACACATAAATATTCTGGATCTCCAACAGCCAATCTCCAGTTCTCCAGAATCTATGGAGACTAATGAAACTTAAAATAAACACCTTGGATTGCATTTACCAGATTGGGGGTTTTTTGTGTTTTTTTTTTTTTTTTTTTTTTTTTGTCCTTAATCCCTTAACCATTCTCCAGGTTACTGTACTGGTTCGCAAATTTTAATTCCAGAGCCACTTGACAACTGAGCCATGCCTTGATCATCTGCTGGTCTCAACCTTAAGCTCTGTGCTGTGGCTGTAAGGCCCCTTTGTAAAGCTCAGAAAGAGGAAGGAATAATTAGTGGTATTACTAATACTGGAGCATAGGGTAGGCTTGGTTTCTTGTTCAGTTTTTACTCAGAAGACTTTTGTTTCTCTTGTTAAGAAGACATTGGCATAGGAAATGCTTGCATTTCTATGAATTAATGTGATGTCCTTTATTAAGGAAATTGTGGGTGGGTGGCTTGTGTAAGAAAAAGAAGGCGTCAGGCCCAAACAGTTGCTTAAATTATGTCCCAAAGGAAGTTTTTCAAGATTGTAATGTATTTCACAACTGAAAAATTGGCCTATGAAAAAGAAAAAAGAGTAACAGAATTGTTTTAATGATGGAGGTAGTTTGCTATCATACATAAAAGATTTATTGAGTCTCTATTGCTACCAGTGGAAAAGGTGCTGGGCTGGTTCCTAATTTCAGTGATCATTAACCACCCTGTGTGACAAGGTGTGGGGCAGTAATTACTGTTTTTCTGACATATTGTTCCAGCAATCTCTGAGTCAGGGAACTGCTGAATTAGATTAGAGCATGATAATATCTCATGAAGGGGCTCTGAGTCACCCCCTCAAGCAACCAGGGATGAGAGTTTCCAGACTAAGTTTTGTCTCCTGAGAGGCCCATTCCCCTAATGGAAAGCCAGGCCAACAGACCCAAGGAAATGTCCCTAAGAGCTGTTGACTGCTCTCCTTGAGGGGTGCCTCTTGCACTATTGTGGAGAGCCAGGCATATACAGGCTTTACCTTTTACCTTTGCAGAACAATGCAGAGCTCTTCATTAAAGTCCATGCTTGGGGTAAAAGACTGATCTGAACACAAGTCAAAGAGAAGAAATGTTTTCCTAAAAATTAAACGTGTACATGAGCTGGACTAGCTCTGTACTACAGACAGCATCACATGCAATTAGGGGCTCACAAGGCAATACCAGTAGGTGGAGTGCAAAGTTGATACGCTGCTCGGGTTACTCTGCTGACCTGGGATTTCTAGGCAAAATACACCTTAAATACAATATTCAGTTTCTGTAAAAGTTTTCCCTGAGTCATGTTCCTTTGAGACTGCTAGTATAAATGCCTCACGTATCCCAGGGGCCAAGGTGCACTATGGGATTTATGGGAAAGCTGCAGTGAGTGTCAAGAGGTATGTCACAGGGAAGAAAACAGCCTACAGGGTGGAGTGGAAGTATGAAGGGCTTGAGCAAGAATTTCACAATTCTATGTCCAATTGACTTTAAATTCTTAAATGTCAAAATATTTGAATTTTTTTATGTTCTTGAATTGGCATTTTCAAAAATCTGTTTAATGGAGACTATATTTTCTATTCAGGATGTATATAATGCTCAAAGTATTAGGAAATTATGAGAAATAGATAGTCTGACTTTTCTGCCTTTGCTGTACTTATTTCATTGTACTTTTTGTGACTGAGCCTCAGAACATCTGTATTTCTACGTAAATGTCAATCCCAGTATCTTTTCTAGATCTTTAGGTAAGAAGGTTATAGTAAGTCTGAATAAGGATTAATAGGATGAAGACTCAAACTGGCCTTGGCTGTGTGAACTCAAATGCTTAATTTTAATGTTTATACAGAAATCAATGAAACCCTTGTCTGTGCCAAGGACCTGACTCAGATGAAGAGTCCAAGAACCTTTCTTTTGAAAAGATTCCTCAAATTCTAGGAAGTATTCATCCACGTTAAACAAATAGGGTATTTCTATGCCTTCATCTGATGGGCTTTTTTTCCCTTGTAATCTGTATAATTTCATTTGATCTCAGTAACAATTACATATTCCTGTAGTCAGACTCACTGAATAATGTAAAACTTACCAAATTTGGACAGACAGATAATGTTAGACTGTGAATGCCATGGAGAAACAGCTCCTGCAGTACAGTGGGCTCTCTAGACTTTAATCTGAATTTAGATGACTCACTAGACATCCTTGTGTCAGAGGAAAGAGCAGAAATGATAAACCATTTTCTCTTTATTTCTTTATATTTTTTTCAGTAGTAAAGAACACAGAATTTTTCTTTTTGGAAATTAGAAATAGTGGTGGTAGCTCAAGGAGACAACTACAGGCCATCAATGTGGTGAAAGACCAGAACATTAGGAAAAAAAAAAGACAAAACAACATCTATCCTATTCCTTTGGTAAGTTCAGCTGCAAACCTCTTCTGATCATTGCAAGGACTATACATAACACAAGACCTGTTGCCCATCTGGCATAAATCAGCAGAGGCTCACAGAAGTCAGACGAGGAAGATCTTTCCTAAAGGCTCCTTCCTGATATGACGAGGGGTTATTCCTGTCCTCAGCCATGGGTTTCTGAAGCATTGACAAGGAATCATCAGGCCTCTGTCACTGTTCTCTCCTGCAGTAGCTGGGAATCTTGCCTCATTCACTGTGAATTTTGATAGCATGTTAAGAAAATATCAGGAGTCTTAAGTACAAGAGAGCTTGCTTAGTCTTATCGTAGTTCTATTAATATTTCTACAAGAGTAAAAGTTTGCTTTGCAATTTTCACCCTGGAATATTTTATCTGTCTCTTTTCTCTTACTTTCACATGAACAGATAACAATCTTTACATCCTGTATCACAAGTGACATAAAATTATATTTGACTCAGTTTGTCATGTGAAAATCCTATTATCCTATTTAAGTAAAATGAAAATGTGTTGATGGTTAAAAATCTTCTATTTTCTCACTTTACCATGTATTTTCCTGAGCTGTGAGAGACTTGCATTCCTATTTGTTGCCTGCCTACAGTCAATGGTGCACAGTGACTTGCATTTCAAGGTGCAAGAACAGATAATATGGAAAATAGCATGAATACAAGAAAATCCAGCTGTTCTTTGCATGCATCTACTGGAACTGGATAGGAAATGCCTACATGGTGTTTACTATTTTGCTTTAACTTCTTACATAATGCTGAGCAATTTATTATTCCCTCAGATCATTAATCAAACCTAGTTGAAAAATTAATTTTTGTGTGGTAAGAAGGCGGGGTTGGGGGGCAGAAACATAGAATTTGAAGGTGAATTTGGCAATATGCTCCAGTTAAACCAAAGAGGACAGAATTATAAAAATACTGAAATTTTTGATATTTTAATTAATTGTTTCATGTTGGAAGAATAAATATAATCTTTCAATGTCTCTAGAAAGAGATACATTTATATATGATTATAAATAATATATAAATATATATGACATATGATTTATATATTATTATAAATAAATTATATTTCTATATTACTTTAAATCATATTTCTCATTTTGCAATTAACCTATGGGAAAAGCTGAACATTTGAATTAGTTCAAAATGTTCCTGTTTGTTGGTCTGCTTGTTTCATCAGAGATAAACATCCATTTGATTTCCATCCAAACAATTTTGTGTTGTTGCTTTCTTTCTTAAGTTTGGCAGTTGATTCAAAAAACATGTTTAATTGTCTAAAAGTGCTGAGATTTAAGCTCAGGGAAATGTCATCTGTTATGTAAGTGTGTAGTTTAACCCCAGCTGCCGATGCAGCCTCAGGCAGACACTCACTTCCTCCTTGGTGGGACGGGGGAGAGAATCAGAACAGTGACAAAACTCGTGGCTTGAGATACACCCAGTTGAAGGAGAAAACAAAAGCTGCATGCATGACCAAAGCAAAACAAGGAATTCTTTCCCTGCTTCCCATGGGCAGGCAGGTGTTCAGCCATCCCCAGGAAAGCAGGGCTCCATCACGTGTGTAGGTTATTTCGGAAGACAAACACCATCATTTCAGATATCCCCTCCTTGCTCCTTCTTCCTCCAGCTCTATATGCTGAGCATGATCCCATATGGTTTGGAATATCCCTGTGGTCAGCTGGGGTCAGCTGCCCCAGCTGTGTCCCCTCCTAACTTCATGTGCACTCCCAGCCCCCTCACTGGTGGAGTGGGGTGAGAGGCAGAAAAGGCCTTGGCTCTGTGTAAACCCTGCTCAGCAGTAATGAAAACATCTCTGAGATATCAACACCATTTAAAGAAAAATACAAACCACAGCCCTGCACCAGCTACTGCGAAGAAAATTAATTCTATCCAAGCCAATACCAGCACAGTAAGAAAATGTTTTGCAGCAAAAATCAAGCAGTAAAAGTGGAACAAGACTTATAACTGGAGTTCTCTAAATCAAGCTCAGAGGATTTTATAATAGCTGCCTTCCAATTCAGATGATCCAGGCAGATGATCAGACACAGGAGATTGGCCCCTTCCAATTCAACAGCAAAACTCTGCGAGAAAAAACCCAGTGCTTCTGCCTGCATTATTTCAGGACTGTCTATGGAGCCAAAACGGAAGCTCTACTCAGCTACCAAAGAAATTGTGGGTAAATAAGGATATAAATCTCCTGCAACTCATCATCCTCCATCAATGCATCCTGCAGGTGTGCAGTTCACAGTTCCCCATGCCATAGCTGAAAGCTTGATTCCAAGAAAAGACCCAGGCCCCTATTTCAGTATTTTGAACGTATGGTCTTTCTGCTGTAGAGCATGGCTATAATTAATAGCTCCTTGTTTATTTTATTCTTTAGAAATTAAATGTTTCTCTTTCAGAGCCTAGAATACATGTAGATAGTGTTGCTACAAAATTACCTGATGTTAACACATAACAAAATGCTAAAAGTTATTATTTAATTCCTGATCTAAATTACACCTGAATGACTCCAAATGAAAAGGGAAATGTTTGTGTTCAGCGCTGAAAACAATTTGACCAAAGGAGGAAGAAGAATGGCAATTTGTGCCACAGCCTGCTCTCAGAAAGAAACCTATTTTTCCTTAAATGCTGTGTTTATTTCTTCTGGTGCTGTAGATGGGATGGCTTATGTTTGAGGATTAGGCACACAGTTCTGTGCCTTCTCTGTCTTTTCTTCACACTGTTGACCTGTCCAAGTTCCTTTTCATTCATTTGAACATCTGTGAGGCCTCCTGATGTTTCCAAAAAATTTTATGACCATGAAGAATTTGCATAAATTTATTACATCTTTTGAATAACTAATATCAGTAGTAAATTATTACTTACATTAGGCAGTGTCGTGGGGACAGGACATTTTCATGCTTATTATCCCAATCGTGGTTTCTGTTCCCTGCTCTGAGTTTGTTTTGTCTATAGCTTCGTACTTCCCCCCTCCCCGGCTCACTTTTGGGCTTGCTGCTTTGCTTTTGCTTGCTGCTTTTGCTCGCTGCTGGCTGCCTGCTTTGCTAGCTCTGTTTTCCTCTCTTTTTTCTTTGCTTTTCGCTTGCTTGCTTTTTTGCCATTTTTTTCCTTTTTCCCCGGTTTCTGTTGTTCCCTTCCCCCCCCCCCCCCCCCCCCCGAAGATATCGGACCTACTCCGGGCGGGAGCTCCCCCGGGGTCTGCGAAAGAAGCTCCGTACCCTCTGCGGCGAAGAGAGATACAGCTCAACCCCCTTGGACTGGTGAAAACATCTGTGGTCATCTCGGGCTATTTCTCTTGTGCTGGGGAGTGTTTTTTTGTTGTTCCTTAATAAACAAGTTTTTTCCACTTCCCCTCTGAAGAAATTCCTCCCGAACCCGGTGGTGGGGGGAAGTTGCAGAGGGTTTTGTTTCCTATAAGGGGCTCCTTCGGAGATGTTTTCCCCTAATTTGTCCTAAACCAGGACAGGCAGTGAGAGCAAGTATGTCTATTCTGCAAAACTGTAAATTTTGTTTAAAAGACTGACAGACAATAAGCACGAAGCTGATGTTGCTCAAAGTCCATGGGAATAGATCTTTGCATAGACAAAAAAAAAACCTATGTGTGCAGTTTCAGAACGTACATTAAAAAAAGACTCTTACAACTATAAAGAAAGGTCAAATTCAGAAGATTTACTAGAGATATAATTTGAGAGGAAAAAATCCAGCAAGGCATGTCAGCTTTCTACACTTACATTCCTTGGATTAATAGCCATAATTATAATTTGCAATGTGAATTATTAAAATGTGAAAAAAATCATGACAAATAGATGTGCACTTTGGGGAATTGAGAAGAACAACAGTTTCCCAGAAGCCAGGGTACTCTGCATGTGGAGGGAGGGGACATGTGAGTGAGACTGCCAGAATTCCAGATTTTGAAAACCTATTGCAGAAAAGGTGATGTGTGCTTTTGGCTTCACTGCCTTACACAGTGTGAGTTTAATCATGTCTGGCACCAGCTGTTAGTTTGAAATTAGACTAATGAATGTTAATTTTCTCCTCTTAAGCTGCTCGGCTTTGAAAGCTAACAAAGCCTGTCTCCTTATGAATTTGCATGTCACCTCCACCCCGCTGCCATGGCTCCAGCCTCTGTCAACCCCTCCACTGCAAAGTTTTGTTTCCTTTCAGGTTTTCTAGAATATCTACCTTCTGCCAAGCATTCAAAGAATCTGTTCCAGAGCCTCTGGGCTGGAAGGACCGGGCGACCACATGGTCCCAGCTTCTGCTGAAAGCTGATGTTCATCCAGGACCTCATCAGCCCAAGCCTGGAATGTCCTTTCCCATAGACATTTGCACAGTAACGCCTCTATCTCTCCTACACCTCCTTTTTAGTCCTTCACCAGCACGTGCAAGCACTCCAACACAGTGGTCTGTAGCTGGGTGGAAGGCAGCCTGGGGCTAGTGAGCAGTGTTCATTGAGCCAATGGGTCAACGGGGCTGTCAGCAGCTCACTTCCCAGGAAAGGGAAGGGAGAGACGTGGCCCTTCTCCTTCTCAGCACTGACAAAGTCTCCCTTCTCATCTGGACACTCCTTTACACGTGACACATGTGGCACCTTACTGTCCCTGGTAACTGCACCTCTATCAAATGTGGTTGAGTGTGGGCTGTAGGCTCAGAAGCTGCCAGGACCATGCTGGCAAACAGATGGTGTGATGCTTCAGGGAGCTCCCTGCAATGCACTGAAGTGCCCCCTCAGAGGCACTAGGGTGAGATTAGGGCGGTATTAGGGTGCCAGCAAAAGCAAGCCTGGAGCATGTGCCTAAGGCTCCCCTCAAACCACCCCATTCCAAAAGCCAGACTCTGGAGCAGAGCAATCTCATGCCTCAGTGCTAATAAAATAAACATAATTGCTTTTAACAATGATTGCTTTTAATGGAGCTGTGTGTGCATAAAGATGGAAATGTTCCCTTTATGAAGGTTTGTACAAACAGCAGCTGCTAACAAGTCTCCTTGTCTCCCAATATTTCTTCATTAACCTTCAGACTTCCACTGGTGCGCATACTGTCTTCACGAACACAATACAGAGCAACATCTCTAGTATAATTGCAAGAACCTTTATCAGTATTTTGTTTACTTGCCAACACCCATCCTATTAGTTATATGTCACAATGGCCTGACAGGTAGAATAAAACTGGTGTTGGCATCAGGTAATTCTGTTTTTCCCTTTAACTGGAGCTAATAAACTGTCCTGTTTAAAGACCCAGTAAGAGAAATATTAAAGTCTAGGGATGTTCCTCACCTTGAAAGAGTGTCTTTTCACATGGCCTCTGTAATAAAGACTGAGTCTTGCAGAATGGGTTCTGGTCTGCTTCAAACTGTAAGATCTCATGATTAACTTACATACATACAGTGACTAACTGCAGCTGTGGCCTCTCTCCAGGCCACAAAGCACTACAAATTTTCAGTACACTTACTGGGATCCCATAGATAAAAGTCTCAGAGTCAGAAAGCTCTTGAGCTAATGCCTTCATTTGCACAGGGATTGTGACCAACACCTACAAACAGCTTCTCCCCTGAGGGGAGAAGATTCGTGGGACTGGCCATTTCTCTTTCTTGTGGGAATGTAGTGTCCTGCAGTTTTGAGTGGGGAATTTCTGGCTCACACACTGGACTAATGTCAGAACTGCCCTGCACCAACAACGTAGAGGGGACATGCTCCTGCATGGACCAAGGGCTGATCTGACAGTATGGGCAGCTCTGGGCCAGCTTCAGCATTCCTGTGAAAAGTTCAGCATAGCCTTTCACACCATGGATCCCAATTCAGCAGAGCACTGAGTTCATGCTGCAGTTACTGTGCCTGTGTCCTAGTGACTTGAGTAGGATTTGAGTTTTAATTTCTGGCTTTGCTGAACTCAGTTTCATCTATCATCTGACAGAGAGTGGCATCAGAAGAACAGTGTGTCTGGCACCACCAAAGTTTGGAAAATATACTGGCTTATGTTATTTCAAAAGCAGTAATTTTGTTTCTTAAAATAAGAGGCTATTCAAAGACACAAGAAGGCAAATAAAAACTAAAGCCACCAAAATATGGATAGATGTAAAGCATGCAAAAAGTGATTTTTCAGTTCAGACATGCTTTTTATGGACTGTTTCACTGTAACTATGTGATTGATCTGAATAGTTCACAGAACAATTACACCAAATACAAAAGATGGTAATTTCTCCATAGATGAAAATTTGAGGATATATAAACTGTTAATGGTATTTTTAACTCTGAAGGACAGCATTTTTGTTAAAATCAGTTTGGTAAGTTATATGCTTATATTTTGATTCTGTGATAAGCTTTTGATTGTGTGGGGGGCTACAGAGGTGGCTTCTGTGAGAAGATGCCAGAAGTTTCCTCTATGTCTGACAGAGCCAATGCCAGATGGCTCCAGGACAGACCCACCAGCAGCCAAGACCAAGCCCATCAGTCACTGTGCCTGTGCCTCTGGGATCATGTATTTAAGAAGGGGGAAAAAAACTCTGCTGCACAGCAACACCTGGAGGGAGGTGTGCAAATGGAGAGGACCAGCTCTGCAGGCACCAAAGTCAGTGCAGAAGGAGGGGCAGGAGGTGCTCCAGGCACCAGAGCTGAGGTTCCCCTGCAGCCTGTGGTGCGGACCATGGGGAAGCAGCTGTGCCCTTGAAGCCCATGGAGGTCCACAGTGGAGCAGAGATCACCTGTAGCCCATGGAGCAGCCCCATGCCAGAGCAGGTGGTTGCCCAAAGGAGACTGTGACCCTGTGGGAAGCCCATGCTGGAACAGGACTTTGGCAGGACCTGTAGCTGTGTGCAGAGAGAGGAACCTATGCTGGAACAGCTTCTGAAGAACTGCAGCCCATGGGAAGGATTCAGGTTGGAGAAGTCCATAGAAGACTCACTCTCATGAGAGTGACCTCACACTGAAGCAGGAGAAGAGTGGGAGGAGTTCTTCCCCTGAGCAGGAAGGAGAGGCAGAGACAACGTGTGACAAACTGACTGCAAACCCCCACTCGACTTTTCCCTGCGCAACTCAGGGGAGGAGGTAGAGAAATCAGAATTGAAGTTGAACATGGAAAGAAGGGAGGGGTGGGGGAAAGGTGATTTTAAGAATTGAGTTTATTTATCAGTATTCTACTCTGATTTTAATTGGTAATTAATTCAATTAATTTCCCCCAAGTTGAGTCTGTTTTGCTTGTGATAGTAATGGGTGAGTGAGCTCTGCCTGTCCTCATCTCAAGCCATGAGCCTTGTGTTCCATTTTCTCTCCCTGTCCATCTGAGTAGGGGAGTGATAGAGTGTTTTTGCTGGGCACCTGATGTCAGCCAGGGTCAGTCCATCAAAGTGATTTTTTTTTTCCAAATATTTCTGAGGTGAAGGCTAGAAGACAGACTGATGCCAAAAAGCTGCTACCACTACTGTGCTTCACAAGCACAGAATCACAGAATCATTTAAGTTGGAAAAGACCTTTAAGACCATCAAGTCCAACTGTGGACAAAAGAGAGCACTTCATAAACATCAACATTTAATCCAGGGAAGAGGCTTAATGATGTAACAAAGGAATAATTTCAGTTGTTAAGCACAGAGGGTTTTAATACAAATTTTCTCATTAAGATTAAATTAAAAAAAAAAAAAACTTTTGAAGGACAATGACTACCATATCTCCTCTGAGGCCAAAGTGCTGAAATGGCAACAGATAGCAGAGAAGATTATGACTCACAAACCTCTGCCATGGGGTTCTGTGCCCTTTCTGTCACAGTGACAATCACCACTAGGACTACTCCAAGATGTAAGCCCCAGGACCTTCTCCGGACTCCTGTTTATGCTTCTCTATTCATGCTTCATTCTGGTTCCTGAACTTTTCTCTTTTCATAGGAAAGTTCCATTGCACAGTTAGATCATGCTTTAGATTATCATAATGAGTGATGGACTAATGTGGCTTGCATCATGTTTTGAGCCTTTGACTTTCCTGTCCTGAGTTGGTGGAAAGGCACCCTTTGTTGTTTCCCCATAATGACAGAGGCAATCAGATGGCGATGGAAAGTAAACAACTCACAAGAAAAATGCGTTTCATGGGTATAACACACAAAGGATGCCGCCAGAAAGGTTTCTATCCTCCCCTAGCTGGTACATAATGCATGGCTTTTGGTCAAGAGAGGAGATCACAGAGAACAGGAGGCTCAAGAAACACAAAGCCTCATCTGACACACCTGCTGTAGCTGACCAAGGGAACAGGCCTCCTTGCTGCCATGAGTCAATAGAAGAGTCAGGCCAAACAGCACCTTCAGTACTTTTGTGGTTCATTTTCTCCTGGGTTGTCTTTTCTTTTGTCTCTGGAGTTCTCTGCCTGGCTACTTTTGAGAAGGAGATTGCTCAGAAGACCTCACCTTTGCTCTCCTGTGTCTATACCTGGCACCTTCTCACTGTGTATTTGCTCTGGTCCACTCATCCACCTTCCCTGGACATGGACTGCCAACACTACCCCTGTGCTCCCATAGCTTTTCTGTCCCCAGCAGCTTGTCTCCAGACATAATACCTGAGACATCCAACTTTCAAAGGCTGATCCATTTCAGTGGATTTCTTTTTTTCAAACTCAAATGAAATGACTGGGATAAAACAAAACAAAACAAAAAGAAAACCAAAACAACAACAACAACAAAAAACCCAAACAAACAAAAAAACCCCCACAAAAATCTGCTTTTAGTGAAAACATTTTAGTTAGCTGCAAGTTATTAAATCATTCTAACTTTCAGTGAAATGCAGATTTCTAAAAGAAATATTATTTTAAATTTGAGAGTTGGCACCTTTTTTGTTGGTAAAAATGTTGAAAAAAATATTTCAGCTAAGTCCCTTCTCCCTTTTAGACAAAACCAGTTGCTTAACTGAAATGTTTTATGTTAAGCCTCCTTCCACAGTGAATTTGAAGGGGACTTATTATAAAGAACTGTTACACTTAAAAATATGTAAACTCAACTGAAAGTCTGAATCAGTTAATACTACAAAAATTTTCACCCAACAATCACTTTTCACTTCTGAGTTTGTCACAAGCACCAATTAGATGTAGGCACAAACAATAGCTTTGAAACTAAGGATTTATAATCACCACAAAATTGTATGTGTCTCCTTCAGGTTCCAGGACATTTAATAATTCCCACTGGAAACTGTTGGCCTACACCAATAAAAGAACCTTCCCATGCTGTCCAGTACTCCTTTATAGAAGAAAGAAGAAAGGCTTGTATTCTTATATGAAAATTAAACATTAATATGAATATGGTTGACTTAAATTTTTCTGAACTGCATATTTTTATTGGAAAAAATATGCAGTGAAATTAAATAATTTTCTACAGGCATATGTTGACTTTTATAAGAAAATAATGGAAATAATCAATGCTTTGAAGAAAATCAGTGTATTTCACTTGGATTTAATATGTGCTTCACTTGGATTTAAAAATGAAGTTAAAACTATTCCAAACAACAATCTTTACTTTATGAGATTAAATACTTGAAAAAGAGCTGCTTGAAATTTTAAACTAATAATTTCTTGAATTCTTATTTCATGGGCGACAACAACAAAAAAAAAGTTATCCTTTCAATTCAGGTCAAAAGGAAAAGTCAAAGCACAAATCTACCACAGAGGATAAATTCTATACATTGACCAATTCTGTTGCAGTATCATTAGCTGAACATGTACAGTCTGACCATAAAGTCAGACATATTTTCATATTTGTATAGGTTCCCATGTAATTTTACTCCAGAATTTAAGAAAGCATTAAAATAGTCACTAGCTAATGCAGATGGGAAAGAAAACTTCTTAAGTAAATGTAGATTTACATTGTGATACCTCTGTAAACCTGCACAAAACACATCCTTCTGCAAGGACTTTGCGGTTCATCTCTGTGCATTACTAAAATGAAGACTGACAATAATTTAAATATATTACCTTTTTGCTGATGATAATCTGAGCAGAAACACCAAGCTAATGTGTTTATCTGCCAATAATAAATGGAATGACAAGCCAGGGATGAGCAATAGCTAGTGCTGCAGACTGCAGGGACAGGTATGTGGTCTTTAGTCTGACAAACCATCAGCTGCTCTTGACCCAGGTTAAAATGTCACTAAACTGCTGTCTCTCAGCTGCCCATCATATCTTCCTCTCTAAATCCTCATCTCTGCTGGTTTACCAGCTCAGCTGAGAGCTCTGGCTTACCAAGGGAAGCAAGTATGTCTTGTAGCATGAGGTTTTAATTTGGACTACTGTGTTACTGACTATGAGCCAAATGGGCAAGTTAGGAGGAGCTGCCCCCCCAGCAGGATTCTTTACAATGTATGCCCTTTCCCTCAGGGACTGCAGCTGGGTGCATGTAAACTCTTTGTACAATTTTTGGTGGAGCACTCAAATATTTCTGGAATGAATCCAAAACAGGTATGCCAGTAATTTTAGGGTAGTCTGTCTTGTAACTCCAAGTTAAATCTTTCAATAAAATGATCATCACAGCTTTCACTCTAAGGGACAATTTTAAATTTTACAGTATGCAGACAAACTAACGTGTAAAGGCTTGAAATAAATAAAATAAATAAGTATCACTGAACATTTCAGCCAGTGAAAAACTTCATTGTGGCAAATTTATTTACAATAACAGAATCACTCTTCCCTGTCCTACTCCAAGTATATTACCTGTTTACATATTTCATTAAAAACTCAAATCCAAACCATGTTGATTCAGGATGGCACCATGTTCCCTGGAGTCAGAGTTCACTTTGTGATCCAATTCTCCTCTACAGAAAAGCTTTTCTGGCTAAGATTTTTAAAAATTTAATCTTTTTAAATATGGAATATTATCATAAAATCTGTAATGTCTCCAGAATATCCAGATTATAAGGTGCTGGATCTACACCTCTCATTAGGAATCCATTTTCTTTTGTGACCATCAAATAGACCCAACAAGAAAAAAACCTCTTTTCTCATTAATATTGAGAACTTACAATATTGGATTCTTCTCTAAATTACAATAAACATATGCAATGGTGTAAAACATGCCTTACTTTACAGTCAAATGTTTGCAAGAAGTCACACACAAAGACTGCAGATGAAACAAACTCAGCATTTCACTGTAACACCTTTTTGAACAAGCATTAAAATACTTTTGAGATCTTTGTTCACTCCTAGCATTAAATCACATCCATCTCAGGAATGAAAGCAGAGAGGTTACCTGCTCCAACCCCTGAGCCAGGCCCTTTGGCTGCCCAGCCTCAAAGGGAAGGCCTGGGAGGGATCTCTGAGCACCAGGCAAACAACAGGCATGGGGAAGGGGAGGCAAGAAATGTTGTAAAAATACACCTGAGACAAGGGGTTGTATGACATCCAACACAGCAGCCAACACTGTTGTTTAGACACTGCCTTATTAGAAAAAGATTTTGTGACTCCACTTTTGGTTTTTGATTTTATTCAAACTCTTGCAGAAGAAAGTACAGACAAAAGATAAATGTTTTTTTCCTTGCAGTCCTTCACTTTTTCTATCCTCTGGCAAATCTGGAAAAATTAAAAATGTTTAAAAAGTAGTGTGAAAAATTAAAATTATTATTTGAAAATTAAGTGGAAATTGGCACTTCTAATAGGAAAATGGAGTTAGTACCTTTTTCTAAAGAGTCTTCTGAATAAGTAACCATTTTATTACTGAAATTTAGCAAATTCTCACTGCTTTTCTCAATCTGATTTTGATTCCTTCAGTTCACAGTTAGGTTATTTTGTGGAATGCATGAATATCAAATCTAGTCATTGGATTCTGCTGTTTAATTAAATCACCTCAATGTCTGATAAAACCCATTCCACAGTCTAAAGGTTTAGTGGATCAAATTGCATCATAGCTTTTATTTTTATATAGTTGCCCAAAAGTTGCCAAGGATGAAACCTGTCTATACTGATGAATGGAGTGTTTACAGTCCAGGTGTTCAGATTTTTTGGTCTCTCACAATTACATTTTTCCACATTGCAGAATGCAGATGTGTCACAGCAGCTGCTTGCAAGTCTGTAAGTTTGGCATGAGTGATGTGAGGATAAAGACGAAGTTACATTACCGCTGAGCCGAGAGAGCAGGTTTCCTACATGGCAGTTTCTGAATCCCAGCTGCCATCATTTAGCTGATACATAGCCCAGAGCAGTGTTCAACAATGGGGTTTTAGCATCCCCTTTACAAGAATAATAATTCTTGCAGCAAGCCTGTGCAATGACTTGGCAGTAATGAAACTAAGGAGAATCGGCACACGTTTCTACTTTAGCTTTACTATTGCAGCTAGATGGCAAACTATTGAACGATGATTAGAGGCAAAAATCCCATTAAAATCAATTTGTGTTTTGTCTACATTATTTGGGCTGATACTTTATATTATTTCTAGAGCAGCCTGTCCAGTGATGTGCACAGAAAAAGAAAAGTTCCATAGTGATGGTAGTTTACAGCTTAAATGGCAACTTGTAGTTCCGAAGGAAAACAAACAGCAAAGAATCTGTCTCTGTCTCATCAGACAAGGTATGCAGTGCCAGAAAGCACACTATAGTACATGCTCCTACAAGAGTTATAACTAGGTGACATTTACAAGCATTCAGCCAATGAATTATGGGGTCTTGAAACAGGAGTTGTCTAATGGGAGTACTATAATATCCCAGAAGAACAGATTGTTTTATGCTGGGGCATCCTATAGTGATGATAATAGCAAGAAGATTTATTATTCAAAGCCTAGAGGGAGAATGCTTTGTAGATCAGAGGAGAAAATATTGTATCATATTCCTAGTGCTTATGAGATACCATGACACAAAATACAATATCTACTTGATAGGTGTCAGGTGGTAGAGGTTTAGTCATTAATGGCTGCTGCCTCATGGCAACAAGGTTTTATGAACTAGTTTATCTCTTTAAAGATATATCTGAAAGTCACCACACTGACATTAAACAAGGAAAGAAATCAAAGCAGAAGACACTGTGACATTTTGGAAGTGGATTCCAAAACAGATGTTAAGTCTGAAAGTCACAAGATTGTAAATGCACTCAACAAACAAAGTCTGAGAAAAACAGTACTAGGGTTTGCTTCTGCTTCCAGATATAAATGTCAGTTATTGCTTCAGACCTTGTTATGTAAGTTGTCCACACAACAGCATGACTTCCTTTAAAAAGACAAAACCCCCAAAACTTTAGGAACATGTGATCCTGTTAAACCAGTCCTTAGTTCACCTTGTGATTCAAAACCTTGGCAAAACAATGTCATCATAAAATACTTTTGAAGTACATAAATAAGTAATTTACCATTGCATCAGATTCATTTTATTTTTCCTATGAGGACCTAACATAGCCTCATCTAATTATGAAGAAAAGGAGATCAGGGTACCATACGGGGCAGGCCAAATTCCATATTGATTATTGCTTATGTGAGAAACAATGACTTCTCAAGATGTATCTGCAGAGAGGGTCTTGATTTCATCACAGGGGGTTATCCAGTAGTTGTTGTCTTAAAGGGACCTGAATTTCCTTTTGTGTCTACTACTATAAACTATAGCTGTTTTACATTTACTCATCCATATGAATGAAACTGATGGGGGAGGATAAGAAACCCTTCAAAATGCATTGCTGACCTTTCATCTTCTTCAAAATGTGCAGCCTTATAGCATCTATTTGCAGTAGCTGACTTCATCTTCTATTTGTGGAATAGGATAGATTTTTGCCATGCAATTTTTTGGGTTTTGGAACAAAGTGGCAATGATTTCTTAGCCTACCATACAGCAAGTGGCCTTCCTTAGCCTTTTGCAGTTGTTAGCACATACGAGGTCTAAGGTTCATAAATCTGACAAGATTTAGTCTCCTGCTTCTAGACAAGAAATTGAAGTTCTGCCTAATTAATCCTTCTGCAGACCTCTTTTTTTTTTTTTTTTTGGTATTGCAAAAGATTTTTAAGTGGGACATTGCAAGCCTCCAGCATGTGTGTTTATGAAGCAGGAGAGATAGCTACAGCCCCAGTAACTTCTATGCACAGCTGTAATGGGAGAGAGTTATGGGCTGAGAGCCCAATCAGTGAAGCAAGTTTTTATTTTTGTCTGTGCAGCTGACCTGGATGTTCAGTTCTGGGTATGTTGCAAGGGTGTGAAAGGGGTAGAATTTCTGAATCCTGATCTGTTTTATTATGGATGGTGAAAGTTCTTCCCTAATTTGCAGTCTTGTTTTTGAAATTCACTAATTTTGCAGAACTGAATCAAGACAATGACATGCAAATCACAATCTTTCCCCAGATGATTGAGCTCTTGGGGAATTCCCTTCCCCATTCCAACCAAGATGCTCAGAGATTCACTAGCATTGCTCACTGGAGTTCCCCAGCATCATTCCCTAGAACTTGATCTCTATATATAGGGCCCAGGGAGAGGGAAGGCTTTGTCCTTGGAAAAAGGGAGTGCGCAGGATGCCAGATTTAACCTGTCGTTGCAGGCACAGGCAATTAATATGAAGGAATAACCTATCTTCTCTGTGCAGAGAGTCTCAGTTGAATCAACCTGCTTAAGGAAAAAATTGAATCAAGGACAGTACTGTAAAAGGCAAATTGTACAAATAACTTTTAAAAAAATCTGTTACTGTACATAATTGTGCCCATATACTTCTAAATATGAGCATTCATTGTAATATTGCTCTCTTGGTTAAATCCTACTAGAATTCTTCTTTTTAGGATCACATTGACAGCTCTATGTCTTTCATTGTCATGCCAAAACTGCCTCTGATTTATCTCCTTGTGATACATCTGTCAGTTTTGTCATGAAGAGGTAACAGTGTATTAGCTATTCTTTGAAACAACCATAGTGGTTACTTGTCTTTGCATCTGGTCACCAAAACTTAGACTTTCTGGTGTACATGGAATTTTGTTCCATGTAAGGGTAAGAAAATAATTTCTTATTGGCAATAACATAATTTTACTTTATATAATATATAGAAATTACATATAATTATGTATAATATAGAAATATAATGTTTAAAGGTATTCTATATAAATATATATTATTCTATATATTATAGAGAGAAATATAAGCAAATATGGGCATTTCTTCTTGTCAAATGTGCAAATACTAGGGACAAAGAAATAGAAATCTTTCAAGATCACTAAGTAAAAATATTTCTTTCAAACCTGAGCTCAAATCCTAACATACGTTCTAGTAAGTCCTTTACCGTCCTAGTAATTCACACTAATATGTACAAATAAACTTCCCCAGCTTGGATGTGAACAGCATTGCTGATAACAGTTCTGAAGCATAAGTACAACTGGGAGAGTCAATAAAGCCCCATTAACTTACTTTCATTGTGCTTGTTGCTGGGTGTATCCCTTGTATGACTAAAATCATATCTGATTAGGAATTAATTCTCAGAGACTGTTAGTACCTCTTTGTGAACAACACTTCTGCAAAAAAACCCTACAACTTCTGCAAGAAGTGCATTGATTTGCAGTGGTGAAAAATGAGGTCTAGTACAGCTACACTTGTGCAAGCTGCCCTGGGCCATCTGTAGCTCCAGGTCTTCATGTGCAGGTTCAGGCCACTGTTGACCTCAAACGACTTCAAACGAGACTGTCTGCAAAAAAAGTTAGTGTTCCACAACAAGTCCTCTAAGTGGCAGATAGTCCTGCTTTGGCTGCAGGACAAGCTGTTCTGTCCCTCTGGAATACATGATATATTGGTTTGTATATATAGGTGCCAGAGCCCTCTCTTGAAAGGAGATGGCTCCTATACATGGCCTTCCTCTTCTTGTTCAGCTTTTGTTCCTGAGCAAGCAGTTCTGTGCATTAATTGACTTTTCATTTCAGAGAAGCATACACACACCTTATAATTTGCCATTTTTTTATCAGAATTGTACTAATTACAGCAGAATGACCAGAAATAATAAATTCAACTTAATTTCCTACTCACATGGTCTCTTATGGTCCTATTAAGCAGCAGCTAACAGCCAACAGGGAAGCAACTCCAACTAAGTGGTTCACTAGAAACAAGAAAATTCTATGTAGCCTACTGAAAATCACCATCATGCTTTTAAAGTAAAAAATGTGACACTGGTTTGAAGTTGAATTCTTATCACTGTCTTGAGATTAAAACTGAAGTCTCTTGTAACCCAAAAAACTTAAATATCTTCATGCACACGTCATGCTTTCCTTGCCACTGTACTCCTTTGGATTAGCACATGTGTGCTAATGTGTGCTCCTTTCCCCCTCAGATAAAACTCTGAAGTGACATTTGTCACAGCACAAGTTCTGTTTTTTAAGGGAAAAATAAAAATAAAAAGAAATAAAAAGCACTAGTGGGTGACTGAATCTTTCTGTCTTCTGAATGAATCACCCCTGACAATGCTAGGTAGCTTTTTGCTTTTACTTCTAAAACAAATTATGTAGCTTGGAATCATTAAACCAGCAATCACACAATATGGCAAGGTTGTCTAGAAAGAACATTCCCAAACATATGGAAAAAATAAAAATATTAACAGATAAAAATTGCTGAAGTGTAGCTATACAAAGCCAATAGCTATACTAATGCCAAAAAGAATTACATCCAGTGAAGGTGTTATGTCATTGTTATTTTATTTGTTTAATGTAGCTCTGCTAAAAACCTAGTTTTGGGCTATTAAGCTCAGGAGATGCAATGATCTTCCTGAGCACTGCAGCTTCCAAATCAAACCTGCCATGAGCTCAGAGAGGTCTCCTGATCCTGATATGTAAAACTCAACCATTCACACAGCTCCTCTCAAATGTGATATCAGAGGCCCTCTTTCCCTCTTTCCACTACTCCAAATCAGACACAGCTCTATCAGGTTCCCTATGCCTATGCTGTACTTAGACAACTTTAGGAACAATTCAGTCCTAAAGTCCTGTCCAGCCTAGTTGTAATCCTTAATAGAAGATGCAACTTCACATCATAGACAGTTTTCCCTTTACACTGGAGACTGATTCATCCTCTCATAGAGGATGGATCATACAGGATGAAGCCCCTGTGAAACCACAGGAGAGACCCACATGGCTGAAAACAGCTCTTCCCCATGAACATTGCCTGTTCCTAAGTTGAACAGGCAATATCATATCCCAGAAAATTGTATCCTGAACGTGTTTGGCACTGAATCATTTTGAGTTCCTTTTGTTTAGAAGACCACCACTGTGATGCTTAGTTTCTCTAACAATCACACTTTTCCTCCTAGGTCTACAATCAACCAAGGGAATCCCATTTGGCAGGAGTAAAATTTCACTGACTTTTTAGATTGTGGAATCTCCTTCTCTGGAAATACTCAAAACCTGCTTTGATGCAACCCCCTTTAACCTACTCTGGGTAAATCTGCTTTGGCAGGGAGCTGGACCAGACGGCCTCCAGAGGATCCTTCCAACCCCAACCATTCTGTGATTCTGAAAGTATTTATATCCCAGCACCTGAGTCAGAGGACCAAGAATTCCCACAAAGCAACTGGAGCAACCACCCACTGCAGCTCTAATGGTTGTAACTAGGTAGGTGGGCAATTATGCTGACATTGAAACATGTGACCCCACAGGGCAGATTTTCCAAACAAGAAATCCTTCTTATGCTACAGACAGAACAGAATGAAACAACACAAAATCCCAAAATTCATTAGCTTATCAAGCAACTCCTCTTATAATCAATGTTCCAGACATTTTAAAATATCAACTCAAAAAGCTTTAAAAAAGGTATTATTATGATTACTATGCGACTTCAAGTCTCTAGGCTACTTAATAGCCTTTTTTTTTAAAATGACAAAGCACCTTTTTAAAGAGAGTCTGCTTGAAAAGTTATAACCATAAAGGCATTAAAGTAAGTATCAGATATTTTGATGGGCTTAGGTTGAAAACACAGGCTCAAGAGCTGCAAAAAACTTCTTTTGAGGTCTCTGTTGTTTGGAAACATCCTGCTGTCAAAGCTGTGCAGTGCAAATTGCATATGTGGCTTTGTGGGCAGATCTCAGCTGTTTATTTTTGCACGTTGCTAAATACGAACACTCGCACATTAGTAAATCTACTTGCAAATGGATTTCGGAAACACTTGAAATTTGTTTTCCCGCTCTGTATCTCCATGTTGAAAGAATTTCCAGACATAAATACCCATCAGTGAAAAGTGACTGTGATAGTTCAAATTTGAAATTAGAAAATGGTTAAATAATTCACATTTCGTAGAAAGTGACAGCAAACAAATTGCACTACCCACAAACTTAGGAATAAATGTGGTTTATTTCACATACAGCCACTCACTTCCAGGAGATTATTTGCACACCTCAGGAACTGCCTTGGCATTTGATGTAGACTTTACTTCAGATAAAGGGAAAGACACAAATCACACTGCCTCAAGAATTTACACTTCACTCTTCTGTTGGCTTCAGTGACAGTGTCATGTACAGAACAATAGTGGACCAGACATGGATATTCATTGTCCATTTATGAGTAACCAGAATGAAGTTTCAGACATTTTGGATTTAAGCCAGTAGAAAATAACCCCTCCAGTGGTTCACCCAGTGAATCCTCAAAGAGCTCCTGGTTTGTAGGTCAGTGGTACTAGCCAAATTGTATGATTAAAACTCGCCTGTTTACCTTAAACAGCAGTTCATGAGAATGATGATGATTGTCAGGTGGGGTACCATGGAATAGCTCTAGGACGATAAGCAAGTATATGCACCAAAGCTTTAGAGAAAAAACCAGATTGTTCCCTGAATGACCAGACAAGTCTCAGCTGAGGTCTGAGAAAGAAAGTCCAAGCCACAGAAATTCATTCTTCTAACTCAAAAGAAGCAATTAAAATAAAAAAAACCTGCTTCTGTCATAGAAGCTCACTTCCAGCACAGAGAGAGCCAGCCACAAAAGCACTGCAACAGCCTGTGTAATTAATACCTCAGCCAGCCAGCGAGCACACTCCACTGTGGTGAGAGTAAACAGCGGAGTAACCTCACCTGTCCCACAGCAGGCATTGCCAGTAAGAGGCAGTTGTGAAAACCAGTGACTGTCTGCATGGATTCTGCCCAGCAATTTATATAATTGTCTGATGAGCAGATGAAACGATTCTGCTTGGCTTCTCTGAGTCATGATGCCAATCCCTACCATCTTCTGGAGCTCACTTGGCTAGATTAATATATACAGATCCTATAATCAAACCTATGAGGGGGAAAAAGGGCCTGTCCTCAGGATCAAGGAAGATCAAGGCTGTCATATAAGGGTGGGGCAATCCTGAGAGTGCTTATTATAGGAAGTGCTAGCAATGATGCCTCAATATTAAGGTCATCTTACATTTTGTCTTACACAGCTAACATGCAAATTATCTCTTACACCTTTCCTTTGTGATCTCTAAGAGTAAGAAAAAATAAGACTCTTCTAAGATGATAAATATCAAACTTGAAATAGTCACATTTTTATTTACGCCTCACACCTGAGTTAGGTGCTGAGAGATTGAGAGGATCTATTTGGCCAGCTCTTAAACATGTATAACTTCTCTCCAACAGAAATCTACACAAATAGCAAGGAAATAAGGTCTTCAGAAGCTGCGTGCAGACCAAAAAGGTCTTCCTGGCAGTTTAAAGAAAAAATAATTTCTTGTCAATTAACTAATCTCCTTGCTCTGTATCTTCTGTGGCCACAACATATCTAGCTATACATTTAATATTTTCCCTCTGAAAAAAAGGGCACGGTCCAAATTAAACTGCTTTTTTCCCTCAAGACTGTTAAGACACACTGCAGCCCCTTAAAACATGGCATGCATATGAGGAATAAGAACCTGTACAGGGGTAACACCCTGTATAACTCCTACTTAGCTACAGCCCCTTAAAGGACTGGCTTCCACAGGCCGGAGGGTAGAACCTGCAAAGGAAGGCTCAGCAACCAGCTCAGCAACCAGCACCTGTGGGTGCAAGGCTAAGTTTCTGGGAATAAAGTTCTGGACCATAAGTCTGACACACTCCAAGAAAGGTCTTGGAGAAGTACTGCCAGTAACACCAAAAGGCATACTGTGGTGTTATGGATGGCTGGCAGGAAAGGTTTTGTTGAGGTAACAGCTTTAGCAAGGCCCAGTGCCTGTAGAGGCCCCGAAAAGGTGACTTCGGTTACAGGATGGATTGTAGTGGTGGTGGATCTACACTAGAACCAAGGCTGGTGATCTGGCCCCAGGCGAGCGGAGCGGGGCTGTCTAGACCCAAGGCAGCAGCCGTGCTCGCCATGCCACCGCCTGCACAGGAGGGTTCGGGAGAGCTGCCGGAGGGAGCAGTGACCCCAGGGCCAGGGAGGGCACGGGCTGCCAGCCGGGCCGGGCCGGGCGCGCAGCCCCGAGGCCGCGGCGCGCTCCCAGTCCCACACGCCGCTCCAGGCCGCGGCCGCCTCCGCGCACGCGCTCGGGTGGAGGGGGGGGGGGGGGGGGGGGGGGGGCGGCATGGGGAGCGCGCGCGCGACATCCGGGCACCCCGCCCCCTCCGCCGAGGGGGAACGGGGCCGCGCCGGCGCGCGCGCGCCCCTGGGCCCCGCCCCGCGCGGTCGCTGGCCCTGTCCCTGGCACACGCGCGCGCGGCCGGCGGGGGCGCGGCCGGAGCGGGGCCGCGCCGGGAGCCCCGCGGGCGGCGAGGCCGGGCAGCGAGAGGCGGAGCGAAGCGAAGCGAAGAGAAGCGGACCGAGTGCGGCGGCGGCCGGAGCCCGGCGGGGGGAAAGTGCGAGGCGCGGCGCAGGCTCTCGTGCCTGCTCGCCTGCCTGCGGATCGACGCGGACGGGTGAGCCGCCGCTGCTGTCCGCGAGTGGCAGGGAGAGCCGGGCCCTGCGTCCCTTCTGGGGCCGCGCCCGCTGCCCGGCAGCCGGGCGGTAAACAAATGGCGGCCCGGCGGGGGCCCGAGCGCCCGGGGGCGTCTCCCCGCCGCCGCCCCTGACGGGTCGCGGCTGGAAGAGGCCGCGGGGGGCTCTCGATGTGCGGCTCGGCCGGCGTCGCTTCCTCCTCGCCCGTACCCCGAGGGGCCCGGAGCGCCGGGTGTCTGCCGGCCGTGCCGGGCCATGTAGGGTGGCCGCTGCCGCCGGGCCCGCGGGTGGCGGCGGACCGAGCTGTGCCGCGGCCGCTTCCTCTGACCCCGCCGTGCTGCCAGCGCTGTCGGGGTGTCGCGATTGCACGTGGGAAGGGCGTAGGGCCGGGGTCTGCCTGGGGCTGTGGAGACCGCAATCGGAGAGTCGCCTTTCTGCGTGAAAGGAGGGGGAAGAAAGCAAATAATCCAGAGGTATTGCTGAAATTCTTCTCTGATCCCCCGTGTTTGTGTTATTTCGAGTAGATATGTTCAGACCGTGCAAGAGAGGTGATGTTTTCTCTCAGTCCCTTTTTTTAATGGCAGCTTTTTGACGTGCGGTGGAGCCTTTGTTTCCCTCCTTTATGAAGGTAACGAGGGTTGCGTGGTTGTACTCCTGTAACCCCACGGGTCGGCAATCAGAAGCGTACAGGGAGATGACAGCAGCTTGTTGAACGGCTCGCGTCTTGGAACAGTTCTGTGGCCTCACTTCCAAAAGTTCTAGCGTCGCTGTTGTTCGCGGCAGGTCTTCCAAATTCTTCAGGGAAATAACCCGTGGGCTGGAGAGGTGGCTTTCTTTTGTTCTGTGGAGCTCCGCTCGGATTTGATTGAGGAGCTTTTCATAATCCTTGTTTCCGTTTCACTGATTGTGTTGTTAATAATGCCAGAGAGGTGTTTGTTAGCATACTAGT
Organism: Vidua macroura; assembly: GCF_024509145.1. Taxonomy (NCBI): domain Eukaryota; kingdom Metazoa; phylum Chordata; class Aves; order Passeriformes; family Viduidae; genus Vidua; species Vidua macroura. The sequence continues at coordinate 49,817,212 of NC_071573.1, forward strand.
CCAAACCCAGTGCCCCTGAAGTAACAGCCTCACCTTGCTTATGCTAGCACTTATGGCAAGATATCTCCTCTGCTTTATCAAGAATTGATGTGGAGTACTTGGTGGTTAAGTCCTTTACCTGGAAACCTGCTGCCTTCTGCTTCACGTTGATGTGATACACCTTAACTTGTTCTGTGATTTGGGGGGTTAAGGTGCATGCATCCAGTTTGAGGAGGATGTCAGTTTTTTATGACCTTCCCCTCTGCACCCCTCTCCCAGAAGTACAAAATATATTAGAAGAACTTTGTTGGTAAGCAAGTTGAGTACCTGGAATACTGAAAAATGCACTGGCAGCTTTACTCTGTCTTCAACCCTGTATGCAAGTAAATATCTATGTGGAATTTCTCCATAGTGGTCAAGTTTAATTGAGAGAAGAAATAGATTAGAGGGAGTGAATTGGGATTGTATTGCAAGATGAGACTTTTTGTGGGGTCTCTTCTCTCATTTGCTTCCAAAGTTAGAAGGTGTTAGAGAACAGGAGAATCCCAGCAGGATGGGCAAAAGCAGTGTTTTTCCTCTACTTCCTGAATATTCTTTCTTCTGCACTAAATTCTTCATTTATGCAATTAATTTCTTAAATTTGGGTTATATTTCCCTTGCCTCCTACTTCAAAGTTAGAAGTCTAATGGCCTAAACAAATGCTGCATTTAACAAGCAATATCTGTTTGGAAAGCTTCTGGACAAGATTTCTGCTTGGTTTTATACAGCCAGGTTTTTAGGTTGTAAAAAGTGTCTACAACAGAGGGTGTAGTCTACCACTTTGTGAAGAAGAAAGCATATGGTTATTAATCTTCAAATGAGTTCTTGTGGCTGCTGCAGATTTCAGCTGTGTAAGAAACCCATTTTGCCTTCAGTCCAATTGAACTAAAAGGAGCAAAATTTCCCTCATACTGATAGGCCTATTTCTTTGGAGGGCTCTATCTAAAAGGAGGCAAATGCTGTTTGCCTCTGGCAATGAGATCCACTGGAATAAAGATGGGAGCAGGGAATCATGTATAGTCATCATTGTACTGGTGACAATTTCCCTTCAGTTTCCTTATCTGCATAATGAGAATAAAGATAATGTGTCTGTTGGTGGGATGGTTAGATTGTATAAGGGGTGGTTAGTATTCCTGAAATGACCACAAAGAAATAAATATTTAAATTATTGATGGTTACAGAGAAACCTGTGTAAGCTGTCCTAAATGTCAGGACACTGTCTAGTCTCAATACTGAATGAAGGAAAAAGACTGAAAAACCTTGTAATATAAAGTAGTCTGAAACAGGCCAAGAGAGTTAAAATGGCAGGGGAGCTCTAGATTCTGACTTTGCAAGCTACTGTTTTTAATTGTTTCTGATGCAACACTTGGTGTTTTATTATAATCTTTCAGTGATTTTTTTAATGCTGTTTGACACTTCAGGACCCTGCAAACCCCTACAGTCAGTACAACATCCACTTGAGTACATCGTGTTGTTTCTTAAGAAATGTCAAACATTGATCTGAGCTCTTAATGTGAGATCATGGTGAAAAAATGATAGGTCTAAACTTAAGACTTGAGAATGAGAGGCATGGTGAGGTAAGTTTCTGAGTGATATAGTTACAGCTGTTCATGTAAAACTTTATGTAGTGGCTCAGGCTGGGTGTGATACCTGGTTCAGGCTTTGCTGCAGAGGTGCTGAAAGGTAGATGTTGTTTTGTTGAAATTCAGGCTTTTATTTGTCTATTTAGAAACATCTCTAGTACAAACTGTAGTTTTCCAAAAGTCTGCTTGACAGATAAATTTGTTGGTGTGATAGATTAATTGCAAATAGGATCTTTATAGGAGTGTGCTTTATTGGCAAAGCTTTAATGTTCTTACAAAACCTTGTTTTGTCTGAGTCACTGTTGTCCCAGATAAGGAATGTGTTTGGATAGGATCATTCAGCTGGAGTCCTTGGGCAAAAAGAAGTAACATCAAGCCTGTTGACATTTGGAAAAGGTGGTCTAAATGATATTAGAGATAACAAATTGATGAATAATTGTATGTCCTAAAACCCTGTACAAACATGTAGTGAAGATGTTTGTGTTTTCCAGTTATTCATTCATGTCAGAAACATACTGAAAGAGCTGGTATAACATGCTCACTATGAGATATATTCCGAGCTTTCTGTTGTCAACTGTTTGAGGTAGGTGAGATTTTGTTTAGACAATTGTTTTATTTAAAACTATCTTTTTTTTTTTATGGTTTTGTTGGTTTTAAAACCAAGCAGCTTGGAAGGGGGAAAAGCCTGACAGTTGCTTCAAAAAGTGTCTTTCATTTGATAAAGAAAGGGGAATACCTGAAAATAGAAGGAAGTTGTTAAAACTTTGTCTTATCAAATATTTTTGTTTTACTTAAAATTTTTCAAAATATTTTGAGACAAACTCCCATCATTTCTACCTCAGTGTAATCTGATGAGGCATCCTTGTGGGTATATCTGTTAAATTTTTTTGTGTACTCTCTATTTTGCTACATATTAGTCAGGCCATTGTCTACTAACAAGGATGTATTTTTAACAGAAAAAATAATATGGACAAAATACATGACAGTGCACTTCAGTGTTGGAGAGAAATTGCTTTCATAGTCCATTTACTTTAAAGTTGCTTTCTCATTTTGCTATGGGACCTGGTTAAACTTGTGTAGTAAGACCTGAAACAGTATGTTAATGAGATGTTTGGCCTGATTCTGTAAGAATGCAGAGGTCAGGAATTCTTCGGCAGCAGCATGTATGAATTAAAATATTACGTAAGAAGGATTTATTTTTGGTTTCATTTGGGTGGTTAAAACTATCTACTGTAATACAGAATGCTTTGTTTTTTCCAGTAGTTACTGAGAAATAGCTTATTTTCTTTCCTGCTTTTCTGGAGGATTTGTGAGTTGGTATTGGGATAAGAATATCATTGTTCCTTTGGGCATATCACCTTGGTTTCACCTCTCTCAAGTTTTTGTGGTAATCCTTGGGAATGAAAGAATGGAAGAAGCATCTTGTTACAGTAAAAAGCTTTTTAATAGTAAGGAACTGCTTAATAAGTTCCCATGTATGAAGATTGAAGATGGACAAATTTTAACTGGACTAAAATGCAGTTTGTAATCAAATCAAATTTTATTTATTTATTTTAGTTCTCTAGCTGTTGCAATCTTTCATACAAGTTTGGTTTTTTTTTTCCTGAAGTGGTCAGAGCAGTGAATTAAGTGCAGTAGCTCAGAATAATAACTTCTAATAATCTCTTGCAGCCTTAAATATAATTAGGTTACCATCCAGTGTGACTAACAGCTAGCAATAAGCTAAAATGACAGAACTTAGGTTGTACTTGTGAAGTCTTTTAAAAACTTGTTTATATTCCCATAAAATCTACAAAAAAATGTCAGTGTTTGTAGCCCAAGACTGCGTAAGCGCATGACCTTTCAGGGGATTGTACATACACAAAGTAATGTCTACACCTGAAATGAAACCTTACTTCTGATCTCATTTCTTGCAGAATCTGCAGCAATCGAGGAGTCATACTGTGTTCAAGTTCAGAAGTGCTTTACACATGAACTCTACTGGCTCTCTAGCTGATTCTGCCCTGTCACCATCTCAACAGGTAGAGTGCTTTTGTGCCTGAGCCATGCAGCAAGTGTAGCTGTTCTTTGTGTGGTTGTCCTGTGTCCGTGCATGGCCAAAGGCACATTGAGGTCTTTGGGTTTCTTCTCTGGGAAATCTGTCAAGGAAGCAAGAATGCATGGCAGATCTGTCACAAAAGTACTCTAAAGAAAAGCCTGGTAGTTTTGCTTTTGATTTTTAGCACTCTTTTAACTGAGTTTAACAGGGATAGAAGACAGTGTTCTGTCATTTCATCAGAGCTTCTGTTCTAAAATGTAACAAAGCCAGACAGGTACGGCATCAGTGGAGGGTCCACTTCAGTCAAAGCAGTATTTTGCTTTGGCTCTTTTCCCCTTGAATTCTATTTTTTTTTTTTTTTTTTTTTTTAGCTGCAATGATTTGGGAGGAAATAATTTCACTGTATTCTCTGAATGGTAGGAAGATAGTTTGCCACTCGGAAGAAAAGATATCTGGGGCAGGGGCAGACAGGGAAAAATCTTCTTTATAAGGTTGGCATAAAAAAAGTTGTAATTCCTTGTAATTCTAGAGTTCATTATTTTTGCTGTAGTTAGAGGTTTCTTTTTTTTTTTTTTTGGTCTGGTTTGTTTGTGAGGTGGATAGGTAACTTTGATTTATGCTTTAAAAAGCAGTTAATATATATTCCTTCGATGCTAGACCACTGATAAAACTAGAATCTTTCCAGAAGTATATGTCCCCCAGAGGGGTTTTTTTCTTGCAGTAAAAAGCCATGTTCTAGTGTAACCTTTTTCTGTCTCTTTTGTGTAATACATAATAATAGCTGTAGACTATGATGGTAATGGTTGAAGTAGCGTCCTGCTTACATAGTAGTTTAGGCTCTAGTAATAGGAGCTCTTTTCTTGTTTTCAGTGATTAACAATAAATTTATGTAAACTGGTTCTAGTATGTTCAGTATGTGCAGTCACTACCAGCCCGGGAAGATGCTCTTGTCTTTGTTGTGGATGAATTTATGTTTGAGATTGCAGTGAACACTCATCCATCCAACTGTTTTGAATATAGTTTTAGCTTCCCTGGTCTTCCTTGTTGTAACAGAAATCAGAGTTGCCCTGATGAACTTAGGGGTAGGGGGTGGTAATTAGTATTGTGTAAGGTTGAGAAATTATGTTTGGCATCTGAAAGAGGAGCTCCTGACAGAAACCTGGGAAAATTATGGAAGATACTCAGCTGTCTCTTCTGATGCCTTGGACTGGCTACCTTGAACAGAAGCTAGACAGACTTAGTGAATAAAGTGACTATTTATTAAAGGCCTTTAACAGATACACCTTGGGCAGTGCAGGAGCCTCGCAGAGGCTTGTACCCATGGATGATAGTCACGAGTTTTTCAGGAACATACAAGTTTAGTCCGTTTGCATATCAGGGGTTAATTGTCCAATTACAGCTTCAGGTAATGAAGTCACACTCCCCTAGTTTGCTCCCCCCCAATTTATTTTGTTTATACTTTTTGGGCCTGAGGCTGAGATTATCACCTTGGTTCTCAGGCCTGAAAGGATTGTTTTGTCAGGCCAAACTGTAATGAGAGCTTACTAATACTCCATATGAAGTTCAGAGTTATACGTTAATGCAGCACAGGATCTGAAAAATATAAAAGCTAAAACTTCAGTTCTGCAGTGCCCAAAAGAAAAGGGATTTTTTTAGTATGGTTTGCATGTATTTGCTTGTGGGTGGATTTGGATGCTCCTGGGAGTTTAAACCTGTAGTACAGCTTGTGTGTCTCTAGTCTTCTACTTGAAGCAGTAATTTAAGAACCTGTTGGTCTAATCAGTTGAATTTGATAGAAGAGTCTTAAAGGTAGTTGAGCTTTATAGGTTTGATGAATAATAGGGGGCTGTGTAATGGAGGGCTCCAATAGCAGTAATGGTTGCTGTAATTTCCCATCTTAGTGGCCCCAAAGTATTCATATAGGAGAGAGTGAGTAAGCAGGCTTTGGGTTTGATAATACTAAGTACAGTTCTTGTGGTATAGAAGAAAGTGAGAGCTCACACTTCCAGCTGAAGCATTGTGTGTGTCTGAAACCCTTATTATGCTATTTTAATGTTTGTGTTACAACAGCAACTGGAAATCACGTGGCTGTAGCAGCTGGAATTTTAATCCTTTTAATTATGACAGATTTTCAAAGCATGTTCTGGCTGATTTAGTCAGCTGACTGTATAGTATGTACAATAACATCAAGTGATGGCACAAATTCTGAGAGCAGTGGTCACCTCACTGGAACGGGATGTATTTTTAGGTTTCTCTGCTAGTAACAGTCAAGTGTATGTACTTCAGCACCCTGAACTGAAGGAACTGAAGCTGGTTGCTGACACTACATTATCAGAAAAGGACAGCTGTTCGTTCTTGCTGTAGTCATTGATCTGACACTGTCTTCTGACCATATTGTGACAAGGAACGCAGTGGGATATAAACTCTGTAAATGTTGGTGTTTTAACAACAGGTATTTTTCTTTATGTTAGCAATGACCTTCCTTGTTAGCCCTTTCAGTTTGCTGTATTAGAGGAAATAAAAGGACTTGTTACCTCCAGAGAGAATTTTCTTTATCTCCCCTTTACCCAACAGGTTTTTTCTTTACAAAGCAGTATTTGGGAAGAGGGTGGTTCTTGTTCTCAGTATAGTACTAATGATATATTAGTCGTGGTTCTGTAATGGGAAATTATTCATATGTGAATGCTCTTAATCTATGAATAAAAGAGGTGCTAAGTTCTGTGGTTTACAAAGTTAGCTTACAAAATAGAGTGAGTCATGGTCATTTGCTGATTAATCAGTGTGCTAATTCTTGAGGTCTTATCTATTTATTTTACCAGTTTGATAGGGTCATTTATTTTTTCTCCTTTGGACTTAATTTGCAATTTAAGAATTGAATTATATCAGAAGCCTGAAGTAGTTAAAGCAGTCCAGGACCTCATGGCTGCCCAAAACAGCTATGGAATTTGAAACTCAAGTATTAAAATTAAAAATGCATAGAAGGACATTTAATATATTTAAAGAGACTTTGTAGTAACTTCTAAATAAAATGCAACATTCTGACTAAATTGAAATTTTGCGGGTGGTGCTGATGAGTTAAGGCTTGTAAGCAGATCACGGAATTTTAGTGAATGTTCTGCTGATGGTCTACTGATGTCTGAAGATATTTTAAATTATATGTTTAGAAAATGAGCCAAAGGATTTTAATTTTAAGCTAAATGGCAACTAATATCAAGCTTCTTGGTATCCAGTAAAATTCTTATTTATAGAAACTGAGAGAAAAAGTTACTTCAGCTATTTAATTGATTTTGTGCTTAACTGTTTCTTGATAAAACCAACTTGAAGCATCTGTAACAGAGCAAATTGGCATTTAGCTATTGATACGACTTGGTCTTTTAGTGTCAGCTTTGGCTTTCACACACTGTCTGTTAGTGATATTTGATGTTTTGACCAGATTTTGTTTCCTTCTTACTTTGAAAGGTCATTTGCTTATATGCAATAATTAAGTTTTGATGAATATTAGCTTATGAGTGAAAGGAGTTCAGGAGCCTGAGAAAAGCCAGTATCATTGTGCAACTCAGGTTTCACAATCTGACTTGTAAAGACCAAGATAGTGTGCTGGGGAGGAGGATGTTTTACTGTCTTAATAGAATGTTCTGTGTAAGGCTATTTAAAGATACTATTTAATGATGGTTGACTAATTTAGGGTATGTCTCCAGAAATGGTGCAAGCAAACACGAGCTCAGTTTGTGTTCTGAGCTGCTGCATGTGGGCCAGCTTTGGCCTAGAAGCAGTAGAATAGTGCTGGCTTAGCAGTGTGTGCTATGTTTCCATAATTGACATATGTCCCCTTTCTGGGTTAAGTAAAGGTGGCTCATCTGCCTTGCCCAAAATCAGTAAAATTTTGGCCCAGATTGCTGTCATGCGACATATCTTGACATGATCTGATGGTGTTGATGTGAAATTTCCCACTGAAGTCCAAGTGTCACAGTCAGTATGGAATGGGCTACAGACATCCATGAGGGTCTGGAAAAGATGTGTTTTTGCACCTGCTCCACACACCTGGTCATGCCCGGTGCAGAGCCATGCGGTGGCAGCTCGCAGGACAGCCCAGGCCTGCCTCTCCCTCCTGTGGAGGAACACGCCCACTCCTGTGGGTGTCCTGTGAGTCTTGACAGCACTGCCCCCAGGCTGCGGTCAGTCTGTGCCCAGCTTTTCCACCAGCTTTTCCAATGGGAAAGGGCATTGGCAGCTCATGACATGAGTGCCCTCTTTTCACCTGGGGTACTGTCAGGTGGATGGTGAAGCTGCTCAAAAGGGTGAGAGCGTCCATAACACAGTGAGGCAGAGATGATCTTGGGTGCCCTCATGGGCAGGTGAGACCTGTGCAGCTGAGCCCAGTTAGCAACACCCTGTCCCATCCTAAGAGAGTCATAGGTACTTGTGCCCTGAACACACCCACATGCTGCTCTCCCAGTGGCTTACTTCTGGCCAGCTTGAAATAAGCAGGTTGTTGCTTTATGGGAGCAGGACTTGGTTTAGATAGATGAAGCAGGGGCTGGGCTCTCCAAAGGCTCTGGCATTATAAACTAGCAATTGTCGTTTTCAGTGCTATTTCCATTTTGTCTTATGCACTTTAAAAGACACACATAACCTGAGAGCTTCCTTTTGATCTCTATTCACCTGTTGACTTGAGGAGAAGTAGCTTGGTTTCAGTATTGATGGAAATTTCTGAGATTTTCTTTGGTCTAGCAACAGGCCACAGTATTTGGCAGGAATTACTCAGGAGAGGGCTTTGCTGGAAGAACTAAAATTATCTTCAGAGAAGTCAAATAATTTTTTCATTCTTTACTGAACATGTTTAATCTCTTTGTAGTAGATGCTATCTGACTTAATTTGCAAGTCAAAAGCAGGTTGTGTGCCTGAGATGTTTGCAAAAATGTTGAACAAGTCAGTCACTGAGTCCAATGACTGATACACTTGAAACTTACTGTTACTCAGTATATAAATGCTAAGGTATGGTGGGGGAAATTCAGCTGTGTTTTGCCTGCTAAGTGTAGCACATATGCCTTTTTGTTAAAAGTGTTCAGGAGAGTGGGTGGCTAAAATATTTAAGTTATCCAAATTACGATGCATGGGGGGATGAGGACTGATTGCTACTTAAAGTTGGCATGAATTTCAAAGCATTATAAAAGAATACAAGTAAGTGAAGTGTCACGTATATTTCTGTTTAAATGCTTTAAGTTATTTAAGGTGGAGTGTCTAAAATGAACTTTTGATTCCTTTTGCCTTCAGTTTCAAGAGAAAGTTTTCTTTTTATAGTTTAGAGTAATTTTAATTTAAGAAGGTTTAATGCATTAAACCTGAAGTGTTTAGTCTAAAGACAATGCGTGAGAGCAGCACTTGTTAGCAGAATAAGGAACCATTTTTATTAAGCTTAAATTCTTTGAGCATTTTATTTCTCAAGAAAATTGCTAGAGGGGGAGGAGTAAGGAAAAGATGGAATGAGCAATGTATTTTTGAAACAGTATTTTTGAGAGTTGGCTCTGTGCAAGTCATTCACTGATACCTCTGAACTTTAATCTGTACTCATCACTTCTGAGAGGGAGTTTGTAAGAGCATAGGAGAGAGCTTTGTAACTTGTGTGGGCCTGCACTCCAGTTGGACAGCAGTTCCAGACTTTCTCAAAGTATGATACAAAGACACAAAGTTTACTCTTCTTTTTTTTTCTTTGTTTTTTATTTATTTTTCTACAACAAAGAATTGAATTTTTGTTGGTGTCAATGTGTTGTTGTAGATTGCACCATAGATGTATATGTATTTTGATTTTTATTGCTGTTTGCCCTTGTTATGCAGAGTTGTTGATATCCTTACACTTTGAATTTCTGATATTGTGGTCAGGGTGGCAATGGGATGCATTAAAAATTACCTTTTGTGGGTTGAAGTGGACATAGGCAACTAAAGTTTTATGTAAATATTTTCAGTGAAATAAAAGGACTTATTTAATATGTAGTGTAATTATGTAGTATTATTTGCTACCCTTGTACAACAACTACTGTAGAAAATAAATGAAGGGCTGTAGGCTTTAGATGAAGAAAAAGAGTGAAGAGCTGTTGTAAAGGACTGCAGTCTGTCAGAAGCAGGGAGTGGGGAGAGAATGGGACATGGCATGGAATTGAGATGCTCTCTGAAGGCTGCAGATTGCCTTAAGCAGAATGCAAGAAGAGGGTGTCAGCAGCTTAGGTGGGAGCAGGCAGCCTCTGTTTAATTTAGAGAATTAGACATGAGGATGAATCTGGTTTCCTTTATTTTGTCTCTTTATTCTGTGTAATTGTATAATTTATAATTGTTGTTGGCTGTAAGTAGTTGGTTATATAGTCAAAGGTCATGCTTTGTTTTTCATGGAATGATATTTTTGCAATGAGCAGGGAAAAGGTGCTATTCCACAGTGAAGGATTATACAACATTTTTACTTAAGTTACATATATTAGGCCTGGTAAATAAATGCATAGACTATGTTCTGGGCTCTGATACAAATGTATATTTTTAATTTTCAGTTTAACTTTTAAGCACCAATTCTTTGAAATAAGATGTTACTTGTTTTCTTAAAATGTCTACTGATTAAGCATGCAAAACTGCAAATAGTAGCTAGTAAATATTAACAATATTGAGTCAATATTCTATTCTGTTGTCTCCTCTCTCTTTACTCAGAATTGGATTTGCAGTCATGGAGGAACATCAGCAACACTTGCACTGTGTGAACTGTGTCAGCCGTCGTTGTATGACCAGACCAGAGCCGGGCATTTCCTGTGATTTGATTGGCTGCCCCTTGGTTTGTGGAGCAGTTTTTCACTCATGTAAAGCTGAGGAACATCGCATGTTATGTCCACTTGAAAGAGTGCCTTGTTTGAATAGTGGCTTTGGATGTCCCTTCATAGTAGCCCGAAATAAAATTGCTGATCATCTAGAAGTTTGTCCTGCAAGTGTGGTATGTTGTACCATGGAGTGGAATAGATGGCCAGTCAGTTATGCTGACCGAAAGTCTTATGAAAACCTGAGTAAAGATGTTGATGAAGTGGAGCAGCTAGATATGGCTTTAGCTCTTCAAGACCAGCGCATGTTATTAGAATCACTTAAAGTAGCAACGATGATGTCAAAAGCAGGTGATCAAACACCAGAATCCAGAGAGCAAACCTCTGTCAAATCAAGTGCCCCTGATACAGTGCATACCAATGGTTTGATGCCTGTAGATGAAGAGTCCTATGGTGCACTTTATCAAGCTACTGTAGAAACAACGAGGAGTTTAGCTGCTGCTCTGGATATCCTGAACACTGCTACGAGGGACATTGGTATGTTAAGTTCAAACCTCTGCATTTCACCACATGAAATGAAAGAAGATCCGAGGATTAAAGAACAAGCTTCTAGTGGCATTATTCAGGATAAAAAGTCTGACTCTGAAAATCCAGATGAAGATGTAGGAGCGGTTGGGGGAATTAACTTTGATAGCATGAGTCAAAATTCACAAATGGAGCAAAATGGTTCTTGTGATATTTGTTATGATGTAGTGCAAAACCATGACTTAAATTTAAACCACAGTAACTCCTCACTTTTGTGTAATGGCTTTCATGTAGAAAATGAATGTTCAAAGGTGTTGGACCACAGTGAAGATCTTGGTATATCAAATTCAAAACCGTCCAGTGTAGCAAATGGTGAATGTACTGCATTTCATGATGATGAAGCATTACAGTCTTGTGGCTCCTGCCCTGTAACAGCACAAGTTGAAGTAATACCAGCTGATCACTTAGTTAATGGCAATGCTAGTCATGTACTACTTCCCCATAATGCTAATGAAGAAGAAATGTTAGAGAGACAAGTAGAGCAAGAAAGATTGAGAAACATAGATGCATTTTCACTTTTACGGCATCGATCGTACAGATTCCTTGTTAATCATTATTGGTCAACCCCAAAAGAAGACAAAGCTGTTGATACATCAGATTTGGAGATAACAGAAGATCCTATGGGTCTTCAGGGAATTGATCTAATCACTGCAGCTCTGTTGTTTTGCCTAGGAGATTCTCCCGGAGGTAGGGGGATATCAGAAAGTCGCGCTGTCGATGTGTATCATGTTGACTTTGGGACCCAAACATTTTCTCTCCCATCTGCTATACTGGCCACAAATACAATGGTGGGGGAAATAGCTTCAGCTTCTGCATGTGATCATGCCAACCCACAGCTCTCAAATCCAAGTCCATTCCAGACCCTTGGATTGGATTTGGTATTGGAATACGTGGCTAGATACCAAACAAAACAGCGTTCAATGTTTACATTTGTTTGTGGACAGTTGTTTAGAAGGAATGAATTTTCATCGCATTTTAAGAATGTGCACGGAGACATTCATGCTGGCCTTAATGGCTGGATGGAGCAGAGGTGTCCTTTGGCATATTATGGGTGCACATATTCTCAACGAAGGTTTTGCCCTTCAACACAAGGGGCAAAAATTATTCATGACCGCCACTTACGGTCATTTGGAGTTCAGCCTTGTATATCCACAGTATTAGTAGAACCAGCAAAAAGCTGCTTTATTGGACTACACAATGACCATCTGAGTAGTCTACCTTTTGAGGTGCTGCAGCATATTGCTAGTTTTCTAGATGGCTTTAGTTTATGTCAGCTTTCAAGAGTGTCACGTTTAATGAGAGATGTGTGTGGAAGCTTACTTCAAGCACGTGGAATGGTGATACTGCTTTGGGAGAAGAGAAAGTGCCCAGAAGGAAGTTCTTGGCAGGTAAAAGAAAAGGTAAGTTTTTTTGGGTTTTTTTTTTTTTTTTGAAGGTGAAAGGGAAAGTATTACATTGTTCCTGTTTCTGCTTTTTCTCTTAATATTATGCCTGTTACTACTGGATTTTGGTATAATAACCTTACAAGAAAGAGATTGTTGTATAGAAAAAGTGAAAATTGCAGAAGGTTGTCTCAGTCTTGTCTTCTCCACACTTGGAGAAATAGAAGTAGTATCTATCTAGTTTTTGCTGGATATATGTAAATTAACTTCTGTTATTTCCAGTATTTTAAAATGTTATAAGATTACTTCATGATTTGCTTTAAGATCAATATTCCATAGAAGTGGTAAAGCTGCCTACAAAGTTTGCTTTTATTGCCTGTGTAGTGTTTAGAGCAATTTTTTTTTTCAAACCTGTTGAGATCGTATCTATTGCCTTGGTACTGAGTGCCTCAAATATTGAAATAATATAAAACCTTAGGATGACCTTTGTGTAATACAGTTTTTACCATTCTCCCCACCCCAAACTGCAGAGTATTTGCAGCACTCATTTGGAGCTGCAGAAGTTGATAAGACACAAACTGTTGTGGCTGGTCTTTAAATACCTTGTAATTTAACTTCTTATTGTATCTATTTTGGGGACACAAAAAATATTGCCTTTGTTTCTTCCCAGTGTTCAGAGTTGTCTTGGAGTCTGAATCAGCCTGGGACAAACAATACTGAGTTCTGTATAGTGTATTTTTGTCACGTTGACAAAAATAGTATGAGTTAGTGACAACATTACCTGAAGGTTCTGTAGCACAAGGGTGTAATTTTCTGCTCTGAGTTCAGGTATCTTAAAACACCATGAGCCTAAGTGCAGCTTATTTCCTAGGTTTGGCGCTTCAGTACAGCCTTTTGTACTGTGAATGAGTGGAAATTTGCTGACATCGTGAGCATGGCTGACCACTTGAAGAAGTGTAGCTACAACGCTGTGGAGAGAAGAGAGGAGGCTGTGCCGCTGCCATGCATGTGTGTGACGCGAGAGCTCACCAAGGAGGGACGGTCACTGCGCTCTGTTTTGAAACCAGTACTTTAAGTACTGCAGCCACTCCAATTGCACATACACTCAAGCACCTGATATAACCTCGGTAATATTATAAGACACTTTATTAATGTACTAAAGATACTTTCTAGCTAAATCTACTCTGTCACGCTGTATATAAGGTTTGAAGTGACATTTATTTTTTATAATACTGTTTAGCTGGAAAGTAATGAAAGTTGCCTTAACGTTTGAAAAATTCGGAACTTGCTGGACAGGGTAGTTTTATCTAACTTATGTAATTTAAGAACAAAATCCTAAAGTGTGTTTTCTGATTCACTGGTGCCCATGTAGCTGTTGACTGATAACATTTCAAAAATGGCCTCTAAATGGTATCCACATTTGGATAGGAAACACTGAATTGTAGTGAGAGAAAAGTCCTGTCCAAATCCTGTACCTTCTGTGTCTGGTCTTTTTTTTTTTAAACAAATTATAATCGAAATATTTGAAATATAAGGAAGAATTCAAAACTTTATAATAGATGTCTCAAACACAGCTTTTAAGCACATTTTTTCTCATGAAATCAGTGTTCTACTGTTCTTCCTAGTTAACAGGTGATCTAGGAGCAGCTTTTTTTTAAAAAAGAAAGGTTTTTTAGGAATGTTCTAAGTGAACTCAGATTTACAGCAGCTTAATTTTTAGTACAACTTTGTTTTGACTTGTCAACAATTGCTGTTTTTTCTTCTGAACTCTTAACAGTTGTTTTACTTCTGGGAGCAAAACTTTAGAGCTAAAACCATGGAATATTAGTTTTTACTTTCACACCTAAAATTATATCAATGTCAAATGTTCAGAAATTTTTTCCTTGTCCTGCAGTTGGTTGAGGGTTAAATTGCTTGAGCAGTCAGAAATTCAAAGTATGTGATGAACAGTTACAAATTTATAGTGCAGCTAATGAAAGGGCTTTACTTGTTCTGTGGTATTGTGACCTGTATTGTCTCCTTTTCTGTTAATTTGTTTATAAAAATGCTGCTTTTTTAAGGAGCATTTTAAATTACTGGTATGTATAGCAAATGTATCATCTTCATAAGATGAGACATGATTTGTTAATTGCATAAGGCATATCAGAAATGTTATGTTAATCCACATTTGTTAAACCAATAACTCCAATTTGCTTCTAGTCTTCCATAAGAAAAGATCTTACAAAGTGTTTGTGAACAGAAAATACATGCTATGAAAAATGGCCTGGTATAGCAAAACTTTAATAACTTGAACTGACTTTTCAACTTGTTTGTATTACTGTCGGTGTCTCTAGCCTGTTGCACTTAGCAACTGTGCCACAAAACTAAAACAGAAACAGACCAGAGCTCGGAACAATGAAATACAATGTGTATTTCCATTATAGGGAAAAAAAAAGAGATTAGTAAGGAGGAGATGTTTACAAAAATGGCTAAATTTATTACTTGTAATTTCTGTACCGGACACTTGTTTATGGCTAATCTGGCTGCAGTTCACAGCTTTGGTATCTGTACATTTCCCATTCTGGATTCTGTCCAGCTAAACATTCACTGCCTTTTTTTCTATTCAGAGTGCTACAGGTGCCCAGAAAAAAAAAAAAAAAAACAAAAAAACAAAACCAAAAAAAACCAAAAAGAAACCTAGTTCTTCAGTGCCATGAGTTGAAATTATAAGAACTCAAATAGAAGCTTTGCCTGGATCTTCAAACTGCATGTTCTCATTCCCCAACTTCTCTTCTTTGTTGTGTAAAGAGAAGAAAGGAGTAAACCCTCTACAGAAGTTAGCAACATTTGCAGTAATTCTTAGCTGTTACCACAGTTATCTGGAAAGGAGAATCTAGATTCAAGTACAGATCTGACTATACCAACTGGGTTTTAGGGAGGAATCTTATACCCCCAGCCTGGTTCTTCGAATTCATTGAAATGTTCATTACCCTCAAATTCTTCAGTACAAGGCAGGAGACAACTTTCATCAGTTCTTGTCTTTCAGCTCTAATGGCTCCTTGCTGCTGCTCTCCAGTGTTTAAAATTAGTTGTGTGACTGGAAGGATCCTGAAAGTTGAGGAGATAATGCTCACATTTATGGCTAAATCTACTTCAAAACATCTGTCTTGGGTTACTGGTATTTTTTAGTGAGCAATGTGGTGGCTTTGGTACTCTGCATTCTTTGTAAATTCCCAGAACCCTGATAAGTACGGTAGACAGGCACGTGTCTTGGTGCTTATGGAAAGGAGGATGTTCAGGTAGAGGAACTGGTGTTAGAACCTTGCTTGTAGCACAGTGCAGAACTGCATTTAAAGTATCATCAGTTGTTGATCTATTAAAATGAACTTCTAAAGTACTCTTTTTAAGAAACAACACTATTTCTCAATACATGCACTTTTATTTTCAAATGTAGATAAAGGCTTTTTTGTTAAATTAGTTTATTTTTTATGAGAATCCAGAGCTATTAAAATATCAATGTTGTAAACAACATATCTGCCTTGTAAACTGCTCCAAATGCAGAAATACAGTATACTTAGGATAAAACTTTTTTTTTTACACTGCTATGCAGTTTGTAAAACATGTATGGTGTGTAGTCAGTCTATCAAAATGTGACCTGTTCACATTTGCCCTTGAATTTTAAAAATGTCATATCCCTTTCCTGGTACATGTTCCGTACAGCATATATAGACAGCTGTTCCAGACTTTCTTTTACTTGATACCACATTGCTACTTTGTTTAAAATATTATGTTTTCAATCATTATGCAATTTTTTTTTCAATGTCTGTTGAAATCTTAATAAAACTTTTGGAGTTTCTCTTTTAGTATGATTGTATTTTCTTTAAAGCTCATCCCCAGCCTTTGGGTGTTCAAGCATGGTGCTCATTGCCTGCCTATAAGGATTCCAGTAAGTACTTGAAAAGTAAAGTTACATATGGGAAACTATTTACAAACTTTCAAACATAATTTGGAAATTCTTAATATTTATACAGATTTCAGTGTGATGATTGGTTATTCATTTTCAGATTATCTACCCATTTCTATTGCTTTGGTCTATTATGCAGCATAGATTCCCTTCCACAATTAAAGATTTGAGTACATAACACTGAAGACACATATTTGTAGCTTGTAGGTTTGTTCTAACTGATTTTTCTGAATAATAAATTGAAAAGATTATCTGATCAATATGATACGCTGCTGGTTTGCAAAGAACGTTTTCAGTGTGTTGTTCCGTGAGTAAAGCTTCTTCTAGAAAGTTGTTGTTTAGAATAGTACAGAAACAAAAATTTAAGGTGTTTAGATTTCAGACTGCTTATGTCCAACCATGACAATGGCAAAATATAAAACATCATTAAATAGAGGACGGCTCAGCAATTGATGTTTTGCCCTGACAATTGCTAATACTGGCATACTAATAGTCTTTACAAATGAAAATGGTACCCATACTGCACTAAGTTCAATCTTAAAAACTTGTGACTATTTCACTTTTTAGACAGACTACATTTTGGTTTTCTCTCTCCATAACTGGATTAGATATTCTGCTGTGTAAGGAAATATTTTTCTTTAACTTTCCTGGTGCTTAAAGTATTGTAGGGGATTTGCCTGTGTTTTAGGTTGTTTTTTCTGAGATTACTAATGCTAAACTTCTGTGCTGCATGTAATTTTCTAAAATGAGATTTAAGTTCAGTGGACAGTTCAATGCCTGCTGTAATATCACATTTAAATTCCTTCAGTCAGAATGTCTGTTCAGGCAGCTTTGATCATCTTCAGATGAGCAGAACCTAGCAGTTGTTTACAGCACTGAGAAAAAAGTAGTAATCAGATTTGATTAATAAAAAGTTATGGCATGTAAATCAGAGCTTGAAGAATGGGAGTCTCATGCTGTGACTTTTTGGCATGTGGTGAATATTGAAGCAATAATCCAAACTGGAGAGGGAAACTGAATGAAGAGATAGAATAACTCAGGCATTGAGTCCTAGCATATACAGATTCTTCTGAGAGACTGTGTGAGAATGCTGGGAGTTTGACTTGTACATGCTGCAGCTGTGCTTCAGTGGGGATTTATCAATTTTTCCATAATAGCAGGGGCTATCCTGCTGCTACTTGTGCTTTAATGTGCTTTAGTTGTAAACTGTCTCCAAGCACTGCTTACATTCCTGAATCAAATATTAGTTAAGTTGAATGCAGTCGTCACTACTGAATGCAAGGTATGTATTTGATGTGGATTCTACATGCATGTGGTATCAGAGGCAGTATTTGGTAAGACTAATAGAAAAGTAAGGTCCTTCAGAGACAAAGGATCCATCTGCTTGGTTTTTATTGATATCTGCCAGAAAAAGAGACCAAAAATGTGTTAGGGAATGTGAGGAGTACGACTGATAGTGTTCAGTATAGCTCACTAATGTCCTGGTAGTCAGGTAAACATTATTAATCAGCATTAGATGCAGTATGATGGCAAAAGTCCACACCTCTGCCATTTTGACAGACTAAATTCTGTGACACATGCAGCAGTAGATATACAGCCTCCTTACAGCCTTAGGTAGTAGGAAAAAAACATAGACAGACTTTTAACTGCAAAATATAGCAAAGCTAGAATTTCATTAGGGCTAGATTTGTACAGTGGATCAGGAAAATGTGATTTCTGCCTTGAGGCTATTTCAGTATTCTGGTTCTTAGTTTCGTCCTAAACTGGGCTGACATTTAGATATTTATCTAAATCATAAAATGAACAAGCTGCAGGAAAACAGTAGTAGGAAAAGATGAAATGACCTCACAAAATTGTTTCAGTTTCATAGTATCATAATGTTGTATTAACCGAGACTTTTAAAAGATTTTAAAGAAAGGAACAGAAAAAATAGATTGATACATGTTTTCATTTAACATTTGCCTTTTTTTTTCATCCTAATCTATGTTTTCAAGTATGTAATAGCCGAGCTACCTTCAAGTTTATTGTGATTTAAAAAGAGGCAATTGTGCTAGTAAAATGAAAGTTGGGTTGCATTAGCATTCATAGCACAGGGGTAGGCTGCAGGACAAAACTAATCTCATTATGTGACTGGTTAACAAATGAACAATCAACAACCTGGTATGGACCTACATTGGACTTTGTTCAGAAGTGTTAATGTTTGATTGTTATGTGTTGTGTAATCATCTGAATATTGTTTTCTCTTTAGTATTTTAATTATATAGTTGTGTTCCATGTGTGATTCTGGAGGCCTTTGCAGTAAACAGGAAACAGTATGCTGCTTACAGAGATTTGAACCTTGGTTAAGGTAAGGTATTAGTGCTGTGAACTGTGACAGTTGTTTATGAGCATCAGCTGTCCGGAGTTTCACATCATTGTGTATTTGAAGAGAAGGGATGGCCGGATGCTGTGTTGCCTAAGCAAGGTGGCTTTACTTACAAGCAAGATGTTTATAAGGTACAGCACAGGGCATGTGTTTTTTAATATACAGATGGGTAGCATATTCTTGAATTAACAATGCAGTAAGACTACTGAGTAGATGGGATTGCATACAACAAAAATTGCTTCCATATTTTGTGATAAAACAGATAAAACCTGCATCTTTGGCATCAGTTAAATGGAGTTTTAACTTGTAATCATATTTTTCAGCTGATGGCGTTTTGGATACACACAGAAGTCTTTATATTAAAGGTTAGAACCAACCAACCAAGAAGAAGACCCCACACCAAAAAGAAACCTACCCCAACAACTGGAAAAATCCTCAGTGATATATTTTTTTAATGTATAAACAGTGTTGATTAATGGTTGTTAGGAGAACCTGGGAAGTAAATAGAAAATTCACTTTCTATATTTTGTTCAAATAAAATCTCCTGCACACAGATAAGCAAGTGCATCTTTTTAGTGAAAAACAAAGCCAAACCAAAACACATTTACAAAAGCTGTATGATTGGCAATATGACTCTTCTACTGTTCTTTTGATTTTCAGGTGAAACTTCAATGATCCCAAATTTGCTAATTTTACCATCCAGAGGGAGGAAGCTCTTTGAGAAGAGACTGTGAAAAACACTTTGTAGCAGCTGTGAGAGAAGAGTGACAAAAACGTGAGAGAAACAGCCCTGCAGACACAAAGGGTTAGGGGCAGGAGATCCCTGGTGCGGGAACAGAGATTTTCCTGCAACCTTTGGAAAAGACCATGGTAACTCAGGTCATTCCTCTAGCCCATGGAGGACTGCAGAGAAACAGGTATCAGCTCTGCAGCCAGTGACGGACCAGTGGGGTGTAGGTGGATCTACTTTGAGGGGAGCTGCAGTCTGTGGAAAGCTTCCACAGGATATGGCTTCTGGCAGGAGATGTCATCCATGGAAGAGAGTCTATGCAGGAGCAGGTTTTATGGCTACTACATTAACTAGTCCCAGAATAGCACACAGAAACCTGTGTAAATTAGTTACCTTGTGTAGAGGTGTGGTAAATAAGGTTGGCCAGAACATCCATAGATGAAATAAAATGTATGTAAGAAATCATTGAAATAAGTGGAGAATATGGAGTAATTTATGGTTTTGACAGTTAAGGTAAATCATAACTGCTCTTTAATGTTGCTCTGACCACACATATGCTCTCAGCAAAAGTGAATTTAAAAACCACTGCTCTAAAGGTAGGGCACAGCCTGCCTTTGGAACATTCTGTTTGAACTTTAAGCCACTCTTGGTTGACAGCAATTGAACAACTTACTGTTAACTATGGTACTTAGTGAGAACACACAAAGTGAATGAGTATTCCCTGGCAGCTGTGGTGACCTAGCAGAGCTTGGGGAAAGCTTAACAAGTGGCCAACTGATGCATGCCATGTGACATCAGATCTCAAGCAAAGTACCTGATGGTTGTATGAAGATCATATGAGCATGTTTTTATTCCATATTTTGACCAGGTAGAGTGACTACTTGCATCCATAGTGGTAAAGTTTTGAAGTTGTGCTCAAGCTGAAATTATCTGGGGACTCGCCCATAGTAAGGGTTATCAGCCCCCAGACACATGTGACCACACAGCTTGTAATTGCAATTGTTCTCATGAACTTATCCATAATGCAACTTGTAAGGAAAAAAAGTCACTATTTATTGCTATATGGATCATATAGATCTAATCACATTTAAATTAAGTGAGATACTAAAGCTATGACTATAGTAATTCTTCGAAGTCCACGTAGAGTTAATTTTATGCTTAGTTGGATCAATGTGTCAAATGAATTGGTTTCTGTCTCCTTGAATGTATGCAGGTAGTAATGTTTGAACAAATATGTGGTACAGCAAAGCAAATATTAATAAATGCAAAATAAAACCACTCATTCTCTCGTGGTATAGACATAAACCTTACCAGAACTTAGGAAAGACTTACCAGTAACTACCAGATGGATTTACTATATACATGACAACTTCTCATAGATTTTGAGTGGTTTTGGTTTCAGTAGAACAATCTGAATATTGTTAGCTTATGTGTTACACATATTCATGGCATAGACATTTGTACATGTTCACATTCTGTGATATGACAACACTGTTACTAAATTCACGTAAAGAGGTGTTTGTGGGAAAATGAGTGGATTCATTTGACTCCCATGCAATTTTCAGGCTGTTCTAATCTAGGACACATGAGTTGCTGCTTAAAATATATCTCAGTTCTAAACCAAAGTACTAACTCTCCAGGTCTGAAATAACCCCTTCTAGGTAATAGTGTGCCATTCATCCATCACTCTCTGGTCCATTGCTATGAAACAATTCAGTAGCTTTCCCTTTCTTTAGGTCTCTAGTTGATGACTTGTCCCTAAAGAAAAGGCTGTTGTATTTGCAAGCATTTCTGAGTGGCAGAGAATTGCAGTTTTCAAAAAAAATGTATATAGTACCCAAATCAGTTGCTGAAGTTTAATAGTCCCCTTTACATTTTGAGCTGATTGTTTGTGAGCTTTAATGAAATCCACAGAGCTTCGCAAATAACACAGCTGAGGGAAGCAGTAGAAAAAGGATCAGTCTCTCTTGGTGTCTGTGTCGTTCAGACAGGGAAGAGCTTCTTTGCAATATTTCCCTTTTCCTTAATTTCTCTAGTTTTCTTGGCATTGTTCAAAAAAGAATAATATCCCACTGGCTGTTCCTACTGAGACACTTAATCCACAGTCATACCAGTGTAAATTATGTATCTAAAAGACCATTTTGCATAGCTTTATACACAGCAGTTTTATTTTCATAAAGTCTTAAGTTAAAACTTCCACCTATGTTAAATACCCATGGCTTAAAATAGGTGGTCTGAAAGCACAGAAAATGAAATATATGTTTCCAGAGGTATATAATCCTTTATGTGGTAATAAAGTCAAAGGAGGGTGTGGATTTATCTGTTACCTCTCAAAAAGTCTTAGCTTTTGACTTCCAAAAAAAGAATGGTTTTGCTAGAGTCACTTTGAATCTTTCTGCTAGCAAATGAAGGCACTGACAGTCAGTGCTTTTTTTTTCATGCTTTTTAAATACGAAGAGAGGAAAACCTACCTTGTGAGGTTTAGTGTTTAACACAGTTAGAGAACCTAATTTGAGTAAGATTAGTTTAACTTTCCCAACAAAGACATGGAGACCAAAATGATAGGAATACTGGTTTGTCTCTCTCTTTAAAAATATAAAAAGGAAAAGCATTAGAAGGTAGATATAATTGAGTTGCTACAACACATTGTGCCACCTTGGCTCAGTTACTTTTGGAGGCCATTAACGATGGGCTCAGCTCTTGCTGTGTTAGATCTAAAAAAGTCTAAGTCTCATGCTTGTTTGGCATAGGATCCTTCTGGAATCAAATACTGATGTTGCTATGCTGCAGATGGTTGTTTAGTACAGATGTGGATCAGTCTGTGATTGCCACCTCTCCTGCAGTACTTGGCTTTGAGCATGCTGTAGCAAGGATTGTTCCACTGGTCACACATGGCAACAGGCTTGATTTTTTTTTTTCATTGATGCTAATAACTTGCCAGACTGTTAACTTCCAACCCACAGGAGGATGGCTGATAGAGACAAACAAGTATCTGCAGTGACTAAAGGAGCATGGAGATCAACATGCAAATACTCAATGTGTCTTTTGTGTTCATAATCACTCTTCAGAAATAGTGTTGAAGAAAGCGCTGTCAATTAGTTTAGCTTATTATTTTATAGATAGAATTTATGTACTTTGAAAGCAGTGCTGTACTTCCAAGGCTGTTGTAATACTGTTGATTAAGATGATGGATCTGGTTTTGGACTGATCTTCAAAATCCATTATTCTTTCAAACAGGTGAAGGAAAAAAAAAGTGATCAGCTGCTGACTTAGGAATCAGGTACAGCTCAGCTGTTGTTTCTGTGGCATTACCTTGAAGGATGGCTGTGCTAATGAGGAGGCATCTGTGTGAGAAATTGAGCTCAAGTGGAAACAGGTTACTATGGTACACAGCAACATACACATACCAAATTAAGTAGCAGGAGTCCCCTGTCTATGATCTAGTCTGCAAAGTATGTCATACACATCTCCTGGTTCTTGGCTGCAAGCTGTTGCCATGGCCGGTGGAAGGTTGCTAAGTTGCAGGCTGTTTACACTCTCTTTCTAGACTGCAATTCCTATTTCCAAGAGTTTCTTTATATCTGGATGAAAGTAGTGTTTGTTTCTTAGCAAGGATTATTTGTGTGCCAGGTACGTGAATTTAGGGAACCTTGCCAAAACAGCCAAAATAAAGATTCTTTAAAATAAAGAGATGTGCAGTGGAAAATTTGGTAAACACATGAAACCAGAAAGATAAGCAGCAATATGTTGTATTGATGCAATGATACAGCAACAGATTCCTATATGGAAAGAAGATAAGAGAGTAAGATACTCTATGTGCTGTTATATACACTTGAGCATTAAATCTCTGTTTTATTTGATTTACTGGTGATATAACTGCTTCCTTTTATTTGTATGTTATGGAACTGTTGGGTAGGGAGCAGGGTGCTCTTTTTTTTTTTTTTTTTTTTTTATTATTTCTGCTGGCACTTTTCCTAGACCATAAAAATCATGTGTTGATATAAAGATAACTTCTGGATTTGTTTTTTGATCCAGTTTCAGTCTAAGGAAAAGGCTTTGTTTTTACTTTTTAATATAAATGGAAAAATAAATTGATTGGTAGGGTCAGTCACCAGTAAGTTTGATTTGTTGTACTATGTGGAGCATATAATAACCACTGAGAATTGTATACTTAAATGAATAATCATTTCTGTTCCCTTTTGTGATATAGGTCCATGGTCCATGGCTTCAAGGATAATATCCTTCAGTTTGCTTAATTTTTTAAAAAACAAGTAAAGGGAAACCTTTACCGTTCCAAACAGCTTTTGTTCCAAAGCTGTTTAATCATTATGCAGTAAAATGCACAGTAACTTAATTAATAGTAACTGAAGTAATTAGTAACTTACCTAAAATCTAGTCAGACTTGTTAGCAAGACTTCCATTTTTTAGGCTGTTTATTAAATTCCAATCAGTTTTGGAGCTAGATGCCTATTGCTTAAGCACATATGGAGAAGGAAGTTCTCTTGTCAAACTTCCTTTCCCACGGTTGCTTTTCTCACCTTTTACTCCACATCTAATGCTGTGTGTGACTTCCTGAAATGTTGCTGGTCAAACATAAAACAATTGCAATTAAAAGGTCTGCATAATGAAAAGTAAGCAATTAAAGTTTTCTTAAAATGGCCCCAGGAACTTTCTATCAATCAGTAATTTGCTGGGGATCCCAAGAACACCGAAACCCTGCACAGGTACAGAGGGTGCACTAGACTGGAGCGCAGTTATTAGGATCTGTGAGCATTGGCTTTTGAAAGTGGAAGGATTATTTAAGTCTCCCCAGAAAAAAGGCAGGCACATTCTTCTACTTAAAACTTAATGTCATATTTTAGCACATAAGTTTTGGGTCAGATTGCATTCTCCTAACTAATGAAATAAAGTTTTGCTATTCCGTACAGTCAAGTATTTGCTTTTACACTGTCTTGTTTCCAAACAGCCAAAACACTTTTTTCCCTTAAGTAGGCATTTTAATTAGAAACCTGATAGAACATTGGTGGTAACAGGCTGGTATCAAAAATGAAGCTTACAATGAGTTAATATTGTAATGATTACTGCTACATACTGTTTTTCACTCAAGAAGCTCCAGGTACTTTGATCTCCAAGTAAGCACTTGGCCTCTCTCATCCCTTTGTGCCAGGCAGAAAAGCCATGTTCCTGCTAGGGCTACCAGAACTTTGGGCTGGTTTGGGTCACAGCATCCCAGTGCAAATGCACCACAGATGACGTGGAGCATCCCTCCAAAAACTGTGTAGCTCATTCTGGGCAGGAAAAGAGCCATGTGCTGGACTAGTCTGCAATATTCGTTCATTTCTGGACATTGGTGAGGCTGATAGGACATCCTAAAAGGGCCTCATGCTGAAATATGTTGGGACTTTTTCCAGCTCCTAAGGCATATGAGGCTGGGGAGGATGCAGACAGCTTAACTGGATGTTGAAAAAAGAAACCTACCAGATCAGTTATTCCTGTATGTATTTCTGTAGTGTTTCCTGTAATGTTATTGCATATTTATACTGCCAAGTTACTTCTAAAACCAACAAGCGTTTTAAAAAATATGCTACACAAACCCCCATGCAAAAGTGGAAACCATCTCCTTTAGTGTCCTATCTATTGTTGCAGAATAATTTTCCAAAACAATTCCTGAAATGGTCAGTCCTGACAGAACTTCTGTAGCTTAGTCTGCATAAAAGGTTGCTCCTAGCAATAAGCAGCTAAAATGGTTCATGCAGTTATCAGTGCTCTGACACAGCTCAAAACTAAAAATTATGGATAGCAGTGCTTATCTGTTAACAAGTTCTTTAATTCTTAGTCTCTCTTCAGTCTATAAAGGTATTTCTTAGCTGCTGTATCATCAAATTAGAAGTATTGGTGAGAGCAGTAGGTCATAGTTCTATCAGAATTGATATGAGAGGAACAGTTAGAATTCAATTAGAAGGTCTGGGTCTGTAGATTGATTAGTTTAGAATAATCAACTTTTACTTAAACCAGTAGTCTTAAATTATTTGCACTAGAATAGGGTTTCTTTTATATTTAGCTCAATCTCTTTGAAGAAATACAGGCTGTCTAAATTTTTCAGCAATGAACATTTTACCCAAATCATTAATACATCTAAATCAGCTTATCACATAATATAAATGTTTGCCTTTTTACAAGCAAGACTGCGTACCATGTGCTCCCTTTCTCTTTTCTATAATTAGCAGAAATATTTGGGAATTGCAACAACACTTTCTCTGTATCTTTACAAGAAAGAAAATGACCTAAAAAGGGAAGAAAGGCAAGTCTAGGAAGGAGCACTGCTAATCTAAACATCATCCACAACTTGCAATCAGGGACACTCCCTCCCTTCTCCAACCAAATATTTCTGTATTTGTGTTTAGTTTGTTATTCAAACTCTCTCTCTTCACTACAGATTTCCCTACTTGGAAATATTATCATCTTAGATCACTGTACAGCAATAACAGATAAAGCTGTTCCAAGCTGCAACTGGGCTATGGGGTAAAAGTTTGGAATCACTAAAGAACATGTATACTGCAGACACAGGCTACCCCAACGTGGAACTATTAAGTTCAACTGTCATTTTAGTAGTGTTCACATTGATCAGATAACTGTGTGCTGTCCCTATACCTAGTACACACTTTTCAGATAAGAAAATGGTGAAGAAAAATATGACTTTCCACTTGGAAAGCTGAATTTTGAACTGCTGTATACTGTCAAACTTCTTAACTACTGTCTTCACTAAAATTTGAGCCAGCAATACTTTGCACAATTTTCTTGGCATGAAACAAATGGTTTAAAACTCTTGGGTTCACAAAAATACCATGACAATTTTATCTCTGCAAGAGACACCATAAGAAATTAGACTTCTGCAGAATGTTAGAACTGTGATTCTGCAAAAGTTTAGTGCACAGCAAGTGAAAATGCCTTTAAATGTGTTTTACATGTCTGCAAATAAAGTCACATTTCTGGACATTCAGACTTCTCCCTAGAATCCTTTCAGATACAGCCATTAGGCAGAAACCTGAAGGCATAACTAATGTTTGGTTGATGTTAAGTTGTTACATGGCCTCGGTGAGTCCTCCTGTGAGATCCCCACCACCTGCACAAATTTTGGATAATAAACCAGCTAATTAGCTAGAAATTACATAAGGCTACTACGTATCAGTACAATTTAGGTGAAATCCACAAAGCTAGTGATTCTTGCAGAAACTGATCTCTCGAATCCCTTCTTGCACACTAATGCTGTGTAAAAATACAGTCTTTTTTTTCATACAATTCTTCCCTTTTTGCCAGTTAGAAACAACGTTAGCAAATGCCTGGGATGGTAGCAGAAACAATAAACTGAAGGCTTTAAAATAAACTTGGCACTAAGCCTCACTGTGTTGTAAGTTCACTGTTCGATTTGAGGTCAATCGAGGCTTCCAGTCAGCAAGTGGCTGCTGTAAGTTAAGTATGCTGAGAGATCCTAAACAGCTGTGAGGGACACAAATGCACAGCATTTATTATTGCAATGCAGACAGACCACTAAGATGGCAGCTTGTTCCCACAGGAATCAACAATTGACAGTAGTTTTTGTGACAGTTAAAAACAACTTGACTATTAGGGGTTTGCCCCTTTGTGCCAGAGCTTTTTGATGGGAACTGTAAGGCTTGCCAAGTTGGAATGAAGACTTACTATAGTGGAAAAAAAAATAAAGGAAATAGTCATGTTTAATTTGTGGTTGTAAAAGATGACTGGATTATCGTGAAAGCTTTTAGGTTTCAGAATAGTGTTGAGGACTGTAGTGGAAGAGCACTGGCCAGGCAGTACTAGAATAACAGGTCATTTTGGCAAAGGAAACTATTGTTAATTCCTTAAGAGGCTTAGGGTGACACTTGAAACTAAATTTAGGGTTATGGCAGTGGCTCAACTGTGGAAGTACTTCATCAACTCCTTCAATCCCAAATACTAACAATAAGTGGAACTCCTCCCCACCTCCCTTGCCTTTACTCCAGCTGAAATTCCAGTTTGGAAGATGACAAATCAATAGACCATGCAAATCTAACGGGGGAAAAAAACCATACATTTGCCTTTGTTTCTTGACCTTAAAACCAAACCTTACAGTACCTTTAGCCCCTCAGTCTCAGATCTAATGCTAATGAATTTTATCCTGCCTACAGCCCCCATTCAGCCTGCAATTTCACCAATATAAACTGCTCTTCTGTTCCCAGAAGAACAGCCATATACTATGGCCATGGGATAGTATACCCAGCCATGGGATGTCCCAAGCCAATCTATATTTCTAGTTTTTATCTCAGTCTTGCAGGATCCATCAGTAGATCCAGTTTTTCAGCCCTTCCTGTTGATCTCTCAACCTCACCCTTATCTGCACTAGGGCTTTTGAGGAAACCTCAGCAAATCAAGCTGGCCACTTTCTGTCACCTTTAACCTTAATCTAACACACAATATTGAGTGGCACAAAATGGATTAAGTCAGATCCTGGAGAAGAAATGGACTAAATTATTTTTAAAGATACTACTTGGCACATCTACAGAACAATTTTTTGTTGTTCCTCAAGGCTTACAGGTATAAGATGAGATATTTACAGGCATAAAGCAGTTCAGATTTGTCCAAAGATGGATGTTGCTGGTCTCCCTTTACACTGGGGCTTAGAGAACAGCCAGGAACTAAACTGTCAATCAGATGCCCTATTGGATCCTGCAGCCTTTAAGCTGAGACTGTGACTGGAATGAGCAGAAGCATATGGTTTTATGTAGACACAATATGCTGGGGTGGTTTTAGGACTCCTGTCATGCTTGAGCTTTAGGATAAAAATCCCAAAATAGTTACATTCTGTCTTGTCTGTGCTGCTAAAATGAAGGTGTATGGTAAAGAGTTAGATATTTGAAAGACAATTACGAGACAGGGTATGGGTAGCTCGACTGTAAGGTTGAGGAAAAAAAAAGAAAAAAAATATACTGCACTGTAAATATACTGTTAGCAGTGCTACAGTAAAGCCAGCAGAAAGAGGACAGCAAGAATTTAATTTGATTTGGTTATGTCTGGAAAAGTGGTGGAATATCACTTACACAAGTTCAATGAGTATCAGTGAAAACTGACTAAAGCACTCTTAAAAATAAATTTGGCAGCACATACACTTCAGTGTCATCACCCCTGAATAAAGGAAACAAACAGCCATCTCTTGAGGCAGGATTTCTTTTGACTCATTGAAAGGCCTTCAGCCTGTTCCCAGAACTTGACCTAAATAAAGTTACCACTCCTCTGTTTCTGTCCTTAAAAGCTTCTGAAATGGGTGTATTCAAGTAAGGACCGCCCATTAAATGGTCGGATTGCATCCTCTTCCTCAGTCTTTTTAAGTCCTGAGTATTGCTACACGTAGGAGTTGCCAAATTTTCCCCTTCTGGCTGTAAACAGAACTCGTGCAGCAAATTCCAGATTTCTTTTAAAAGCTTTCTAACCTCCCTCAGCATTTCACATTTCTTTTCTCACCACGACTGGCTGGCTGTCAGCGGGGAAGACATAAACATCATGAACACTACAGCGTTATTTGCAGCCAGTCCTTGTTTGTAGCTGCAAGTATGGCAATTTTCAATGATGTTTTTACTGCGCTAAATTAAGCCTGGGCTTTTGGGAGTAATTGCAATGGCTTCCTTTAATGCAGCAATAATCCTTGTTAAACACCATACGTGCCGCGTAGCCTTTGGCAACCAGGACAGCCAGTGTTTAGCTGCGGAGGGGATTTTCCATCCCTACTTTAGGAGGCGATCGAGGGTCGGTGTTGTTTGAACTTCCAGCCGCTACTTTCGGAAGGGAAGTTCCCTCGGCTACGTGCGTGCGGCAGCCGAGCGCCCGAAACAACCGCACCGGGACCAGTCCCCACCGAAGGAGCCACCGCTCGGGATCCGCAAGGGGCAGGGGCGGTGTCCGGCGCAGGGGCAGCGTCGGGGACACGGGCAGTGTCCGGGGCAGGGGCGGTGTCCGACCCCCAACCCCGGCGGAAGGGCGGGCCCGGGCGGCCTCCCAGCGACAGCTCCGCTGCCGGCCGTGCTGCAGCAATAGCAGAGCTCCTCATTAAACCCCATTCTTTGTGCAGCAGTAAAATGCTGTTCCGCTTCGGCGTGGTGCTGCCCGCCCGGGTGACGGAGGGCGGCGCGGAGCTGCTGGTGGCCGGGTCGCGGCCGGAGCTGGGCGAGTGGGACCCGCGGCGCGCCGTGCCCATGAGGCGGGCGCGGCCGAGCGCCCCGCTGCCCGCCCAGGAGCCCGCGCTGTGGCTGGCGGAGGTGGCGCTGCCGGACGAGGACGCCGCCAGCCCCTTCTGGTACAAGTTCCTGCGGCGGGAGGGCGGCCACTTCCTCTGGGAAGGTAACGGAGGGGACCCCCTCGCCGTCCCTCACACGCCTGGCGCTGCCCGGCCGCAAGGACGCGGCCGCCCGCCGGCCCTGGCGGGAGGGGCGGTGCGAGCTCTCCTGAGCAATGGCTCTGGCCGCTGTCCGCCGCGGCAGCCCCGCCCGCTTCCTGCCGCGGCCGGCAGGCTGTCCCGGTCGGCCGGGCCGTGCCTGAGCCGGAGCTGCCGATGCCCCGGCACGGCGGTGGCCGGAGCTGTGCTTGCAGGTAGAGCCGCCCAGGCTGTCGTGGCGTGACGTGAGTTCTCGCAAACAAAAATGTTTTTTGACTCTGTGATAGAGGCGGGTGAATGCAGAAGGAGGTTGTCTTTCTAGGTTGGTAAAAGTTATTTGAAACAGTTTCATTTTTCCCTCCTTACTTTAGGCATCCATTGTCATGATGTTTTGTTTTGTTTCTTTTCTTTCCCCAGAAGTGAAGAATTTAGGATCTCCTAGTATGCATTATGGTTGTTACTTTATTTCGCTAAGGTGAAATGTCATGATGGCATTTTCAGGCTGCCAAATGTTGCTATTTTGATTTCTTAAAGAAAAACACAGGGAGAAGTTCAGTTGCGGCTTTTCCAGTCTTCCTGCTGTTTCAGTAGTACTTCCACCGTGTTTTCCTCCTGCTATGTGTTTTCAAATGTTGAATAACTGGCCAGTTTCCATGTGCTGTTCTAGTATATTGAAATATCTTAAATCCAAGAGAACACTCAGACAATCGTCTGCTGAGTCAAATAAAACTCTAAATATACCTTCTGTAACTGAGGAATGATCTGATCTAGTGAAAGGAAAACAGATCACTTGGTAATTTTTGAGGGTATTTTTTTAAGTCATAGCATAATAATCCATGTACCAAAATAACACATTGTAGAGCAGTTGCTCTTCACCCTGTTTTAAGAATACACACCACACTTCTGAACTGCCTTTCTGTCATGTAGACTAAAACATGCATGTTGTCATAACTGTTGCATTTGTTTTGACTTTGTGTTAATGCTACATTCACAGAAGTTTACATCATAAAGGACTATGTACATCGTACCATAGTAATTGTTTTGTTTAGCAGCTAAAACAAATAGTATATTCTGCCTGTTTTAACCATGTTTTTCTTTTCCAGAATTGCAGGAAAAGTGAATTTATGGAATAAAAATCTTTACATCTGTCCAAGGAAGCAGAATTGGGTCTCTTTGAAGGTGCCAAGTTGTACATAATATGACAGTGATACTGGTATATAAAGCAGTCCTCACTATACAGATTCTAGAAATAACAGTAGAATTAGAAATAATTAGAATTTCATAGAAATAATAGAGAATAATTACAGAGAATCAGCAATTTTAAGGTTGATGGTTTGGAAGTAGTGGTAGCTCAAATTGTTGTCTATTCCAGGGAGCACGTTTAGGAAATGTAGTCAGAGTAATAAACATACTTTGTTTTGGCAGATTTGCAGTTTTAGGATTAACCTGGCTGGCATTTTGTTCTTGTCATTGTGAATGCTCAGGAGTTTGAGCTCAGTGCTTAGCAGGAATGATAGAAAGCAAGTGCGCATATCCTCTAAATGCAGAAGAATTTTTTAATTAGTCATTAATATCAACAGTTTTTTCCTCAATTGATATTTACAGGAAAGCACAAATTTGCTAACACCTTGAAATTTATTGTTCTTGCTGTATTGCATGAAGGGAGCCTAGGGATGTTTTCTTATCCAATAACTGAGCAATCTTGCCGTTCTTTTTAATCTGTTTTAATGTTTTTTGGGTTTTGGGGTTTTTTTCAACTGTTGATCAATGAAAATTTGGCTGTCATCTGTTTATTCTTATAAAAATCACAACTTGAAAAGACAACTCTCTTCTTAAAGAAAAGAACAGGTGTTTTTTTGTGCTAAACAAATGCTGTGCATTGTCTCTTTAGTATCCTGCATGTTTAGAATTAAAATGGGCTTTGGGAAACACTTAGCACTTGCAGAACATCTGCAGTTTTGAAGACATGTTTGTGACGGATAGAGGAAAGTGCAGAATGATACTTGCTCTAAGTTTATGAATTGAGGCATCCATCTGTAACCAGAGAAACTGTAGTCCATGGAGGTCAGTCTAGTTATGGATGTCAGATGTTTACATATATTGGATGTTGAAATCACGTGCTGTTTTTAAGAAAATTACTTCAGCTTTTTTTACTAAGACACGTATGTGTGTGAGAATTCCACTGGCAGTGCATACTGTTTTTATGATAGTATGATACCTACTGTATCATGTATTTTGAGTACAAATTTCAGCCATTCCAATACAGTGGGGAAGACTGAAAGATAAAAGTGAGGGTAGTTATTTATGTGGGCTAGAAGAGTCAAAGTCACAGGCCAGCGTTCTATGGCTTTTGGTAGGAAGCTTTCAGGCAAGGCTTGGCCTGTGCAAGATTCACTGTGTTGTTGCATGTAGCTTGAGGGAACAAGTTCCCCTCCCTAGGAGGATGAAGTGGGAGGTGAGACTCCCCTGTGCCCCTGAAGGATCAGATACTTTCTCCTGCTGTCCCAGGGAGATGTTGCTGGTCTGCACGCAGGACCTGTCACTTAAAGCCATTGAGTGTTTCTGGCTCAGGTCACATGAGCTGTGTGGGGTTTCTTCAGGGTTGGTACTTGCTTACCTACTGTGAAAGCTGCAGCTTGCTATCCAGGAGTGTTTGTGATATGCTAAGGTATCTGTGGAAACAGGTTGCTTATGCTGAGCTTTAGAATCTGGGAATAGGTTCGAAAAAAAGCTAAATTAATTTATGTACCTTTTTCTCCCCCAGCTGCAGCTGTTTCTGTCTGTGTACTTTGTTTTTGACGTTGATTCTTGAAAACTGGACTTAACATCTCTCAGCTTGGAAACTAAAACTATTTTGTGCCTGCTGTCAAAACCAAATAAATACAAGGTGAAACTTATGCTTGAGTTTGTTTTTCTGAGTTTATGATGGAAGAGTCTTCTGTGCCTTTATCCCCTTACTTTCATCTAAATAAACTGTAGGTACTAATAAAGAAACATGCTGCATAAAAGGACAGGGAATTTGCTAGAGGTATGCCCCAAACTGTATTTTGAGATGATGGAATACAATCTGCTGACACTTTGTATTTTTGGGAAGGGGAAAAATAAATTATATAAAAAACCTACGTAAGCTTGTAGTACATACACAAGCTTGTATTGTAAAATATTGGCCCTCTGATGCCCAGAGGAACTGTGGATGCCCCTTCCTTGAAGTGTTGAAGGCCAGGTTGAATGGGGCCCTGAGCAACCTGGTCTACTGAAACGTGTCTCTGCCTGGGGAACTGGATGATCTTTAAGGCCCCTTCCAACCCAAACCATTTTGTTATTCTGTGATTTTCATGTAGCTCTTTATTTAGATGGTGTAGATGAAGCTTGCCAGATACAGTATCACCAGTGAAAGCTCCAAAGTACGGTCAGCCTATATTCTAGTAATTTGTTCAGGTGAGCAGAGCCTTAATCCTTCCAAAAAAACTCCATCTCTAGTTTTGGGGAGGGAGGAAGAGAGAAAAGGAGATGTCTTGTTTACCATACAAAACAAATGATACAATACAGAGCAATTTAGAAAAAATTATGTTACTCCACCTGCGGTATGTTGGCCTTCCAACGTTTCCAGTTCACACTTCCGTGAGCCTATTTGTATAAACCAAAAGATTGGTTCATTTATGGAGTAATAAAGGTTTTCACATCACTGTAATACAACCAGTGAAAATATCAGAAATAAATTCTAGTCATAGGTGTCAAGGGTTGAGCACCTGATTAGTTGAAAACATCGGTGATAGTTAAGCACATTAAAATTTCACTTTTAAAGTGTGTTGAAACTTAAAGCAATCTGACTTTTTGTCTCAGCTCTTTGAATGAAAAAGGTGTAATTTCTTCATTAAAAGGAGGGGATTCTTCTGAGGCTGTATGAGAAGGTAAGATTTAGTTGCCATTTGCAATGGAGAGATTGTAATGGAATGAAAAATACTTGGGGCTAAGCCTTAGCAGGATATGCAAAATAAAAAATAAAAAAATTGAGGTGATTCTGAGAAGTATGGTTGGATACAATGTTAATTTCTGTAACTGAGATCCATGGGTTTTTTCCTTTTTTTTTCCTCCAAAGCTAATCTACAGATCCCCAAAATAGGTAGCAGTCCCATGATTAAAACCAACCAAACAAAACTAAATCAAACAAAAAAAACCCAGCGAACCCTGAAGAGTTACATTTCTTCATGGCTCTTTTAATGCAGATGTTTCATGTAGTGCTCTTCCCACTGGGTGGTGCCATATTCCCTGTGTATAGCCAGCGCCTGCCTAGCGTCTTGCAGCTACTTGCATGTTTCATTAGTATTTAGTGTAATCTGTTATGCTCTTGAAAATAATCCAGAATTTTACTTGTTTTCCCAAATCCCAGTTCTGAAGTAGGTGGTGACTAGAAATGAACATAAAGCACAAGTTGTGTGATAGTTGAATAATTGTGCATCATAGGCATTTTGTTCCTGGAAAGCTGTTGTCTGGACAGCACTAGATACCTTAACACCTTTCAGATGTGACAAAACTTAACGAGTGGATAACTTTGAATTCTTCAACCCAATACTTCTTTAAGGAATGAAAAAAGGCTTTGGTTACAATGTGCAATAATAGCTCATTGTGTTTTGTTCTTCAACCCCCTCAAGTCTTATACATAGCATGCATTTTGGTTCAATTAAATGGCATCAAGATTCTCATTACTTTCTATCTGCTTATCAGCATTAGCCAGCTTATACTGAGCTGACAACCAGACATCAGTAAGACAATGTAGAATGGCCATGTGAAACTGCAAAATTACAAGAATAAAAGTAGACACATATACTTGCATTCCTCTGTGTTTGGCAGACATGGATCTTTTCCTACCCACAGAGATAATCAGAGGCCAGTTCTGATTTCTGTGTGAGCCTAATTAAAGTCTTTGTGGTTATAATGGCAAATTTACAATGAATGCATTGTTTATGCAAATCCTATATTTACCATTTTCCCTGTCCCTCACTTCCAAGTGGTGGTAGCGTTCAATAGGGCTCAACAACTTATTTTGAATGGCAGGAAACACTGAAAAGTGATAAGTAACTGGGATGATACTTTGGTCAAAGTATTGCCATGGTTGCTATTTTGATGTAGCTCATTTCCTGCCTATTCTTCTGGTATGGTAGAAAATAGCCATCAGTAGTAGACAGTACAGTAAACAGTGTCAAAGCAAATGGGAAGATTGATATTAGATTATACATTTTGTTGCTATTAACCATTATTCTCTCATCTGTATTTCCTGTAGTGTTATTTCTACCATCTGTCAGAAAAGAAACTGTCTTATAAATAAGGAAAATTTCCTTTTAGATGCTTTTCTCTGACTTCATCATTAAACCAGGCCTTTGATTAAAATCTCTTCATACAATAGAAGCACCCACTGAAAAACACCTGGGCCTGAGCAGACCTACAGAGAGAAATAAAATACGTTTTTGAAAGTTGCCTTTGAAAATTCTTATTTTCTTATATCTGGTTAAAAAAAGAAAAAGAAAGAAAAAAAGCCGTGGTGATGAACAGCATTAAGAATGGCTCTCTTGTAAACCATTTAGTTTTAATTCAGGCATAATTTCAAAATGTAATTCCATCAAATAATTTTCTTAGGATATATAAGTAGACTAAAATGTCTTAAATTCTGCCTGGATTTTAATAGAATTAGAACTTGTTTCCATGGTTCTGTGTAGCAGCTCTACCAAAAAGGAAGTTGAAACAGTCTGCTTTAAGTCTGGTAGAATACAAACATGTGGTGTATGATGCACATGGTTTTCTTCTTTTTGGGTATCTCTTCTTGGCTTGCAAATGCAAGGAAACATTTCTGAAAATCAGACCAGTTAAGAAGGAGTTACTTAACTAGGTATGGCAAATTAAAAATTTTGTCTTACATTAATACTAGGTATTTAAGTAATACAATAAATTCATCTGCCACTTACAGAATCTAAGGGGAAGATGGTTTGCTGGCAGCAGAAAAAAGTAGCATTAAAAATCAAAGCATGCTTTTCTCAGGCATATGGGTAAGGCTTCATACATGGCATACAGAATTGGAGCTATTTGTCAGAGCTCTTAAAACAAAGGGCTACTACTGAGGACTTTGCTGAGACTTGAGGAAGGTGGGACTCCAGAGCCTGTGGCAGACTCAAACTCTCAAAAACTTGACCTTGCTCAGTTTCAAAGAGAGGAATTCAGCCCCCTCCATCTCTGTTTTTTTAACAATCAGTAGCAATTCAGTCTTGGCAAAATTGAGACAGATCCTATTTCAAAACATCAGAGATTGAATTTTGTTACAGGCAGCAGGGGGACTTTTCTGATAGAATCTGGTGTGAAGGGTAAGTAAATTTGGATATTGTGAGTGTACTGAAGGAAGTTCAGTTAGAGTGATGTGTGATAACAAGACTGTGCAGTAGCACATTCAGATAACTGAAAATTGTATCCAAAATATGACTTGAGACTTTTCTTCATTGTTATTTTGGTATAAAAGGTAAGGAAGCTAGTAAAAAGTTATTCTTTTAAATATTTTTGAGATTTTTTTCGTACGTTTTCTTTACTTTCTGTTCTACTACTATTTTTTTTTTTTTTTTGTAAAATATCTTTTATTCCTTGATGCCTCCCTGTTTATCTACCCCCAGAGTGCTTATAACTCTTCCAGGGGAATTTCTAAGCATGAATTTAAGATACTCATTTGCCTTGTTAAAGGACCTCATTTGATACAAATGGAATGACTTAAAATATTTAGACATAGTTAAAATTTTGAATTGACACTTAAAGTGTGCTGGTTCATGCAAAATTATGACAAAGATTATAGGAGTTAGTCTGTCCTCCTACTGATTTGTGAGTAGGTGATCTGAAAATTGCCTGGTTGCTTGTGGTTTGGGTGGGTTAGTTAGTTAATGTGTTTCAGGTTGTCTAAGTAGCCCTGTGGTTTTTAAAGAGGTAGAAGTGAACTGAGAAACACCCTCACCTTATTGGGGTTTGGAAGTTGCATATCTGTGTTTTAGGGTCAGGCTAAGGCAGGGATGAAATACCCAGCACCTTTATGTTTGCTGTTGTGCCCTGTAGTTCCTGCATACCTTCCCTTATACAACACAGAACAGAAAAAATTAAAACTTGGAGCAAGGTGTGCAACAAGCCGGTAACTGGGAAAGCAGTGGTTGAGCAGAGCCTTTGCTGCAAAGAGCTCTGCAGAGACAGCGGGAGAGGCAATCTTATTTTTTTCATTTATTGATGTGTTTTTTGTTCACCACTCTTAATGGTGATAAGAAATTTCATTGACCCATATTTTGTTTATCTTTTAAGATCAAGCTAGTAATTTCTTCACTTTAACTCTTCTGTGCAATCTGTGTGCAGTTATTTTCTGTGTCAAGATAAGTCTGTGCTGTTGGCAGACTTTGAATTATACTTCTTTCATGCCTGCAGTACAGCTGTAATAAAATAGTAACTGCAGGTTTTTGTGTTTCGTGGTTGTGCCTCATTAGATTGAATTTCAGAATATCCTCTTCTAGTCTCTGCTTACCTTTTTCAGTTCTAGATCTTTGCACATCTTGTATCACTTCATATATCTGCTTCTGGTTTTCACAGAATCACAGAATTAATCAGCTTGCAAGGGACCACAGTGGGTCATCTGGTCCAACTTCTCTGCTCAAGGAGGATCAAAACCAAAGTTTTCCTCTGCTTCATTCTGGTCTCCTTTCATTCTGGTCTCCTCCTTTTACCAGCACCATTTATCAGTTATATGGAGATCTTTGGTTTTATTCTTTTGTTTAGTTATTTGTACAGCCACTTCTTATGCTCCTTTGATCATCCTTCATATGCATTAAAGAAGGAGCCATAAACTGCAGCCGTGCAGATTTTGAAAGAGCCCTCTGTGAGGCTTGAGCTGTAAGTGGGGCTACTTTGTTGCTGTGCTCTCCAGCAATTCCCTAAGTCAGTAGATTCTGCGCAAAACCATCTGCAGTACAGAGCAACCGGTGCAAAAGCAATGAAAAACTTTATAATTTAATGCCTAGAAACTTATTTTAATCTTTCTCTTTCAGATAAGCATTTTGCTGTGAAGACTCACAAAGATGAGTTTTAAATTTAAAAAAAATGGACCTTATTAAAGGAAATAAAATGCTATCCTAGAACCTATATCTAGGACCTGTATATTCTAATAAACTCTTCCTGAATGCTTTTCTTCTTTACTTAGGAAAGCAAATATGACCAATTAATGGGAAGATCAGTACTATTCAAATACTTAATGTATCCCTTTTTATGGTTGGATTTTCAGATGATTGTGTATTTGCTTCCCAATGATAAATAATTAAACCTGTGTTTTGCCACTTGGAATATGAATAAAAACAAGATGAAGAAAAATAATGATATAGAAATGGGTTTAGCTGTAAAACCATGTGTTTGCTGTTGTGTGAGCCCTTTCTCAAA
Organism: Vidua macroura; assembly: GCF_024509145.1. Classification (NCBI taxonomy): domain Eukaryota; kingdom Metazoa; phylum Chordata; class Aves; order Passeriformes; family Viduidae; genus Vidua; species Vidua macroura. The sequence goes on from NC_071573.1 coordinate 49,855,509, forward strand.
GGACATTTGTGTTTATTTTCCTTTTCTTCAAAGATGAACAGGTGAATGTTGTCTTATGGCATCCAAAATATGGCGTATTTCCTGAGACAGATTGTGCTAGCAGAAGCATGATGTTGACTGAGAAAATAATTTTTTTCTCATTTTGAAACTTCCTAGTTAAATGCATATTGTGAAGCAAACTGTGGTGAGAAGCACTTGTGTAATTGTGTGGATATTACCTGGGTAGTGAAACCTGATCATTTTTGGAAATTGCAGATTTTCATAATTCCCTTAAGAAGTATAGTGAATTCAGCTTTCTGAACACAGTCATAGTGAACACTTTGATCATACTGTTCCCTAAATTAGTATTTATTGAAGACGGTAGCACTCTTTCCTTCCTGTATGAAGCTATATTGTGTGTGAATACATATGTACATGTTGAAAATATGTTGATGTACATTCTGCTGCACAGATGTCTTATTTCAGTAGGAAAGCTGTTAATTCATAGATCAGTATCTAACATAAGGAGTAGTAAAGAACTAGGCAATTCTCATAAAATATGAGTGTAATCTGCTACTGTTTACCTGATTATTAAAGGCAAACCAGAACCATGCCTTTTGAAATTCAGGTCTGACTGTAGGCCACAGTGGGAAGGCTGAGGCTCAGTGGTGCACAAAAATCAACAGCAATAAATATTCATTACAGAAGACAGTGTTTCAGAATGAGATTTGACCAAAACTGTTTGAGGGAACAAATAAAATAAACATCTCATGCCAACTTACTCTTAGCCCCATTTCCATATGTAGTTTTAGGCTATTTAAGGGAATTAATGATGGTGAAGGTGGTAAGGTTACAAGGCATGGAGGTTGCAGGACTTAAGAAGGCAGAGAGAAGGAGGAAGGTCATAGAGAAGGAAGGAAGGAAGGCAAAAAAGGGACAAGAATTAAAGCTGGAGAAGGAGAAGGATGATGAACTGTAAAACTGGCAGGTGGCAGAAATGCACACTCCTCAAGCAGCAGAAATTGGAAATGGAGCAATAGGAAGCACATGGTGGGTACCTGTGTACAAGGAAGCACAGGGCTGGGAGTAGCAAAAAAGCCAGAGATCCTGAGAACATGGTTCAAAACTGCCATGGTACAGTGAGGGCTGGCAACTCCCTGGGGACTGCAGGGACACCCCATGGGACTGGCAGGCAGGAGCAGGCAGCTAGGGGCATGAGGGCAGTCCCAGCCCCAAGCATCAGGCATCTCCCTGGGGACAGGGAGGCTGGGACAGGACATGGGCCTGTGGGCATGTGGTGGTCAGGATCAGACACAGCCTCATGATGGCAGGACATGGCCATGGTGATGTGCATTGCTACAAACTGTTGTTGGACAGTAGAATAGGGAAGTCAAGATGTGGTGTTTGTGGCTGTATTTTGCTGAATGCATGAAGTCATTAATTAAATGTCATAAACATCCAAAGATTTTGTTACATTGTTGTATTTGTTGATGTATGCTGTTGTCTTCTTGTATTGTTTAAAAATGGTAAGAATATGTAAACAATTATAAATGTGAGATAAAAATATAGTGGTGTGATTTGTAGCTTCTGAAACTGCATTGATCTTGTTTACCTTATTTATAATCAAAATAATCAAAACCTGTGTGATGCATAATTGCTCAGCAATGTGAAAAAGAAAATAGTTTTCTGCCTCATATTTTATTTTTCATTTTGATAAATAATAATATTTCAAAATTATGATAAAATGGCCTGCATGTCATCTGGAAATAAGGAGATGGTTTGAGCTTTCCTCTTAAATGTTATTCTTGCTCTCTAATCATTGCATTAATACATCTCCCAAAATGCTCTTGCTCTAGCAAATTTCCCTAACTGTAGTGATTGAACACTGGTCATGCATTTACGTGCAGTGGGAAATTGAAGATATTCCTTTGGGCATAATTTTTCTCAGAAATATTTTAACATCATTAATATGTATAAGTGTAACAGGCTTAAGCAAGCCATAGACTAGGTCACTTCTGATCTGCACGATAATTATTCCTACATGGCAATTAGTATTGCAATAAGTATGTAAAAATGGTGCTGGGGGGAGAATGTACATGTACTGTATTTTTGGAGGCTGGATAACTTTTTGATTGATGATACGACCCATTTCAATTCAAGTTGTTTACTCTGTCATGGTATTAAAATCAGGTTTTCTGACTAAAGCTCACACTATTGCTGTAAGAGAAGAAGAAGGGGTAATAAATATTAGTGGAAAATCGTAAGAAAAAGAATCTTACTTTAAACTAGGCTGTTTAAGGTAGTTGTGGTCATTCACCATTGCAATTGTGACTGTCTCTCTGTGGGTCACTTTGGGCAGCTTCTACTGTGTATGAACAGACTCTCAAAGCGAGACGTGCATTTGAAGACAACAAAGTGAGTGTTTATTGGTCCGCAAACATAAAAGACAGAGATCAATGAACTCCTTGGCTAGATATTCAAATGTGTCTGGTCTGCAACAGGAATCTGATGAGTCTTTGCTGGCCAGGCAGCTGTGAATGAGGTGGAAGAGGGCCACCCTTCTTTCCCCCTTTAAACAAGTCTGCCTTGTTTCTACATTGTTGTCTGCCACCTTCTTTGGGCTTTGATGCCTTTACACATTGATGATTTTCCTCTTGAATCCTTAAGCTGGTAGTTTAAGCTGGTAGCTTTTTTGTGTTTTTACCTTTCTGAGCATGCATGGCTGTCCTCTGAACTTTCTCTGAGGTCTTTTCCATATCTTGGCAACTTCCTTAGAAGTCAGCCTGAGCCAAGGTCAGGCTGCCATGGCATGTCTGAGACACAGCAAGATTGATACCCTAGGGAGAGATCACTGAGCAAGAATCTGAGGTCACATACTATGAGACATAAAATGAGGAACTTAGATGAAATTAATTATTCCTTATATTGTAAGTGATTTAGGAATTTTTAATATTGTGGAGGTTTTAAAATAACCAATATATTAAAATACATTTTAAAAATAATCAACAAAATTTTGTTTTGATGCTGAACATTTGCTTTGTGGCAGTGCTTCTGTTGCCACTATTTCAGTTGTTAATAATGCAGTTTGAAGAAGCAGGAAGAACCACTCCTGGCCTTGAATGCTCAGTTCAAATCTCCCTGCAGTTGGTTTTTTTTTTAAGATTATCCAGATACACAGCCTACAACTGTCCTTTCTTCTGTTCTAGGCAGTGGGCCCCATCATGATCGAAGTTGTGTTTACAACCAGAGCAATATAGTAGATGGAGTTTACTGCCTCCCAATAGCACACTGGATTGAAGTCTCTGGGCATACTGATGAGATGAAACACACAACTGATTTCTATTTTAATATCGCAGGACATCAAGCTATCCATTACTCCAGGTAAAAGAAATGTGCAGAGCTTGGCTGCAAATGTTACAAACAGAAAATCTGAACAGGCATATCTGAAAACTGCATTTGAAGTAAGGAATGTTTGTATGTATGTAACAGTAAACTTTAACAAAGATTCAGCACCTCTTTGCAATTAAATGTCTGTTTAGCAGATCCTAAGTTCAAGGATACCTGTACCCTGTATGGGTCTATTACATTGCATCACATCTGAAAAAGTTTTGTGGCAATTTTTGGGTAGTTATTTTCAAATGCTTGTTTATATACCCTTGTAAAATTGCATGTATGTTATGTGTTTGGTTTGGGATGATTTTACTGAAGAACATGTCCTAGGAAACAAAAGTGATATAATCCAGCACCAGAATTTACTGGTGACATGTTGTCGCTCTTGTGTGGCAGCCACTGCAATTAGTGACAGCTGCTTTTGATGACTTCCACTTTCTGGACATGTATTTAACAAATTACTAAAACTTAGACGAGCCTTAAAATGTTTGTATTTCATAGTGTTCACTTGAGTCCACTGTCCCACTGGTGAAGCATCCTGGCTTGAATAAGGAGACAGTAAAGGTCGAGGAGGGCACCCACCCTTTAGGGCTGCAGGTGAAGCACAGGCTGTATTTAGAGCAACAGGCTGAGCCCTGGAGGTTAACAAAGTGGCACTGAGGAATTTGGGATGCTGTGTACCTTTTTTCCCCATTTCCATTCCATTGATCCAGCAGGAAGTTTGTGGATTGATAATAGTTGTGTGAATGCTGGCAGTCCTGATATGCCACATGCATTACAGAACATTTAGTTATCCCAAAGATGTCACCCTGATCTTTTAAGATTTTCTAAAGCTTTCTGAGTTTACATTCTTGTAGCAAACTTTCTCACACACTTTCTGTACATATTGTTTTTGCATTCCTTTATAGAGGCAGAGAATTTTGATGGACTGGTAGTTTGTCCAGTGTTGTTGGAGAGGTGGCACTTTCACCCTCCAATCCACTGGCACCTTTGGAAAATTATAAATGCTGGAGTCAGCAAATAAACTTGCCTTTTTTACCTTTACAATAGCAGCGGCTCGCATCGTGCTTTCTTGTGTCCTATAGTGACACAAAGTGATATGTATTTTTTTAAGAAATCAAACCACCTTGTACTTTCTTTAGGCCCTAGCACTGTTTTGTGTGAATTTCTCCAGATCACTTTATCAGCTACACCAACCTCACCATCGTGTCTCCTCTTTGTGCTCTTTATCTCCACCCTCTCACAGGGTAGGAAGAAGATTTGTCTTTTCCTCATTAGGCTTGCAGTGTGAGAGGGAAAGCTTTCTTCCCCTTGGTATCTTTTGGAATAGCAGGGATTCATAAACACTTTCAGGTACATTGTAGGTATTTGTGGGACCTTTTCCCTGAGACCCCCCCCCAAGTTATATAGCACGCCTGATAGACTATAGTGTTATGTGGATCTTAAACATCTGTTTCCAATATCCTATCAGAGTAAAGATCTTGTTTATTCCAAAGCACAGGCTTGTCAATTCCAAACAATCTTTGCTTGGCAGAGACATTTTTTTGAAAAAGAACAACAGCTGTCAGAAAGTGAATATCTAAGTACCAAAGGCTAACTTATCTTCCTTTCCAGAGGCAGCAGTGATCCATTTAATGCCACCTTATCTGCATGACTATATGTTTCAAAGATTAGGTAAAAAGCTGCAGATTCTGCCAGAGGATATTTGCAGAAAATTTCCTGGGCTGTGTAGTCTTTTGCAGATGAGGGTCTTCTCCTTCATTCCCTTCTCGCACACACATACCTTCATTGAAAGGCAACCTTATATGTACATCTTAGTAACTCTTATCTCATTTCTTCGAGCTATATTAAGTAAGTGTATGCTGTAACAGTCCTGTCACATAATTATTTCTAATACTTTGAAGATAAGCAGCCTTAAATGTTTTTTAATTACTAACAGTTGGGGGCAGGTTCACCATTCTGCTGGTTATAATAAAGCAGACCAAAAATACTTTAGATTTTTTTGTTGTTGTTGTTTGCAGAGCAGCTGAAGTGAGCTGATGAAAATGCCTTTAATTTGCAATGGATTTATTGATTCAGAAGAGTACTATGAAGATTAATCTAATAATTTTTTTTAATACCCCATATACCCCCCCATATCCCCAAAGCAAAACCAAAACTCAAACAGAAGCAAAAAGCTAGTCCTTCTGCCTGTACAGGTAAATTTCATAGTATGATTAAATCATGGTTTTCCAGCTAACGTTACCTTTTTCCATGCTGTACTAAAGGCAGCAGTGCTGCAGGGAGCTTTATGACCACAAATTCTGAGTCCTGTCACCACTTGTAGGATCTTTACAGTGGTGGAGGCTGGAAAGAAGTGATTTATCAATGAAAACTTTTGATGTGAGCTCATCCACTATGTTACTCCACTTAATAGGGCTGCCATGTGTGAATTAATGAGAAAGGAAGGTTTTCCTCTGTCAAAGGAGGTTCCCGCATGAGCCCTGGGACTGATTTTATTTTTCCCTGTTGAATCACAATTAGACACAGTTGCTCTGAGCTTTGTTGCCATCTTGCTTCTTCATAAAACATGAGCTTCTGCTTTATCTGGGCTGCAGCAGGATGAGAAGAGCCTGCCTCTGGCTGGGACCAAAACCAATTTTGCACTATGCTGAGGCTGACAACAATGCTCTGAGGAATCAGATTTTTCTTATTCGATGTAGATGTATCACTCTTAATTTAGTGAACTTACATTTAAACTTACATTTAGAGAACTCATTTTGTGTTGGCCATTCAGGTGGGAGAGTATATAATGTGGTTTTTAAGCACAGCAGGATTAGAACTAATTTCATGTAAATATGAAGTGGAGCTTTCCCACAGCTAAGAGTCATGACTGATACCTTCATGGCATTAATATTCACTTGGTTTGGAGATGTAATGACACCTTTAACCAAAATCTGATTCAGGAAAAATAATCCAAAACAAAACAATCAGTTTCTTTTTTGTACTAGATAAGATTTTTTTTTTGTACTGCAATAAGATGCCTTCAAATTGCAGGAAAGTTCACTTAGGATGAAGTAATTTTCCAAAGTAAATTTGAGTTATTGTAATATTTTCTGAGAGAAGATGACTTCAGAAAATTTGTGAATCTGGGCCATATTATCTCTGTTTCAGTTCCATGTGTGAAAGGCAGAAGTTCCTAATTTTTAGATGTAGTATACCTTATTATTTATATAAAAACATCTGCATTTCTCAGAAGAAAGGCATTACATAAGAGCAAGAGAGGGAATGATGCCTGAAATTACAAAATACTTAAATAATATGTTGAAGACAATGATGCTTGATGGCAGAATTAGGTGCTATGGAAATGAATATCTCTGATAGAAACAGCCATCTCGTTATTTGTTTCCTATTTCCAGACTGATTTTAGGTGTGTGCTTTTTGTGAGTCATATTTCTTAAATCTGACAAAGAAAAATAATTTTTACATGCCTTGCATGTAGAATGCAGATAAACTAGAATGTGTAAGTGAATTCCTTAGACAACAGCCTCCGTAACAGTGGTATTGTATGGCTGTTAAACATTTTGGAGGAAAATATACAATTAGGAGTCCACAATCAGGGGAGTCACTACATGAGAGTAGCCATGGGTCCTGACAACAGTTTTTTGAGGTACAAGTTTCTTTAGTATCTTTTTTGCATTTTATATATATATATGCCATTAAATACTAATATCTCATGTTCATGTTTTTGGAGTGATTGGGAAGCTGACAAATGTGTTGCTATCATCAGTGGGGTTTTTCCCTAAGACAAAATTAAGGTAATGATAAAATAAAATGTACTCCCATGCTTGGAAATATTATTTTTGTTTCTCAATGGTTGCAAATGAAACACAATTTATGATGTAGTATTTACAAATGTTTTGTGGCTTGTTGGTGAGACAGTTTCCTACAACACTGTCAGTAATATAGGTTATAACCTAAGTTAGGTGTTGAGTGGGAATGATCAGGAGAGTCACATAAGATGTGTGTTCCTGCTTTGTAGTAAATGTTAATGTAGATATGTGGGTGAATGAAGAATGATCCAGGGCAAAATGGAGATGCTTCTTGTTTACCTTGTGGAGGTACTAGAGCAATATTTTGCTCATGGAGCACAGAATTTCTTTCTATGGGAAAAATGAGCATTTGCTTGATTGATATGCATCTTTAATTAGGTGGCAAACAAGAACTTGGTTGAATATATTTGGTTTGGTATGAAATTAGAATTACCTTTGAAAAAGATACAAGAGAGAGCACTTTTTTTTTTAGTCTTTAAATTCTCTTTTTACTGGTTGTAACTCATTCACAAAATAAAATGCCTTTCTGTTTTAAATATAATTCTTACCTACTTTTTTATTACTAAATTGTAAAAAAGGCTTTTAAGAGTAAGCTGTCACAAAAACCCCCTACAGAGTAGTGACATGTGCTACCGTAATAGAAAGCTGCACTGATATTTTATGCCTACATTATGAATTAGGAGAAGAGGTGATGATGTCTACAGAGATTACCATGATTAACATTAAAAGCTGAGAGCTAACTGTCCCCTGTGCCTAAAGAATGCTTGTGATTGTAGAGAAAAGAATAAGAAATAATGAGCTCTGGAACAAAATTCATTGATTGTGTTCTAGTAAAATAGTCCTGATCAAAAAGGACTTAACATCAATAAGAGTTCATCCTTTGATTTCAGTACTTGGGTCTCTAACTGTGAAGTTATCTGGTCATTTTATACATTAAGTAATGAAAATATTCTAAGGCACATTTTTTAATCTGTTTATCCCATAAACTAGGATATCTGACTACTGCTTTGAATTGTTTCATTGTACTGAGCTATAGTCTGAAACTAATATAAATTGGAACCATTGTTTAGTTACCAATGGGAATCACCTTTTATAGAATGGTTCAAAGGTTAATTCTATTTTTTGTCCTTTGTGTATCTTCATTTTTTTCTACGTCACCCCCAGCTGGAGCTGGGAAATGCTTTTACTAGCCTCTGTTGTGAAGAAAATGGGTTTCAAATCAGTGTAAGAAGTGACATTTAAGCAATTTTTTATTTAAGTTCTTGAAAGTGAAGAGGGAGTGTGAGGCAACAGGAGCAAGAGTGAGAAGACAAATTATGAGGCTAGAATTCTATTTGGTTTTAGTCCTTATTTGTTTTCATGTATTTAATTTGGGTGATCTCTGTATTGGGTAACAAATGCATTTTTCTTCCACATTTGTTGTCCATCCAAACAGAAAGCTTCTCCTTTTGTGAACTCCCCACACTGTGCCCTACACATTAATGGCTAAAACCAGGAAAAATTATTCTATTTTTCCAAGTTTTGTCATCTTGCTTAGGCAGGATGGCACTTAGCTGGGGTAGCCCAAGCCAGGCTACTGCTGAGTTAGCTACAGATCTCAGTCTTGTGAACTGTGAACAGAAATAGGGTTAGGATGTGCCAGCAGTGCAGTCACATGCCATGAAGTCGAATACTGTGGATGAACTAGATGGTAGGAACTCTCTTTTCAGTTATTTTGATTTTTTGAGTATTAGCAAATGGCTGCTGCCAGCACAGCTCTGGGTCTCTTGCTGTTACCTACTGCCTGAGCACCCAAAAGGAACTTGACATGGAAACCCTGGACGTCACTCATTTCTAATTGCATTTCTTGTGAGTGCTGGGTAGCAAAGGAAATATACCTTTAGAAAAGGTAATTTTGCCAGAAGAAAAAAAAAAGTCACACAGCTTCTAGATTAAAGATTTTTACATGACTGTCATCAGCATTTGAAGTCCCAGTATTACTTCTACCTACAGTGACTGGTCTGTTAAACCTGATGAATTGCTATTAGCTAGCAGGCTGCCAGATTTGTTACCTCCTGCAGTGGCTGAGGGACACAAATTTTTGGCTAGGCTTTGGGATGTAGTTGAAGTAATGTCTGATGAACAGTACACTACCTATGTGAATAAGCTAAAGGAAATCTTAGCATGGTGTCTGGTTAGTCTTGTGAGTGTTTTATGGAGTTTTTTTTCTGTAGTCTTCTTTACCATCCTGCCATTCATATGTGGTTTTGGCAATGGCTGTTTGAGAATTTTTTATTTAGAAGGATGATTATTCTGGAATGAGTATTTCATTAGTAAAATGGCAGCAAGCAGAGTCTGGCTGTTGATGAGAAGATGAGACCTTTAATCAGTTGGCCAGTAACAGGTAATATTTACTTAAAAACATTGTTGCTCTTTAAAATGGATCTTTTCATAGGTGTGCCTCTGCACAAAAATTATTTCCTTACTTCTTAAGAAAAAGTTACAATTCTGTGTCTTTCTGGGAGAAAAAAACAGAAGGAAGATTGGGAACCCTCCATGGAAAAACCTGGAGGAGTAAACGTAGTTCTGTTTTTCTCTGTGGGATATAACAGAAAAATGTTGCTAGTCCGGTAAGTATGAATTTTATGTGGGGTATCACTGTTAGGGAGCAGAAACTATTGTTGCTTCTAATTTCTCTGTGTGTTTTACTGTGTCTCCCTGCCGCTTGTCCATATTTCTTCTGGGGGTTTTCAGCCCTTTTTCCTGCCTCTTTACTCTTTAACATTCAGGCTGTCAGCGAGGGAGTAGAGTTCTGTCTCCATTGGAAAGCAATTTGCTGGTATTGCCGGCTGTGAATGAAATTGACTGAGATTGTGAAATCCTGGGCAATTTAGCTCACAGCTGGGATGACAAGGAAGGGGCAGCATCACTCTCTCTCTGAAGATGATGTTCCAGTTTTCTTCCAGATATTTATTTCCTCCTAGCTTTTACATGCATTTATTAGGTGCCAGGTAATTGCTGGCATTTCTTAATGCAGTTTATCCAAAGATAGCAGAACTCTTTCTGAAAAGCAGAGATTGTTTACACATCCTAATTGCTATTTAGCCTACCAGGAGGGACTAAACTCAGATTTCTGTTTGTTGTTGGAAAAACTTCACTAACACAACTCCATAAGTTACACCTGGTGAACCTGTTGAACCAGGGATGTGTGTTTGCAGAGTAAACTTACTCTGCCTCCCCTTCCAGTGATTTTTTGCAGGCACAGCTCCCAGGGCAGATTGGCCCAGCCAGCCTGAGGCTGACTCTTACAGAAAAAAAGTCTCAGAGCAAGAGAGTTTTTGCTCCCCAAATGTGAAAAGTGATGCCATCAGGTGTTTTATTACCACCAGCTGGTTTGGTGTTTACTTACTTGCTCAGTGTATACTATATTTCTGAAAGAGGTGATCTGAAAGTAAAAAAAATCTGAAATAAACATCTGCATAGTTATTTTAAATTAAATGGGAAAAACATTAAAGATACTTCATTTGAAACAGTAGCAAGCCATAGCTATTAAGTTATGAATTCTACCTCTATCTTGAATAATTTTTGTAAATGCTGAGATAGAAATGCAAGTTTTCATGCTTAAATGCTCTAGATATTTACAAGATAATTAAAAAAATGAACCTCCATATGAAAATATGGAGAATCCTACTTAAAGGATAAAACATTTTTTATTAGAAAGTAAACTGGAATATAGCTCTAGTTCCTTTGAAGCGTGTCTCACAAACATAAATATTTTATTTCTCAAGACTAAATAGAGATTATCCAGTTGTTGCTGTATTTTCCCATATATAATTTTCTCTGTATAAGGAAAAAAAAAGCAACAAAGAAATGAACTGCATTTGTCTTCCCAGGGAACATATTAAGAGGCTGAACTGAAAATCTCTTGTTCCCTCCTTTAATGCTTGTACTTTGGGAAATTTAATTTCAGGGAGTCAGGTAGATAATCCCTGCTGTTGTTCAGAAGTTTAATGTGTGTCCTCCCATGAACTGTGATAAAAATTGAGACAAATGTCATAGACATTGCCAAGCTTTAAGAAATGTGTATTTCTTCTTTGGTTCAGTAGACAGCATGGTTTATAAGTTTAAATGAAATGTCTTTTTTCTTTGATGTGAAAAACCTAGTAATAGATTTTAAGCATCAAGAAGAGGATAAAGGCAAAATATGCATTTCAGTTTTATACAGACACAAGAAAATGTGGAATATATAAAAAAAATAGTATTTGAATAGGTGGTTGCTTACTTTCTCCCTTTCTTCTCTTTCCTTCCCTCCTCTTCCCTCCCATCCATCAGCTGTGGGTCAGCAATGAGGATCTCTATGACTGTCATTTAGTTCAGGGGCTGGATGCTGGGCAGTAGTACAAGGGGATGGATGTTGATGTGCTTCTAGAGCCTTTTCTTTTTTAATTATTCTTTTTTAGTTTAACTAACTTCTCCAGGACTGCCTTTTAAAAGCACTTCAGAACAGTTCTATCCAGTGCCATCATTTTCCCAAGGTGATGATCTGATAAGGAGGATATGCAGCTTCCCTAACAAGACAATTTCTTTAATTTTCCTTCTTTCTGTGGTCCAGCTGCCAGCTTGAAGGGTTGGCTGTGTGCAGACCAGTCCTAAAGAATGTTAAATACTGCTTTCACTGCAGAAGACTGAATTTCTCAGCTTCCTTGTAGTAATGAGTTGCTTCAATCTGGTGAGATAAAAGGAGGAAAAAGCTTCTCAAATATATCTCTAGTCTTGGTAATAAGGTTTTCCAGTGTGTTTAACAAATGTATAAAGTCAAGCTTCAGCTGATAATGTAAACACATTTAAACAAACTTTAATAACAGTAGGTCACTTTGAAATATTTGTTCAAATGCTTGAAATTCAAATTTCCAATCAGGTTCAATGATACTGCTAGGAAAATAAAGAAATCTGAAAGGAAAAAAAAAGAGACATTTAAAAAAAATAGAGAACCCCTGGTAATTCATGTCAGTCTTTGCTCTCCAATAAAAACTGCAGCATTGATTGTTCATAAATTTAACTGTCATGATTTTTTCCCATTTTGTCATCCAAGACTTCTTCAAGACATTCCACTATACTTTGTAGTTTTGTGTCAAAAAGGTACACATAGGTTCTTCTGGGGCCTCTTAGCAGCTCCATTACCATCCCAGCCTCAACCTTTGATGTTGGCTACTCATCCACCAGGATTATTAATCTTATGTTTAGAATCCAGAAACCAAGTACATTATCTAAAATGAAGTTTTCTGACAATTTTTTTTGTGGTAGCACTATACACATGTTCCTTTGTTTTGACTTTGCTGTGAGGACACCTTATTTTAGATGTTTATGTAACTGATGTGGTGAGGTTAATCCCCTTTTTCTCCATATTTCTAAGGTGTTTCCCTCAGCCTATGCTGTTCTGTCAGCATGTATCTGTCTGTCTTTAAAATTCAAATAAATGAACTGATGTGTGTTTAGAAATTCTGGATAAATTGGAATGAACATGGATACAGAGCTCATCAAGGCTGTTTTCAGATGGTATTACAGGGGATGAATGTACATCTTTCTTTGACTGTTGGAGTTCTGAGAGATTCCATTATTTTGTACATGTGCATATGGTGCCATGTGGATCACAAGGCCACCTAGCAATAATCTGTGCTTTGCAATTATGCAATTTTCATTAATATGTACTTGTTTCTGAACTATTGGAATGTATTTTCATTAGATCTGGAATGCTACATTTTGAAAACTGGATTAATCTTCTATTGTTTTCCCAGTCTAGATTCCTAAGCAGCTGCTAATAGGTAAACTCTCAAAGAAGACTAAATATATTTTTACCAATGATTCCCAAATCTTCTCAGGCACCAACCTAAAGTTCATTTGTAGCAGTTTAAGTCAATTTTGTTGAGATGATTTAATGTATAGGTGCCAGCAGTGGCATCATTCCCATTGCTAAGCATTACTGTTAGAAATTCTCATTTCTAATGCCAAGAGATTCATGGTTTATTGCGGTTTGGCTGAGTTTAGCAGCCTGTTGTTCTTGTGTTTCCGGGTAGTTGTTCTAATTCAAAACAAATGGAAATGTTGGCAATCTAACGGAGACATATGTAGGAAGTAACCATTGGCAACCATGGTTGCATGAGACAAGATTCTTTAATTGGAGCATTTAGGCATTAATGCTCACAAGCCAATGGAGGAGTCCTTTCCAAGTTGTTCAGTACAAGCCTTGGAACCTGATTCTCTTCTCAGGCTGTATTTTTGTAACTGCTTTCAGAGAATGTTTATAAAATGAAAGTGCAAGAAGAGTCATTCCTTACAAAGGCAAATCTTGCTTTCTGCTGCCTACAGTGTGCTCCCTAGGTGTGGCAGCAGCTCTCTGGCTACAGACAGTGGCAGCACAACTTTCCCAGGCATTGTCCTGGGGAAGGCTGTGAGAAGATCAGAGAAAAGCATGAGAAACAATTCTTATCTTCACTTGCTGCACCTGTTGTGAACATGTGGAATGTGTTATGGAGGTTTGTTTTCCAAAGGGTGGTTTCTTAATTGGCCAATGGTGATGGTGTTTTAATTGAAGGACCAATTGGGTAAAACTGTATTGGACTGTCTGTAAGGGGAATGGGTTTCTTAATAAGTATAGTGTAATAAAGTGATTGATTCCTTCTGAGAATCATGGAGTCAATGCTAATTATTACCTCGCCAGGGACACCCTGCTACCACACTTAGGCATCCATTGAAACCTTGTGTGGACTTAGGCATCCATTGAAACCTTGTGTGGACTTAGGCATCCATTGAAACCTTGTGTGGATGTTTGAAAACAAATTCTGGCAAAGTCCTGTAAGGCTAGATCTGGACACCCTGTTCTCCAAGGCATTGGTGTGCTTGTGAATAATTTCTTTCTTATCTTCACAGTAGAAATACATAGAAAAATGTGACATAAAATATTTCACTTTGAATACAGGGAGAATAACACTTAATCTTCCATATTTCAGTTTTGGCTATGTGGGTAAAGTCTTATGTGGCCACATTACTTTAAATCATATCTAGACTAGAGACAAAATAGATTAGAAAAATGTATAAGAGATAAATTAATTTGCTTTAAGCTTTTTAATGGAATGAAGTGAAGAAGAAGGGAGAAGAGTTTATGTTGTGGGTCTTTTCACTGTATAGATTTGAATGTACTGTGAGGTTGATAACAGCAATTCCACTGAACTTACTGGAGTATGTGAGCTTACTTTAGAGACAAAATTAGATAAATTTAATCTATTATTGTGTCTGCAGAACAAATATGCAATGAATGACAGTGGTTTCCACAGGATATGTAAACTTTTATGCCTCTGGAGTTGAAGCAAAATAAATTGGCTTGAAAGGAACTCTGTGCTACCATAGTTTGACTACTTCTGGTGTCTGGGATAAACAGCGTAGTTTAATGAAGACTAAGAAAGAGGATCTATTACTATTTGTAAAAGACATTCAGGAATTACTAAAAAGGGGGAAGAAGAATTATTGAAATTGAACCTTCTTTAAGATCAAATGGATATTAATTGCTTCTGAATGAATTTAGAGTGTAAATTAGAACAAGGTTTCTGTCATCAAAGGAATGATGTCTGAATTCTGGCATGACCTTTCAAATAGGGCAGGAAGGACAAGGAACCTAAATTATTTCAAGATGGAGTTTGATAAATGAATATAGGTAGTGCTTCCAGAAATGGAAATTAAGGTTTATGATTATAGTATCATAGATCATAGGCTCAAAGAGACCTCAGAAAGTATCCAGTCCATTTCCTTGCCCCAACTTAATCTCAATTACATTTAAATCATTTCAGGTTTATCCAGCCTGATCTAAAATATGATCTTATCTTAGTGATGAGACTCTATAGGCCTGTTAGTTGCCCATTCAATTACCTCACTATTCCAACCATTAAAAAGCTTTACTAATCTCAATTTAAGTCTTCCTAATGCAATTCAAGTTAATTTCTTCTTGTTCTCTCCACAGAAGACATGGAGAACAAATTAGTATCCTGCCCCTCTATAGCCCTTTAATATATGCTTGGAAACGATTTTTTTCTCAGAATCAGAGTAGTTGACTTTGGAATATCTCACTGTATTTATATTGATATTAGTCCTTGGATCTTTCTGTCTTTTCTCTGAAAACTTGTCTTCTAGAACTCTGTTTGTTCTGGCACTCTCTGCTGAGCTCTTTGGGTGTTTCTCTTCCTTTGTCCCAATTTTCCTGATGATGGTCTACCAGTACTGAATGCAACAGAAGGATTATTTTGTGACTTTCAAGCATAGTGCTACTGCTTACCCAAGTATTATTGTCATTTTTGCAGTGTGGGATGTGGTTTACTTCCCAGTTGTCTACATGTTTTCATCAAATAAGTGCCCTGCTGTGGCAGGACATAGGATGTTAGGAATGTTCTTGATCTCTGCATCTGTCCTTATGAGGGTTTTTTTTTTTTTTTTTTTTTGTGAGTTTCTTTTAATAAAGCTCTTATGCTTCTTGTAAGGGAATGTTTGGGATTGCTGTGGAAGGGGAAAATGGGCCACAAAAAGAAAATTTTGTGGATCTGTAGACTAAAGTCTTATGTGACTTTAATTCTTCTCATGTGGGTCTTTTTTTCCTGGTGAATTCAAAGCCAGGACAATCCTGAAGCACACACAGAATGCACTGGAAGGTTGTGAAAGAGAAGACAGCAAAACCTGAGGGCAGTGCAACACTGGAACCACTTTGTAGCTGAGTGTCTGGGTAATACTTTATTTCAGTTACAGGTTTGATATTATTCTTACCTGCTTTACTTTTATCACGTTGTCAGCTTGAGGTCAAACCTTAATGGCTTATTTGCCTGGCATATCAGTAAATGAGATGGTTTTATGCCACAGATTTGTGAACATGCAATAAATAAGATACTATTAAGCATAAGACTCAGAATTCAAGGGCTTGAGAAACTCTGCATATTGCTAAGCTGACAAAGCGTTGTTCTAAAGTGATAAAAGCAGGTGTTTCTTTCTACATTCCAAGTCTACTCCCATGTGAGAAGCTAGATAAGTAG
The DNA here is from genome assembly GCF_024509145.1 of Vidua macroura. Classification (NCBI taxonomy): domain Eukaryota; kingdom Metazoa; phylum Chordata; class Aves; order Passeriformes; family Viduidae; genus Vidua; species Vidua macroura. The sequence continues at coordinate 49,871,737 of NC_071573.1, forward strand.
TTCAAATTACATCTAAGAAGAAAATTTGCCAGACCTTAATTGCTTTTCATCAGAGTTCCAAATAAGAAGGAGTAAAAAAATCCACCTTGGAGCTACATTGTAGCCTGTTTAATTCTCCTCATTAAAAGCCCTGAGGTAGAAATCTTGACTTCACAATAAACTGCACTCTTTCAGTGGTGAAGCATAACAAATGTGTAACTTGTGCTCCTTCTACATTTGACATTTATGTAAGAGCAATTTTTTGTTCAAGAATAGAAGTAGTTTCTACAAGGTCTGCAGATGTGTCATTTCAGTAGGATATAGTTTTATCATTAATCAGTACTTTTCTCTGGTGGCTTCTGCTAAGGTTATGGCCATTTATTCCATCTCTCTTTATAAGAGTGATCTTATTAAGCCTGTTTATTCTATCTTGGAGTTAGACCATAGCATCATCAAACCTTTCTGTCTTGGTCTGGCCACTAGTACTTGACTCTATGCTGGGAAATCAAGTGCATCCAACTTGTTCCCAGTCAATCCTGCTTAAGTCAGGCCTCTCACCATGAAGGGTCCATCAGTTTGTCTTCTGCAAGGGGACTTTATCAGTAAATCAACAGGAGAAGGGATTAAGACCACAGCAATTTACCCTTGTGCCCTATGCAATATGCAATGAAATGTCAATGTCGTAACCCCCCAGTCCTACATTATTATTTCATTGATAAGGAGACATTTTGCTGAGAGATCTTTCTGTCCTTTTTTAAACAGACTATAGTAAAACCAAAATTTCTGTACAAGACCAAACAAGGGACCCCTCTGTTTTGATATCTGTCCATTCTGTCTATTTTGGAGGAAGACACAAGACTAAAAAATTATTTTTAAAATGTTGCTATTTTTCTCATCTCTTGGTAGTTACTTTATAGGTGAAGCTACGTGGAATTTTATATTCTTTATGTATTTTATTTAGATAAAGCCAGTTGGTTTGCCCTTCTTATGTATATTATGTTTAAACAGTTGTTAAATTCCCTCTAAAAAATGTTAAATCCTTAGTCTGCCCTCCTTTGAAAGTATTTTCACAAAAAATATCTGGAATCTACTGTATTTTGAATATTTTCATTTTTCTGTATCTTTCTTGATACAATAAAATATTAGTAAAAATTTGGAATTTGAGTGCATAGAATAGGATCAATGATTTTTAGACCATTACTGTAAATTTTCTGTTACTTTCAGTTCACTTCTTGGTACAGGCTCATATTTCCACTTTGATCTCTTTATAAAGCAATGCTTTCACCGAGTGTCACTACAAGCAGGTACTGTTTCCCTTTCTATTTGATTATAGTTAGCTTAAAACACAGTGATGTGCATGTGAGATTATTTATTCCAGGACTTATTGCTGAGATGCCATCATCGACTGTGAATCTCATCTGCTCCTTTACTGCATATTCATTTAGTTTAATTTGACACCACTGGCAATTGAAACTAAAAATTGTTTGGGCAAACTTTAGTCTTTCCTTATTGAGTAGGTTCATCTGTTTGGAAAGACCTTAACTTGAAAAAGGAATCCCATGTTGAATATAGGTCAGCAATGACATGCTGTAGAAGAACTGCCAGGGAACTTTAAAGAGGGATAAAAGCCTTTGAAGCACAAGAAGTCAGTAATCTTTGGTTCTTCTCAGAAATGTACTCTTTTCAGTACTGGGCATAATATATTCAAAAAGAGAGAGAGTCCAAAGGCAAACAAGAGTGATCAGATGCTTTGAATATATGACAAGCATGTATGTGTGTATGTGTGAAGAATGGAAAAATGTGCTGGAGTGTGTTAGTAACTCAGAGATAAATAAAAGGGTTTTACAGAGTGGAAGGAAATCATCTGTTCTTTGTGTCCATTGTGGAGACAAGAAGGTGTGTCTATGACCTGTGACTGCACGATTCATATTGGACAAAAGAATTTTTTTTTCTGAGGTGAGGATAGTAATCAGTGTGTTTTCTACATATCGAAGAATATTTGAACATGCTCAGATCTTCCACTGGAGAACAGAATTTGGTCATCTGAAAATTCTTCTCTGTCTGTGAATGCATTTCAGGGCATTAGACAGCAATCTAAGTAACGTTTCCAGATTGGTCTGACAAAAGTACAGGAACCTCATCTGATTTCTAGGAAGTGCTCACTGTCACAGATTCAGAGAAAAGAAAAAGGAAGGCCTGGAAGAGAGATGTCTAATTTGGTACTTCAGGGAAGGCACACACAGACCTATAAATAAGCTGCTATATGTTGTTAGTAGGATGCCACTGGCAAAAGAAGGAGCACGTGCAGGATGATAGGTCTGGGTCATCATAATCCAGTGGTATTGCCATTTGAAGTGATGTGCCTTGTCACAAGGCAGAGAATATAGAAAAGATGAAAGATCATCTCAGCTATAGCTGAGGATTTCCTATATTCTAATTTTGAATATGCCCAAAGCAATACTTCTGGAAATCTTTTTTGTGTCATATGAGACAGGGAACAGACATCTGGTCTTTGAACTAGTTTAAATTTGGCTGAAAGTTGAAAATTTCTATGAAGCTTTTGGTTCAGACAGATCATAATTTTAGATTAAAAATCCACCTTATAAAAAAATTCTGAATGAGTTCCTACTCCAATGCCTTCAGGAGAGGAAATAGGAATGCAGTGTAATTGGAAACAGTCTCTAGCAGTTCAAGTGCTGCAAAAATCATCTGTAACCGAGTTGTACTTCAGGCCTGTATTCCCTTTGGGCTGCTTGCTTGTAGTGGTACCAGGGTAATAGCACTACATTGGTGCAAAAAACCACTCTGTATGCCTAGAAGCAACACAAAATGCTGGGGGTAAATTGACTGAATTATATACGTTGCTCTTCTGGGAATGCAGAGTAAGTTTTACTGCAAATTCCATGTAGCTGTGGTTGCATGCTATACCTTTAGGAAATAAGAATCTTGAGGGAGGACAGAGTCAATTTAATCATTATTTTCTTTGTTGTTTCAGCTAAATGGCTCTTTTTTGTTATATGTGTATTTTAGTACTTATCTCAGTCATCAGATGCTTAATGGGATCTAAGGGAGTCTGGTGTAGAAAAGTGAAGTAGAGTTCAGGCTTTAACACAGGCTACCCCTTCATCTGGCACTGAGGGATGATTCAATCCATCAATTTTCATTTAAAATAATAGACTGGACCTTGTTCAAAAATATCACTGGTATAAACAAATGGCATCGTTGATGGATCATTGTTGCTAATAACCAATGACAAATACCCTGCTTAGTTTGGCAAAGTCCTCTCTTTTGATTAAAGCTGGCAACTATCAGGATAAAAGGACACCTGTCAGTACCTGATAGATATTCTTATGAAATGTGTTCCTAAGTGCCAAATCCTATCCTTTTCTATAAGAACTGTAATTCTTAGAGGGTTGATTAATTTTAAGGTAGATTCTAAGATGCCTTCTTCTAGCACACTGATGATTGGTCAGATCTGGAAGCAGTACCTGAGTCATCCCAGCTTGCAACTCAGTATTTTAAGGAACTTTCAATTTAGGATCTGTTTGTCTCGAAGCATTATTAGCAAAAGTAAAACTGGAGTGCTGAAGAAGCAGAGTAAACATTGGTGTCATGGAGGAAGAGCTGACTGCCTGATGCAGTAACCTGGTGTCTTCCCCTAGGTCAGGTCACCTTCCTTGGAAATCAAATCCCTACAATTCCAGTTGCTGGGCTGCTTTTGTACTGTACTAAGATTGAGAGGTATGGTGTGTCATGCTTTGTGAACCCGCCTGAGAATTAGTCTGCACCATTAAAAAATAAGTTTCACACTGCTAATTTTTCATTGCCTCAGACTCATTTTCTCTGTAGGGATGGGAAGACCATTTGCATACCCATTGATTAAAAGGAATGCATTTGCTATTTTAGATGTATTCACTCTGAATTGTTATATATAATATAACAATGTTATATATAATTCACTCTGAATTGTCATTTTAATCCAGACTGTGCAGGGTCCTGGGGGAAAGCCAACAAACACAATATATGTCTAGATAATTAAAAATAATTTGAGAGTGCCAGAAAAGAAATGTACAAGTGTTTGCAGGGTGTTCCATATTTACTCCATGGTAATGATAAATAATTGTTGGTTTTCTCAGTTTATAAGTCAAAAAGCAGGTTTTAAATATGTCAGCCTTCAGTCTGGGCTCTATAAAAATAAACTGAATAACATTTGCCTAACATTTAGTCCATATTACCACAGCTTCATGCTTCTCACATTAATTCATCCGTTGGACGCCTAAAAGTCCCCTTAAGGTGGGTAAATATTGTATCCATACTACTGGTGGGGAACTGAAGTGTAGGGCAGGCTGAAAGTAGCTGACAGAAAGTACCTATAAAGAAAGGGTTTATAGATAATCTTCAAGTCTTAATCTCAGAAGATCACTAAATATCCTTGATGTTTAAATCACTCTAGGTGTTTTCTTCATTGATAAACTGCCTCTGGCTGAATTGACCATGTCTTCTGGAGCCAAACACAGTTTATTATCCTTGATGCACAGAGTAAAGACGTACATTGACAAAGTGCCATTTTTATATTAAAGCAAAGTTTCAAGTAGAATTTTGCTAAAACACTGTCCTGTTTTGATATTTTGGGAATATCAAAGGGGTTTGGCTGAAAAGATTCAAGGTCTATTGATCACTAATAATTTCCTAATGTTTTTTGATGTGCTTACGGGTCACATAATCTGCTGCTGGAATACACCCGTATGTGAGCTGGAAAGCAGTGGCTGTCAGAGAGCTCAGAGCACTATGACTTGACAGTTTAGAGGGGAATGTAAAAGAACTTTCTTTCCCATGCCAAATAGTCTTGTGGCTAAAATCTAGCTACCTACTGAACTTCAGAGGCAACTTAAGGAAGGGCCACATTGAAAAGGAAAACTAAAGGTTATATCATTAAGGAAAGAGATGTAAAACTTAAATTACCACATTCTTGCTTGGTTCAATATGTATGTTTTCCTGATTCTTAGCATAATGAAGGCCTCAGTAGGGCCATCAGAAAATCTATATATAAAATATAGCTGCTAAACTCTCCATTAGTCTCTGTACTCACACATGCACTAACCCCTTTTATTCCTTCCTTCTGATGTCAGAAAAAGGTAAGGTCTGAACTAGATAAAGCCAAATAGAAATATAGGTACTATGCAGTAGGATTATCCTAGAACTTTTACATAAATTGGCTGATAGGAAAGCTCTGCAGTACTGTTTTCTGCATGGTAAAAGGATGGTAAACTCTTGGCCAGCAAGACCAAGAATTACAGTTATTTGTAGGTGGGTAGATAAGGAGCTTGTAGATGAAGGTCAAGGCTACATCTTGATCCTCTCAAAGGCTAAACTTTAGGAACTAATCATAAAATAATTCACAAGAATTGCCTGTCCTAAAATATATCTCTTAGGTCATTCTCTGAATGCCTCCATTAGTTTAGTCAATTGTGGGGAAAGACAGTGATAAAAATTTGGTAAACTTCAGATTGTTCAGTAAATGCAGCTAGTGTTGTGCAATACAGGAGGTCTTGTCATGTACAAGACCTGTTAGGCTGCAAGAACAAAATAAATAAATGGTCTGTATCCCAGGGGTCTTGCAGATAGCACAGCTGTGATGTTCACCCATTAAAAAATCATTGGGGGAAAAATTATAAAGCATTGGTTTATCAGTAAGAAAGAGAACTACTCAGAATTTTGTTTATCACAGGAATGCTTTAGTCACTTTTAATTTAATCAAATCCTAAAAACCACACATTTTTCCCTCCCATCAAGGTAATTTAATGCATTAAATGTTTCACAAAGTATCAAGTGAATTACATATGTATGAGTCTTCAGGAAAGCCTTTGAAGAAAGGGTACTAATGTTCTTGTTCTTGAAATAATATCCTCATATTGTCACAAGTTATTAGTGATATTGCCATTTCTCTGTCCCGGTAATGGGGTTTTGTAGTCATTGCTCATCTCCAGCCATTTGTCAGCATCTGTTAGGGCTCTGTAGCTTACATTCAGCACCTTGAAATGCTCTAATCATCGTGGCAGGTTCCCGTGGCAGAATCCTGACAGCGGTCACTCGCTCAGGTTAGGATGGGGGCTGCTGTGGAGCTGGCACGTGGGAAGGGGGCAGTGAAGCAGTTGCAGTGGACCTTTGCCCATCCCTCATAAGTGGGAATGCTTGAGCTGGTTATGTTGGATTTTGGGCAATTCCTGAACATGTATGTGAAACAAAAACAAAGTAAATTTTTTTTCAAGTGATCTCACTATTAGAACATGGTTGAAATAGTTTTTTGCTATGTAATATATTTGTTTAAATTGGCCTCAGTTACTATATATTGAGATCAAGTGTTTTGTCCCATTGAAACAGGGGCTGTTAAGGCCAAAGGCTGTGTTTGTTTGGCTAGTATGCAACTCACCATGGAGACAATAAATAATTGTTAAATGATAAACAAAAAATAATTATTGTTTTAAAAATAACAATAATTACAAACAGGAAGCAATAATAATTAGTTCTTCCTGGATCAGAATTTTTATTTTTGATAATATTGCGTACTAATATAACAGGATTTAATAATTACAGTCAATGACAGGTCTTAATTAAATCCTAGTATCTATTACTGTGACAGTAAAATGGAAATAGGTACCTGATGATTTAAGAGTGGTTTATAGGCATCTGAAAAAATATAAAGCATTTCTTTATTTGTTGCTGAGGTTAAAATTGGGAAAGATCATAAGACATGCATGACATACATTTTATTTTTGAGGATCTTGCTTTTGTTGTAGATTTGCATTTAATAGTGTTTGCTAAATTTGCAGTTAGTAGTGCTACAGATTTTTTGCAGTTAATAAGGTTTGTAAAGTTTTATATTAAATGCAGGGATATTTTGTTTAGTTTGTAGATTGCACGTTCAAAATCAAAGTTAATGGAAGCATAAAGAAATTAAAGTAGATCACTAATAATTTGAGCATCTGAATTATCCATTGTAGATAACATCAGTTTAATTGCATGTGCATATTAAAACCCCTCATTTGAAAACCAGCTTCTAAATATTCAGTTTATAATGTTTATAATCTGTTGAAGTATACAATAGTTTTATGATAATTAGCAATGGTAAAATCATAGAAGTCTTGAAGTTTGATTCTATTAAACAACCATATTTCTGGTACTTTCCCATCCTACATAAAGCTCTTGATTTCCTGAAAAATTTCTTGTCCTTCAGGCCTTGAGGGAAGCGATACATGTATTGTGATTCTGTATTTGATTCCCACTAGACTCCAAGAGATCAGAGAAAAATTAGAAGAAAATGACTCATTAATTTTTAAATTTCATCACAGATGGGCTGTTCAAAATGCTTTTTTCCCTGCTTCCCTCTTTAGAGTGGTAGCTGGAGAGTTGGAAGACTTCTTATGACTAAAGTAGTGCAGATTTGGATCATGTGAACTCTTTAGGTCTTTTGTTGGTTTTGAGGGTTTTTTGGGTTTTTTTTTTGTTTGTTTAGGCTTTTTCTTGTTGTTTTGTTTCTTTTCTGCGTGTGTGTGTGTGTGTGTGTGCGTGCACGCAAATTGCATGAATCTTCAGAGTTTTCTTATTTTAACCCCTGATGTTAGTAAGCTTCTACTTCAATCTTAGTGATGAATGATGACTGGAGACCTGTGCTATAACTATGCTCTGAAATTTTTTCTCAGTACATCTGGCTCTTTGGGGTCTAGGAGCTTGATCCCCAGCATCAGATATCACCAACTCAACTGTAACAAAATAAGTTGTAATGAAACAAGAAGTTTCTTACTGCCTGACATGAAAAGTCTGTGCTTAGCAGTGTTTGTGTGATGATGTCAAGCAGGTTTGGAAGTGGAGCACCACTGAACTTGGCAGTTTCCTTAAGATACTGTAATCAATCCCAATGTTTTTTCAATGTTAGGATTCTGCCAAACATCTGGCTGGGAAGTTGCCCTCGGCAGCTGGAGCACGTGACCATCAAGCTGAAGCATGAGCTGGGTGTTACAGCTGTGATGAACTTCCAGACTGAATCTGACATTGTTCAAAATTCCTGGGGCTGCAACCGCTACCCAGAACCCATGAGCCCTGAAATCCTTATGAAACTGTATAAGGAAGAAGGTCTTGCCTATGTCTGGCTGCCAACTGCAGACATGAGCACTGAAGGTAATGCTCATGTCACTCTTGCAGTAAATTAATAGCAACAAACACTTTGAGTTACTAATCTGTCACTTTTGTGACAGTTGTGGGGGGAGGAGTTCTGTGCACATTTTGCATGAAAATATAGCTGGAACACAAGTTATAGTTTCTTTGTGTGCTGTCTGTAACAAATTATTCATATCTTCTTGTAGGCAGAGAGGTCATCTGAAGTACTTTGTGTCTGGCAGTTTTATTTTTATTTGAGTTTAAAGCCATCTGACATCAATAAGTGCTTGACTATTTTTACTTTCAGATTGAGTTCAGCCTATATTATGAAAATATGCTGTATAGGTGGAAGACTGCAAGTTTGCAGAGCAGGGCAGCTTGCCACCTTTGCTGATTAAAAATGGAGAGACAGTGCTGTGTGCCTGCTGTTCCCTTCCCAACAAACACTTTTTCTTTAACTGTAGTATCCCAGTCTGATGGAACTCCATAGCAACATTTATATAATAGTTTGCAATTAATTGAAAATACTCATAGCACCTGAGCTGTAATATCAATTACTAGTACTTTTAAGTCCTTGGTTGGAATGCTTAGTTCAAAGTCTTGTTTCCAACCAGAAGGTTAGAAAGTGAGTATGTTCAAGTAAGCAGCCTGCCAGCAGAAGTGAGTGCTTTCAGCGCAGTGAAATACCACTACCCCAAACAGGTCACTGTCATATCAGCAAAGGGACATCAAAGAAGACAGGAGACCTTAAAACAGGAATTTGAATGGGCTTAATATCAGTGCTCATATGTGCCATGAGGAAAAGTTGGGCTCCACTCTTTGCAACTCTGTTTCCCAGGACAGCCAGAAGAAAAGTGTCAGAAAATATGGTATGGTCATTCCTTTGGGAGTGAGAAAGGCTATTCTGTGTTGTTTGACTCTATGCTTTGTACACAGTGAAATAACAGTTTTAAGTTGTACAGTAAAATGTTCTTCTACTCCTCCCTCACTTACTGAATTGGTGGCCTTCATTAAAATGTTTTGGAAATCAGCAGTATGTAGGTACCTTCACAAACCTCTAGTATTAAAAAAAAAAAATTTCATTTTTGGCTTGCTAACTTTAACGCCATGTAAGTTGTGCTGTTCTCTATAATGTGCTGCCTTGTCTCAGTTCCTTTGAAAATGAATATGCCACATGCATCTGATGTTATCGGAATGTATACTTAGAGAAGACTCGGGGCATTTTACTTAGAAATGTCTTAGAAACTACATCTCTATTTAGGAGCAGTGATCTGATTCTATATTGCAAGAAAAAAAAAAAAAAACAACTTAGCCTAGAAAGTAATTTGAGAAAAGAAAGAAAAAAGTGGAATATATCAGGTCTGCCATTATATCTCACAGTTCATCAGCCATGAACTGACTTTGTTCAGTGCAAATGAATGTGCCTTGTGTTTAACCTTAGGAAGAATCCAGATGTTGCCACAAGCTGTCTGCCTCCTGCACGGGCTGCTGCAGAATGGACACACTGTCTATGTTCATTGCAATGCTGGTGTTGGCAGGTCTACAGCTGCTGTCAGTGGCTGGCTGAGGTACGTGATGGGATGGAGCCTGAGGAAAGTGCAGTACTTTTTGGCTTCCCGGAGACCAGCTGTCTACATAGATGAGGAAGCTCTGAATCGTGCTGAAGAAGATTTCTACCAGAAATTTGGGCATCTTCGTTCTTCATACCAAATAGAAGAGTAGAAAAGCAGAAGAAAAGGAAGGTGAAGAGGAATCCTTACATTTGAACCCCAAGGACTTAGAAATTTCTGTGACTCAGGCACCCACCTCACCTCTTCAGGTTATAAGCTTCTTGTAAAAGTTATGAGAATTTTGTTTAAAAAGTGCCTTAGAGTTTTTTATTTGCTTTCTTTAACCTGAAACGATTCATGTTTTCAAGCCTTTTGGTGCAATTATGAGACCTAGAAACTGCAAATGAGATTTTCTTTTAACTACTTGCCTATAGGAACAGAGGTTTTAGGGCAGACACTAATCAAGATGTGAGGTGAAAGAGTGTTGGCAATAAAAAGTGACAAGAAAAAAATACAAAGATTGACTGGATTAAGATTCAGGTTAGGATGGAGCAGACCATCATCAAAGCTGCTCAGTTATTTTAAGCAGATATAAGATTGTTGCAGTGTTTTGTAGTAATTCTGTAGACAAGTGGTATTGATGAGAAAGACCAGAAGGAAATTGATTCTTCAATTCAGTGTTTAAAAACAAAAAGCTAATGTCTAATGCAGTGAACTAAGATTTGCTCTTTGTCCATCTAGTTAATGTTAAGTATTACGAGCTTCAGCTGTATTCTTTTATGACATTGGGCTTATGCTGGGCTGTGGCAGCCTTGCTTTGTTACATTATCCTAGGCTGTGAGTTGAAGCTGCATTTTGCTCCTCTGGTTCATGCAGTGCTGTACAGGAGTTCCCTTAGGTGCCAAGTCTGTCTGAGCAGTAACCACTGGGGTAAGACAGGACCTATAGGAATTGTGTGGTGCATGACTGGCACCACAGCCTCTCGGCTGTTGACCTAGCTTAATATCTTCAATACAGCAAAAACCTCTCCTTGTGCAAGCAGTGGATGTGTGCTAGGTTTAGCTGATTGAAGCTAATGCTGAACTATCTCCAGGCTGAATGAAGTCAATACATTCCTCTATAGGAAAAAAGAGCAACTCTGCAGAGGATGGTTTCTCAGGAGCTTAGCCTCAGTGTTAGCTTTCTGGATAAGCCCTAATGTTTTCCATTGCTGCTTGGTCCCTTAGCTAAACTAAGCACCTACAGCTTCCAGTGCCATTCAGATGAAACCAATTTGATGTAGATTGAGTTCAAGAGAGAAGAGAGAATTAAGGAAGCATAAACATTAAGAAACATAATTTCTATAGGTTTATTCTTCAGTGAAATCTCATTTTTTCCAGCCAACTTGTTCCTCTAAAGATGCAGTCAGTGACAGAGTAGTTTAAGTAATAAATATTGATTTTTTAATACTTAATGGAGAAACTATTGGATATGAACTGTTTATGGAGAATGCCCAAAATAATATATTTTATTTATCCTATACTTCAATCATCTTGAAAAGAAAAATGTTTATTTAAGTTATTCTATGTGAGGTTTTCACCATGACTTCATTTCAGATTTTTTTGAAATAACACTGCCTGTTTAGAAAATGGATGAGAAAATAAAGACAAAATTACTATTCCAGCAGCCCATTTTGTCATGTGTCTTTGCCTTCCAATTTCACAAATAGCAAAAAGGGTCATAACTGATATTTCTATATAGGAGTGGAACCACCTCTGGTACCTTCAAAGACAAAAACAGGTGTTTCTTCTCCTAGCCCAGAGCAGAGAGAAGAGGGAGTGCTCCTCTCTTGAAGAAGAGTGTGTGAGTGCTCCTGTCTGTCTATTGGGCTTACATGCAAATGTGAAGAGCTACAGCTGCCTGCCCAGGAGTTACCTCAATTTGACTGAGTTTAAAGTAAAATTGGTGAGGTTTTGCTACCATATTCTCCTTTAAATCAAGCACTGAGAGAAGGAGAATGGCATGAGAAGCAGAGAGTACATCTTGCTTAAGTTTTACATTTCTGCAGAGATTTATTTGAAACTGCAAGCTTAAAATGTGTTTCCAAGCATCCCTGACAGAAGCCCTTTCCTCCAGATTCAACTTGTAATAAATGCTGGGGCAAATACTTGTAGAATTGATTCTTGTTCCACAGGTAATGTATACACATATGGATATATATAGTTTTAGGGCTCTTGGGACTGAGCAGTGCGTAACATGGTACAAACAAGGAAGTATATTACTAAGTACAGCCACTCTGTATTGGCTACTTCCTAATTCTGATTAGATTGCCAATGGAAGAAGATTGATGTTTCATTTGTAGGGCTGGAATCCATATGACACAGGAGTCACAGATTCAAGGATGCCCTAGCAGGCTGTTAATTCATTGTTTACTGTCATTTATTCAAGGGGTTGTTGATTCATTGCTTATTTCCACTTCAGTTTGATTTTCTGCTAAACTGCTTGGGAGCACATATCATAGAGATTGCATTAGCTCTTGAGCTGCATGAAAGCAACTTGCCAACATCATGTTAAAAAAGAATGCAAAGAAATCCCAGGAGGATCCCAGGAGCTTGCAGTCCCTTTGTACCTATTTGTAGCATCCTTTTTTTCCCTCATTGCTACCTTCCTGCCTCTGTCAACGAAGACCTCTCCGTCAAGCAACATTCATTCAAAACGTTTTCTGTGGAATGCAACTAGACACTTAAATGCTAAAAGGGTCATTGCAAGAGACTACAGCGACAGAAAAATCAATCATATAAAAATATTAATTTTCTTCAAATGTATAATTACATAATAAATCTGCATCTAGAGTTAATGTATTAGATTTCAAATTTGTAATGTGTTTTTATGCTGATTGGATCATTAGCTCTTTCCACAGGCTAGCCTCTTGATGTAATTTGGATGGAAGGATCAAGAAAGGCTCTTGTTTATGCACTTGTATATTTCCTTGCTACTTTAGTCCTAAAACACTACAAAATTTAGAGAAAAAGAGCTCTGATAAAAAGAATTAGAATCAGATAGACAGTAATTGTTATTTTGGAGGGGGCTTAAGAAGCCAATAATAATGGGAACCAGGTAAAAATGTTTTGAGAACTTATCACAGAAGAGCATCAGTTGGGGAAAACAACTGTGATGCTATTAGCATCAGTAATAGATGTTAGAGCCATGTTTTTACCTCCATGAAATTAAAGAATTTGCTGCTTGAAATGGGAACATTTATAACTCCAGGTAGTTAGAGTATCTCAATGTCATTATAAGGCCAAACAATAGTATATATTCTTTCCCAGGGCTATGCACATGAAGGAGCTAAGCAATTCTCTTACAAGTGATTTTGTAACAAGCACAGCCCCTTGAGGAATGGGTTGGGCTCTGAGGGGTATAGTTTTGTGAATATTGTTCCTTTGGACATCACAAAAGTACTAGTGAGAATCTTCTGCAGGACATTTTTAGATTGATGATGCAAGCTAATGATAGATGACTAGTGTGTCTGGCGTGACTATTGAAAACCTTCCTTTCTCCCTTACTCCTTACTTGCTATTTTGCACTTTGAGCTTTGATCCCTTTGCTTATGTTGTAAGTTTATGATTTTCCATCTCAGTACAGCAGCAAGCATAACAAAGCTCTGGCTGCAGGTTTGATACCAGGATGTTCTCCATGGCTGAAAAGTCTCAAACCTGGCAGCTGAGTTGTATGTGCTGCACAAAATCATGTGCAAAACAGTCTCTCTGCTCTGGAATTAAATTAAAATTTGAGACTGCCAGTCAAGCCCACTTGGGCAAAGGAAAGGAAAAAGGTTGTAGATTGTGCTGGAGTAGGTATTAAAAATCCCTATTTAAAACAAGAATGCAAAAAGTCAGATTTATTCCATTACCTACGGTGATGGCCTTTTTTGAGCTCTAATCTATAAAACCCACTGAAATTACTGGTCTGTAATTGAGGAAAAAGAAGTCTAAAGACCAAAGCCAAAGACATTTGCTTTAAGTGTATTAGCCTGTTACTCCATTTATTCTTCATAATTAAATTACAGTGAGATGTTTCAAACCAATGATGAATTCACAAAAAAATTATTCCTCAAAAAAATACACTGTGCAGCAGAAAACAATGAGAAAATACTTAGAAGCATAATAACTACTGGAAAAGCATATATTTGGCAAGCAAGAATTACCTTCTGGAAGGATAATGAACGTCAGACTGCTGTTAGCTAAAAGGGAATTGGATTAATGCAGCAAAGGATAGCTGACTATCTCCAACTTTGTTTACATTCTCAGTAGTAAATCACCTCTGCAGATGTTTCTTAAAAAGTATTCTGCTGGAAAAAAAATGTGGTTTATTTTCCACATGAATATAATGTAAAGGGTAATGGGCTGCTCTGATGGAGTAGACTGGGAATGGTAGAAGTGGAAAGGAATTAATAATTTTTATGTTTTTCAGCAAGAGAGTGACATCACCAACAGCAAGACTAAACCACATGACTTCATAATTGATCTCCTTCTTAAATTATTAGAGGAAAGCAGTATTTTCAAGGGCAATGACATTACCATATATTAGGATAATTGCAGGATTTTGATACAAGTAACCAAAATACATATTGCTGGCACTTCGGTAGTGCTAACAGTGAACCTACGGGATGTTCATTATTAATTATACATATTTTGCTCTTGCCCTTCCTTTCACCTCAAGGTCTTTCATTAGAGTCCTAAATGGTTTATTTTTAATTTTGTGGCTAAAAATTTCCATACTTGTAAGAATGAGTATTTTATCAAACCCTTTTTAACACTGAGACTTGTCTTATGAAGCAGGAACTGTTATACCCTGTAAACTAAAGATGGTAACTAACTTAACCCAACAGGATTCAATCTTTTTGTGCTTAAATGTGTTGTCTTATTTGGGAGATTGAATTTATAAAGATTGCAGGATAATGTCAGTGATTTGATAATTACTTCAATGCTAATGTTGTTATATTTACAGCAAGGAAAATAAAAGGCCTGTTTATTCATAAGCTGGTAAAATAGTAAATGATATCTCTTTCTTGATTTAGATAATGTGAAGAAAAAGCATAAAAAAACTTCCAAGAAGAAATTTCTAATGCTGGACAGGTTTCTGTGGCCTTTACTTAATGTCATTATGACAAAATTTATTTTGTGGTAATGCAGTTTCAGCAGGGAAATAATTAATGGTAAGGCCATCATCCAAGAGTAGCAGCCATGGTTAAGTTGGGCAGCCAGCCCAAAGTCACTGCAACAAATCAAATGCTGAAAATTAATCCACTCTTCAAAAATTCAATAAAATGCACAAACACACAGGTTAAGAATGAAAGACTGTGTTTAGGCTTAAAATGCAGTTTGCAATATTTAGCTGTATTAAAAAAATGAAATGTGGAAGGGTAAGCTTTCAAGAACACAGATCAGATGGATACCTTCTCCTGGGCAATTAACTCATGCAGTGCACTCAAGCTGGTGAAGCTTCATGAGCACAAAAATGGTTGCTGGTACCCTGTGGTTTGGCAACCACATAAATCCTTTGTGTGGTTCAGAAATAGGATCGATGTGGCTGTGCTTTAGAAGAGCTAATGGGAAGGGCACCACTTAAAGCATGCTTAAATTATAGCTCCACGTGGAAGTCTAAACAAAACCACATCTTGAAGGAGTCTTTCTCTTCACATGTATCTTGCTGAAACAGGCAAGCCTCTCCGATGTCCCCCATCCTGCAACACCTGTGCTTATAGCCAGAGAGCCAGAGTGGGAAATCCTCACGTAGTAGCAGTGGCCCTGACACCAGCTGGACTCTACAGGTGAAATGGATTATTCAATCTCTCTACTCGAATTATTCTGTTTCTTAACATATAGCAAAATGGGAGAACTGCTGTTCCCAGTGCCTCCAGTCACAGTGGCTATGGGAGTGCTCTGAGCACTTGATCAGACGGTATTTCAAGTACTTTCGGAACTCTACGTTAACATGGTCTAAATAACCACCTTAAATTTCATTGAGAGTTTGTCTGGGTTTGAAAAGACAGGTGTCTGCTAAGGAAGGCAGGAGCCTCTTCTGAAATGGAAAATGTAAACCCCTCCCTCCAAATTGCTATAATTTTGAAGGGGCTAGTGCAGATGTTTTCCAGGAGAAGAGGTCTCAGACTAATCAGGAGGGCTCATGTTCAGGCGCCATTTGTAGCAGCCTGAACTGCTACAAGTAAAGTCCAGGGTAAAGAAGCAGAAAGGGCCTTTGCATGGTATTCAAGGATGTTTAATTCAGCCACACAGTGAGCTGTTCAGAGTTCCCCCAGCACACACACATGGAGAGTCCCATTTACCCACTCCCCAGGGGCCCGGGGTCACCCTGGTCTCAAGGCAGTACAAAGATGAGGGCCAATCAGGGAATAGGGAAGGAGTGGCCCAGGGGCATAGGAACAGACATAGGAGCAGGGGAAGGAGCCAATGGGTTGTTAACAGCTTTGAGGGAAGCTTCTTGTGTCTCCTTAACTTTGGGGATGCCCCCCAGGGTCCTCACAGATATGGGAGCAGGAATAACAGCTCTTTATTAGGGAAGAAAAACAAAACAAAACAAAACAACAACAACAACAACAACAACAACAAAAAAAAAAAAAAAAAAAAAAAAAAAAAAAAAAACCACAAAAACCACCAACAAACACAACAAATCCCCCAAAAAACCCCCAATGCAGTAATACAAAACAACACTGTCAGAGTCAGAATACGACCTGACACCCTGTGGGTCAGGGTGTTGATAGGAGTCCAATTGAAATGGTGGCTGCAGTCCTCCTGGAGTGACAAATGCGGTTCTGTTGGAGCAGTGATCCTGTAGAAGGGTGTAGTCTTCCTCTGAAGGTCCAGTGGTGGTGTACATGGGCATGGTCTTCTTCTGGGAATACAGTGGGAAAGGGCTGTTCCTCTGGGAATCGAGTGGAGAAGGCTGTTGTGGTGTTCCAAAAATCTCAGATTATATCCAGGTAGGAATGCTTGGCTCCTCCCCCTGGACCGAGCATCTCACAATGGGATGATGTAATTCTATCAGTCATGCAGTGACATTCAATAGGCCATTAACAGAAGATATTTCCCAGAAGGAGGATTGGTTTGTGGAAGAGATAAAGAAAACACCCCAATTAACAGAAGATAACTGCCACACCTCTAACAGATGGCAAATAGAATACACACTTATTTTACAATCCAGGACAGTTACTTGTCCATGACCCCCACATACTTTCCTGCTGCCACATGTGTGAGTATTGCAGCTTGATGGCACTCACAGGCAGCTCAGGGTCTAGCAATGAGAACCAGGACTCTGCTCAGGCCTTCTTTCAACCTGAGGTGTCCTAATCATCTGGAACAAGGATTCATGAACAGATGCTGTCATCTTTAGCCAGACCTGGTGTAGTTTTTTCATCTTCTGGCACTTTCCATCCAAGTGCCCTTTTCAAAGAATAATGCAAGCTATCATGATAGGTTATTCTCAGCACCACTGAAAATCTCATTTGTGGGGTGGTTTTAGTTTTTTTGGGTTTTGTTTTTTAAATTAAGCTTAATTTAGCTATTCAGCTATGGGCAATTAAAGCAGAAAGTGCTGGTCTTAATTTCTGAAATCTTCCTATATGGAAAAATAAATGCATTGTTTTGCAGCAATTTTCATGCAAAGAACTGCAAAATGTCTTGTAAGGCAATAACTAGATATACTAGGCCAGTAGAGGAAGATGAAGAAACAGGAGTAGGAAAACATATGAACTGAAGAAATGAGCAGTTTACTGAGATAAGGCAGAGGAAATAGCCAGGTGGCCTTCCTTCCTGAGCTCTCATGTCACCTGAGAAGAAGCAGGGGAAAAAGTGAGACTGGCAACAGAGGCTGGGGGCAGGGAGGGGAGGCAGGGAGAGCTGAGTGAACCCAGAGTGGCTGGGAAGCAGCCGAGCTTCAGGGCAGAGGCTCAGGGCTGAGGTGCGAGCAGAGCCTGTTCCCTGGAGGCAGCAGAGCCACAGCCTCCCATCTTCACTCGGGCTTCAGAGAACTTGGAAATACCTCCTTCAGCTGTTAGCAGACACAGGCACTGGGGCTGAGGAAATGCAGCAGTGAGGCACAAATACATCTGAGCACCCAGCAATCACCATAAGCACACAATACCCTTGAGAACAACAAAACCTGGCAAGCTATTTAAAAAAATCTGCCAAGATCATTATTTTTGAGGGGAAAAAGTCTGATTAGGTCTCTCTTGATTGCTGGGAACATGACTTGAGTATACTTTAGAAAATGCTGAGCTCTCCATTTGTGTATTTTTGCTTATGGAGCTAAAATCAGTAACTTAATTTTAGCTATAAACATGGTTTTATTTTGCTTTCCTGAATAGCTGTAATTTCAAGGTATCCTTCGGTGCCACTCTGATTTAAAAAGAAAAAAATACAACCCCCCAAAGAATTGTATCAGAAATTGATGGAAATTATATCAATAGGATAATTTCTGTGCTTCTGGGTCTGGTTTATTGGGGCATTACTAAACATAGAACAGGTATCTTTTTTTTACGCAAATGTCTATATGATATAACTGTCTTGTATACCTGGTTGAAATATATTCTTGGATAGCACAGATAATATAAAACTATATTTGAAACTGTTATGTTTTTGTGCTGCTATGAAAATCCAAGGTTCATTGTGTTAAAATTTTTGTTAAAACCCCCACCCACATCTGTAAAACATACATTGATGAGAAATGCAATAGTTTCCAGAATCTGCTGTTATCCTGCTGAACTTGCTTTTCATTTGGCAAGGCAGGAGAGAAAATGATTTAGAAAAACTTGTTAAAGTCAAAGAGAAAACATACCTATACTCATCAACGTACCTTTCCTCCCTTTTTTCAGCAGTGGACTTGGGTAGGTGATTGGCTGATTCTGCTCCTGTACTTTGAAAGGCTCTGCTTAGGTCACACATCCTTTAGATACAAATTGATCTAACAAAATACACACAACTTGTGGAAATTTAAGTACCAGAACAATCATGGGGATTTCAAGTTGAATACTTTACACTTGGTGCCCAAGTGCTTGGTTGCATTTTCCACTGTGATCTTTGATAAAACAAATTAAAAATTAGTTCCTTGCTGCAACTAAAATACCCCCAGAAAATGCCATGAGTTTGAGGATAAGGACACTCTCGTTTCATGACTGTGACTCAAATTAGCTGTTTAAGGTGGCAAAGTGAAATCACTTAATTTTTCAAGATATTGGGTAATAATAAGTGTTGGGACTTCTTTATGCAAACAATATCTGACAATATCTGTTGTGCACACCAACAGACTTTTCTAGCATCTGTGTTCACGTGCCACATGGAACACAAATAAAATGAAGAGCAAGCCTACCCAAGATCAGGGTTTTCAAGACTGCAAATTAAAAGGATGTAGATGTACATGTAAGATAAATACTGGCTGGAAATGCAACTAAGCTCTGCAGTATCTTGGTGAGAGTCTGCATTTTTCAGCAATATTGCTGTTGTATTTTGCATGAGCATCATTTTTCTCTAGTCTGTACCCATTTACTCATGTGCTTTTCTGCTTAATTTCTTCCCCTGCTACTCCTCCCATTTGAAATGACTCATACTACAGAAGTTTTGAGGAAAATTCTTTGACTTGTAGATTTTTTTTTTCTCCATGGGCTTCTGTAATCTATATTGGTAAGTATTCATTCCAGACTTGCCAAAAACCAGAGCAATATTATACATACTTCCATGCCACAGCTGCTTCTTTTCACCTGTGTTTCTTCATAGTGCTTTTATTCAGTGGAGAGAAACACAAAACTATGTAGGGATTCTGCATGTCTCTGAATCACTTCCAAGAGATGTGCAGAAATCATAGCAATTAGATAGAAATCTCCCTGCTGGAGAATCTGGATCCTACACCTGAGCAGGATTTATCCATCAGTCCTTCTAAAGTGAGGCTAACGAAGTTGTTCTCCCACAGGCCACAGCTGCACAGAGAAGTGACATGAGGTCACACTGAGGGTTGTCCCAGCCCAGCACCCCACTCAGATGGTGGATGAAAGCACAAGCCAAGGGCAGGGTGAGACCAGGGCAAACATCAAATGTACTTTGTTGCCCCCAGGCTCTGAGCATTTATAGCTCAAGATATTTCCAGAGCTGATGTAATTTCTCTGTTCAGTAATCTAGAATATATCTCTATTCAAGTCCTTGTGCTCTCTTCAGTGTGCATCAGCTTCAAGTATTCACAGTGGCCTCTGGCAAGAAACTCCATGAGTCTGCTACATGCTGGAAGAATAACCACATTATTTTGTTTGTTTTGCAGTACATTTCCTATCCCTAAGTTTTCATACTGGAAGAGTCAGAGTGTAATTAATCTGTTCTCCACCTTTTCCATCTGAGAACATGTGCTCTGTTCTCAGAGCACATAACAGAATACTAAGAACTTGAGGAACTGGGAATTAACAAAACCTTAGCCCAAACCTAAACATATCTCATCTGCAAATGCTTTGCTGAGCTTCAGAGCTCCAACAGCATTGCTGTGAACTAATTCTGTTCTGCTTTTAAGCAGAATTCCCTGCTCCAAACCTTCATTTAGGTATAGAGGTTTAAAATGTCCCTTCTAAACCTCTGCCTTCCTTGAGACAAACCTTTTCCCCCTATCCCTATTATCTGCTACCTCAAAAACCCTCTGGTTTTATTAAGTTATTAAATGAAGTGTGCATGCCATTCCCACATAACTTTCATTCTCTTAACTCTTCCTTACCTTTGATTTCCATTTGTTCTCTGCTGTGGTCAGAGGCCACCAGCACAAAGAAGGAAATGAGTCCCTACACTCATCTGACCATCTCACTGAGCCTGATGATGAAAAAGTCCTGTGAGCACCAAATTCTGTTTCTAGGTACTTAAACAACCAAGTAGAAGCAGTCATTACATTAGCATTGCTTGTGTGGTTCTACTGGTCTTGTGCTAATGTAATTCTGGTGATTTATTTTATTTGTAAAAATTCTGATGCATATATGCACAGATAGAAGACCTAGAAGTAATGGAGGATAACTTAAAGGAAAAAGGGTCCTCATGTTTATGACTAATGCCTCATAAAGTCCTTTTCCCCATCCCTTTCCCCAAAGGTTTATTTCTGAGCATGTGACCTGCAGTTGTAATAGCCCAGCTACAGAGCAGACAACAAGAATAATAAATAAATTCTTTTAATTACCAGATAAAAACTTCATGAAACCACATAAGTTTTAGGGCTTTTATGGACCAGATGAAGCTATATTGTTTGGTGTCCCAGCCTCTATATGCCACCTGCATGCTGACAGAGGAGTCACCTGGAGATACTGAATAGAAAATCAGAGGTCAGAGGCAAATTTGATGCCTGTCCCTAGCTTGGAGGAACTTCTGATAAACACCTCAGCCTGCCTGGGATATGGGGAATAGCATCATCCCTGGAGGAGACACCTCTTATTTGTAATGAATTTGCTGACTCCTGCTTGTTTTTTGGGGTGGTGAGACAGGGGTGATAACTGTAGTGCTCATTACAATTATTCAGGGCTTAAAATACTAGCCTGGAAAATGGGACTGTAGGCTTAATCAACTTTAATCCATCTACCCAAAATGTTTTGCAACTGTGTCTCTCAGGATGTGGCCCTAGATGCTGATCTGTATAGTATGTGAATGAAATTTATGTTGAAGGGCCTTAACAAGCCAAAAACGTCCTGCAAAGCAGGAAAGACACTACCGGACTCCTTGTCAACCATGGTTCTCCAGATCCCACCACCAGCATCTCCATTGTGCTTTCCCTCTCTGGCCCAATGAAACGTGAATTCTGTTCTGCATTCTGGCATGATGCTGGGGGGAATTGGGTGACTTGATCCCACCATGCTACAGCCTGGCCTAGAACATGTTGGTAAAGGAATTTGCAGATTTTATGCTCACTTCCAAAGCAAGCATTCTTACAAGAAAGCTATTATGCCAAAAATATCATCATAATCTCAGGTGTTTCAGAAGAAATGCGAGAAGTGGTAGCATATGTTCACATCAGCATCAAGAGACTAACAGCCAGTAAATGATATTTGTTCTCTGAAGCCTCAACTCACTAAGGAATCTGCAATGTTGTAAATCCCAGCCCTGGCAGCTGATGTATACAAGGTCTGGAAATGCTCTATGCTGGCAACACCCCAGAATCTAGGGGGGTTTTTTGGATGTCAGCTCCTTCTTCGGCTGTCATCCATTGTAAATGATAAAAAAAGTGTGTATGTGCAATCACTGTTTTATTCAACAACTTCCAACATTTTCTAGTGAAAAAAAAGGACAGTTTGTGTGCTGCCTCACCAAAGGAGAAATGTTTACTTTCTTCCTATTCTTAGCCCATATAAAACACCTTTATACTGCCAGCAAAAGCTGTACTTGGAATGCAGAAATACTATAGGTTTATAATGTAAATAATTTGATTTTCCTGATGTCTTTTTCTTCTTTTCCCCAAATGGCGAAATCATTCAAAAAATAATTTAAAGGGAAAAACTATCTGCTAAGTTGGAGAGCAGTCATAGAAAACACCAGTTTACTGGTAGTTTTCTAACAAGGGTAGTTGTGTAGGGGAAAAAGAAAGGGAAAGGGAAAGGACATGTGTCTTTGCAGCCATTCCAACAGCCTTCACCTGCCACTCTCAAACAATTTGTGCCACAGTGGAGGAATTCTGAACTAGGCTGAATTCCCTCAGGAAATGCATTAGTGAAAAATGGGACATACAAAATCATGACCTGAAAGTGGGTGTCAAGGTGAGGGATAACTTTTTGGTTGCTGTGGGAGTGCAGTGCAATCTGGGAGAGCTCTGCTGTGCACAGACAGGTTGTGCCCTCCTGCAGGGACATGCCCGTTTGCCAAAGGATGGGGTTTGAGGGCAGCCTTACAGCAGAGACTGGCCTCTACCTCTGAAATATGGACAATTTTTAGGTACTTTGGGCCCAGGCTGGTGAGTGCCCATTGCAGTGGTGGTGTGGACTCTAGCAGTCCAGACTCCTGGCCGGGGGCACCTCAGGGGTAATGGAAGGGAGGAAAGCAGAGCAAAGCCATGGTAGGGAGCCCCTGGCTCAGCGCAGCATGGCATGTGGGGATTAGCCTTCAGCAGAGTTTGTAGCAATGCCAGCTCTTGCAGCTGGACACAAAAACAGGGACAGACTCATGCTTAAAAAAACCCCACACAACAGCCTCCTTATATGAGCAAGGTTTGGAGAGTCATCACAAAATGTGTTTGGGACATTTTGCTGAAATCCTGCTCAGCCATCTGCCAGCATGTTTCAGAGGGCAGAGGAGAATCCAGGCCTCCTGCCTGCCACACTGCTCCACCACCTATCTGGGCAGGCAGGCAGAGCAAACCACAAAGATAAACTGCTATTTAATTGTATAAAAACAGGGTATCTGGAGAAACCAGGTTGGAAAGGAAATGAGTGACCTGGAAAGTGAGACAAAATACACCAGGAGAAGAAACAATGAGAGAACACCCAGGTGTGTGTGTGTGTGTGGTTTAGCAATTCTGACAAGATATTTCCATCATCCCCAAAAAAGTAAGAGGAAAAAAAAGGGTCTAGATTTACAGCCCCTGATGTTTATAGAATCCTAATAAAAAGTCCCTCACATACTCATCAAAATCTACTGTCCACACATGGACTCAGAGATTGCAGTTTCTTGGAGTTTTATTTTCTTCTGTATCTTGCTGACTGGAAGACATACATGAAATATGTATGGAAATATCAGAATCCACAGAAGATCCTTTAATTCTACCTTCTCTGGTGATTAATTTGCCTTTGCCATGGGCCTGTTCTTCTATCCTGTATTTGAATGCTTTTGCAATTGGTTAAAAGCAGGCATTTACCCTGCATGTAGCCATATTGTAACAGGAAAATTTTCTTAAACTGTATTTTCTTCTACTTCCCCACAAGATTCTCCAAGGGAAAAGCGCATTCTCTTATCCTAGTATTTTACATTATAATATCTGTAAGTTTCTGTGAAATGGAGGAAGGACAAACCTCCCCTACAGTTTTCCTCATATATCCCATAATTTCTGTGATTAACCCTCTAATGGGGACATCTTGACAAGAGACCTCAGACAGCTCCAATAACACTTTGCAGGGAAAACCTTTTGCTGTGGAGGATGCAAGATCCTGAGAGAGCCACCTAGAAGTGCCTTTGTCTTGATCACACTTGACAGTGCAGCAGACTGTGCCAGTGCTCCATGTCCTCGGGGCACCTTGTGGTGTGAAAACCAGCTTCCTCCATCCTTGCTCATCCTCTCTCCTGGGAGATTTCAGGTCACTGACCTCAGCAATGCAGGATTTATTTCCATTGTTTCTTTTACTTCCCTGTAACTGGGTAAAAACATGTACCTGTAGAAACATTTTTTTAAAAAATAATTTTGGACAAGTTCAATTTTTTATGTTCTCTATTTACAGAGCAGACAGTGTGATGAGACCCTCTTGCTGATGGGTGTGGACGATGGCTGTAAAGCAGATGGAAATTTTGAGAATGCAAATGCTGAATCTGTTTGAGATGCTTATGGAAAAATCCAAGCAAGCCCCTCATACTCTGAAATATTTTGTTTCAGTCAACATTTGCCATGCTTGAATTGGTCATTCCTTGGCATACTGCCCTTTAGCTGTATCATTTCATAGTCAATTAATAGAAAAATGTCAAGCTGGCTGGCTGGAAATCTTTGCTGTACTAAAAACACAAAGGGCAGATCAGTAAACGACAGGGGAGCGGATATCAAATTCATTGCTTCTGGCTGGGCTAGACTGGCGAGGTGAAAAGTAACTTCCATTGGGTTTGGGAAATTCATACCCTGCCACAGGAGATTGCTTTGTTTGTGATCACAAAGATTAACACATGGAAACACTGATATCCTGCTTTCTGGTTAAGGTTAAAAGTTTAATTGATCTCATGGGACTTGGCACTGCTTCAGATGTGCATCATCTAGCCTATAAGAAATTGGGACAAGTGCATGTGAAAAACAATAATACAGAATAAAGCTAAAAACAGAACTTTGTCCAAAGTATTATGGGTTTAAATTTTGATCCACACATCAGCACCTTCTTTTGTTACTGACTATTGTGCAGAACTGGGAGTTCTAGAACAGTGTTCATATCCTTTTCTGAAAGTGCTTTCTAAATTAACTTGAATTCAGCTCTGTCTTCCCTCTCTCCTTCCTTTCTCAAGTCTTCCCTTGCTATGTATTAATTGAATTTTTAAGTCACTGCAGATTCTATTGGTCTTTGAGGGAAAAAAAATGCAGCACCCACATATGGGTTTGAACATTCTGTTTTGTAGGGCTTCATTTTTTAGGGATGTGAGTGACAGTTTTAAAGTTTTTCTTGTGGGGCTGTTGAAGTTTTTTCTACCTTCATGAGAATATTCCTCTTTTCATGTTTTTGAAATGGAATTTTCATTCTCATTTCTATTGCTTGAGGAAAATTAAATGGAGCACCAGGGAAGGTGACTTTCTTCATTCAGATTAGATTGGTCTGGTTTCTCATTAAAAAAAAAAAAAAAAGATAAAAAAGGATAAAAAGATGAAGCACTTGACAGTGTAGACATGTTAATCTTAGCTGATCTTAACTTTTGGGGGAATGAGGGATTCTGAGTTAGTCTTTCATCAGACTGTCAGGACATTTATTTTCTTTTATAAATTATAGGTCCTGTTTACATTTTTGTGGCATCTTTAGTCCCAGCAGACTGACAGCACTCACCTTCTATCCATCTGCTCTGTCTTCACCCTCTGTTGAGGTACAGCTGCCACAGTCTCTGGAGCACAAATTAGATATGTGTTTAATTGTGTATAACAACCCTGTCCTGGAGTGAAGGACAGAAGCAAAGCAGAATCCAGCAGAAACAGCAAGGGACCTTCAGATAAAAGTGTAGCTAAAAAATGAATATTCAACTGAAATAATTTTCTGACAATAAATTTCACTTCATCTCATCCCTTACCTGGTTCAAACCTGTTTGTATTACAGGTATCATGTGGAAGGTATCTGATCTGCCTGTCATACCCTATAGCTAGTATTTTGATCAAAACCCACAAATTTCTAGTTTATTTTGAATTTGTTTAGGTAGTACATGCTTTCTGACTGTCAGAGGTGCTCAATGTCCTTGTAAAAAATCAGTGGCTATTGATGGAGCCCCATTCACATACTCGTCCTACTGAAACACAGGCTCCCTAGACAGCCCAAGTCAGGAGTGTTGAATGAATTCCTGCTCCAGGAAAGTTTGATCATAACAGTAATACCCTGCTAGTGCACAATGAACACAAAGTCAGAAAATTGGTCAGGATCATAACAGCCTCTTCTCTCTAGTAAGGCAGTTTAGCACCTGGGATAAGGACAGGCATTCAGGGTTTACAGCTGCTATATATGGTGGCAATTTTAATGGCAGAGTAGCAACAGTGCTCTGGGACTTTAATTCAGCAACTGGATGGTCAGTGATATAATTTTATGTGGCTTCCACATTGTTGTCTGCAAGAAAACAGGACAGCCAGCACAGCAGCCCAGAAGCATTGCTTCAATGTACCTACTTTTGCTGGGAGGAGGCTATTTTGGTGGTGAAGGGAAGAAAACAGAGCAGCAGCATGCTGGCAAGCATGGGCAGGGGTCCTTGGTGAACAACTCCAGAGGAAATACCTTGTTACATGGAAAGTTTTCAGTTCCAGTTAGCTGACATTGTAGGGAAGGATATTTAGCTAGTGAAAACGAGTTTGAAGACAGAAATTTGTTGAAGTCAGTGAAATGCTGTTTAAGGCAGATGAAAGTAGTGAGGTCATTCTTGTACACAGCTTTTCAAGAGTCCTGATTTTACCAAAGTTTTTCTGATTTAATGATATGCTGCATCTCTAAGCTGAGGCCATGTGTATGGCAAAGCATGCTCTAGAGTTATCTTTAGCATGGGTCATTTTCCTAATTGTACCTGAGCATCATTTATAGGTGAGTCAGTCTGCCAAGAAGATTCGGTATTCACGATAGCAATCCCCCTCCCTATCTTCCAGTAATCTCAAAGGACTCGTTTGGGCATATCTATCACTTACAAGTATGTAGGAACCCTGTTAATTAATTAATATTAACTTCTAATGGTTATGCAATTAATTGCATTTGGAAGAATATAAAAAATTAGTAAATAACCTCAAAGTGTTGAGTCCTATTTGGCAAGATAATACAGCTCATCCTGCCCAATTACAATGATGAGATTTTAAACTAATTGAACTCACACTGTGCCTCCATTACCTGACATTCAGCAGCACAGAGAGAAGATTAAAAGGATTCAGGGGATGGTGTGTTTATAAAACCAGGAATAGTCACTCCTGATTCTTATTTAAGCATAAATACATTTTAACTCACAACTGAACATTACTTTTAATAGAGTTTGCCACAGAAATTAGCATGTTGAGAAGTTTGGGGCTTTTACTGGTGTTTCAGGTTAAAAATAGTGACCTGGGATGCTCAGGACCTCATTACACAATGGCAGGTGCAAATCCTGCAGTCAGCTGCTCACCGTGGCAGCGCAGGAGCAGAGGGCTTGCCAGACTGTATTAAATCCTTTGTTCATCTGACTTGACATTTTGCCTTCTGCACTGATATTGTTGCGGAAGGTGGAAGGCTCCCATAATGCCAATTACCTATCCAATAATGCTATGTGGTGTACAGGGATGAAACATCCTTCCAGAGCCCTGCAGGCAATTAGCATACACCCATAAGAGTGATATTCAATTACCCTTATTATTTCAGCATACCAAGCAGCAAGAGGTGGTTAATGATTGCACAAAATTATCTAGCCTTTTAGGAAACTATACTCAAAGTTACTGGAACCTTACACTGCATATCAGCAAGACCCATATGAGGCCCACTAACAGCAGTAAGGCTGATGAAAGGCCAGTGACAGATTATTCACTTGCATGGTAAAATTTGTATTTTTAAGCCTCTTATTCACACCCACAGTCCTGGGGGACATTTTGCAGGATGAAAATTTTCACCCAGAAGCAAATCTATTACTCTCCCCAGCTGAAGCTCAAAGCTTTTTGTTCACTATACAGAACTGGTTATTTTTCAGGGAAAGTTTTGGGCTGCTGAGCTCTCAGATTCTATTGCAGCACTTCGGACTCGGAAGTTGAAAGTGACCATACCCATGGTACCCTGACATCTTCTGCCACTCACAGCAAAACAAACAAAAGATTGAAAACTCAGTTGTCTTTCAACCACTAATTCTAAAATCTTTGCAGTAGAGTTTGCACTTGAATGGGTATTTCTATTGTCATGGAAAAATGGGGTCAAAGACGCCAAGGTCTACTTAAGTTGTGCAGCAAGACAGTATAAACCCATTCCCTACCATATCAGACCATGCAAGAAGAGATGTGGTAAATAACAGCTGCTGTGAGAAATTATACATTTGATACCTATTTTTACGGAAAGGTCTGGGCTGATAATTTTATGTCCTTCAGAAAAAGCATAAGGAAGATGATGATGAAATGCTTCTGCATTTTTTATAGTACCAAACAATTGCTGAACTTTGTCAAACTGGTGTTATAAGTGGGCTGTAGGTGAAATTTCCCAAGACCTTCAGTCTCTGAGGGACATGTACTGATTAAGATGTATTGAATCATTACTTATTCAGTAAGAGGCAGTTAAGTTCTTCCTGCTAAAAATTCAAGCAAAAAGCATTGTCTTTAAGGCTTAAAGAAATTATCTTCCTTTTAAGTGAAAAGCTGTCTGCTAAAACCAAAGATGGTATGATGGGTGCCCTCTTGCAGCTTCAAACCATCATCCAAGTTCATAGAGAGTCAGGATCCCACTTAAAATGCAGTCTCATACCTTTCACCAGTACTGATTGGATCAAATATATATTCTATAAATATATATCTGTCCACTGATCTTTATAGCTTTGCCTCAGTGAATACCAGGACTGATTCTGACCTGTTTCACACTTAACTAAGAAACAATTTCATTCCAAAGCCCTTATAGAAAAAGACTATTTGTCTAAATGGGCTATTAAAATGGACTAGTTAGAAACTGGTAATTTTAGTCTCTGTTTTGGGCATAGTCTTGGGATTCACAAAGAGGACATCAGGATTTATATTCCCCAATGACAGACCTACTGCTTATAACAGATAAAAATCAGCTGCCTCCTCATGGGTTACAGTGAGCACATGGAAACAAAATACTGCTTTGCCAAGCTTATTTGACTATTGCAAAATTTGTTTCCCTAATATCTCTGTTTCCTGTAGCAGATGATAGAGAAAAGTGAGACTAATCAGCTAAAATATTTTCTTTTCCACATGAGGATTAAAATTTCATGGTGTGCTTTCAATTCAAATATTCTTGAATACCTACAACAATAGCTTATTGAATAAAATGGGTGTAAACTAGAAAAACATATGGGTTTACTCCTTTCATTAATCAGAAGAATAAATTGCATTAAGATGTTGATGTTTTCCTGGAACAGAAAACAAATGATTCTGTGGATGAC
The DNA here is from genome assembly GCF_024509145.1 of Vidua macroura. Classification (NCBI taxonomy): domain Eukaryota; kingdom Metazoa; phylum Chordata; class Aves; order Passeriformes; family Viduidae; genus Vidua; species Vidua macroura. The sequence continues at coordinate 49,900,904 of NC_071573.1, forward strand.
AAATAGGAAGTAACACCGAACTGCTGCAAGTTTGTAGCAGTGGCCGCCACGAGCTGCAAACATCAGAGGTAAATGAATAATCACCAACAGAGCAGAACAGCCATCAGACATAATGATGGAAAACCTCCTTTCACACTCACAGACGTCAAGTTTTCTGTGCAATTAAAAGTTGGCAGAAGCAAACAATTGGCTTTAAAACAAGAGAAAGAAAAGAACTAGGCTTTTTGCTTCAGTGAGTGGACTGTGAATGAATTCAGTTGCTCTGCTTGGAGAGGGGAGCAAACAAAAGCCTATGCTTTTGCACCATTCAAAAAAAAAACCCAGTATAAGTAAATAATCAAAGTATTTAATAAATCAAACAAGAACTATCCAAAACATTAATTTCCCTCATTTCTTTTGAAGCGGAGCTAGTAAGGCCTCTCAAAAGTGTCTTTAGATTTGTGTCCCTCTTGAAAAGAGTGCAGAGATGTGGGGCCCAGGGGTTGTATCCCTAACTGATGAACAGCAAGAGCAGGATAAAGGGGGATCACTAAGTGTCTTCTTCAGTGGTACCTATTTTGTTCTGGTGGAGTGCTGTTGATTTCTTAAGCATCACTCACACAAGTGAGATGAGAATTGGTTTGTGTCCTTTGTGGCTCAAAATTCTTTAAGCACTATTTGACTTAGTATTTTATTTTGAGCTACTTCTATTTCCAGAAGGAAGTTGCCAAAGAAGATGGAGGGTGTTATTTGGGTAGCACCTAGTAGGAGATACTGACTGAAGAAGGGACAATGTAGAAAGAGAGGAAGTGTTCTGAAAACAGAGAGCAATTGATCTTCTCAGTGTCACAGAGTAAAACCAAGACAATGGGACTTTACATGGTGATGTCCTTGTGAATACTTTTCTTTCTGTCTGGGCTTGTAAATTTGAGATAAAAACTTGGAATTTGTCTGGTTTCGTTTTTGTTCTCATTCTAAATTTCTGGTAAATTCTAATTTCCACATACTAATTCCTTCCAACACCAAGTGGAGAGCAGTATTTCATTGATCACCATCTTTAAATGACATCAGCCATTCATGCTGAGAATGTTAGGCAAATAAAAGTCATCTATCTCACCACTGAGCAAGAGGGTTCGGGGCTGCATTTTTCTGTGCTCCTGATGGCTTTATTTTTATTATTAGGGAAGAAGATAAACTTTTAATTGAAGTCCTTTCCATGGAAATGAGAATACATGGAATTTTAGAATATAAGAAAATAAATTAAATAGTACCTTTCAGAAACATTTTCTGATTTTGACCATTCCAAGTGAAAAGATGGTACTGACAGTCTTCTAACCTTTAATGAAAAATTTTAGGCAACTTGATATTTCAGAGTTAAAATTTATCAGCATAAATCTCCTGAAATACTATGGAAAATGCAATTTTATTACCATTCTTCACCACTGCTTTTTAGCTGTATTTTAATAGCAAGGTGGAAAGCAATTTATTGCCTTAGCAAAAATTATTTTCTGGGTTGCTTGGTTTGGCTACTAGTGTTCACTGAAGGAAGTCCTAACATGAGTGGCTGGCTATTAGCACATTAAGGTATTGCTGTGTGGGAAAGCATTTCAACACTTTAGTGTTTCATTGAGCTGAAACCACAATTTAAAATGGTATTGCAAGTTGACCTAGGTAAGTACACAATGCTGGAGCAGATAGGAACACTTAGAAAGAAGGAAACTTCTCAGGAATGTGAAAAGATTAGATGATATTCTTTGCACCAGAAAATTATGAAAGTGAAAAAAAAAGAAAATAGAACACAAAATAAAATCTTGTCCCCTTACCTCAAGAGAGAGTCATTTTGATCAATGCAAGATCAGATCCAAAGGTTCTCATGGATCTGGGCATCCTGTCACAGGGACATCAACCACCTTCCACCCTCCTTGCCAGAGACCTATATAAATACTGGTGGAAGTAAACCAGACAAATTAAAAAAGTAAAATTTCTTTGGAAAAAGTTTTCTCTCTAGTTTCAGATTCTGTGAAATTTTTCAAAAGATAGGCTATTAATTCATCACACATTTTCTATTAATCTTTTGGATTAATCAGGTATCATGAATAATTGGCCTGTCTTTGTTAAGTTTGAAATAGGAAAAAGAAAAACACAAAAGGAAAAGGCTAAGAAAGACAGAAAAACCCCCTTAAATTCAATAGAAATGAAATACAAGAGGGGATGATGGTGAACCTGAGATTTTAAAAACTACCTGAATGTTAATAATTTGGGCATCCTTGCAGTCAGATTGCTTTGTGGGTGCATTGAGGGATGATGCCAGGACCCATGAGAAGGACAGCTAATTGTCCAAGCTCCCTGTCTCCCAGTACTTGTCCTACAAATGCTCACCCTGACTTTTGCCAGTGCAATGAGACAGAAGGATGTGGTCCTTCATCACTTCCAGCTCACTAGAGTGACAGCTCTGTCCATCACCCAGGTATCAAGACAACATTTTAGGTGCTTCAAATACAATTTGAAGTTCAAATATTTTCTCTTGCTGCTTCTGTGCTAAATTAGGACCCCAAGTAAATACCTGGAGTTCAGTTTCACTGTTGAATTCTCCATGGATTGTCTAAACCAGGCAGAAACATTTTTCTTCAGCTTTTTTTTTTTTTTTTTTTTTTCAGATAAATGCTGAAAATTACTTTTATCAACAAGTTTATGGGAAACATTTGCAGGTTGAGCTTGATTTTCTGTAGCTTTTTTCATTTTCATTCAGAAAGGCATTTAAAACTCTAGCAAATTTTTATAGCATTTGCATGCTGTAAAACTAGACTTCGGTGGTGTAAACACACAACCAACCTGCTGGCTTGGACCCCTCCTGTGGAATGTGATTATTCTTCTATTCTCACAGTATATTTAACAGTATGAAAACTCTATACAAAATAAACTTCTTGTAGACTCTGAGCTTGGTTCTCTTACTGGAAAAATAGTAGTGTAATTTCCCTGCTACATGTATAACACTTTCCTTGTTAAATATAAATATATATATATATTCAAAACCATATTTTCTATATATTTACATCCAATTTTTTACTTGTTGCTAGTGGATGATGTAATTCCTTACTCTATGCAATAATTCTCTTAGTAAAAGTACCTTGCAACTACTTTAAGTTTTTCTCTCTTCATTTGTTCAATGCAACACAATAACTTGTCCTGCCTCAGTAAGTTACTAAACTACACTCACTAAAACCATAGGTGCCAGGGCATAGGAGATATGGTTCCTCTGCTCACCTAAAACAGGGAAATCTGAGAAGACTAAAAACAAGGAGGAGCTTCCTACTGTTATTTGCTTTTTTTGTCAGTGATCTCTGGCATTCTAAAAACAAACAAACAAACAAAAAAAATACAAGACAAAAATCCCCCAACCCTACAATGTCTTTAAACATATATTGGAACAGATCCTTCCTTATGGCTGAGGCAAATCTTTTCCCTAGCGGGATCTCAAGAGAGAACAAACTTTGCACAAATAGTGTTTAAAATTTTAGATCTCTTAGAAATTTTAATCTTGTACAAGGCAATTCCTAGAATTAAAGAGAAATTTGCCTGTGTCAGGGCTATCTCTGGGTGTCCCAGGAAAGAAAGCAAAAATGCTGGGGCCAGAAACAAGGCTTGTGTGCTTCAAAACTGAAAGCTACATTTCTCATTTTCATATGTGTTCTTACTTTCATGTATGCTTATTCTTATTCTTTTCTTAATCTCAGCCTCAGGTTCTCAGAGCTGTAGCAGCACCTTGGCTCACCTGTATTACCTGGTGCTCTCTCTCTCTGTGTCAGGCTTTTGAATAATCCAGAAATCAATCAATAGAAAAGTAGTTTGGTATTTGAAGTTAAAATTGTTATTCATATCAATGGCTCGGAGACATTTGCTAATGAGACATTGGTGCAGAAGATTTAAAAATTTTAGCCACTGGCTTTTAACTTCAGAGGAACTGAGCAGCAGGTGATTTGGTGTTGTATTTTTTTCTCCTCTTGCTTTTATGCATGTTGAAGTTTTTTAAACAAAGATCTCTTTAGCATTAATACACTCAACAACTATGATGGCAGTCAGTTTGTCTCAGTAGTTGCTGGTTCACCACTGTTGCATCCCAGGTTTGGGTTCAGATTAGGGGTTCTAATCTGTGCTAGCTAGCCGAGTTCTGTGTATCCCCATGCACCCCCCATGTTTCCCCCCCCGCGGTGGTCGGCTCCGAGTCTCTTACCATTGGAGCTCACTCTGCCAGTCCTGTAACCACTCCCCTGTCCACTCCTGAGGATTCTGTGTCTGTCACCCCATTCCTGTGACCCCATTCGCCCCAGAGCCCCGGGTCCACCCCTGTTGTGTCCCCATTGGTTACCCCCATCCACGTCACTCCCCCTTAGCCTGCCCCCATTGGGCGAGGGCGGCTTCTGCTCTCCTCATCCCGCCCCTGATAAAACCCGCGCCTCCGAGGTCCCATTGCCATTTTCGCCCACGCGGAGTTGGGAGCGGTCCGCAGCTTCTTCATCGTGGCTCCCGCAGCCATTAAAGCCTTCCAGCCTCCACGTGGATGAATTTGGACAATTCCTTCACCTCCTTATTTCGCCCCTCGTGCCAACGGCAAAGCACAGCCAGCCCGCCCTGGTGCGCGGCAACAGAAGCGCCCGGGAATCGCGACAAGCACCAGCCCCGCCAAGAAGCAGAGATGCCCAAGCCGGGCACTCAGGAGCTGACCAGGGCTGAGAAAAATAGCGCATTGTCGCACACCACCATGAAGAACTCATGTCTAATCCAAGCACCATCAAGTGTCAGCACCATCAGTTTCCCATGTTAAAGCCATCTTGCCCTCATCATCTCTAATTTCTGCATGATTTAAATGTGCACTTGGCACTGTTGACTCGGTGGACTATGCTGGCAACCTGGGAGCCAGTCTGTGCAAAGGGCGACAGTTTGTTCCTGTCCTGGTTACAGGGGTAGGGTGCCAGTTAGCACTATGTGGGTATAACCAAACTGTGTATTCTACTCCCCTCTACACCATTTCTGAGGAACTGGAAATGATGGGTCATTTTCAGGAGCTGCCCAGAGCACACCCAACACCTCAGGCTACAAGCTGGATGTTAAATGAGAGAAAGAGGCAAACCCTGCATGGCAGGCTAATGTTTCTTTTTCTTCACAAATAACTCAGCTGTGATAACTCCCCCCTGAGGAAGCACCAGCATGTGGTAAGCACATTTCTCTCTCTCTCAGGATTTTTTATTGAGGTGCACAGAGAGAAATGAAAGAGAAAACAATTTCTATTTCTGCTCCTTGTTTTTCTCTTGTGGAATGTGTTTGGAGAATTGTTTACCCAGAGTGAGCGCTTGGTTGGATCATGGTGGATTGTTTGGGCCTGATGGCCAATCGGATCCACCTGTGTCTGGACTCTGGAGAACAGGGTCACGAGTTGTGAGTGAGATATGATAGTTAGAGAAAGTAGCATGTAGTATTTAGTATCCTCTTTTATATAGCATATTAATGTATTATAACATAATTATAATAAAGAAATCATTCAGCCTTCTGAAATAGAGTTAAACATCATCATTCTTCCCATTGGGTTCACTGACATCTACAACACCAGCACACTTACACCCAGCCTCAAGGGTCATCTCTGCTAATGGGCCGTGGTAGACTCAATGGCACCAGCAGAATAGGCAGCTGCAATGACTTAGACTGTCAAGGACTCCTGAAATACCTCATGAATCACAGTGTTACATCATCCTTTGTGAAATTCCCCATCCTGGGGGAGGTACTGAACATTCCTACCTGAACATTAGTATGCATAAATCTTTGGCTTGGGGACTGGGGACAGCATTGTTTGATAGATCCAGAGGAGGATCAGAATTTCCCCAGGACTGTACCATGAGTGACCAACAGGTGCCAGGTTGTATTCTGATGTTGGGGATTAGAACCAGTTTTCTCTGTGTTTTTGTATTTGTTGTAATCTCTTCAGTAAATTGTAAGTCCATCCAGTACTCTCTCTTGGGTGGTTGAGTGGGGTTCAGTTCTCTGACCAGTTTACTTTTAGACCAGCCTAGTTCTCAAGCTCTGAGCAGTCCTCAGCTGTCATTTTTAGATGTTTTCTGACAGCCATGGTGTGATGGTTCCTGTGAAGATCTGTTTCCCTGAGGCATACACAACATTTTCCTGAATCCCTGTTTCTGATGCCATTTCCCAAAGGAAAGGTCTTAATGTTTTTCTGTTTTTTCCTTTACCCCACTTAAGTGCTGGGCTAAAGGCAGAAATGTTGTTTTCCTCATGGACATCTTGGGTTGCTCATCTTATTATTTGAATGCATTTTCATTAGATGTCATGACAACCAGGCAAAATGGACTGCTGTTGTCATGCTTGATTTACAGCCTGGATACTGAAGCAAAACATAGCTGAAGTGACCAGAATAACTGATGATCATTAAAGCCTGAGTGATGAGGGGCCTAAGGAGACACCTGAAGGATAGTTTTCAAGGGTCTCTAACACTCCCATGCTTTCTGCCCCTCCTGCTGCTGTGCCACCCAGCAGCACCACTTTCTCCTGTCATCTTTCACCTCTTGCTTTGCTTTGTTTGCTGCTAAAATTTCTCTCCTAAATTTAGTCTGGTCACAAATGAATGAAAGCATTCCTTAGCCCAACTAATCCCACTGACTTCAGTAAGAGTATGCATTTGGCTTTATATATCAATAAACAGGGGAGAAAATGGTGGAGTTGGAAATGTATTTTGTATTTCATCTTGGTGGTGAAACAAGTATGCATTTTCTGGTAGTCAATTCATAGTATATGGACTACTAAAACAAGTGTATCAGTTGACATGATCTGCACACAGGCTCATATTTGTGGGCAATACATCAGGCAGAGAGTGAAGAACTGTGTGTTGCTGTTTCAATGCAACAATGAGCATGCAGCCTCAGAGCTTGCTGTTGGATTAAATCAGTAAGTTCTGGGAAAATAAACACTTTTTTGTCCCAGAATTCATCTTTTTGTCTCATTATTTATTTGCAGTTTGTGTATGGGTAGACAATAAGGGAATAATGAACAGCACTGAATTGCAAAGAGAAGCCTTCCAAACTGAGCTGTGCTACTGTGTGGATGTGACACCTCAAGAGCAGCAAAATTTTTGGTGTCTTGCTTGGCCAACTATATCCCAAACGAAGGCCTGGATACAAACTCTGCAAGAGGGGTTTGGAAGAGCTGCAAGGGGGAGGTTCTTGCCTCATTTGCCCTTTCACTGCAGGAGCTGGGATAGTGCACTAAGTGAACTCTGCATTTTATACTGTGTTTAAAGGAAGAGTCAATGCTTACTTTTTAGTCCGACCTAAACTCAAAAGCCACTTCAGTCTTTTGATAGTTACATTAAAAATATTAAAGCAAAATCTTCCATATCCCTTAGTTAATAGCCTTAGCCTTTTCCATATCCCTTAATTAATATAAGTTTCTTAATAATTTACCAAACCGTTCAATTCCCATGTTAGAGCCTTGACTTCTCATAGGAAGTGTGAAAAGGCACTACCAAGGTAGGGGCAGAACCATATGCCGCAATGTCCTTAATCATTAAAAGGGATTTTGCTTCCCCTCAGTCTTGCATGATTGAGATCAAATTTAATAGGAACTATCTGTCCCCTGAACACATATTTTTCATAAACAACTTTGGTTAATAACCACAGTGACCAAGGCGAACTTCAGTATTGGATATCTGTCTATTCTGATGTTCTCCAGTACAGAAAAGGGAAACCCCTCCTTCTGAACTTCTCAGTAACAGTCACTTGGATATCTCAACACCAAGTGAAAATGCTTTTGTGGTGCTGCTTTCCCATCAGGTAGCCCTATAAAAAATGTGGTTTGGCTGCATTTTGAGAATTCTTATCAGGCATCCTAACACTTTCTTTCCACACTTACAACTGCAAAAAAGACTACTGTTTTCATGTTTTACTGCCCATGTAAAGAACACTGTATGTAATCAATGGGATTACATACAGCACATACATGCAGCCTGGGAATTTGCACTCCATTCAAACATAGTGATTCTTCTTTTTAAAAAACAAATATAGGTAGGTAAACAACTCAACAGTCAATTCAGAAAAGAGAATCTACTGCTTTTGAGAAAGTGATTGGCAAGAGGAAATAAGAAGAGGGACATGAATAGGAGAAGAAAAGTTACTTAATCAAGGCCTGAAGGCAAAAAAGCAGGATTGCTGCTGAGTTTTATAGTGTTTAGTAGTTTATAATGAGACTGCATCCCTGAGTATTTCCAGGTGACTCACCTCTCTTAACTTCCTTGGGATGTATTTGACCCCCACATGGAAGCCTCGGTGCTGTCTCTCCAAGTTCATCATCTTTCTTCTGTATGCCAAGCAAGATATCTTGTGCTTTCCTTTGCAGACCAAGATTATCTATCCATCCAAAGTCAAGACCAGCCTCTGACATGCAGTAGTGCATCATTAACAGGGTTATTAAACTGTCCACAGAGCTAGCAGCAAGATAGTCATATCTTTTGATACTGTTTAAATCTATAGAAATATTTTTCACTCCAGGAATTAAGCATTTGGCTATACTTTCAAGAAAGGGGAATGCTAGGCCAGATATTTGGTGGAAACTGATTTAGGGAAGATGTGGATGAACTTGGCATCTTTGTGACTTCAGATGCTTTCAGATAAGCTTTGATCTTGGCATGCCATAATGAAATGCATTTTCCTGGGAGACTTCACAGAAATGCAGAATTAGAGTGCTATCTGCTTTTCTAAGGTCACACAGACAACTAGCATCAAAACTTTAAAACATTTTATCTTTACAATTCTAATTAAGAAAAAACACCTTAGGTTAATTACTTACTTCCAGATATATTAACTGCTGCATCTATTTATAAGTGGAAGGTGATGATAGCAACAATAAGGTCTAGAAGTAAAATAAAAATTATAGAGGAAGTTCATACCAAAAATATTTGTATTCTTCTCATTCCCTCAGGAAGAAAGCTTAGATTGCAAATGTAGGTACTAGATAAACTGACACAAATATTTATCATTTAAATGTGCTATTCTCATCAGTCTAAACCCCCAGATATTAATACAGTCACCTCAACATCTGTTAAAAATAATGACAAATGTGTAATAAATATTTTCGACAGTGTAGTTAAATATGCTTTTTAAACATTGCATCACTTACTTAAAAGTCCTGTTCCACCACAAAAACACTTCATGTCCTGAATTGCACAAGCTTAGTTTTGACAGCAACACTGAATACCACTAAGGCTGCTGAAGAAGCCCATGTATGGAAGCCCATACATAAAGAGAAGGGGTCACATTTTAGTGGTAAAACAAGATGATCAGGAAGAAAAAAGCTTGCATAGAGACACCCACAAGAAGTACTATGATTTCATTAAAATAAGACATAAGACCATGTATTTTTCCTTTTAATCATACAATTTTTAGTTCAGTCATATAGTGACTTGTTCAATCTGTTCTCAGTTACTAGAGGATCTCTGTCTAAAGATGTTTTAACATCCCAAGGGCTTGCCTTAAATATGTACTTAATACTTAATAAAATTGAATCAGACTACCTGCAATCTTCCATTTCCGTACTTAATGTATACAAGGCATCACTTAAGTAAAAGGAAGCAAAGGGCTGAAGGATGATAATGAGTCCATTTGCTGCTGTTCCATTCTGGTTTGCACATATACTGTCAGCATTATGCTTGCTCACTCTGGATTGTGCCATAAAACCATTTCAAAAATCTTGGAAAGAACATAAGATCTGCTGTAAACATCAGGACAGAGGGGTGCTAACTGCAGAAGGGTAAGAGTGTTTTTAAAACTGGTATGCAGAAACTAATATTTCTGGGTATGTGCTCTAAACAAACAGCACTTGCTCATGTAGAGATGTTGACAAACTGGTCCTGCAGAAGGAAAACAACGTTGATGTGCCTGATGTACTGTATTTTGGTGCTTTCCATTATGATTCTCTCCAAGATGTAAAGCAACACTTTCTATTGTTTCATGTTGTTTACCATTTAATCCACAGACATCTGCAAAATCACAGCTGATGTGCAAACTGAGGCATCCTTTAGTTAAAGGATAGTGCACACCAAAACCAGGGGTGGGGAGACCAATCTGCTTGAATGTATGCCAGGTCAGCAGGTGAGCAAATCTTTGGATCAGTTCAAAGACATCACTTAGAAAGCCATTGGCAGAGCAGGCCAGAGCTCACGAATGATTTAGTGAGCTTTCATCCCTTGAAGCACTGTCCCTTCTGCTTAAACATAAGGCAGCTTTTCAGGACATGATTGAGAGAAATTTGTACTTTTTCTACTTTTCTGCTAAATAAGACTTCATTGCCTTAAATGCTGTCGTTTTCTGACAACAGAACAAGCACTTCAGGAAAATGGACCCATTACTTCTTTGGAAGGAATGGAAGAAACTGAAAAATGCCCAGATCTGCTCTTCTAAGTGGAGTAAGGAGAGTAGGCCTGGTGAAGAGATTTAAAAATTAAAATCCTGTTCATGGTATGCTGTACCAGTTTGACACTAGTGAAGCATAGCCTTCTCAGGTTAACTCTGGTTCCATGACAATCACCTCAGGTGCTTTTCCTCCAAGATTTTCTGTGGGTTTTGCCCCATCCAGAGATTTTTTTGTGAGTTTCTCCCATCCACAGTTTTATACTCTTAGCTAAATTTCTTCCAAATCAGAATCACCACTTGTCACAGTCTTTACTGCATGACTCTGCCAAAATTCATGTTAAGCAATCTTAGGATCTTTCCTGAATGTAACCTTCCAGTATTTTGAAAGAGAATGCCACTTCATTTGAATAATCTCTTAACATAAACCAGTATTATCTCAGAAAGCATGCCTTCCTGCAGCTATGAAATAATTTTATATGTTTCTAATTCTGCCAAGAAACCCTAAAGGGAGTATTTTTATATTAAGGCAAGCCTGTAAAGTTTAAAAAGAAATAAGGCTTGAATTCAGAATATGATTGCCCAATGCCCTCCCTAAATCTCTTGACACAATTAGGGGCTCTAGGAGGGCAATGGTAGTGAGTAGATGACAGCGTTTTAAAATTCATTGTGAATTCAACTGAACTGTGCACAGAGGTATAGCCACCATTTCTGCATGCATTTTCTGTTGTCTGCTTTTCAGAACAACAAAGGATCAAGGTGCTGCCTGAGTTCAATAACTAAAGGTCTGATGACATTTCCTATGGGCTTAGTTTTAGCCTTTGTCTTCTAGCTGGGCTCCACTTCAGCTGCTCCAGCCTGACCTACAATTTCAGCCCCTTTCCTGGTCCCCATGGCTGTATGATATAGCAAGACTGCCCTCAGTCAATTGCTGTGGCAATTGCTGTGCCTCCCAGTGCCAGCCTCAAGATCAGAATGCTTGCTGGCTGGGGAAAGTATGGAGGTATGCCAAGGGTCAGAAACATACCTCTAATTCAATTTCTTGTAATTTTCCACCAAAAAAAAACCCCTCCTGTCTGTGAGAATAGCCATGATACACTTAGTGAGAAGGACAGGCTGCAGAAGATGTCCAGGACATACCAAGATCCCAACTGTCTCCTGATGAATAGAGGCATAAATAGGAATAACCCCCTGTGGAAATCAGTGGGGTTGATTTACCCTTTTGTTGACAAGAGGGGAATGATTCTCATACTTAGGGTGTTGTTGGTAACACAGGCATCTGTTTTATAGCCTGGCTCCTGGCTCAGGTCTGTGAGCGCTGTAGAGCTATTGATTGAAAAAGAGAGTTTTGTGCCTTTGCTTTCATCTGCTCTAGGTTTGTGATTCTGTTTCTGTGTTTGTTTTGCAGACAGCTAAATCCTTTCTTCCCAGTGTCACTGAGCCCTAGACAAACACTATGGTATTGGGACATCACAAAAAATATATATTGACAGTTTAATCAAAGGGGATAGGGATGAGCTCTGGCCTCCTGCCATGGTCCCAATCTATTTTTTTACTTTTTTTTTTTTCTTTTCTTTCTTTTTTTTTCTTTTTTCTGATGCTTCTTTTTTTATACAGCTTGTTTGCTAGCTGCCACCTGCTGTCCCGATGGCTGTAGGTGCTGCTTGACACGGTAATGAGAAGACCCAATGAGTAACAGAACCTGAAGTGTCTTGTGTTGTTCCACAGTGTCTCACACGGAAGAATAAAATAAACTCAAAATGAACATGCCTTCAATCCTGCCTTTATGCCTAAGTAAGAGATGTTTTCATTTTCATTTTCTGTTTATCCAACTAAAAATAAGGATGATGGGAAAATGGATTTTTTTACCCGGAATTTCCAGTATTTTGGTGTTTGATATTTACCTTTGAGAATATTAAAAGGTGAAATAGAAACTTTTATCACAAAGGTGATATGAAATTAAATGAACTGAACAATTTTGGAGCAATGAGTGCTACCACAGTGTACCATCAGATATATAGTTTAAGCAGTATGTCCAGAGACCATGGGAACCTCAAGTAGATGACAACAGCAACCACAAAGCACAGAATAGCTGAAAAAACCTCACAGAAATTAATGCTGAAGCCATGCAGACAAATTATTCATTTGGATCTTCTGGTATAGGAAGAATAAAATGTACTATTTTTATTTCTAATTTAAAAAGTAAATCAAACCCAGAATTTTCTTAAGGAAGTTTTCAACTCAGTGGAAGCCAGGTGTCACTGGAAAATCAATTGGCTTGAATATTTTTTCCTGTTCAGTTAAGAAGCATGTTACCCTTTTCTTTGTCATGCTCCAGGAGAACAAACTCTCACTCATGCTTCAGCCCACCCTCAAGAGGCAAACAAACACTTGCTGTGCCAGGACTCAGATCCCATAACAGATAGTCAGGGACTTATTTATCTTTGTCAGAAAGATCTTAGTCTTTGTTTTTTCCCTGATTCTTTGGACACAGCCTTGGGACTTTATAAATCTTGGACATCACCCAACTCTTGGAAATACAGCCAAGAGAGCTCTCATTGAATGCATGCACTGAAGGCTTTCTAAGGAATGAGGCAGAATTTACTGTCCCTTTCAGAATACAGGTTTTTTTAAACCTTTGCAGTGTATTGTAGTATTTTTTCAGCTTTCTTTCAGCATCTAAGGGATGTACACTTTTGAATTGTTAGAGGATGCTTCAGACGTAGGGTTGCTCACTGGAGGGGAGTTGCACAGACCCAAGTGATGTTTCCTCTTTTCATTGTCTCATGGGGTCACTTGCAGCCAACCTGGAGAAGCAGCAGGCCAGTATGATTGCAGTCCTTGCAGGTTTATTTGCCAGGGGTCAGTAGGATTGTGATCTGAAGTTTATTTGATTCCTTTTCTTTTCTTGGTTTCTAAAGCAGGATCAGCATGGCAGCTTCAGGCAGGAGATAGGCTGTACTGTTCCTCATCATCCTTTCTGTGCTAGAGTGGGAGCACACATCTGCAGTGAGAAGAATGACTGCAAGTTGCTTTTACATGTCTATTTTTTGGCCTGCCAGGGGGCTGCATAGCAGTCAGAATAGCCTGAAGGTTGCATTTCCTGGGGCACTGTGCTCTACTGAAAGAGCAGGTGTCTGACAGATGTTGGCTTTGTTTGGTGTCATGGTTCTTACTGCTCACTCTGTGTTACTTAAAGTCTCCACAGAGCATTGTGGTTGGGTCTCACAGGGCTTTGATGGAGCCCCTTAGAAACCTGGTAGGCATCTTTTCCTGGAGGTGGAAAGTAAACAGGAATGCCTGAGACACTTTGTGCCCTTGAGCAACCCACAAGCAAGCTCAGCCTTTCTGCTTGTGCTACAGGGCTGCAGAGAGGCAACATAGCCTCACTGTATCATCAGATAATTCAGATTGGAAGAGGCATCAGAGGGTTCACATGCTTCAAGCTGGGTCAGCCAAAGTCAGACCAGGATGTTTAGGCCTCTATCCAGGCATACTGCCAGAGAGACTCTTGCACATAGCTCTTCTCCAGGCACTTAAGTTTTGGTTTTGGGTTTTTTTTTTTCTGAAAGCAGTAATATTTTCAGGAAACTGGGACCTAAAAAGCAACAGAAAAATAGTGAAAAGCCCTGAATTTTTCCTATTCTTTACATGTTTGCCTGTATATGCTCTATTTCTGCAACTTTTACTAAGGTGTACTGCTCTTTATGTAGATTTCCTTTACAAAACAGCCAGATATCTCTGCTTTAAACATCTTCTTCATTCCCCTTCTGGTGATGACAACACTTATTAGTTTACATGATAGATGTTTCATGTGGGCTGGAAACAGATAAAGAGACAAATCCTGATAAAGGCTACAGTTCACCAGATAGTTTCAAAGGAGTTTAGATGCTCCATATCTCTTTTGACTGCTATTCATTTTAGATTTGAGTACCACAGTCTATTTCAGATATGGAAATTTCTATAGGGAACTAGAGCACACCCAGGAACTCACTGCACAGGAAATAGTCAGCTTTAAAGATGAGGTAGCAGGATGTTCCTAAAAGATCTGACCCTGTTCCTTTCCATTAATGACCTTCACACAAACAGGATGAGTGCAGCACTGACAGATTTGAGAAGCATCATCTTGCAGAACAGAATGAAAATACCAGCATAGGAGAAGGATGGTGGATGTAGCTGAAAAATATTTAAGTACAGGACATTAAAAGAGACCTTTAGGACAAGAAATTCTCCTTTATAAACTTCCACTGTAACCTGATCAGGGAGAAGTGACTAAGATAGACCTGAATGTACTTGTCAATGACAGATGTTTTACCACTTGTCACATATAAGAGAGACAGACATGCCCCTAGAATTCTTTGGGAAAGATATTTCCCAGTTCAAGAAGTCTAAATAGACAGGACAGGGCAATGCCCTTCTCTGAAATAAAGCAGCTGAGAGTTTCGTCATCCATTCAAGAAAAATGAACTGAACTCAGAAGATGTTAAAAAAATTCTGGCCAGCTAGTCAGAGAACAAGATACTCTTTAGGAGAACAGAAAATGATTAATGAAATGGAGAAAAAAAGGCTGATTGTGGTGTGTGTTTTTATGGCATAAATACAAATAGAAAGTGTATATTTTACATGATTAAATGCTTTAGCTTCCTGTGCTCTCCTTGTTTTTGGATTTTTCACTGAGTTAGCTGGACTTGAGCAGAGCCAAGAGCAGCAAGAAGACCAGTGGGAGAAACTCATGTTTAGTAGGAATTCCGTTTTGAGATTAGGGTATGGGCAAGACACTTTGTGCTTATCTTCATGTCTGTGTTCTCCTTTCCTTCCAAAGGTGTTGTAAAGCCATATTACTGAAGTCAAAGAATGATAATTGTTTGGATCCTTTGTGGAGAAGTTTTCTCCTCTTATGTCCCACTTGTGTTTTTCTTGTAAGTAGATTCCATTTAGACTGGATTTGAGGATTTGGAGTATTTCCTAAAAGCAGCTCACAAATACACCTACATGGTGTACGAGACCTTATTTCTGGTGTGGAGAATACTCCCACTTCTTCCCCTCCAACACTCATTTGTGACCCTCCTTAAATTTTGTCTCTTTGCCAGGGAACTGTAATTACCATATTATCATTCCCAGTCTATATATTGCCTTTGCTGTCTGTGCATCCTTGGTTATTGAAAATCTGAGTAAATTGTTTGTTTATTTTTGGGATCATACCTAACTGATCTATAATCTAGAGGCTACTCAATCATCTGGACTTGCAGGCAATTTTATTTTCCTTGTTTCCTTCTGCTATAGATTTCCAAATGGCAATTTGTTTTGTCCAGATTTTTACCCCTTGCAGGATCCAGCTCAGGTTGCTTTTTGTCAGTTACTGTTTTATATTCTTGTATGTCTTAACCTGAGAAATTTAGGTTTACTTACATATCTGTCTTTTTTGCCTTTCTAGGTCTTGTAAGCTTTTTTTGCTTATATCCTTATAAAGGGTAGTATGTTATATTTTAAATAATCCTTTTAAAGGCAGACATTTATTTACATAATCATGGAATCCATGTCTAGAAGTTTTATTTCTGACTGAGGTTAAAGATTTCTGTTACTTTCAGCTCTTCAGACAGCAATAAATTCCTTTCTCCTTCCACAGTCAAACTGCTGCACCATCTCAGTCCAACAGATTTTGCTAATCAGTTTCCTTAGGTTGTCTAAATTTGCTTTTCTGAAGTCCAAATCTTTAGCTAAAGACCTACTCCTATTTGTTATTTGATTTTAAATATAAAATGAATCACTTTTTGATCATTCTCCAGTTACTTTCTATTATTCTGTTCATTAGCCATCTCTCTTTTAACGTCCTTTTCACTTGGTGGAATCCAACAGTGCTACATCTCATTGACTGCTTGTAACTGTGATGAAGAAATGTGCTGGCTAATATAGCCATTAATATCTTGTGCTGGTATTGATAGTGTTCATTTTTTAGCCAGCATTTAGGAAATTCAGCCATCCCATAATGCAACAAAAGTCTGTAGTGTTTCTCTCTGAAATGGAATCAGACCTTTCTGTCACAGTCACACCAGTCTGAAAGTGCAACTTCTCCACTTACCTGCAAATTCATTCAAAATCCACCAAGCATCTGGCCTTAACTGTTGCAGCACCATGTCCCCAGAAATTCCAGTCCCATTTCCAGTGACCTTACCTACTGTAAGGTAAGGTCACCCAGCTGTACCAAATATTGTAAAAGCTCACCCATGCTGGTACTAAAACTATAAAATCCTTCTGCTTCAAAAGCCTGTGGAGAGAGGGAGAAATTAAAGCTTTACAGAGGGTCTTTTGGGAGATTGGGTCAAGGCAGAGCCCACAGCTGAACCATATGGTGTTCAGTGGTGGAGGATTGCCATGGATATGTGCCACCACAAAATAAAGTCAGGTACGTGGCTTGTGCCCTGCATGGTTTATCTTCCCCATAGGTATTTCATTGTGGAACTGAAGATTGTATTGTCAAGTTAAGGTAGAGCAGAACAGCAAATGATTATTTTCAGGAAATGCTTTTCAGTCGATTGGATCAGTGTTTAGAAAATATAACTATTAAAAAAAGGTAAAGAAAAAAGATTACTTCAAAGCCTGATGCGTCTGGATTTAAGACCATTCTAGCTGTATATATTTTCGGATTGTACACAGTTGTAAGGAAACTTAAGGAGTTTTGAGATACCCTTTAAACTTAAAATTCTAAGTTCTTGTGGGAGATTTTAAGGTGACAAATTAGGATCCCTTATGTTACGAAGCCTGGTCAAGTGTGCTTAGGCTTATGAAGACTGCCTGATTTTTCTATGCAGAAAATAGATTTTTAAATAGACTTCATGACTTTTAAGGTAGGAGACCTGACATAAACTGTGAAACTTCAGAACAGAATGATGGTAACCCAGTAAAACTCTAGTGTTGTGGCCCCAGGGAGAATTTGATAATTTTCCTCAAAGAAAATGCTTTTAAAAAGTATCAGATAAGCAACCCAAAACCCAAGACATCATTTTACAGTTTCCAAGATGTTTTTAAAAATTTCCACTAGAGACAGACAGGAAATACAGATTCACTGACTGAAAACCTTTGTCATTTGGATCTTATTGTGGCCAGGTGATGCTAGCTGGCCTGTTCACAAATTCTGGTCAAGCACAACCTCCTCACAGCCTCTCAAGAGTACTCTGATACCTCAGGCAAAGCCTTCACTTCTCCTAATCTCTTACATCTCAGAAGCATCTGCAAGGGCTTTTGTGTCAAAAAAAGCTGTAGAAGTTCCTGTGTTGTAACTTTTTTTGCTTTGAATTTTACATGCTTTGAAGATGATGAGGAGAAAGTGCCATTTGACTCCTTTAAGGTTAAATTTCCAATAGCCAGTGAAGGACGAATTGAGAGCTGAAAGTAATTACTGAGAGCAGTTCACATCTGCTCTTCTGGACACCTGCTTGAAGCCCCAAGTGATGACTTCAATTAGGTTAATCCTTTTTCCAGAGACCAGTGAGCTGCTAGAAGGCTGGATTTTTTCAAATAAGAAAACAAGTCAGTTCTGCAATGAAAGACAGGGGCAATGGAGAGAAGAGACTAATTTAAACCCATATTGTAAATTGCTGCATTAGCAGAGAAAGGACTCCTCTCTCACCAGCATTTTCCAGTGGCTTATAATATTAAAAAAAAAAATAAAATTATAGCTTTCATTAGGTCATAGAATGGTCTGATGTGTAATTTGTTGTTTACATAATGGTTACCTAGTTTGCTTCAGCATTAACACTCTAAATTGAATACTCACATAGACTGATATTAAGCTTTGCCTGAGCCTTCACAGGCATCTTTCTTCTCCTTTGCCCAGTTAAAAACCAAGAGAGCACCACTAAGCAGAACAGCAGAGAATGGTGGTGTGGACAGGAGGCTTGTGGCCAAACTAGTGCCTTGTTTTGTCCTTTCTGCATGAGCAGCTATGTTCACTGGAGAAGAATCTTGCAAGGGAACTTTGCTTCAATATAAGAAGCTCTGGGATAAAGTTCCTGTAATTTAGCTATGGATCTATTTTGCTGTTCCCATACTTTCTCATTTTGAATCTTGGGGAGTAATTTTACATTCCAAAATAAGTCTTATCTTGTATTTTTAAATATTTTAGATTTAGACAAGTATCATCCCAGATAATGATTTCATAGTAGAAAAATGGAAATGTATAAGAGAATTTCCAATTGAAGCTGCTTAGCACAGGAGGGCTGTAGTGACATCTTGACCAAGACACTTCTGGTTTGAAAGCTGGGATATTTGTGGTTTCGAAACAGAGAACAAGTGAAGGCGTTCAAAGGTGTTAGGTGAAATCATGGAAAGAGACAAACATAAAATTGCCTGAAGCTTGTACTTCTCCAGTGAAAAAAGAGGCCAAAAATTCTTTCTTTAGCTTTCTGCAGTCTAGACTTTCTGTGGAGCTTATGTCATACTTTTGTCACAACACTAAATTTGGGTTTCCAGTAATGTCTGAAGAAGATTAATAATCAAGAAATTAGAGCAGTTATTGAATGCAATTAAATACAAAAGTTTCTATAAGTGCTTTTTTTTTTCTTCATTGTGATAACTGAACACATGATGTTTAAACTGAGAAGAAAGAGGTTGACCAAAGCTTTTCTCCCTCCAGACTGCTCACATGTAAAATATACCAGAAAAATGTAGGACATTTTTATGGGTGGTGTGGAATACCTTCTCTTTCTAGTATGTGAGACATACTAAATGACCATATGAAGGAAAAAATACTGAGGTCATTATGAGAATTAGTTGCAAACAGGTTTTATTCTGATAAAATGAAGATGCTGATCTGAGCCAGGCAAGTGTAAATCCACTGACCTACATAGCTGGAATCCACATTGAACCTGAAATTTTCTGTCTTTCTCAGCAGCATAGTAATTGAAAGGGGTTTTTTAATGTTTGGAATATGTTTTAAAATTGTCAAAATCAGTCTAGTCTAGGCATAAGCTTGAAAGTGAATGGGAATTTCAAGTGATCTGGAAGTCACAAGCATCAAGTGATCTGGAAGTATAACCCTAACAGCCAGCAGAGCACATGCTCCTAATCACCTCAACAATTTGGAAGGCCCCAGACTGGTGCTCTCACAAGGGTTTATGACATTGTTCGCTCAGCATTTAGTGTGAAACAGGAACAATACTTGGTGGAATGCACCTAATCTTATTTTAGCTGCACAAAATAAAGCACATAAAACAGGCAAGTTGTTTACACTCACAACATTAGTGTAAAATGACTAATAGAAAGAGGAGAAAAAACAATAAAGCAGCACATGAGCTTTTTTTTTCAAATGAAGCTACTTAAGTCTCTATTTCTTATTTCTCCAGATGCAGAACTAGGAAACCAGAGAGAGTTCTGTTCACCAGGAAAAAAATGGCACATTGTAACCAGATCTATTCAATCTTTATTGTTCATTTTGCACTAGAAGAGCAGAGCAACAATCTCATTGTGAATTGTGCTCAGTAAAATCAAATGCACTGTCAGAGAGCAATGCCTCGTGTTTTCAAAGCCTTGCTATGGACTATGGGCAGGCTATTCCAAGGACAATTAGAATGCATAATATCTTTGGGGAAAAAAAAAAGAAGTAAGGGTATGATTTTGGTCACGGTCCTTGACAATATGCTGCTGAAAGACATCTTAGAGTCAGCACTGATAAAAATTGTCTATTGTGTGAATGATGTGCAGTAAGACAATCCCTGGTGAGTCATAGAGGTCAAGAACTAACATTGAGACTGTTGTTTCTTTTTTTTAGAGAAAATAACTGACATGTTGTCTTCTGATTGTCAGGGAGAGAGACAAGAGCGTCGCAGTTTGTCCAAATGACTCAATTTCCAATTTTAGGAACATAATATTTGTCACTTTTTTAAGCTGCTTTGCTCACTTTAGCCAAAAAGAAGTGTGTTAAGATACTTTTGTCTCTGATTTTAGGAAGTCAGTGGATGCTTTGAAATGAGTGGGAGCCTAAGGTTGTAGTATCAGTGCTATATCATACTGCCATTAAAAAAAAGCACTGACACTTTACCTTCTTATAAGAAATGATTCTGTGCTGTGGCAAATATGTGAAGCTCACAGCTAAGATGTGTACCTTCAAAGATAAACAGCTGCTATTATCTTTACCTAATCAGGGTTGTTTTGTAGACCGAGACAAGAGGGGTAGGCTCTTGTAAATGCTGTCTGCATATTCCCTCACAATACATCCCTTCAAAACCACTGAACTTGTCACCAGCTGCCAATTTTCATCAAGAAAAGCCTCTCATTAAGTTCACTGAGTGCTCACAAACTGGCTCTGTGTTCCTGAATCTCTGGCTGGATCAACCCCGGCTCTGCAGTGTCTGTCTGTCATGCAACCACATTGCTTCAAGGCTTGTGCTGGTCACCTGGAGGGAGGGAGGGGGAGGGAGGTGGAGTGCTTTGATGCGTAGCTTATTTTTGCAGATGAAAACAAGGAAGGTGATTTGACTTCCTATAACCCACTCTCCTGGTAGCTTCTGATCTCTCCTTGCAATTCCAAAGCTTGTTGAGATTTTTTGAGGTGCCCAGGGTGATAAATGTCGGACAGGGATAACTGTGGATAATTGTTAGGCTGAAACCCTTTTGTGCACTTGCTGGAATGGCAAAGAGGTGGTCTTATGTTCTTAATGCCTCCCTTTGAACAAGTTGAAAACACACTGTTGCCTTACACTTGCTATTTCAATAACCATTTTTTTAACTCACTCTCTGTAGGATAGGAGGTAGTCTCTGAGTCAAGGTATGCTGCTATAATCCTGGCTTTTACTGCCACATGGGGGCATGAAGGATGGATCACAAACAATGACTGTTTTTTTCTTGACACAAAATCCTGCTAGTTTTCAAGTTATAGGTTGCCTGCTAATGACATGGAAATTCTGAAAAAGTTGCATGAAAATAGTTGCACGAAACCATAATTTACACCAGCTCTGTTCCTAATGTAACAGTCTGCTTTGTGCATGCTCCAGGCTAAGGGGATCCCCAAATGTATTTGAGGGTCTAATAATCTGTCAGAGAAGATAAATCTTGGGTAGAGTTTCTTCTGTGTTGACTGGCAAACCTCTCCTGCTCCAACATAGAAATTTCAAAAGACTTTCACCCCAGCCTGCCACTTAAGTCAATGCTGATAAAACTAGATCAGTCTGTCTAGAGGAATTATTTTTTTTTTCACTCTGAAACACAGGATGACACTTTGCTTTTATTCATTTACAGGCTGAACTAAATGACACTCATATCCTTGTTTCAGTGCACCGTGTTGCTTGAGAGCTTAGAGACTGAACTCACATTACACCACCACCCACCCCTGTAGCTGCCCAGAGTCATTTCCTCTGACATGCACCAAGCTGACACATGAGACAAAGGTACCAGTCAAGAGCTGATCTTTGTAGAGATATTGATAAGAGGTGTTAAGATCACTTTCTCCTAGCATAGAGGATGCCCTGTCAGCTCTGAGAAATTAATTGAGTAAAGACTCAGGATATTCAATGTATCAGGTAGAAAATGTGCTCCTCTGTCCTTTCAGGAACTTAAATACTGCTGCAGTTTGCTTTTGTATGGGTTACCACTCTACTTCAAGACAGCAAGCAAGGTGGCTGACAACACATTGCAAATCTGCATGTGTCTTGAAGGCAAGAAGATATTCACAGAATATTGAATATTCCATTTTAAGCATCCCATGGGTGCCTGCTAGACTTTAGTGACTCCACCTATAATCCAGAATTATGTCTTTGGTACTACAATGACATTCAGTGTTTACTTTATCCTTGCTCAGTAATAAAAAAGTAACACTTAGGAAATACATTGAGAGTTCTTGAATCATATGAGTGCTTGGATTTTAGTTGTAATCAAAGAAAATGTATTTCAATGCAATGAGATGACAAAGTAGCTCTTCAGAGATTTTCTTCTGAGCAATTCACTTGAATGCAGCTACCTCATTGTGAGATGATTATAATGGAGGTTTGCCCATACCTATCTGGTCTTCTGGATTTCGGGGATCTTTCAGCCTCTTCAGAATCACTAAAAGGTAAGGAACAGTTTCATGCTAAATGTTTGAAGCCTATAGCAGGATGAAGTCTATGAATATTTGATAAATATATACTCTAATTGGTAACAATTTTGGGCACTTCAACAAGATGCTCATTCTTCTGCCACCTTCCCTAGAAAATGATTCTTCTTTATGTGTTCACTTATTCTATTCCAAAGCTCAGGACCCAGCAAGATTGGCTACTTTTCCACTTGCCTCGGTCAACTCTGTAGCTGGTGCATCCCACCAACTAGTGCCACTGAGGAACTGCACTTGAATCTTTCAGTCAGCTTTCTTTGTGCTGACTTGATTTCCCATCAGATGAACAGAAAAGGATCCTCTAAAATCCTTTCTTAGAAAAGAGGATTTAATGCTTTGTCTTTACAAAATGCTACAGACTCTTCAGTGTGGTTAGACTGACCAAGGGAGTCTTCCTTTTTTCTCAAGTCAGTGGGACTGGGCTGCCTGTGATCCCTTGTTTTGCTGATACAAGTTGCTTGCTTTATCCATGATATGTTCAGCCTGGGGGTCAGAAATGTGGCTTAAATCCCAGGGAAGACTGACAAATGCTTTTTTTTTTACTTTCTTCAGTGATGAGGGCACTATTTTCCAGGAATATCCTGCACCTATCAATTCTTTGCCATTCACTACTCCTCTGGCACCAGCTTGATCTCTCTGGTATTCTGCCTCCAACATGTGGTTTAATCTCCTCAAAAGATGTGAGCACCTGAAAATCTTTAGTTTCTCTAAAGCCTTTGGATTTAATATAAGATACCATCATGAAATTTAATGGCCCATGATATTTCAGAAGCCTGACTGGATGATCTAATGACTCCTGGCTTTAAACACTGAACCTCTTGGATCCTCACTTTTCCAATGACTTCTTCATACAAAATACAATTTAGAATAAAAATAACCTGATCATTTATCATATATATCTTCTTCATGGGAGGAAATTATTTCACTGCAGCAAAATCACAGAAAAAAGGAATTTTACTGGGACATCTATGGGTTCAGTTGAGTGTTCCTTAACCCAAAGCCTCATCTTATATGGAGGATTGGAGCCATTTCTCTGTGCTGAATCAGGACTTCAGGCCTGTATTACCAGTGATGTATGGAAGGCCCTTATTAATAATAATAAAAAAAAGAGCAGAGCTCATTTGCTCAATAAGAAAAACAAAACAATTTTCCTGCCAAAAAGAGTTCAAAGACCGAGTAATGTGAAAGTCTCTGGGAGAATAGTGAGGAGCAAATGAAACCTTATAAATAATTACAACAACAATAAAAATGTTGATTTAAAAATTATTAAAAAGGACAGCTGAGCTAGGAATCAGAAAATCTGGGCTCAGAACAGTGTATCAGTCAGAGGAGCCTGAAATGAGATGCCAGTAGTCTTTGGCTGTTTAGATCCAAGTTTGTGACCAAGCTTGTCTAAGGCTATCCTCAGCATGGCAGCAGCTCTACGGTGGGGACTGCAGGGTGCTGGGCTGGCTTCTGCCATATCTTCTGTGCAACCAGGACCATGGCATGGGACACAGGGCATGGAGCATGGGACATGGGACCCCCATGAGCATCCAGCTCAGGGCGTGGCTGAAAATGTGTCCCTGGATGGGACCAGCTCCTGCAGGAAACACAGCTGGTGCATTGTTCCATCCCTGCTTCTCATGCATCTTAACCATCAAAGGGGGCACTCAGAGAGCGATTCTTCCTCCCTCCAGGACATCTCTTTTCCTTGCAGAGGATCTTAAACCTCAATTAGAGCCAAGAAAATGTCCATACCACTGCAAGCAGCTTGCTGTCTGTGCTGGGATACTGTGGGAAGCAGAACCCCTTGGAAAGTACTTGGCAGAGAGATGGAATTTTGGTGTGGCATCTCCCCACAAGCCCATTTTGAAAAGGGTATATAGACAAAAAAATTAGATTATTGAATGAAAAGGAAAAATAGCCCAGCCTTTTTACTGCCTTTTGTCTCACTGTTTAGGCCACTGCCTGAGAGGTGATTGGTTTCCTTCCCCCCACCCAGAATGAAACCAGCAGGAATTAAGAAGCAGTGCTTTTTCACATACAATTCACTGTTTCCCCTCCCTGCTCCCTTTGCTTTGGCAAACACTTGTATGAGGCACAGGTAGTGCAATCAGTTCTGTGTCCTCTCAAACTTCCGTGAGGTTTAGTTCCCAAATGCCTGACACAGTTACTTTTGAGAAGAACTTTGAATTGCTTCTGAACAGTCTCCAGTGTAGTCTACATCTGTGACTGAGTTCATTAAACAAATTATTGAGCTTGCTCATTAATGTCATAAGGAACTTCATACTGTGATGAATTTGAAGGATGATTTTGTTTTGATTTGCTCACTTCTCAGTCACTCTTATAATTGGTAACAAAAGATATAAAATGATTTTTTATTCTTGTCCTATATCTTTTTTGCTTGCTTAGTTACTGTGTACAAAGTCACTGGAGTCACTAAATAACCCAAAATGCAGTACGATTTAATTTTTAAGAGGACAGTCACTTATAGATGTATTCCTGCCCTTGTTTTTCTGGTACATCTATGGTAACTAATAAGCATTAATAGCAAAAGTAAGTAAGTAATAATAATAATAACCAAGAAGAAGAAGAAGAAGAAAGAAGAAGAAGAAGAAGAAGAAGAAGAAGAAGAAGAAGAAGAAGAAGAAGAAGACACTGAATTTAATTGGTTATTTAATTTGGTGGTACTTATTCTAATTTTCCATAAATTTTCTTTAACCTTTGCATGAGCTTTTCTTCCCTCTCCCCTCTGCCATTTGGGAAAGAGCAGAAAAGCAGCCCTTTTTGTTTCCTTATGTTGGGATTTATGTCTCATCTTCTTGCAAGAGATTATATAACATATTTTGCCTGCTGTCCTCTTCATAATGATATGATGCTTGATAAAAAATATTTGTACCGTAGGTGTACACATTACTTTACAGTTTAAATACCATCCTGCTCATTTTCCTGCTGTGCCATGACATTCAGAGGATGATTTTTTTCCTTTTCCTAGTGTGTTTCTGCATTTTATCAATTATGGTGATTAAAATACAGTTTTCTGGAAAATAGCATGAATTGCTCAGCTGAAGAATTTTGAGAATATACAGCATTTGGATATTCTTGAATCACAGCACTGTTGCAGCTCAGCTTGCACACTGAGTTGGTGCCAAAGTGACTTCCTTGGACTTGTACGGTGGAAGCCCAGTGCTTTAATTTCTGAGCTTTGCTCAATTAAAATGCACAGTATACATAGTTTGCTGGTTTACCTGAAAATTAAGTCTGTCACATCAGCTGTCATATAATTTTGCTAGATCTGTTAGAAAGTTGTGAACAGGACAATAGCCCAAATATGGAGGTGAGGTGACAGCCCCTTTCCCCTGCAGCCACTGCCTGTGCCAGGACAGAGCTGTTCAGCACTGCAGGAACAGTAGAAAAAAAAAACATTTGGCTAAGAACACTTATTCCTTCTTAAAAATCTGGCACTCTGGCAGGATGATAATAGCCTGATACTGGTATCATGCATATCTGGAAAGCCACCTTAGGATGGCATAATTCAGTGCTGCTACCAAAGAGATTGTACCATTCAGTCTCTTCCCTCTGGGGCTGGCAAATAATTTGTGCCATCATTCAGTGAACTACCTGTGGGACTGAAGTGGCTGAAAAATTACTTGAGAAATGCATTGCTCCTGGCCATATTAGTTTTCTGAGCAACTTCACAGCTTGACTGTAAATAGCTGTAGGGGGGTGAGTAGTGTGGGTATGAGAAAGAGCTGCTGGGAATGGGAAGTGAGCAAGATGCCAAAAAAATAAGGACATTGAAGCCAGTCCATGTGGTAAGTGGAATCTGGGGATCCTTGTGTATAGAAAAGCAGCCATTCAAAACAGATAAAGATGAGGGGGATGAGAGCTCTTACTCTTTGCACACCTATGAGCTTAAGTTTCAGGCGGGTCATGAGGCTTTCTCAGAGCACAGAAAATTAAGAATATGCACAGAATTCTATGTAGGAGCAATGTTAGAAATGTTCTTGCTTAACTATATTTCAATTGTAGTTTAAAGTGAAAAAAAAAAAGGGAGGAAAATACAATTTTCTGTATTTCCTCTGAGAATATAAGAATATAAAAATCTTTAGAGACAATTAACACAATTTGCTCTGGTTTGTTTTTGCTTGGTTGGTTGATTGGTTAGTTTTTTTAATGCAAGTAGGCTTAAAAACTTCCAGGATGTCTTCCTGCTGGTAAGTTGAGCATAATTAGACTAATAATAATAATTAGAAGCACAAAATATGCTTCTAATTATTTATGACCTCTCAGCATGCAAGAACATGACAAAAATTATTTCCATCACTTTTTCATATTAAAAGGCAGTTAGAGACCAGGGAACTGCTCTACAGTTAGACCCAGAATTTTCAACAGCATGAACAAGGGTAGCCTACAATGATTATTTCAGTGCAACAAGAGTCAAACCATTTTATCCAATACTTTCTCCATTCCATTAAAAATCTCTGCCTCAGCTTTAATCCATTCAGGTCAGTTTGCCTCATCTCTTTAAAAATTCTCTCCTCCACAATGAATGATGTGGATATTCTTTTTATAGAAAAAGTAATTATGGCAGTTTTCCAAACGATCACAATACCACTGTGCCCTCAATTCCCAAGGGCCATTCCAAGAATTTCTTTCAATTCAGAAATAGATTACAAATGTGACATAATCTTTTTTACTGAAATTGAATATGTAAATTTGTCTGGGGAGCCCCAGTCCTCCAACAGCTCCATTTCTGAGCCCCAGTGCCCAAATGTCCCAGCAGGTGAGGAAAATTGGTAATTTTGGTCATTCCAAGCAAAATGGACCCAGCTATGCAGCTGGTGTAAACTGACTCAGCAGTCACAGGAGTGATGATGATTTTTGCCAGCTAAGGAGACTATTACATTTATTTTGCTTATCTGTGAAGACCTTTTCTGAAATAGTGTGTGCTGATTGTCTCTCCAAGGCAGAAACATGTCAGCAATTGAAATTAGCCATGCATAATGCATTTGAGGTAACACTTGGTTTTATTGCCTCTTGGTAAGTTATTAAGCTTTTTTTGAAGCATATTTTGTATGAGCATCAGTATTATCCGTGTGCTTTGTACCTAATGTGTTTTGCTTCTTTAGCACATCTCAGTTAGGGGTTCTAAAGCAGGCTACAAGCGCTAATGAGCCGAGATTTGCAGCGCTCCAGTGAGGAAGGCAAGCAGCATCATTGCAGGGCTGCAGGTCAGGATTCTGAGGGATGGAGAGGCCTCCTAAAGACAACACAATAAAATTCAGATGATGGTTCCTGCCCTTCTGTCAGCACCTTGAGCCCTTTTCCTGTTTCTCCCAGCAGTGCTATAAGGAAGGAATACAACTTGCTTGTGGTTGTTGGCTGCATCCCCACGAGCAGCAGGGTGCTGGATGCACCCAGGACTGGCTAGACATCCTGTTTGGTGCCCCTCTACCCCTGGGCAGAGTTGGCCCCTCTGACCTCACAACCCTGCCTATGCCCACGCTCTCTCCTTTTCCTTTTATACCAAACTCTGTGATTCCTTGTCTGTGGTCTCAAGCATGCTCTTGCCAAAGTCCTCATCACGGTGCATCTTTCCAGCTCCTGGCTCTTGGCTTCAGCCCTTCCTGCTCTGATTGTGCTGTTCTCCCCCTAACAGCAGCACCTGGGGGCTCCCTCACTTACCACACTCTGGTATGCATCCTTGCACACTAAATAATTGCAGCTGTAGTACAGAATTAAAGCAAATCACCCATAAATGAGAGATCTTTTTAAAATTTTTTTTTCAAGACACATTATCTCAGAGGACAGCTCTGCTGAGACCTCCAAACTAGCATGCTTTAAGCGTGAGGGCTTAGTGTTGCTGGAAATCTTTGTCCCTTGTCACATGCTCTGCTCATGGGAGCTCATTAAGAGTCAAGCAGGAGAGGAACTATGCCACCAAAGAGCAGAGGGACAATGCTGTGAGGCACTGAGATGCCTGCCATGTCCTTGCTGGGGTCCTGGGGCTGCTGCTGGTGCAGCTGCCACTCAGGCACACATCTGAGAGGAAACCACAAAACCAGCAAGCACCATGTGTATCAGTGGGTCCCAGGAGGCTGCTGTGCCCTCTCCTCCAGGGCTGCCTGCTGCTCTGCAGGGATCCTGGTGATACAGAGCTGGCAAACACATCCCTGCAGCTACACTGTCCCTCTCCTGTCTCCTGCCCTCCCCAGTGAGACCAGGGCCACAGCAGGTCCCAGGGTAGTGGCAAAGGTGAACACTTGTAATGCAGCTTGAATTAGCCACTGGCTGCACAGGGCTGAGCATTTTGACTGAGCCCAGTGCAAAGTGCCAGAACAGATGGAACAAATTAACAGCCATTTCTCTAGTATGGAAACAGAGGAGAAACTTTCATTAGGAAACTTACTGGTGCTTTCTTACACAAACTTTTTCCTCCTCTGACATTTTTTTTTCTCCTTCAACATTGTGCCTGCCTGCTATTAACTCTAGAAGTTTCTTTCTTTTCTGCAATGGGTACTTCCTCTACCTCTGCCAGCCCAGATCTGCCTCTTGTCAGGGGATGTCAGACCTGCAAGCTGAAATGTGAGGTCCATTGGAAGAAGTTTCTTTTAACAAAACTAGGGTTACTTTGAGGATACCTTATTATAATATTTAAAAGAATCTCTTCCTTTCTAATTTTTGCTCTCACACACATTTGCACATTTAGATGTTTATACTAATTCTTCCCTGGATCCCTGAGAGCTAATTTTTCTTAAGAGATTAGATGAGTTTCAGTGTGTACCACCATTATAACAGTAAGTCAAACAGTTTTCACTTCTGGAGCTTTCAGAAAACCTCTATGGTTTTATTTTTATTTTCTTTTCCTGAATTCAATGATCTGTAGAAGCCTTTAAATGTTTTCTATCAACTCTTATGCAGTCACTTCCATTTTTTCTCTGTGGTTAGTATTTCTAGTGTAACTACTGCATTCAGTGCCCTGCTGGGTTCCTCAATCCTCAAAATTGAGAACTGTCACTTCTCAACATCTCTGATCGGCTACTCAGTCAGAGATTCTCTCCTTTTCAGGCTGAATGTAATTTTCTCAATCTTTCTTTGTCAAGATTTAAAAATATGAGTGATAAAAGAACACAAACCAATCCTTTTCTCCTGAAACACATAGTGCATATATGTAGATATTTCTAAACTTTTCTTCCCCTTATAGAAACTCTGCCACATTTGGGCATTCCAGGCTCACCCACTCATCCCTGATGAGTTCCACACCAGAATTTAGTGGCTCATTTATCTATGTAATATTCCTGGATTAACTGTTTCTACAAGTCCATGTAACAGGGACAGAGAAAACACTGTTTGGATTCCCAAACCCTAGTTTTGGTTCTGTGAGATGGGATAGAGAGTGGTCAGGATCTTGCTTGCCTGATTTTCACAGTGTAATCTCAGCAAGGGCTAATTGTGCAGGTGCTTGTTCTACCTAGACACAAAAAAAAAACCCTTTTCCTTTTTGTCCTTTTCCTTATTCTTTTTTTCTTTTATCTTTTATCTTTTCCTTTTCATTTTATTTATTTTTCTCTTTTTCTTTCAACTGCCATATTACACGACAATGGTGCAGAGAGGGGACTTTCAGAAATTTAGTAATGATGTTAGCTCATTAGAAGTTTCCAAGGTTACACTGGGGAAATTTTGCCAGTCTGTGACAACTTTCCTCTCACCCCGGGACCAAAGAATTTTTACACTAATTGGTTAGCACAGATCAGCTCTGTCTGGACACTCAGTTTTTTAGTAGACTAAGTATTTCAATCACCTGATACAATGAACTCTGGCAGATATGAAAGAGGATGAATTAATCCAATGGAAAAAAAGTTTTAAGAAGAAAGCAACAGCCATGTTAGAGTTGTGGAAAAGAAAAGAGAAAGAGTGAATTTGAAAAAAAAGTAGAGCACTGGAAAGGAATCTTGTTAAAAAGAGAGTGAAAGAGAGAGAGAGAGAATTAATTTTTTTTAAAGTGTCCCTGTAGAAAAAAATGGTACTTTCCTTGGGTTGATACTGCCTAATAATATTTCACAGTGTACAGTGTGCCAGTTCTTCTGTGCCTCTTGTCCTTTGTCCCCACATACCCATGGTGATTTGAAACTGGTAGAATTTAAAAGAAAGTGCTTCACCCTAAGCTGTTTGCCCATCTATCAATGAAAGCAGATCTTCCTCTAGTGACCCACTTCAGATTTCAAACTGGAAATCTGCATGGAAAGAAGCCTACAGAAAACTAGAGAGAATATATATATATACATATATATAGACACACACACACACACACACACACACACACACACACACAAACACATATTTATTTATTTATTTATTTATTTATTTATTTATTTATTTACTATATATTGTGGATCCTTTATGTTTTCATGCTCTGTATAAAAATTATTACACAGATGATCCATAACTATAGTGTTAAAATAAGAAAGATTAGTCAAGTGTTCCATCCTTGGTGTTTTGAGATGTAGCCATAGGACTCTCCTTCTCAACAGTGGTATAGCAAGAACAAAACATTTGATTTCCAGTCAGTCTTGGGGATTATATCCTTTTTCATAAATTAAAACATGTAGGGACCCAAACGTTTAGGTGGTAACTTCCAGATCCAGACAGCAGCAAGTCTGCCTTGCCTGTCTGGCATACTACTCACAATAAACCTTCTGTGAGCTGTTTGTCAGACTGGAATTGCAGTGATTACTTTCTGCAAACCTTTTAGAATCTTGGCTTTCTCAAAGCAGCTGGTGGGGGCAACAAGTATAGATAGGTAATGATGTCACAAGTTGTAGCTTCCAGTTCTGTACTTCCCAGTGTGCCTGTGAACTAATCCATGGGAATACAACAGATCCAAACTTTAACTTTCACCCAACAACTGTGACCATTTACAGTTATGTGTTGCATTAGTTCCTCATCTTTGTTTCCTCTCTGCTGAGGCATGATCTTTACACAGTCAATAAAAAGTTGATATATTCAGTGGTGGTATATTTAGGAGCCTTGGAGAGGATGGTGAAAATGCCATTCTCAGACCAATATAGGATTCTCTCCTCTGGATTTCAGACAGTAAGTATTATCCAATCCTGTCCCTCACAACTTCAAATGAGTAGCTGCTTAGTCCAGGTAAGTCCACAGAGTATTGAGTCCTTACTCCCAGGAATTCATCCAGACAGTACTTTTTGCACTCTATTTTAAACCTCAATTCAGCCATGAAAAGATTTTGTGTCACATAAGAAAAGAGTAGGGTAGTTCAAGGGTGAATTGACAACATTCCAGCTCATTTTAGTAGCAAGTAAATGTTTTAAGTGGAAATGCTCAAAGTGATTCTAAAAAACTGATGGCTCCACCTGCTGCAGAAAAGGCTTTCCTGCCTATCACCAGTACCTGCCAGTCCAAGATAGAAACGTGTACTCGGTCCACTTTAGATTTTAATCTATTGCTACCTTAATAGGAGTTCATGCGGCAGCTTCTGATAAGTGATTGACTCTGAATATTATTTTCTTTAATATTTTTTCCCTTTAAAAAAATATTAACAGCCATTTCCTTGATGTAGGTTGCAACTTCAGGTCTGCTGGTTTGACAGGTTTATAGATTTTACTTCCTTTACTTGTTTGTAAACCGTGTGTTTTATCCTTTCTTCAGTCTGATTGTATCCAAGTATCTGCAGCTTCTCCAGAAGCATTCACTGTTTAGAATTTTCATAACTTTTCTTGCCTGCCCTGGTTTAATTTTACCTGGCTGCTGCTGTATGAGTGTTTGGGATTTTAAGGGTAGCATTTGCCACATGCTGAATACTTGCTTGTTGCGAATTCTGTGGTAAGTAACCAGAGATAAAGGAAGAATTGAAATGTAAGTAAGAGAGAAATGAGTCAGGGAAGGACAAAGGAGATTAAAAAAAAAACCAAAATAATTTATTTTTCTTCTGTGAACATGCATTTTGTAATAGATAAACAGCTGACATGGACAAGAAGCAAAAGGGCCCTTGGGGTGGATGTTTGAGGACAATGAGAAATACTGGTAAATACACTCTGAGGAGGCTGGTGCCAGAGGATTTTTGCTCAGCTGATGCCTCCCCAGGCACTGCTCTGTGTTGATGTGTGATGGTTTCTCACCACAATGGGCTCAGGGAGCATTGTGACAGAACCCATTTCTGCAGTCAGTCCCAGATGTCTAACTAGTGTTCCCAGCTTACCAGAGACCTTGGCAAAGGAAGATGCAGTCAGCATCTAGGCATTTCTTCTCTTACAGAATCCTTCTCCAGACAATTTCTATTATTTTCTTGGATGAGGTTTTGTTTTTTGGTAAGGGACAATTTATGCATTTCTTCCCATATTGGATATATTTTCTGTCAATAGCTTAGGTTTACTGCAAGCCAGGCACTAAGAAATATATCCTACTGAGACTATCTGGTCCAGCTCTGAAGAGTTCAGACATTTTCCATCCCTTTCAAGTGAAGAGAAATTTATAGCAATAGTTTATTGGAGAGAGCAATAGAATTATCTAAAAGTATTTTCTTATCTAAAATTTCCCCCAACCTGCCTCTCCAGATCCTCTGCTCCATGTCCCCTACCCAGCCCCTCCACCTCTCCAGCCTTTCAGCTGGGAGTCTTCAGTAAAGACTTTGCAGTTAATTTGTGTCTTGAAAGCTGCAGCTACAAACATCTTCTGAGCCTGGCAGCAGATGAGTGCAGGAGCCAGAAGCAGATAAATCACACCTCCTGGATGCTAACTTTTCTTTATTCTCTGAGTTTTTTTAACTTCCTGCATAAGCTATGAAGGCAGAGGAATTGCCAGCTGTAAAGGACTGAAGCGGCTTTCCTCTTCAAAGCTTTACTGCTACTTGTCATTAGTTATGTCAATTCAAAAGGAGAAAAAAAAGGAGACCTTTAGACTGATGAGAATACATTGGCAGTCAAAACCTTTCCTGGAATATTAATAGAGGATTATATGAGATTCCTCACCAAACAGCCAACAGATCCTCTTTTCCCTGCAATAAGCCAAAAGACATTCCGTCCACAGTGATCCAAAAATCATTGTGATAAGATTTTAAATATTTAAATATTTAAAATATGAAATACGAAATAGAAAAAAAAATCAAACCTAATGTGAGCTTTCTTCAAGAAAGATTTTGTAACAGATTTTGGTGCTAGTTATTAAAATGAAAGTCCAAGGAAGTGCTGCAAATCCCTCTGGAAGGTCTTCATCCTGCAGAGACCAAGGGTTTGAAGAGGAAAGGAGTCCAAGCAAAGTCTCCATGCAGACACAATGATTTATATGTTCAAGTCCAGTTTTCAAACTCCCTTTTTTTTTCTTCTATTAATAATTTCTTTTAGTGTATGCATATTTAAGTGCAAGTCCTTTTTTTTGTGTGAGAGACCTTTCTTCTATCCTTGATGTAAAATTATGCGACTCTTTTGCAGACACCAGAACTGAATGGTTCTATGCTCTATTAAAATCGGCTCACAAGCAAAGCCAGTATCAGAATAGATGCTATAGGTTTAGCCCAGAAAGTCTGAGGAATCTCATGGTTTTGTTACAACAATATGATAGAAAGTGGTAGCAGAAATATTACTCATACTTTTCGTCTGACACACTCTATGTGATTTCCAAAAACCTCATTATGGAAATTATGTATTCAGCATCAAGACTTGTATGAAAAAAGAAAAAAACATTAACACGTTTTAATAATAAGCCATCAATAATAGTACTAAAGTTCCCAAGGAAAGGCACATTATACAATGTTTGTTTTCTTCGTGAGAAAGGACTGAGCAGAGAATAATGTACTACTGAGCAGTAAATGGAATGATAAATGCCTGCAGAGTTGTTCTGTCATTTTATGCTAACTAACACTGATTGAAAGGTAGCTTCCAATGACAGCTGTAATATTTTAAATATAGGTAGTAGCTATGTGTATTGAGTACACAGGCTTACAAAGACACCTTCACTTCGAAATTGCCTAAAATCCTAAAACCAATGAGAAATTTCTAAACTGAGTAGGTGTTTACTTCAAGAAAAGACACTCTGAAAAGAGATTAGATCCTCTCAGAAAAGTTATCTTAAGTGCAAGGTGTAGAGTCTCTACAAAATCTTTCCCCTATGACAGAGGCAACATTGTCTTCTTAGGAAGGAAACACTTTGCAGTCCAGAGCAGAAGAAAGGAGAGCTGTGATGTGTAAAGCACTGAATCAAATCGTGTGATTGATGATACTTAAGGCATATCCAAAGTCTTTTATTTATCTACCATGAAATGGAGACAACTGGTTGTGCGCAGGTGATTGAGAAGTGACATATATCACCCTAGAAAAATCCCATGTATTTTCTTTCCTGGAGGAATGGAAAAAGAGTAAAGCTGCATAGAGGCAGGGGTTTACAGGGATTTAGGACTTTAAAATGAGGGTGAATTTAATGAGAAATCATTATGTCTGCACATTCATTTGCTTTTACGCAAATATTTGCAATAGAACAATTTATATGGCATAAGAATACTAATTTTCAATCATAATTCCTTAGATTGTGATATCTCTGAGACAGAGTTCTTCTTCAAACTGTCATTTTCCTACTTTTTTTTTGCCAATAGCCCATTTCATTGGTGTGCTGTATGTGGAAGGAAGCCAACAATAAACATTGATAATACACTTGAATATACAGAATTGCTGAAAAGGCTCACAATTTAATTCCAGTTTTTATGTGCTGCTGCAAGTAAGGAAACATCCCATTGAAATGTTTTCCATGATGAAGCCTTGCCTCCAGCTTGAATCACTATGGAAAGCCCTAACCAGCCTAAGAGGGCTCTAAAAGAATTACTGTACATAGTTTTCTGTCAACCCAGAGCAACTGCTTGAACAACAAAGTGAGTTCATATATTCCCCCAACTTTTACTGACCCCAAGGGTGATGTGAAATCTCACCCTGCTTGTCCTGTAGCAGAGGACACAATAAGGAGCTCCTAGAGGCCATTTAAGTCTAGCTGGGGACTGTCCTCTTTTTATAAACAGCAATAAATCAGCAGTAATGCAACCAATGAATTCACATCATGAACCCACATTTACGAATTTGCGTTAATGTGGGATAATGTCAGTGAGAAGCAGCACAGGCACTAGGTCACTTAAGGTTATGTATACCCTTGGGGCTACCCAATTTTATGTATTTCTATTGGCCCTGAGAAGGTCTCTGGGATTTCTTCTGATAACAGTCCCAACCAATTCCATCCTATAAATCATTTTACATAAAACTCTGAGCTAGGCTTGACATTCTTGTTTATGTTCTAGCAAGTACAACAGAGGAGCTTAATGTATAATGAAGGAAAGGAGTGTCTGGATCCTCCAGTTAGAGCTAGAAAATGACTTACTGAATCTTGCTTTCTCACACATTTAGAATCTAGGAGTTTTTCACATGAGGGGAGGATAGTTTGTTCTAAAGTGTCTGTCATTTGAAAGTTATTTAAGATTAGGAATAATATAAGGTAATAAGCCTGGCAGAG
Organism: Vidua macroura; assembly: GCF_024509145.1. Taxonomy (NCBI): domain Eukaryota; kingdom Metazoa; phylum Chordata; class Aves; order Passeriformes; family Viduidae; genus Vidua; species Vidua macroura. The sequence continues at coordinate 49,936,862 of NC_071573.1, forward strand.
TTCCCTGCCAAAGATTTTGAATTATCTCATTCTCACTACTCACTTGCAGTTTATGTCATGTTTTCCTGAGTTTCCTCATATTTCAATTTTCCCTGTCAATACCCTATATCTCCAGCCTCCTCTTGGCTACAGAAATTATATCAGCAATGGGAATAAAAATTGTTTAGCAGAATAAATGTTTTGCTATGAGCACTTGAACTAACATCCAGATAAAAGCTGTGGTAGATGTTTCTTGGTGTGATTTTTTTAACAGTTTGACACAGATGGTTGTTTAGTTGTCCAAATCCCAGTTTTCATCCTACCCTGCACGATTCCAGAATAGTCTATATTCAGAAAGTCTTGCTGAGCAGTGCCTTTCTGACTGGGCTTTGCAATAATTGAAAAGCAGTGTACAGCTTAGCTGATAGCCAAAACTGCAGGTGATGCTTCCAAAGCCCTCATCCAGGGATCTGGATTTACATAAGGACAGCTTTGCAACTTCACCTTTCCCTTTTCTAATTAACCCCTGCTTGCATTATACTTCACATGGGAATTCATCACCTGTTTTATTGATAAATTTTGATAAGCTTCTTATATTGATTAGAAACAAAAGGTGATGGTAGTCTAGGGAATCTTTAATGTGTCAAAGTGTTTGCTTTGTGAATCTCTGCTTTGAAAGCCATGTAGGCAATGCTTGGACTTAGCAAATATAGAAGCTATAAAACCTTAATTGCTCCTTCCAACACTTAAAAAAATGACTTTTCTAACTATTGCGCTCTTTGCAACCAATTATACTCATGGTATAAGTGGAAAACATACTTTAAAAGAGTATTTCACTTTACTCATTTTCATCTTCAGAATGATGCTTAGCTGCATTCCCAAAAATTAATCAGAATATACATTAAAGGAATTCTTTGAAGGTTTTTTGTCCAGCCCCTGCTCAAAATAGGGCCAACTTCAATGTCAGAGCAGGTTGCACAGATATATTCCCAGCTGAAATTTGGAAAGAACAGAGGTACCGAGATTCTCTGGGAAATCTGTTCTTGCATTGAACCACCCTCATGGTGAAGTTTTTCCTCATATCCTGTTGAAATTTCCTTGCAACTTGTGACAATCACCTCTTCTCTTCATTGTGCCCTTCTCTAAATTTTCCTATTCCCCCCTTTGGGGAGGGGAGGATAGCAATTAAATCTCCCTTTGTCTTCTCTTCTTTGGAGTAAGCAAACCCAGCTGTCCCAGTCTGTGATCCTACATTATGTACTCCAATCTCTACTCTCTCTTTGTGATCCTCACAACATTTATCACAAGTGATACAGTAAGTAAGTAATGCAAATCAAATTATGTTTGCATTCCAGCTGGAGTAAGATAAAGAGGTAATATTTTTTGCAGGGTTTTTATGCAAGTTTGAATAGAAAATAACACAGATAGAAGATAACACAGATAATGGAATTGGGCATTGAAAGAAAAGGAGGGAGCAGAGGTGTCACTGTGTCTCACTAGCCTTTAAGTCCTGATCCCATGCACTATCCCTGAGAAGCCATAAACATAATATGGCACTGTAGATCCATTGCACCTTGTGTTTTTGAACATCCTAAACATAGCAGCGGAGGAAGTAGAACACTGACTCCATCTGATGCTCAGTGAGAAATATGGCATGACCCCAGTAGGATCCAGTCCCTCAAAAAGACACCGTGCAGCCTCACAGGAGACTGCAGGCTGCGATGTCCTAAAACTAATGGAAGTCACTTACTGGACTTAGCAGAGCTGCACAAGTTGCTTGCAGCTTCTAGAAATGGTGCCTTATTTAAACACCAGGCCTGATTCATCACTTTGTTATAGAGGTTTAGTAGGGTGGTGAATCACATTCATCATTTTCCAAAACTTAGAAGCATTGGTAGAAGTAATCTCAATTCATAAACTTAAATATATATGTTAGGAAAAGGTTTTACTTTTAAATTTAAGAAGAGAATAGCACCCAGTAATCATAATTAAGGGTGTAATAGCAAAACAATAATTTTCTGGAAACGTTGTATATTGAGAAAAAAAAAGTGTAACATTACTGATTTGTATTTCACCTTGAGATTCATATAGCCTGACACTTTTTAACATTTTCAAGTATGAATGCAATGTAAAACATTATTTCAAGATATTAATTCCTGTAATCTTTCATTTTTGGAGGGTTTTTTTCCCTGACTGCTTGATATAATGTTCAAAATCCCATATCCCTTTTTTTTGTCCAAATCCTGTTAATTTTCTTCTTCCTCACATTCTTCATCCATTTTACCTTACCCAGCTTGCAAGTAGAAAGGGGAGAGAGGAGTGGGAAAAAGTTTAAGGGGCAAGGATAAAAACAGTACATCCACTTTAATTCTCTATTCAGGTATAAAAATATTCTGTAAACATTTTCAATTTTGTTATGGAAAACATTTCAACCAGCTCTAGAAGTTCAGGTAAAAATTGCCTAAGGTAATTCTGTCACAAACAGAAGACAGATTTCCTCATCTTCCCTAGGTGTGATGTTTGTCAAATAATAAGAAAAATTGTGTCAGATTAAAGTGACATGTCCATTCCCAATTCTTGGTGTCATTTATTAGCTGGAAGACAACTACTTGATGTTTTATCCTTTTTCTTTCCTGATCTTTCTCACTTATTTAAAAGGAAGAAAAAGAACTGGGCTGGAAACTCTCTCACAATCTCATAAACTGCCTCTGCATGATACTGTACATTTTCTTCTCCATTCTGTTAGTTGTTATAGTATATTTTATACAGGAAAGCCTTGGGAAATGTAAACCATGATTGCAGTATATGTCCTCTTGTTCTTGAAAGGAACTGTATTTAAGCAAGACTCATACCATGATTCCTGAGACCTGTTTTTAATCCTGTCAATATCTCATTGTATGACCTTGGGCAAAACTTCTCTCTGCCCTTCAGACTGATTATATAGGAACAGAAATCTGAGATACTTTAGGGCATTATGAAGTTTAATCAATATCTGTAGATTCCTCAGAGATGCTCAAAGGAAATTTGTCATCAAAATGGACAGTTCATAACAGAGTACATATACCCTATCAACCAAAAACTTCTGGAACCTTCTTATCTTGAGGCAGAGAGTAGAGATCATAATATATGTATTGGTTTCATTTACTCTCATTTGCCTACTGTCAGCTGCATGCACAAGTAGGGAAAATCACTGCCCAGGTTTTCCCATTCGTTTTTTTATAAGCAAATGCAAACAGTGATGAGAGCATGCTCTGACATTGACCCTTGGGGCACCACTGGGCTGCCCACTTTGCCAAATCTGGGGTTTTCTGGTTGTTGGCTAAGCTGCCATCAAGCCAGTAGAGTGATTTGTCTTCTCTCTCACTGATTTTATACAAGACAGCAGTATGAGGAAACAGAAACTTCAAACTAGGATGCCCTCACTGTGAGTGGGATCCCACTGTGAGTGCAAGGTAAAGGAGCGGTGAAGCAGAAGAAATTCATCCAACTGAAGGATATTTTATGCTGTGAGTGCATTATCAGCTGTAATGAACTTAGGCCAGTCAGGTGGCCAACGACAGGCATTTTTCAAACTTTTTTAAGGTGACCACCTGTTGGTACAACTGTGGAACATGCATTAAAAAATATTTATTTATTGATAAACTTCATATGATGATACTGGTACTCAAAAAAGGCTTATTCAGGGCCATAAACACAGTTGACATCTTTTTTTATAGTTCTCTTTTTCTTGCAGTCATGGGTATTAAATGTATCAATGCATTGACACTGGGTCAGAAGAAAGCAGGTATTTGGATGGAAAATTCTTATATAACAGTTTAGCTTGAAGAGCATTTTCCAGATGTGAAATGTTCATAATTGACCATAATTAACTGGGAAGTCTATGATTTTCTTGAATTTTTCACAGGTTTGCATCATGTGCAGAAGATAAGCATTTCATAGCTCAAGGCTTTCATAGATTCCTCTAATTAGGTCAATGTAATAAAATATCTTACTAAAACATGCCTTGAGATATATAGAATATGTATATATTGATCAACAGGTATTTGTCTCCTGGCAGAAGTTTGTAGTTACATGATTAGATGCTATGCTGGGTGCCAAGTGTAGATACTTTTTCATTGCAAATGTTCCAAGACAGACCCAGCTAAACTGAAAGTGCAAAACCCGCAAATGATTGCCACCTACTGTTGTTTTCCTTCAGGAAATGTTACTGAAGTATAGTTTACAGCATATCAGCACTTGTTAAGATAGGTGTCTGAGAGCTGGAAGTCTTCCGATCCAGGTGAGTTTTCAGTCCTTTTTCCTGAAGTATCTGCCTGCAAACAGGAGTGTCACAGACAGGGGTGACTGCTGGGCATTCTGCAGGGGGATTGTGAAGATCATAACTGCTCTGTTGTCCAGCCTGCTTCTTCTGAAATCTTTATTTTACATCTGCAGGCTACAAAAACCTCTTTCAGTTATTCACATTGTCAGCATCCATTCTCGCCCAGACACAGAAGCTGCACTTATCCACTTATCCCTGTTTTAAAATTACATGCTCATACAGGGTCGTGAATTGTTTTCTTTGGGATTAACACTCCTGTGCCAGTCCTGCAGGCTGTCAATCTCTTCCTGGGATTAACACTGTCTGACCTTCTTCAGCATTGATCAAGTGCACTTGCTCCATCCTCTGCCATGTTGCCACTTGTCCCTTCTATTGTTGATAAGGTTAATTCAAGTTACACACCAAAGCCAGTCTACAGAGGGAAATCCTTCCCAGAAAAAGGAGCTGCAAGAGGTGCAAAATCTCCTGAAACACTGATATAGGCTACCCCATAAAGGCAAAGACTATCATTTAAATCAAACAAGAAAATTAAATTATAATTAAGTTTTAGTTTAGACAGCCAAGTTACAAACTGAGAAGAGCTGGTATGTGGCAGCCTGATGTTTCATTTCCTGCTTTTTTAAAAAAATGGTAGACAGAATATTTCAGATCTGAAATATTTAATTGCAAAAATGTAAGTATTTATGCAATATACTCCTATGCTGCTCCATCTTTTTCAGCCATCCCTCATTCAGGCTGAGATGCATGTTGAAATGTAGATCTTTGTTCAAATAAATTATGCCAATAGAATAATGCACACAGTTGTTAACTGAATAGTGATTTCAACTGCTAGTCTGATGATCACACACTACTTCTTTCAGTAGCTCAGGTGATACTTGGTTGGGTTAATAATGCACTTCACATAGGTGTTTAATTATCCAACACTCCTGAAATCAGGAAAACTCAAATGGGAGAAATTTTTAAGATGAAGAGATAAAGCAAAAACATATAAATGGAGGACCTACGGTTTTATCTGAAGAAAACATCAATTGCTGTGCACAAAGTCTTTAATCTTAAAGATTACAAGTCAATTCAAGCCTTTACTTAATTTTTACTCACAACATAATAATTACTGCTCATTTCTTGAAGGGAACTATTACTTCCTTTTCTTTCCGAGGGTGACATTACAGTGACCTGTGTACATCACATATTTCCGTCATCTCTGCATCCTCTGCAGAAGCACAGTGAGCTGGAAAGGGGCAAGAAAATGAGAAAGAGGGAGACTTCTGGCAGAGGAATGTGCAAATAAGCAAGAAGAAAGGCAATGAATGAGGAAAGAGAAGAAAGAAGTGTAGATGAAAGTGGTGAATAGACTAAATAGCCAGACTTGTGGTACCTGGCAAGTTGCTAACAAGAGGACAGTGTTGCCTTTTGTACACAGGATCTTTGATGTGGGATTTGAAAAAGCTGGAGCTCCTGCCTGTCCAAGACTGAGCACCAAGATGTTTCCTATTACCATCCGAGTAGCAGTTGCATCTGGACAGTTTTCCTTATCTCCTGTTAATAGGCCCATCAATGTCTTGCCTCATGACTCAGAGATGACACTCTCCAGGAGCCAGTTCTGTTTAACAGGTGATTAAGGACACACCTCCGGACTCAGAATAACATCAGCCCATTGTGAGATGCTCCGCCCAGGGGGAGAAGCTAGGCATTCCCACCTGGATAAATCCAGGGATTTCTAGACAGAGAGGCAGCCTTTCCACAGGTTTCCAAGAAGACACAGCAACCACATCTGCCACTCCAGGAAGGCTGCAGCCACTCCAATTTGGACTGCTACCAGCATGCTGGCCAAAGCGGGTGTCAGGTTGTATTCTGACTTTGTCAGTGGTCTTCCTTTTGTATCATTGCATGTATTTTTCTCTTTTTTTCCCTTTTCCCAGTAAATTGTATTTCTGACTTGGAGTCTCTCACTGGTTTTGCTTTCAAACCAGGACACTGCCCCAGTACATCTCCAAAGGATTGCTATTTTTCTCAACTTATTATGGATGTTTTTAACCTGCTTCCTGCAATGGCCAAGGACTTAATCTCACTGGACCCCACAGCCATCTGCTCTGAAGATCCTCCCTCATCATGTCTTTTCCTGTTGTCTGAAGTCTGTTCACATGATGTGCTGTCAAGTGCACTCTATAGAAATGGAAAGGGTCTTGGTGTCACTAGTGCCACAGAAGGAAGTGTGTAGGGGAGTTATGGAGATGACGGGGACAATTGATTCAGAATTGCACTCCAGGCCTGAAACAAGACATCAAACAACATAATAACAGCTGAATTCAGGTTTGCAGAAGGAAGAGATTATTACAAGCAGTGGGCCTTACTGAAGAGCAAGCAGCAGTGGAGTCACTCAGACTTCTAAATTGTACAGACCGTGTTTGATTTTACATACCTTCTGCTTTTTTCCCTTTCCTTACATATGGCATGATATTCTGATTTATGTCATGGAACTTAAAGGCCTTAGCTAACTACAAAAGCCCAATTCACTTATCTGAATCCTAACTAGTTCTCTTTATATTATGGCGAAGAAGTTTCACAGCTTAAGAATTGTACTTAAAAATCAAGTCAACAACTTTTTCTGCATGGTGTCTCATTTCCAGCTTTCCAATTTCATAAGCCTTTGTTTCTGTTTTATGAGACAGCTTTAATGGAGATTTCCAGATGAACTTCTCTACTTTGCTACTGATTTTGAACATTTCATCCAGCATGAATGGATAATAATTAGACATAAGACAATAGCATAATTAGCATAAGACAATAATTAAGAGAAGTCTGGAATGCTTAATATTTATAATTGCTATGAACTTGGTTCCCATTTGAATAAATGGGCTGTGCCATATTTTCATTGATCTTTTTAATAAATAGCATTTAGGACATTTTTTTAATACCTCCACAACATGAAAAGCTTTATTCTCCAAAAATCTTTGCTCATAATTCCTACGGAACCTTTATCAAGGCTGGATGACAAGTACAAGGTACAGCACTGAAGGTATAAATGACCCTTTGAAATTATTCACTTTGTTTTCAGTCTCATTCTTATTTATTACTGAGCTGATCTTCGCTCTCCTAGGAAAGGAAGATAGAGTTCCTTAAATCATGCCTATTGAAGTAGCAGAGCTTTACAGTAAAAGCCATTGGACTGCCAGAATTTTCTAGATAACAGAGGATGCCTGCAAAAATTGTATCTGCTCAATGCCTCAACTTTTGCAGACAGGCTGACTTTAAAACTTTCTGACAGTCAAATGTTACATTATAAATTGAAATATTGTGTGCATTTCTAAAGGGTTAGTGACTAGCCATGTACTTGAAATGATGAGGTTATGGTGTGGTTTCCCTTTTGAGGTATTAAGGCTTGTAAGGTTTATTTTTCTTACCATTTCAATGTCATTCAGAAGTATCCCTCTAACACAGTCAGGGAAAATTGCTCTTCTTCCTTTTTTTCTTTTGAGTTCAAAAGAGTCTGACCTCTAACTTCCTTAGGTCTCTAGAAAGATAGAGGAAGGACAGCGTCTGACGTATGAAATCAAAATGGGTAGGATAGTATTTCTCATATAATTTTGGCTGGAATTTTGATTGTTTATGAGACATATTTGTAACCTTTACCCTTCTTGCCATTAGAATTCATCTAACCTTCTTGTCTATACATGCAGTGACAAACATGACTTTTAAATCAGACCAGTTACCTATTAGCCCTGTAATCAGGGAGAGACTGTCACAGCAGATGCAGCAGCCCACCACTGGGCTCAGGTCACAGTCTGGAGAGTTGCCAGTGAATACCCATGTGCCTGACATGGAATCAAATTACCCTCCTACAAGTGGTGTCCAGAGAAAGACTTATCTCATTAATTATATATGGAAATTGAGATCCAGCAGCATCTGATGAGGTTCTGTATTTCAAGCCTTGTTTTTTTGATGCTGTCAGCAGCAGATCAGCAATCTAATTAAAATGGCCATCAAAGCCGATTTGAAATACATTAAATAGTTCCCATTAATGTCATATTTAATTTAGTGGTTCAGTGTTGAAGATGTTCATTACTGTCCTTTGCTTGATTTTGAACTTCTGGGCAAGTTTTATAAATGATATTTACATCTCTAGAAACATAAACACACTGTTTACATGTCTGCTACCTCTTCTGTCTTCATTCCCAGCTTTATTGCATCCAGGTTGCCAGCTACCCCTTGGTTACTTCTTCAGGACACCCTGGGAAACTTAGAAAGTGTGGGGTAATTGCAACCAGGGGGAACAGCACCAGCTTTTTTTGTGCTGTTTGTTCTCCCTGTCCTTCACAGCAGGCTTTTTTCTGCCTACCTGTACAACGAGTTCAGTCTGGTGATAAGACCTGAGGGAATGGTCTGATGTTGTTTCAGGGCAGATTTATGCTAGATATCAGGAAAAGGTTCTTCACCCAGAGGGTGGTTGGGCACTGGAACAGGCTCCCCAGGGAAGTGGTCACAGCACCAAGCCTGACAGAGTTCAAGAAGTGTTTGGACAATTCTCTCAGGCACCTGGTATGACTCCTGGGGATGGTCCTGTGCAGGGCTGGGGGTTGGACTTGATGATCCTTGTGGATGCCTTCCAACTCAGCATATTCAGTAATTCTGTGATTCATTGACATGATGGGATGGCTGGACATTCCCATTGACCATCAGTGTTCTTCCTGACTGCTGTGCACTAGAACGCATTGGGTGCTGTGAGTAAGGAAGACTGAGTTGCAATCTTTGGTAGAAATAGCCTGTTAGAGGTCAGATGAGATGTGAAAGTCTCAACATCCAGCTCTGTAGAATTACTTCGCTATTCATTCCTGTGGGATAGTCAGGAATGTAAAAGGCATCTGTCACTAAAACCCCCACACATACAGAAGAAGAAGGAAAAAAGGTTTTCTGAGACGGTGTGTTTACCTCTTTTTTGTTTTTTACAGATGGTTGTGTTTTTATTTTAAAGCAGGTTTGTGTAATAGAAGAGAGGAAAAAATAAACCTAGTTATGAAAAAAAATTATCCAAACCACAATTTTGTAATCAGTGTATATATATTGTCTATGTATACATTGCCTTACTCTAAAATAGCATCTTCCAAGGAACATGTGGAAATTTTACATTATTGATCTTAGTGTGATAAGAAGTCATAATATTTTTTGTCTAATAAAACTGTGACAGAGTTAGAAAAACACTTTTGCTAAATACTTTAAGACACAATGAAGACGTTAAATTCAGAAGAATGCAAATATTTGGCATCCTTGGTGATCCAGGAAAGATGTTGAATAGTATAGCAGAATTGCAGCCAAGGAGAAATTGATGACTTTCACAGAAATATATTTTCATTATCCATGAAAATTATTTTTTTGTTTGTTTCACATATCTAACTCTAGTAGCCACCTAAAGAACAATACTAATTAGGAAAACACGAGAAATACTTAAATATGTTGGAGGCATTTCAGTTTTGGAGAGAAGCAATAAAATCATTCTTTTATAGTGACACGATAAGGGACTTTTACATAAGCAGACACCAAAAAGTCAGCTACTAGAAAGAATAAAGACCAAATTTTTGGAGATTATAAACACCATATTACAGGAAGAATTATTCAAACAGTGTCTGTCTGAAATAAATGAGATGAAATTCAGCATGACTCAGATGAATGTTAGTGTGTAATATTTTACAGTTTTAGGATATTAGAATGTCAGAATCTGTTACTCTGAAAAAATCACCCAGAGCAAATCTCATCTCACTATCTAACAGAGGATTGGGAAAAAAATCATGACTTTTTAGAACTACATATGTATCTCTGAAAGGGAGTAAGCCTTTAATTTTGAGAAAATCAAAGTTTTTTGCCATGAGTGGGATTATATGGCATTAGTAGTTTATTGAGACTGTCTACAAAGAGAAACAGAAATGTGTTAAATTAATTATTTCTCTGTAATATGCTAGCAGAGCATGTCAGCCTCATAGTAACTGTAGCCTGCCTTCACAGAACATTGACCTTAGATGTAAGCAACCCTTGGATATTTTGGCTGTATCTGTACCAGTAATTGAAAAGGGAAGACTCCTATAGGCTGTAATTCAGCCATCCATACCATAATATTGTTACAATGGTACCTGGTACACTTTTGGAAAGTCCAAAACCCAAGGACTATCACTTTTCTGGGTTTTAGAGGGGGCAGAAACTATAGTTCCTACAACCCTGAATTTTTCCATGTGAGTGTGTCATTTCAGCTGAACCATTGACAAGTATTTTGCTAGCAAAGCAAAAAAAAAATTTGCTTTCTGGTTGAATTGAATTGAATGATATTCTTGGCAGCTCTCAGAAATTTCCTGTCAAAATTCTACAGTCAAATTAAAGGTGATTTTCTTCTTTTCTAATTTGACTCTCCTTCTGTGTACAGCACTTTTTTTTTAAAATTATTTTAATGCCAGTCTGCTTTTCTCTCTAAACTCATTGATAAATCCTGAATAATTAATTTTTTTTTTTTTTTTTTGGAGTACAAAAGTTTGCACAAGATTACCTGGAGAAATTATAATTTTAGGCTCCCTATAAAGACATCCTTCCATTGCTGGTAATAATGTGGTAAGAGTCATTCTGGAGAAATATTAATCATACAGATTGGCTAGACTTCTAAAATATAATATATTGATCTCCAGTGGTTTAGCAGTAATATTGGCTTATTTACAATTTGATAATTTAAATCAGAATATCTGATAATTTGATAATTTTAATTAGGAAAAATACAACTATTTTCGCCTGTTTTCAATCACAAACAACTTCAGCTATTTGTACTTTAGAAACAGAAGTGAAGGAAGGCCCCTCTTTCCTTCATGGTTTCTTTGTTTCTTGCTGTTTTTGACTTTGCTTTCTTGTTAAGCCTGTGAATTTTAGAAGTGTATGTCAAAGACATACATTCTGTAGAATTCTCTAAAATACACTTGATTTCAAGCAATAATGGGCCTTTATTATTTTTCTTTTTTTTTTCTTTGTTTTTGCCAAGTATTTTCCTGGTTTTTTGGGGGTAGGAGAGGAGCAAATATATGGCTCTGTGGCTCCAGAGAAAAGACTGGGTTCTGGTCATCCGAAGAGGAAGGAGCTGTCTCTAATGCTGTCCCACTTTAAAAGATATGCCAGGGAAACCATGTTTTTTTTCCTCAGGAAACGTCATCTAAATTGGATGGCCAAGAAAAACAGATTGGAAGTAGAATTATATTACACGTAGTGATTATGCTATTGCAGAAGCACTTCCAGCACATTTTGGGGTAACTGTATTATTTCTGCCTTTCCTAGAGGCAGTGAGTATGTAGACATGCACTTAAGCAGTGATCCGATCCTGTCCCCTAAGGCTTATATTTCTCACTGCAGGTAAGCAGGGAGCCAGGATTAGTGAATGAGTGCAATGAGACTCTGAAGTTCTGATGTTTTTTCTGTAGGTAATACAGGCACAAAATCAAGTTCCAATTTATCACTGCCTACCAACGTCCTATTTAGTGTCTCCCAAAATAAGACAGCTGCTCCACTAGGTGATTTATTCCATACTTTTAATATAATTTTATTTTTAAAAAAGGGTCTTTGAATCAAGTGTTTTCTGCATTGATAAATCTGACTCCTCTCTGCCCTTTGAAGACTTTCTTAGACATATCTGGGGTAGCGAAGCTAATGTGTTAAAAAATACAGCAAAATTTCCTTTCAGAGACAGAAAACTACACACTGAATTTTAGTCTGCTGAAATGTGTCTAGGTGTACACTCAGGGAGAAAAAAGACTGAATATTCCAAGTGTTATGCTTTTACAATACAACACAGAATTAAGTGTGAATAATCAGACTAAGTCAGAATATTCTGATGGTGAACTGACAGAAGCAGAGTAATGTGACTCCCCTTCCTCTACTGGTGCTTACAAGAATTATCTTGCACTGTTTCTTACATTTTTCCTCTGAGGATTTCCAGATTCTTTATAAACACAGATAAATAAGACTCCTAAGGGAATAGCTCTCTGTACTCCAACCATGCATATAATCTAAATGTCTTTATATATGCTGTAACAAGTCTCACAGAAACAGGTCTCTGGAAAGAGCTCCTGTGGGCAGGAGCCCTCCCAGCCCACACAGGTGGCAGGGGATGCTGAGCTCCCGAGGGGGATAGCAAGAGTGCATGTGACAGTGCATCACCTGCTTCTGTGCAGTGAGTTTCATAAAGTTTTAAATTTGGCTCTGTCAGCTTATGTTTGCTTTCTGTGGTCAAATGCTTTTGAGGCAGGATCCAGGTAGCCCAATACTCAATTAATTCAATGCTTGGATCTCTTGAATCTTTTCCATTCCAATAAAGAGGAAAAAGAATTTATTGCAGTCAACCTTGTTGAGCTGTCGCTTGGGAAAAAAAAAAAAAACAAAAACCTACTATGCATTTAAACTACAATACTTTGTTAGACTCACATCTTTTATGGTCCCATGCAATTAACCTCACATGGCTGAGTCAAGACTTTTATCACAGCACTATCCAGTTACTTCAGCCAAGCCTATGATGTAATTGAGCATTAAAGACCTAATCAATAGCACCAGCATGATTTTAGAGTATTTCTTAGAATGACTGTGTGGTATGAAACCTAATAATGCACTTCTAGACATAGCTTATTAATGGCACATGCATGGAAAACAGCTTTGGGAGACAGTTTTTCCCTAAGAGCACAATTAGTTGAATAAAATACGTACAGATAATTCAACACTGTTGTTATGAACATGTAGTTGCAAAAGCTGAATGTTCAGATGCTTGCATACCACCAACACACGTGATGAAAACCGTTGTGAGTGATGCTCACCAAAACTCCTGCTATCAGCTTCCTCTGAGTAGTGAGTTTCCTGCTCTATGATTATGGATGTGTTTTTCTATTGATTTGAAATAAATACAATTAATTAATGTTTCTCTGGAGAATCCTCCACTGGGTGCCTACATCCCCATAGGTAGATGATAGAGCAGCTGCAGTAATGAAGATGGCAAAATATTTCCTCAGTTTAGAAAAAAGGACTAAAAATGTACTTTGCTTATTTAATCTTCTCAGCGCCTCTCAAAAATCCTGAGTCAGGTGTTTGAAGCCTTTATTGATTCTACAGCAGAAGTGAACTTTCCACACTGACATGGAAACAGCTGCAAGCAGGTAGGTGTTTTGCTGTTTTCATAATGCATAAAATGGTCTAGAGAGCTAGACACCTGGGTCAGCATTTCTGAGGGTTTCAGATGAGTGCAAAACTGACTGCTCAGCCTATTACTAAATCATAAAAATGTGCTTATTTTGCTTGTTCAGTATGGAGTACATTCACACAGATTTTTTTTTTCTGTCCTGCTTATCCACAAAGCTAGGTAGCCATCTATCCATGTAGATGGGTGAGGAAGACTTAAAGGATACAGCTCTGGTAGCATATTCAGAGAACTAGGAAAACTATTAATAGCTGTGAACATGGAGGCCTGCAAATGCATTGTAAAATCCATGCACAAAGAGCTCAAATTAGTGCCTTATGTCATCATACTACTCTGGTGAGTCACAGAACCTCGATCCTCTAGGACCTGATAATGGAAGACTTCTTTGGTCCCTGGAAGAAGCTCAGCTTTGATTCTGAAGAGCTACAGCCTGTGTTCTATGCATGTGGGTGCTTATTCCTCAGTAACTCTTTGGCCTCCTGGCACTTCTGCTGTGTTAACCACAGCAGAGGATTCAGTGTGGCAGAAACTGATTAAAATCAGCCTTTGTCATGTATGGTACCAAGATCCTACAGTCATCTGACAATAAAAATTTTCCATCACATGTTTTGAGACCAACTTGTAAGAGGTTGAGGAATACATTCCCTTCATCAATCCCCTGAGTAACCACTACTGTCATCATTAAATTGTGTTAGAGGTGATGTCTGGTGTCAGAGCAAATTTAGAAGTTTCTCCCACTCTAGAGTGTCTTGGTGTGTAATATTAAATACACAGCCTGTACTTGTAGCTCAGAGAGTTTTCACCATAAGAAAGGGTAGTGGAGTGATAAAATGGGTGGCTGTATAAAAAAGACTATCTGGTTCTTTTCAATTCGAGGACACAGACAAAGAAGAACTCTGCTCAATTTTCATGTACAGCATAATAAAGACAATTTATAGTCAAGTGGAACAGAATTTGAAGACAGATTTAATGGAGTAGTTATTCTGAAAAAAATAGATTTTGCTTTAAATATGTAGGATTTCAATAACAGGTGTAATGCATTTATAAATGGTGGTGTTTTTGTAATTAGTGCTGCTGGAGCAGTGTTGTTCTAGCTGTTTCCATGTGATTTCAACATCTCATTCAGTTATGAGAAGCAGAAAGAGGACCACACACTGAAAAATACCTTGGGCATGTATATTATTTTCTCTATTTTTTAAATGACCTTGCTATTGCAAATACCAGAATTTTTTCCTTTAGGGCACTTATGAAGGTCACTTTTTTGGATTAGCTTTTTTTCTAAGTAACCTCAGGGTGTTTCCTCTACAGTTAAATCATTGGAGTTTTGAGTCCAGGTTTCATTCTCTTTCCCTTTTCATTTGTTCAGTGCAGAACTCTCTGCTTCAGCCCTTCAGGACATCTCAAACTTGTTGGGTCAAGGAAGGATTATGCTGAAACTGAGTTTTGGGCATTTGGGCATTTCTGACGTGCTCTGTGCTATTAGACCGAAAGGGTAAGTTAGCAGTCTCATCCTTGTTCTAAGGACATGCTTTCAATTGAATTACCTTAAGCTATCATACCTTCACACAACTTTTGCCATTATATCAAACTGATGGACTTTTCAGGAACTTTCCCTCAAGATTCTTCCTTCAAAATATTTGATGCTTCCCATGACTCAGATGAGATTTAAAGCAGCAGACCTAATTTCAGTAGTGAATTTCATAGTATTAAATTTCATGGAGCTATGTGTCTTTCACTTGAGAGCTCTTATTCTTTTGAGTTAGAGACAGAAATATTTAGAGGTGTTATTAATATTTAGAGCTATTTATGTTTTTCATAACAGTAATGCAACTCTTGTTTTAGACTTTTTACATTTACACAGGAATGAAAGCAGGAGAAAATAGGTGCACAGGCTAAGGAGACGGTTTTGGGCAGAAAGAAACAGACTTACTGTCTTCTGCACTCCTGCCTATCCTGCCCTTTGGGGAAATCCCCATGGAGTAATCTATCTCTAGAATCACCTATAAATTTGCCATGAAGATTTTTATTTGTTACAGGTGAGGAAAGAGTTGACAAGTTGCTGGTAAGTTTAGGGACCAATGCTTGAGTTTACTCACTTGTCATCTTTGTCCATCAAGATATATAGGAAATACAATAGTAAAAAAATATTATTGGTATTTTTGAGCTTTCTTTCCCATGCCAAAGGCTTTAACGCAGCAACAAGTACAGCTTTTTATGCTACATTCTCTAAAGCATGAACCCTGATTCTAGCTCAGAATGTAAACTACAGACACACCATGTAAGTGCATGAGATTAAGGGCTTGGCCTTAATTTTGTACCTATTTTCTTTCTGTCTTTTCAGAAGTGGCAGAATGGATAGTTGCTGTATTCTATTTTACAACCCCCAGCCCTAATTGCAACCTTGGCACTAATGTTACTACTTTCTGTATTAGTATCTTACATTTCATTATCATCCTGCTGTAAAACAGAATATAATGCCTAATCCCAATTTGTTATTTTCCTGATTTTTGGACCTTTATGGGATTCTTGAATTGCTGAAATATAACCACAATCCTAAACTTGTAACCTTGGGTAAAAATCTTCTACTAGAAGATTGCAATAACTAAGAATTCTTCTATATATCTCTGGAAAATCTAAAGAATCTTGTCACATAATAGCCTTTTGTGTACTTAGATTTTTCCAATATTAACTATATTTCCACCCATAATCCTTACCCTTGCCAGAGGATCACTAAAATGCAAACACGGTAAGGGTCTTTATCGAAGTGAGTACTTCTTCTTATGCTGGGAACAACTCAATAAAATAAGATTTTTAGACTTTATATTTCATAACTGAAACCCATAAACCTAAATTTAGTTATAGAAAATGCATCAATTTTGGTATAAAATTGAACATAAGGCTTCAAGCTACAGTTCTGATTTTAACTATCCTTTGACCCAAATCCTAAACCAAGAATTTACAGCAGACATTGGTTACTAATCACAAACACCACTCCTGTCTAATGGAGAATCAAACAATGAGGGAAATAATGACCTAAAAGAGAATATAATTGAGTGTTCTGGATATGCACAAGACTTCTAATAATCATCTGAGGTGTTATGGAATTCAGAAATAAACAGAACACCCAATAATTTGAATTTCCCAACCTTAATCCCAAAGTAATGCTAACTGTAATCATACCCAAAGTAAGAAGTACTTTTTTTAAAATATATGTACATTAGACCTTATGAGCACCAGCCCCTTCTCCAATTTCCTTAGACCAGCTTCCTTTGCTCATTTTATTTGTGAGGAAGGGAAGGGGACAAATTCTGCCTCAAAATATTTAGTAGCATCTCATTTTCTTTGACAAATGCTGTTGCATTTACTTTTTCATGTCAAAGAGTGTGTTGAACAGAAGCTTCATTACTGCTTGACAGCAATGATCTTGTGTGTTATTCTGAGCAATGGGGATAAAAAGCATTTAAAATGAAAGAGAAATCAATAATTTGTGAGGCTGAGGGTTGCCTCCCTATTTGGCAAGCCCTGACTCCATTAAATACCCCTTTTTAAACACTCATTCGTGGGTTGCAGTTTAAATTACTGTTACTTTTGTAGTGTAAAGTCATAGTCAGCCATTGGTTGTTCCTTGCTGCCTTTCAATCAATAATTTAAAAGCACTTTGAAAGCCTTAATTGAGTCTCAGGGTTAAGCAGTCGTGATAATGAATGTTGTCACTTGTAAGAAAGAAACCTGTTATGCCATGAGATCTTAGAGCTACCTCAGATTCTTCTCTCTTTCATTTATATTTACTGCTTATCTATCTTTTTTTTTTGAGGTTTCAAGGGAAATGGTCACAGAGAGAGAAAACTCTGATTATTTGAAAAACAGCCTTCTGATGGACCTGAAGGAAGTCTTTGAAAAAGAGCAAGATAATATTAAGCAGTTTATAGCATGCAGATAGGTTGTGCAAACATTTTAAAGGAAGTTTCTTGCAAAAAAACCTAGAAACAGCCAGTATTGCCAGGTCAGATTGACCTATGTCTAATTTTTCACATTTTTGTTATGAATATTACTACAAAAAACCCAAACCAAATCCAGGACTCCAATGCCACCTCTTGTTTGCATTGATAATTAAAACTAAGCTAACTTAGTTCACAGATGGCCTGTGAAACTACAGAAACTTCCAAGTTAGGCATCAGTGAAAAAATAATAGCAAAACAATCCATAAACTGATATGAAATGTGTACAGGGTCTTTTAGGTTGCTTTCACCTGAGTGAAGGTATTACACGGATACCACACAGCAAGTTACTGGTAGAAAAAGAAATATTAATTGCATGTTCCCCAGTGAAAGGATAAATCCCAAGTATGGGTATAAATAATATTGAACATTAATAGTTTATTGATATATCTTGTGGTATCTCCATAATCTACTATTCTTTTGACCATACATTTTTTTGCTTAAAGAAATACTGATTATGCTATCCTGATTTCTCAAAGTTGTCACGTGTTAGTGTGTTAGAAAATATTCTTCTGTTCAGATTGAGAAGAGATGAAATAATGAGGTTTTTATTCTTTTGATACAAGATTCCAGGTTTAGAAATGAACTTGAAGATTATGTACTCTCAGCCATAGAAAGTAATTTGTCTTTTTGTGGAGCTGTATATGACAGAACTGTTTTTTTTTCAGTTAGGCAGACATAGAGAAGTCTGATTTCAAATATATGATACCATAAATCCAGACTGTGGGAATATCATGCTGACCAGCTGGCACTTCATTTACTCCATTATTCAAAACATTTTCCAAACCACTTGTAGGTGGTTTTTTAACACTATACCTCATGTCATCTTCTAGACTAAGAGTTAGAAAGGTTGACGTTGGAAGGGGCCTCTAGATATTGCCTAATCCAATCCCCCCTGTTCAAGTAGAATCACTGAGGGCAGGTTGCCCAAGACCATGTCCAGTAAGGATTTGAGATCTCCACAGATATCAATGGATATGAATGCCTAAAAATACTTTACATATGGCACCTTCTCCAGGGAAGGTTACTCCAAGTATGGTGGCAACCACCACACTGCGTGTCTGGTTAGTGGGATGTGTGCATTATGGATCAGAGGAAATGCAAACACTGTTCCTTTCAAATAAAAGCCTCTATGGGACACTTTCCACCTTATCCTTCTGCCTTCAAGCAGAAGTTTTTTGTTTTTTTTTTCCTTCAGGGGTACTGCAGTTCCTATGAGAGTCAGGCATGACTCCAGGAAGTTTCTCTATGTGGTGTCTTCTCTGAGTGTGGTCTAATCCATGGGACACCTTCAAATCTGAGACTGCTGACTGTCTGCACTCCTAGCAGGAAGGGAGACCCAGCACTGCAGCAACCTTCCTTCCTTTTTCTACTCCTGAGAAGGTTTTTTTCTCCCCCTTTTTTGAGGTTACTTCAAGCAGTCACAAGGACCCATGACTGTCCTTGGAAGGTCTCGCCATCCTCCTGGTGCAGGCTGTGGGAGGGACAGAAGGGGGCCAGAGGGTGGGCAGTCTGAGCCTAGGCTGAAAGGCAGACTGTAAGATGAAATGGCAGGTACCAGGGGTCCTGGCATGAAAGTCCAGCCTCTCCAGCACAGCATATCTACAGCTCATATCATCTGGACTTTCTTACACAGGCACTTTTATCTGCCACCTGCTTCATGCCCCAGTTTCTTTTCTGAGGTTGATCCCATCTGGTTTTAGCTCCTTTTTCTGCACTGTAGGAGCACCACAACTCTCTAACCAGACACTATGCACATTTCTACATAGGCACCATCCATTCCCTTAGGAAGAGTAATATTATTTACAGTTAAAATATTTTCTAATTCATTGAATCACTAAGGAATAGCAAATGTGGAAAATAATGAGCATCTTTACTCTCCCACCAAAACCATGCCTCCCTTTACCAGCTCCCATTTACAGCTTTGGAAATACTAAAGTTTGAGTTGACCCTGCAGAGATAAGTGCATGGTAGTATTGTGGTTATGCAGATATCAGTGTTATGTTAATGCCCCAGTACAACAAAAAGCTGATTGACATTTTCATTGCTGTATTCATAGTTGTTTATTAACATGGAAAGAGGCAGTCCAGGAGCAATGAGCAACATCCTTTTCTCACAGCCACTCTTTCAGAGCACTCAGCCATCTGCTGGCTTGTCTACCTGTGATAATCACTCCTTCTCCCTGCCAAATTTTGTGCTGCACCATGCATGACATTTCAAATGATTTGATGGACTAATTTGCATTTTTCAAATAATTTCACATGCCAATTAATTTCAGTCTATGGTTAATCTGCCCTTCCACAAGCAGCATTATGGAAAGACACCAATAAATGCAAACTTTGCGTGTTCTGAGTACATCAGAGAAGGAGGCCAGGGCTGCTGGGGTAAGTTCGTGGATAAAGGGGTTGGAGAGGTATGCATGAGGGGTGTATGAACTTGATTGTGATAGTAGCAGGGTATTCAGGAGTGTTATGCTTTGTGTGCGTGGCTGTTAGGCAGCAGAGCAGGACAGGAGCATGCTGTAACCGTGATGTGCTCTTTTCTGTGGTGCTGGTGTGCCCTGGAGAGCTGAGGTAGCAACATAGACTTTTCAGGCAGTGGAAACCGGGAGATTTGCTTTCCCCCCCAGCCATGCCTTTGTCAAACCCATCTCTTTTACCTGTCCTGCCCACGTTTCAGCTGCTGCCCCAACTGCTGCCTGAGTCCCATCAAAGGCAGCAAAGGGCAGATGGGGAATCAGAAGACGGGTGTCCAGATGTAGCAGCTTCTGTCAGGAGCTGAGCAAAAATTAAAGGGCATAAAGCCTGAAGCATAACATTCCTGTCCCTAGACCTAACTTCAAATTAAACAAATGGTAAATGAGAAAGGCAGAAAGACATCCCTCCCACATTTTTCAATGTAATTTATAGGATGGAATTGTAGATACTCAAATCTGTATGAACTAAACAACTCTGAGCTAAGCTGTTATGAAGATATGTCCTCCTTCATAAAGAGTACTTCCAAATGATGCAATTAAACCTTCTTATTATGAGTTTTCAACAGATTGAAATAGTAAATTGCACATCCAGGGGCAACCCCACCAGCCAAAATTCTCCAGCTTCAGATTCTATGGATGAGCCAAAAGATTTCCTTTTCTCAGCAGCAACCCTGACTGACACCGTGTCTTCCACAGCACAGAATCACAGTCTCTCCTGATGCTGTGGGACAGGTGGCAGGTTGTAGGGAAAGCTTCCCAAAAATGTTACAAGGGATTTGCAATAGGAAATACAATAATTAATGCACAAAATACTGCACTTCTCCAGTATCTACAAAGTCTTTGGGGAAGTTGTTGCTGTCTTTATTTTCTGTGATTATAAGCCTGCTCTCTACAAAGCTAATTTTCCAGGTTACCTAAACGCCTACTTTCATCCACTGTGTTAAAAAGTCTGGCTAAAAATTAAGGATATATTCTCAAGGTTGGCAGATTCAAAGTATGACGTAGTTTCTTTGTGGAATGCATTTCAAAGTCCTTGCACATGCTATACTGATGGATTTTTATCAAGAACAATAAATTGCTTTTTTATTTCATCAGTCCATCTGAAAAACAAGAAATGTTTGTGTGATGAAAAAGGAACTGTTTTATGAAAAAATTCAAGTTTATTAGTAGTCTTCCACATGTTCATTAGAGAAAAATGCCATAAACACAATCTACCATAACGTTCTGAGAATGTATCGACCTTGTCCTCTTTAATTTTTCTTTATTTTAAAAAAGAATTCAGCTGCACTAATTGATGTATCTACACTGAGAGAAGTGGAGATGTGAGGGTCTTTTGTTCACACTGGGTTTTTTTGTCAGATATCCTATGCAAATGGTTAGTGGTTCTGACCACTTGCAATATCTAACAACTTCCATACATCAGATGAGTGCCTAGAACCTTGAGCAATCATATCTGTAGCAATTTGTAACAATTTCCCACAGTGAATTAAATGATGATAAAAATTTTTATTAATTTAATTTAGAGAAAAGCTGGAATCTTTCAATTTTTTTCCTTAAGGGGAAACATACATGGTACTGCAGGTTAGAACGAGGATTTAAACATTAAATGTTGGGTTTTAGGCTTTGAGGAGTGAGGTGAGGAGAAACCTGACTGTTCATAAATTAATCTGCTTCTATGAGACTAGTTTATCTCTCATAAAAATGTGAAGCCAAATGAGAAATCTCTTAAGGTATTGGATGAAGGCCAGTAGCCTCTAAGTAACATTTACAAGAAGTTGTCACCAAAATGTGACCTCCATCAGTACCCTGAAGCCCCTTTAGTTCATATGAAGTCCCAACAGCAATTGCAAAAATTAATATTCATATAAAGTATGCAAGGACTTGGAGTGACGCCCATGGTATTTTTCTGGATTTCACACTCTTCATGATTTTTTTGAGAGGAAAGAAAATCATGAGACTCAAATGTATGATACGTATACTCATTCAGAATATGAATGATGTTTACTAACAGAATAAACAGCCCTATTTAATGCCAAAGGAAATCTAAATCACTCTAATGACCTTTCCTGAGCTGCAGGAACCTGGGTCTTCTCCATCCCATCAGATATTGTAGCATATTTCTGTAATTATGCATGAGGAATATGTAAATGCAACCACTGTACAAAAGAAAAGGGAATATATGCTAAAAGAAGCTATTGAAAATGTTTCTGCATAATGCTACCAGAAAACTGTTAGGCTTTGGGGATAAGAGTAATAAATTGTGTTTGTTTCCTAGGCACTCACAGTGCCACACTGACGTTGTCACAGAGCCCTTTATAACCTGTAATGTATTCATCGTTACAACAATTCAGTGAGGGAAGAAAACCATCTTGCTCATTTCATACTGAATGGAAGCATGAGAAACAGAGAGAGAAACACCATTATTTACACAGAGTCACATGAGAACATTGTGCCTCAAAAAGATTCAAAGAGCAGTCTGGTTGCTCTCCCATCTTCCCTCCCTTATCAAGAAAACCACATTTCTTTTTCCAGTCAGTAATACATTAATAGAATGTAAGCACAGACAGCAGCAGACCTTACACGGAGAACATACCAATGTAATTGAGGGACTGGATTTTTTAGAAATTCTTCCCAAAGCTTCTTAAAGATTTTTGGGATCTTATGCAATCTCTGGGATTGCCAACTAGCATTGCTAAAACCACTGTCTCTCCGGTGTTTTGCAAATTATATAATGAGGCTATCTGTACAATAGCAATCATCCTGTCCTGTTAGGGACTCATTTTTTCTGAATTCAGCTGGAATTGTGGCAGGAGCAGATAGGGTGCAAAGGAATGAGGCTCAAAGACAGAAACACAAATGTGGGTGGAAGGGTTGAAGACCTGAGTACTGAGCAAAACTGGGAACAAACAGACCAATAATAGGAGGGTTAAAAATTGGAATAGATAGGGACAAAGCAGCAGAAAAAATGAAGCAGCAGAGGAATGGTTCAGTGCAGAGGAAACCCTTGAGACAGCAAGAAGACCCTTCTGCCAGGAGCAGGGAAAGATTCCAAGGAAGTAAGGAAAAAAAAAGGCAAGAAAATGGGCTTAGTCCAGGCTATTAATGGACAGAAGACCCCTCATTGAATATGACTGGAGAAAAAGAGGTTAGTATTGAAAACCTCTTTGATGGCAGGAGGTTGGTTGGATAAAGGAGCCTTCCAGAAGGCACGAATGTCCTCTTGTCTTGTTGCTGGTTGCCTGTGAGGAGAAACTTACCCCAACCTGGCTACAGCCTCCTTTCGGGTTATTGTAGTGAGTGAAAAGGTCACCTCCGAGCCTCCTTTTATGTCCAGGCTAAACAACCCCTGGCTGTTCCCACAGCCACGCCTCATAAGACCTGTGCTCCAAGTCTTCCCCAGTTCTGTTGCCCTTCTCTGGACCTGCTCCAGCACCTCCATGTCATTCTTGCAGTGCAGAGGCCCAGAACTGGACAGGACTCAAGGTGTGACCTCACCAGTGCCAAGTACAGGAAGACAGTCTCTTCCCTGGTCCTGTTGGCCACATTATTCTTGATACAAGCCAGGATACCACTGGCCTTCTTTCCCTTTTTTAAACAAATCTCTTAATTTGCCATTCTTATTCCTCTTCTTTTTCTGTACTGTAAGATATGTTCACAATGACTTGGAGACTTCTTAGCTTTCTTAAGCTCATCCCAAGCCACTGCACACATCATTTGTTCTGCTCTTCTCATATAATTCAAACTCTATATTAAAGAATATAGAATAGCTTTGTGGAATGGCAAATATCATTGGTACCTCTGTGTTTGCATTTATTTGCATTTAATATATGAACGGTGGTAGAAATAAAGTTAATCTTTAATATGTGTGTACCTATATATTTTTTAATAACTTAGCATGATTGCTGTCCTTCCTCCAGCACCTCTTCCCAATCCGCATATGTTATGATTAGGTTTAATTTAAACCTGACAGAATCATCCTGCTGAGGTTCATATCCATACTTTGGAGACAGAATACAACTTTTACCGGTTTTAAAGTATCACACTTCTAGCCTGCTTCAGAGTTGTACTATTGGTGCATGTTCAACTTGCACCTAATGGAACATTTTTAGTGCAATTGTCTTACCATGAGCAGCTGTGGGCATGGCAGTGCACTTCTGAAAACTGGATATGTGTATTTCTACCATTGTTCATCACCATCCACAACAAGATTGTATCTTTCTTCTGCTTTTTTTTTTGTGTGTGTGTGTGTCTTCCACATTTTTTTAGGAATATGACATGAATTTTCAGCCCTTTCTCTGAAAAAAACCCCCAATCTAATGTATCTATTTCCTAGAAATAGCTGTATCCACTGAGCTGAACTTTACACTTAATTGATGCAAATAAGCGGATGTTGTAGCCTCACTTCTACAAAACTTTAGTGTCTTGAACAAAATAGTTGCAAACAAACAGATCTAACTAGAAATCTGGTATTTCTAACCCTGTTTTCTTAACAATGCCTGGGGATGTATCCACAAGAGCTATGTAGATGTTTGCCTGTGTGGATGGAGAAGAGAAATGGAATACTTATCAGGGAGGTACCTGGTATTTCAAGTTTTCCCTCTTCTTTTACTATGGGGCAAGAATAGAGAGATTAACTTTTTATATGACTATAGCCTTGAGAATAATTTCTTATATGGCTATAGCTAATATCTGAGGGTTAGGATTTTCATCCCTTGGTAGAACCCTACCTTTTCACTCTTTAATGAGGCAATAAATTGGTTTGAAGGAGGTTCTTACCTCAACAAGTTTCCCATTCTCTCTATGAACAGCAGCAAACCAGAGCTTGAGTGCACTGATGATCAGCAGTGGTTGTGAAACAGCCTAGGAGCCTTTAGAAATATGGATCCAAGGAGCAAATTCCTTTGTTCTGTGTTTCCACTGCAGTTGGTGATTATTATAAGAAAAAGTTATTTGATCTTTGATTCCAACACAAGCTGTACCTAGGCATGAGGATTTTTTGGAGAAACTCTTACACTCCCTCACCCTGCTGTTTCCTTATTGATTGATGAATACTTTTTGAAAGCTATCACTTTCCCAATATATCGTGTCTTCAACAAACCCTATACAATCATTGCGAAAGTTTAGTTTTTTAACTAGTGAGACATGAATGCCTAAATGAAAAAAAAAAAAACCCAAAACAACAAACAAAGCAAACCAAATGCAGCACTTAAAAACTGAGTCCTGTGTGCAGGTTTGGGCACCACAATATAGAAAAGACATTAAGATATTGGGAAACATGCAAAGGAGGGCCACAAGGATGGTAAATCACCTTGAGGTGAAGCCATATGGTTGGGTCATATGACATGACATATGTTGGGTGTGGCAGCAGCTCTCTGGTCACAGAGAGCAACAGACAACTTTCCCAGGCATCGTTCTGGGAAAAGCTGTGAGAAGATAAGAGATAAGAATGATAAACAATTCTTAACTTGCTGCACCTGGTGTTGTGAACATGTGGAATGTTATGGGGATATGTTTACCAAAAGAGTGGCTTCTTAATTAGCCAATGGTGATGATGTTTTAATTAGACGACAGGTCCACCTGTAGCAAATTAGGGTATAAAAAGTATGGGTTTCTAACAAAGAAAATCAGTCTTCTGTTAAGGTCTTGGGAGTCTTTGTCACTTATTACCTAGTCCTGACCCATTGCGCTGATAGTTGGGCCTGGAGGAGACTAAGGGGAGACCACATCAGAGCCTTCAACTTCCTTGTGAGGCAAAGAGGAGGAGCAGGCACTGATCTCTTCAGTCTGGGGACCAGCGACAGGATTTGAGAGAATGGCCTGAAGTTGTGTCAGGAGAGGGTTAGGCTGGATATTGAAAAGATATTCTTCACCTCAAGGATGGCTGGACACTGAAACAGGCTCCCCAGGGAAGTGGTCACAGCCCCAAGCCTGATAGAATCCAAGGGTTTGGACAACGCTCTCAGCATATGATGTGACTCTTAGGGTGTTGTACACAGGTTGAGGAGCTGGACTTGATTATCTTTGAGAGTCCCTTCCAACTCAGCTTATTTTGTGAGTCTCTGATTCTGTTATGAATGTCTCTCATGTCTTTGTCAATCCCTTTAATCAACTCATATTGCTGGACTCACCCTGTGTGCACAGAGCTAAGTCTTGGAGTGCCATTAAGTGATGAACTGGGACCTGGCCTTGCAGCCCTGCTCCATGCAGGCCTGTGCTGTGTTCACATGAGTCCCTCTGAAAACAGGAAATTTCTGCCTGCTTACGCATGGTCAATTGCAGGACTTGTAATAGCCCTGATCTTTCCAGATCTTAATTACTATTCTGAGGAATTTTTTGCCTTGATAACTGACACCAGAATATTTGAGGTAAGATTATGTTTAGAGAGTGTGCATGATCGTGTATCCAATTACTGTTTGAGATGTCTCCAAGCATTTGGGTGCTACCAGCATGGAAGTCAATAACAAATAACTCAGTAAGACAAAATAGCAAGTTCATAATAGTAGGCTATTCTCAAGTGGAAAAAACTTGTGGTTTTTGGCTTATTACACTGCAAAACAGTCCTGCATTTGCTGCTTTCTGATTGACGTGGAATTGTTACTGAGTGCAAAAATTAAGTCCTACTTACAAAAAGCACACTGCAACATATCTTGCAAGGGCCTTTGCCTACATTTTATCATGTGCAAATATTTAGAAACCTGATCACAGTTTTGGAGCATCTGATAGCCTCTGTCTCAGCCTCTTAAGTTTATCCTTTTTATCTGCCCTTTAGAGCAAATGTGGAAACATAGAATTGAGTCATAGAATCATAAGGATTGGAAATGGCCTCTAAGATCATTGAGGCCAGCCACTAAGCCAGCCCTACCATATTTACCACTAAACTATGTCTCCAGGTGCCACATCTACATGCCTTTTGAACACTTCCAGGGTGATATACCCATCAACAAATACCAGTTTAAAAAAACATACAATTTAAATTTTTGATTTTTTTTTCCCCATAATCTTGCCATTTCCATGGAGCTAGTGCCAGCTGACAGCATGATTAGTAGGTTATGCACAGTTTTGATTAGCACCAAGTATATTTTAATAGATAAGTCAGAAGCAATCTGGAAATGTTTGTTGATGAAGATAATTGGGAATATAAATTCAAGCATGAATAGAGACAACATGTGATTATCAAAAGTATGTTTCATGTACTCAATTTTAAATTATTCCATACACTGTTGTAAAACTAATCACAAACAAACATTGCCCAGACTGAAGCTGCTCAAATAATCTGTGACTCCAGAGTATTTACAATACAGTTCACCTTCTAACTGAGGAAATGTCATTGAAAATGCCAAGTGAAGCTGAAAGCTTAATAGTTTTGATATACTGGTAGTATTAATTTCCAGCATTTTCCCACTATTGTCTTTTCAAGTGATACCATCCCTCTTTCATCCTTTTTTAGTCTTCCAGTGCATTTTCAGTTCTTGCAGGGGAGAGCAGTTGCAACTCCTTGTTGCAACTCCTTGTTTTTCTATGATGTTGGTTTCGGCTTGGCAGCATTTGCAGTGCACTGCTTCTGAGGGCACTGTTAGTCCTGAGAGTATTTTCTTGGTTGGGATGTTACAGGGCAGGATGCTGATTCCCTGCTCAGTCCTGAATTTCACAAATCACAGCATCCTTCTTCTGCAATCTTTCACATCTGTTATTTGTCAACAGACATCTCTAAACAGCCTCCTTCTGCAGGCATGGACACCAGTAAGTTCCACTTCCAAGACTACTTCCAGGTCAATGACTTACTGTCACAGATATAGCTAGCATTCTTTTCACAAATGCACTAATTGTTTTACAGAGTGACTGGACAGAAGTGGCAAACAACAAATATATTGCTAAGCCAGTCACAAAACCCTGAGCCAATTTGTTTGAAAAAGTGGAAGAAAACTGAGTCCTGATTGGAATTTCCTCCCAGTTTGAGCAAGGGGTTAAACTAGATGACAAAGTTATTTTCATTACTACTTGTGTTCCTCTATTTTGGCAGCTAGGTAACTTCAGTTCCCAAAGGCATTGTGTGCCCAGCAGCCTTACTTTCATTTGGCTGTACAGCAATCTCTGGTCACCTCAGAGGCACAATCATATCTATACCAAAATAAGTAGTTAAGCCTTCTAATAAAGATTCTGGATTAGGTTTAAACAGTTGATATGTGTCACTTTTAGGGACTCTATCTGAACTTTTGATGGACTGATTTTTTAATACTTCATGCCTTAAACAATTTATTCCCTTTTACTTATTTTAATCTTTTGAACCACACAATCCTTTTCAAGGCTGATTATCTCATAACTTCTAATTTGACTACAATATAAAAAAGATAATTGGACAGATTTCCCCTCCCTGAATTAAAACAACTCACAAAAAAAAATCTGATTTTGGAGCAATACATCAATGGTTGCTAGCAAGTTCAGAACACAAGGAATGATCTATATAAATTTTGTGACTTGCTTGTTTTCTTCTGGTTTGCTTTTTGTTTATTTTAATTTATTCAGAATTGTTAAATATCATGTTGAAGGAACTAAATTTACTTGGATGCCAAAAAAAAAAGAAGGGAAAAGTCATATAGGTAGGATGTGGTTTTTGTCATTGTGTAATGAGTTGACTAATGCTCCCTTCAATAACACTAGTTCCAGCTGATCTTTCAGACCTGATCCTATGTGTGGGCTCTGCTTGATGCTTCTCTCACTTACATGACTGCAAAGCAGCACAGATATCTGTAAAGTCAATGAAAATTTGAAAGTGTCAAAGTGAGAGTAAAAGTAAAATCATTCCCTTATTCTTAGCAGTGTATTTGTTTAAACACCCTGGAGAAAAGCCACGAGACATTTCACACTCTAACAAGCCTGTCATTGATACAGATCCTGAGGCTGTTGATACCTCAGTAAAGTATTTTCAACTGTTTATAGCACCAGCATAATTTCATTTGAGAAGAAAGAATGTTCTAGTCTCAGTAAATATATTGGTTTATTGTGATCTCTCTTTTCATATATTTATAGGAACTGCATAATGGAAAACCTTCCTAGATGTAAAATAGAAAACTAAGAAATGAGCTTTTTAAAATCACCAATCAAAATGAAAAACAGCTTCAGTGAAGGAGGATGAGAGCAGGTATTTATTATACAACATTTTTGGCTGACTTATGAAGTGACATTGCAGATCTATAATATTTTTTCAATTTCTTTTCCAGTCAGAGCTCAACTTTGCTGAGGACATAGATCTTCCTTTCCCTCTCATAAAATACAAAAGATAGTGAACTTAAATGTCCATGTTTGTAATTGCAACTGGACAGGAATATTTTTAGGATCACTCAGCTGGTGGGGGATCATTTTCAGCAGTTTAGCAGGCAGAATGCTGGTGTGGTGGGGAGGATGGGCAAAAAGGTAGACTGTCTCAAAAAGACCTGCCTTCTCATCTCTTTGTGGCACTGAGTGGCAAAGGAGCCTGTGTTCTTGTCAGGGAGCCTCTGGGACAAATCAAGTGGGTGCCCTGAGCCAGAGAGGGGCACCTGGCTAGACGCCAGACCAGAGGCAGCAGGGACACAAACAGCATAAAGGATGCATAGATACATAAATTAATGTGCTTTAGTGAGGATTTAATTACCATGGAGCTTTGCTCTGAATAGAAGCCTCAAAATGGATAGAAGGTCATTTTAACCATTTTGAAATGGTTAAAGAATTAAGTGAAACTATTAATCAGATTATCTTTGACTTTTAGTGGGAGCAGCTACCTAGAAATTTTGAAAAGTAGGGACATTTGGTGATGTTCACTTGATGAGCATTTGCATCTGATTTAAATTTTGTCCATAGATAAATAGCCACAGGGTTCCTTTCCTCTGTGGCTGATGTCAATAAAGATCAATAGAGATATCTGGAGATGTCAACTGAGGCATCCGCATACAAGCAATTGCAGCACCTTCCAGCACCTGAAGTGGAGTTATGAGAGGGCTGGAGAGGGACTTTTTACAGTGTCATGCAGTGATAGGACAAGGGGTAGTGGCTTCAAACTGAAAGAGAGTAGATTGGATATTAAGAGAAAATACTCTACTGTGATGGTGGTGAGGCAAAGGAACAGGTTACCCAGAGAAGTTGTGGATACCCAGTCCCTGGAATCGTCCAAAACAAAGCTGGATGGGTCTTTGAGCAACCCGGTCCAGTGGAAGGTGTCCCTGTCCATGGCAGGGGGTTGGAACTAGAAGATCTTAAAGGTCTCTTCTTACCTAAACCATTGTATGAGTCTATAAATGCATAGTCAGTGCACCTGTTAACAGCAAGGCAGTGGTGTGGCTCCCATTTTGCCCTTTCCATCATTTTATGCTGCCAACTTTTAATATTTACTCTTTATTCATATTTATGTTTTTTTTCTGTATTTTTCAACGTGGGACTGCCATGCATGGTTAGGGCCTCATCCATGTTTTGGGTGACACAGTTATGAGGGGGAGTAAGTAACCAGTTTGTCTTATATAACATAACACGGCATCTTAAAGCCTTTCACATTTCCTAATATTGTAGTTATTCACAACCTGGTTTCAGCAGGATTTTTGTTGAAATCTATTAAGTCAAATATGATTTAAATAACTTTCTTAGCTCTCTCCATGGCTTTGATTGCTTTTGTCACCATAATACTATTCAAAACATGAGCAATAATGGCAAAAGCAAAATCCTGGAAAGAGAAGCTTAATAGAAAGGGAAATTGAGGGTAAAGGGTACTGCCTAGATCAGTGATTCTACTTATTAGTAATCATAGGAAACCCAGAAAGTACAAATGTGGCATACATAACTAAGATGAAGCCTGACATGAGAGCTGTCTCACTTCAGATATGGCAGTTCTGTGTCTGGTTCTGAGCCTACCATGTGACTAGCTTCACATATTCAGGGTATGCCAAACAAGACTCGTATCCTTTAAAGCAAAAAGTGATAGGCTACATCACTGGATACAGAAATAATATTAGGTACTGATATAAGGTGATTTAAGTCCACCAGAAGTTCTTCATAGAATTCTTTGTGTTCTTCTCCTTCTCTGTTAGTGTAAGGCCGAAAACAATTTTCTCTGGACTATTTAATTCTCCTGTCAGGGTAGGCTTGCAGGTCTGCTAATTCATAAACCAGTAAGTCTGATTTATGGTGCATGACTTTACCAGTGCAAGATGGAAGAATGGAGACGTTCTTTATATTATACTAGAATTAAAAATCTTACAAGCAGAGTCAACACTCTTCCTCTGCAATTTTTGTCGTCTCTTGCATTGGTAAGTTTACCTGATGTTTACGCAGCACATAAAGTTGCCTGAAAAATGGATCAAAAGTAGAATTCTCATAATAAAATATTTTATTTCTTTTGCATAATGTTCATGTAGAATTAATAACTATGACAAAATAACACAGCCTTTTATTTTCTAAGTATAATGAGATCACTCTTACTGCTGTTATTTGCGTCAGTGAATATTGCATTGTTCATACAATGAAAAAATCCAGAAGTTCTTCATAAACAACCAGTCTGACATCCTGCTCTATACAGATCACAGAATTTCAGGTAAAAATTTCTGTCTCAAGCATCTTCTGTCTCACTGAGTTACAAGGCATTGTCTGGAAGAGATCTGCATATTTTAGCCACCTTCTTCTAGTGCCATATTAAAAAGTGTCTCGTGCTCAAAAGTAGTTAATAAATAGCATTACTGAAGAACTGAGTTTTAGAAGTCTGAAGCTGACTTAACTTCTGAATAAACTGCAGACAGCTGGCAGAACCAGAAAGGCAACATTTCTAAAGTGAATTAGACACTAAATACTAACTGCTCATTGTAGCTCAAATTTACTGTGGGAATATGGAAATTCTTTGCCCAGAGTGCAGAAACCATGAGAACTAGTCTTACTTGTTGCACCTTGAAGGTCAAAGAGACATGTACCCTAAAAGTCATAATTGCTTATGATAAAAAAAGAATCTTTAAATAGTAATGTCTAGTGAATTACGGATTTTTGCTGCAGAGGGCTGTGGCACCAGATTCACATCAAGATTTGAGGTGGATCTGCTTGTATTTCAGTTATAAACCTACATGAAAATCCTTCTCAAAGACTTCATAACAGTAAAGAGAACTTAAAATTTGACTAAAATACCACTGATAAAATAATAATCTACTGCTATTACAGTAGAAGATCGAGGATTAAGCTGCAGGCAGTGGAAATCCACATCACTCATGGTTTCTAATGTACATCTGAGAAAGGAGCTGCCCCTCTGCTGAAGCCAGGAGAAGTCTTAGTTAAATCCAACTGAAAAAAAATTATGGAGTTTAATCCAAAAAGGCACAGAAGTGTAAAAACAGGAGCGTAAACAAAGCCAATCAGAGAAGTAAAATACCATATGTGCTAAACTGAAGAGGCAATAATCATAAAGCAGTATGAGTAGAAGCATCATTAATATTTCTAATGTTGAGGGAATGAAACAGAGAAGAGAGGTGATTAAAAAGATGCAGATTGATCATTCCTGAAAACTTAGGGATAATAAATAGTATTGCTGCAAAAAAGCTAAATACTTTGCCTACACATTTTGGAGTTTTGAATGATGTCAAAGGTGAGGAGTTTGAAGAATTAATCTTTATGGTTTAAAATAGATATGGTGGTAATAATAATAATAATAATAATAATAATAATAATAATAATAATAATAATAATAATAAATTGAATTGTTAATCTGCAGTGCTGACCAACAGCTTTTTTTTATCTAATGAACATTGCTTTCAGAGAGAATTTAGCCATGAACTTCATTTAGCAGTGAACTTAGCAATGAATCTCATTGAGAGACATCTTATTTCAGAAAATATCTATCACATCACTTTTCAATTCCTCTCTCTTCAGTTTTGATGACTTTGATTTCTTCCAGTGAATGAAAAAAATCCAGGAGAACCTACAGTCCTATATCCCAGCTATAGCTGTGGGAAGCAGAAGAACATGTTTTTCTTGTATCTTTCTCCTACTGGTATCATGTGACATTATTGACAGCCAAAGCCTACTTGACTATATTGAATGTTTTGGATTTATGTTTATTTCCAGTTATCATAGAAAGGTAAAGGCAAAAACTGTTCTTTATTGTTTCCAACGAAGTTCCAGCTGGACGTGAAGATTCTGATCATACTTTCAAGCTGTCCTTCCAGCTGATGAAACTGTTTTCCTTACCAGTTATAACATAAAATGGACACAAACCAGTGCTACATTTGAGGTATCACCTCAAACCTTGCTTCAACTCATTCCTCCTTCCTATTCCTCCTTCCTCATTCTGATCAGCAGTCAAGCAGAAAATCCCAGAAACTGAAATCCCAATTCCTTTCAAATAGTCTTGTCCATATGGAGAGCTGTTGGAGTCAGAGAGGGATATGGAAGAAATGACATTAATCAGAATAGAAAATTTCAGTGTTTTCCATTGGCAGCACTCTAGGGATACGTTCCAAGGCTTATTAGGAGTATGAAAAACACCTCCAAATTTTATTTCCATTTTTCTAGAAATGAATTAGAAAAAATGTATAAGAATGTCACTTTATTTTCTATGTCCTTCTCTCTTCTATGTCAATTTAATTCTTTATTCCCTATTGCATATGGTCTTGAATCAAAGTACACCTCATTTGTTTCTCTTGATGTTACTGCTACATAGTTATTATATAAGCCTGATATAAACCAAGATGTTATAGATATTATCTGGGGAGATGAAAAAGAAGAAGTAGTACATTGTCCTAGAGAATAATGGAATATAATAAAAAAATCCTGCTAAAAGATTCTAATGACTAAATGCCCAGAATGAAAAACTGGGATCCCATGCCACTTTATGGTTAAACAAATTCCAGATAATTTTTTTGTAACTACTGTATATTTTGTTCAGATATCACAGTTTAACAAAATTTAAAAACACAGCATTCTCATCTGGCACCAGATGTTCACTGCTTCTGAAAAATCTCATTTATTCTGCTTATGCAAAAGCCTGTCTCATAAAATATGTATGTCCTTTCAATGTTAACTTGATGTGTACAGTCTCCAGTGAAGCTTTCAAATCAGTTCTGAGTGTTCCTGTGTGCTGTACAGGTTGCTTTCCCAGTAAGGATGGTCACCAGAGAAGGGAATAAGTGACTACAGACTTTCACAGTGAAATACATCACTAAGCTGAACAGAAGGAGAAAATATAGCTAAGGCAAATGCTTCAGCAGAAGAAACTCCAATTATACTCTCCAGAGGTGATTTTAGAGGTGACCCATACCATAACTTACGAATAAAATTCAGAGTTTACACAGAATAGCTACCCATTTAAAAAAATAAAAGTATGTCCATTGCTATCAGAAAAAACAAAGGTCACTTGGAGAACATGACCCTTGGGGAGCAAGAGCTCCAGACACAGTAATGGAGAGATCCCTCATTACATCAGCTGAGGACTTGATTCCTGAGATCTCATGATGTTTTAGATACAGGGGAATCACTGGAACCTACCAGAATGGCTTAGCCTTTCCTGTGGGCAGAATGTTACAGCTGAGATGCACAGCTGGCAGATGAACAAAATTAAATTATGCCAGTCATGTCGTGGGTGACCAGTGTGCCTCAACAATTTCTTTTGCCAGGTGCTGGGTTTTCCCTGACAACTGTGTCCTCACAGATAGATAGTATCATAGTACATCACACATTCCTCAAGAGAGTGAACATGAGACTCCTCTGACCCTAGAAAATATTTCACAAATGTTGTCATATAGCCATAAACTATACTCCGGACTTGATCTGCTTGAAGAATTTTTGCGTATCAAGAAGTTTTTTAAAAGCACTTTGCTTCTTCTCTGGTAAGTCAAGCAGCCCTCTGACCCTTCCCTTTAGAGGGAGAAGCAGTGTTACCAACTCTCCAAGTCTTTCAGCAATAGAGTTACTCCATGTGTTAGTTGGTGACATGTAAAAGAAGAATTTTTCTTATCAGGTAGCAATTTACTTCTAATTATAAAACATCTTTTTGGATAATTTGATTTCTTTCAGTTTGTCTAGGTTTGTAAACTAATTTCCTTCAGATTTCTAGCACTTTTTATTACATAGGCAATAAATCATAAAAACTGTTCATTTAATGGGGCTTTGAAGTAAACAAATAATTAAAAGGGTGACACATTCTGCAGAGATAGATAAATTCTAATATAAATTCTAACTCTGCATTCACACAAAGTCTGTCCCAAATTCTAAGGTAAATCTTCATTGCATGATTACCCATTTTTATAGAATCATACAACATACTGAGCTGGAAAGGACCCATCAGTATCATTGAGTCCAATTCAGCATCTTGATGCAAAAGCCTGACCTTGCCTATAATTATACCAGTGAAATTTAAACCAAGATAAATTATTCAATGTTCTATGGTATCCTAATATCCAACTATTTCAAGGCTTGGAATTGCCCATCCCACTATTCACACAATTGTTTTGCAACTTTAGCACCAGGCTGGTTTTAAACACCCTTTCCCTACCTGGAATTTATTCCATTTAAGCTCCTCCATTTCACACTCTCCAGCTCACCTCACCTAAATGATACTGGATGCCCTCCCATAACAGTGATCCCAAAGGATTTAATCAGATTACAGAAAATAAATATGAATTTGGGAACCCCATCAGAAGGAGGAGCAGTATGGAGCTATCAGACAGCACTCTGAGAAACAGGATCTGCTGGGTGGCTGGCTAGAGTTGGGCACATATAAAAAGTTTTAAGGTGGATTTAACTGCAGCATCCGCCAGACATACATTCTGTTTTGTACAGCAAAAGAGATTAATTTTCTTGTTATCTATTCTCCTAATTATTCCCGTTCATTGAGCAAACTCCACATTTAAGGATCTCCTAGAGATTAATAATATGGATTATGTTCAGTGAAATACTAGCTCTGGCCTGGGGGTACCATAGTTACATTACCATCAAGTTCCACCAGGGCTTCTTATTTTCTTAACAGTTCAATTTATTCTGGGCACAGCACAACTCTGCTTTTACTCCTGCTTTTAGCTCCATGACTAACTTGGCTGTCTTTCAAGCATTACTGGACTGCAAAGTGCAAACAGACCTTAAGCTTTTTCCACAATTCTGCTGCCTTGTTAATAAGATGTATGAACCAAGAAATCCACCTTTTCCTTCCCTCACAACTCCTCCTTCACTGCAGAAAAATGACTCTATGGGTTTCTCTTAAAGTGTCTCCACCTTCTCCACTTCCCTTCATCTGCTGAACTCTGCATGGCCTGGGCTGTGCTTAAGTGCACAAAGCAGACCATCACAGCTTGAGAAACGTCACAGGATAAGGAAGCCATAATGAGGCAGGATGAAATTAATGCAATAGGTGGAGATGCTTCAGGAGGACAGATATCAAAGAATAATTAAACTGCTCCAAATCATCTACATTTGTAGCCAATTTCTATGCACTGAACTTACTGGACCCCTTAGGAAACTGGTGTTATTAGACTAAAATTTATCCTTTGTCAATACCCCTTCAGTAAGGCGATGCATCACCTTTTGCCTTGACTACTTGTATTTTATATGAATACCTTTCTTCACAGAATTCTGTTCTAATTCTTGCATGGTCAACCATGAAACAAGACTACTATTGATAGACCTCAAATCT
Organism: Vidua macroura; assembly: GCF_024509145.1. Taxonomy (NCBI): domain Eukaryota; kingdom Metazoa; phylum Chordata; class Aves; order Passeriformes; family Viduidae; genus Vidua; species Vidua macroura. The sequence goes on from NC_071573.1 coordinate 49,973,462, forward strand.
CCTTGGCACATCACTCAGAACCCTTGGACATGGTTTTGTAATCAGCTGGGTGGAAGCCAGCTCTAACTAAATAAAAGATTAGTTGTTGGCAATTGTCTCTCTAATTTGAAATCTCTTGCTAAATTTCAGTCTGTTGTGCTTTTGTTTTGCTGAGCCTTCCAGCCTAGCTGCTACAATTCTTAGACTATGAGGCAGAGAGAATTTCTTTTGATCTATTGAGCAAAAGTTAATCTTGACATTAAAAAAAAGGAAAAAACAAAAGACAAAAAAATTGAGGTTTTTTTTTTTTTTCTGGAGCATGGAGAAAACATCTTAGAAATGTTTTAACTTATGTCTTCATATGTCAGCAAATCTAGCAGTAGGAAATTACTCCCCACACGGCTGCAAGCATGCAAGGCAGCAGCTATGTAAACTCCAAGTCTTATTTAGGTAATTGGCCAAAAGGAGTAGTTACAGAATTCCCCAGCAAATCCTTCTTCATTGGAAAGTCCAGACTAATCTAGTTTAAATTCCATATACTTTCCTTCAGAGGGCATCTTCTGAGCTGTTGGCCCGTTACAGTTCTGTTCAGTTCAGAGGAAAAATGGAGGCAAACACACATAATGCAGTAGCACTGCAGATGTCAGGGTGATGGCCGCACAATCTCTAGCAATTGTTACCAAGGCTGAGCTCATCTTCAGTCAAATCACAATACCAGACAGTATGTGCATCTCTCAGTCTCCCTGCTACCCTGACTGCAGCTTAAATGCATGACCTTACACCACCTTTTCCACGAGCTAAGCAAACACTTTTCATCTCGCAGCAGGCTCAATATAATGATGTCTGCAGGTCCTGTGACTGCAGAGGTAGCTTGCTGCACCACTCAGTCACTCCATGGTCATTTGTCTGTATCAAATGGCTTATCTGCACAGTAAATATTTTCTGGAGCAGTGGTTTCTCATTGACTTTCTGCATGAACACCTTTGTAAAGATTGTCTATATATTTGATCTAATTTAAAATTAAATGAGGTTACAGCAATATGGATTATATTCTATGAATTATAGCAGATCAGCCTAATTTTTAAAAAGGTACTTCTAGCTTAAAAACATTGAAACATAGACTCAGAAACCATTCTTCTTCAAATGCTGCTCAGAGAATGCCTGTCATCACTGCTCACCTTCCACTGCTCATCTGTAAAATAAAGGTACATGTTATGTTAGTGAGAAAACTCATACTTTAAAAAAAAAAACAACTAATTTTTCTCATTAACGTAACTCATACTAGTGAGAAAAACCTATTCTTCTTATACTAACCCTATTAGAAGAATTTTTCTATATAGAAAATCTTGAACAGAGAAATCACACCTTGTCTAGTCAATAGGGCTCATACCATAATAAGGATTTTGCCTGGGAGTCCAGTTCAAAAATTAACAGCATGATGTACCTATGGAGCTCTTTCTGCAGAGGAAACACGAAGTTACTGTTCCTCCCTCATATCGTGTATATATCAGTTTATGTCATTCTTTTAAGTGACATTAGAGTTTTTGAAGTATAGTCAGCACAGCAATGTGTACAGAGATGTTTATGCACACTGCCTGCCTTGAAGGTGTGAATTATAGTTTAGTGGCTTTTGCTCTGATGGAGCATTTTACAGCTGTTCCTTGTAGTACTAATAGTTGAGGCTAGTTTCCCTGCAGGAATCATGATAAACAACAACAACAACAACAAGTGAGAGTAGGACCATCAATTTGATATTTAGGTAAGAGGGAGATTTGAGTGGTGCCATATCCTGGCATATGATGGAAAAATGATTTAAACATTTCCAAAGACTGATGGTTGCTCAAACAGACAAGGGAGGAGTAGAAAACATATGCAGAGATTCAGACTGTTCTTTCTTCACACCATTCCTCATAATCTGCCCTATGTCTTCAGTGAAATTTAGTAGAATCCTTCTTTTCTGGCAGAGGTTCGCGAGTTGTAACAATAAAGTCCTTGGAACTTTGACACTGTAATTTGCTGCTGTGACAGTCACAGGGATATTATAAAATAAGCTCCTATAAGGTCTCCATGCCTCTGCACAAGAGGCAGTGAAGGAAAGGGGCAAGAAATTACATATGAAACTTAGGAGAAAAAATTATTTTTCTTTCAAACCGTCAGTAAAATAGGTTTTGATGCTGTTCCAGCTAAAATCCGTGGGACTTTTGTCACTGATATCAACAGGAGCAGAATCAAGCACAGGTTGTTATGGAGATTATTATGCAAAAACAAGAGATGTGAACAGCAAAACAACTATATAATCCCTTATGAAAAATCCTTTCCTGTCTCTTGAATGTATTGGCTGTAGTTGCCACTTTCCTACATGAAAAAGAGAAGGGCTAAACATCAGAAAGATTATGTTGTTTGTAATCTCTAAAGGATATCATCTGCTTTCAGTAAGACTGATTTGACTGTTCTCTTCAGTTGAGGAAGTTGGATGGTCCCAGAAAGGCTTTGCTTGCAATTACACTCTCAGCTAAGACAAAGGTAAAACAGCTGAGTGCCAAGTCAGATAAACTGTTCCAAAGGGCTGGAGACCAGATCCTCAGGCTCTCACTCACATAGGCAAGTCTGGGGAAGGACTTTTTTTGTGCTTAAAATTGAAGGATTAGACTGTAAAAGAATGAAACTAATCCCAAGGGTCAGCAATTCATTCCCAGTGTTTTTAAGTTAATAATTAAAAAGAAAATTGAATCCTACTCATTGAATGGCACAGCCAACTTCAAGGCAGTCAGAGTCAGGGGATGTTAGAGCACTTAGGATATTTATCTTTTACAGCAAGGGATTATTAACCTGGAAATAGAGGAGCTCTTACAAAACCTTTCATTTAAAATGGCCTGTATGATTATGCTCATGCTGCAGAAAGGGAAAGGAAGGCACAGAGATATAAACAAGGTTTTTAACATTAAAACATAGGGGACTGACTCTGTTACAGTACCATGGCTATCAGAGCATGTCTCTGAACATCCAGTCCATCATGTGTGAGCAAAAATTGGATGCAGCACAGCCTGCTCATTATACATACTTTTGACATATCCAGTACGTTGAAAGAAAAATCCCAGAACTAGAGGAAACAAAAGCTGACAAAGTATTTCATTTCAGGAAGAAGGGAAGCTTGGATTTGTTTATATGTGTACTTCCAAAGGAGTCGTTACTGTACAGATGAACGTGTCATCCTCTTCCTCACAAACAAAGTCATCAGAACCCTGGAGTTCCATGTACACCCCTCAAAGTCAGGGTCTTGCACTGATGCCAGTGGAAAGGTTGTTCTGCAATGAGCACACAACACCAACATAAAGGAAATCATTGTTCTGCTATGAGAGCAGATTTTTGCTATCAGTGTTTTAATCAAGTTACAAGTGAAGATATATGTCTTATGGCTTTGGTTGTTTCCCAGGTCTGTGGCAGATATCCTGTACAGATTTACAGGGCACTTTGCCATTGTTCTGTCCTTTTCTTGCATTTCATATTTCTATATATCATCTTGATTTCGGTAAAGCTTCTGCTGTCTGTAAAAGGTGCTTCTTGCATTCTCAGAAATAAAATAATGAACTGCAATTTCAAAACAAAAGACAGAGAACAAACAGGAAGAGAAATGTTTGCAAGGAAAATAGACACAACCTTTAAGAGAAAAAAAGGAATAATTATAACAGTTAAAGTTTGGAAACCAGTAAAACATTCTTTACATTTCTGAATTTTTTGCAATAATGAAATAAATCTAAGATCAGAAAGCTCTGTAAAAGATGTGAAAACAAGTACCTAATGTGGAGGAATTCTTGTTACCATTAGGCTTAAAATGGCCATTTTTTCACAATTTTGCAGAAACACAGTACATTAATTTTAAAACTCTTGTTGACCTAATTAAGGGATTGTTTTTTTCTTATCACAATGATTATACAGCCCTTTTGAGTTGTTCGTAAACCGAAGAAAAGTGTCTAAGTATCAGTTAGGTCCATTACTTTGTTTTCCAGGTTGAAAGTTGATGTTTATTGTTCTTTCGCCCTCAGGGCTCTCATCTGTAGGGTCTCCCAGTGCTCCACAGTTCCTTCATATTGGGAACAAACACAATTATTTTTCAGTAATGCTACTAGTTATTAACAGTAAGCCATTGATGATGATCATGGTAATGATAATCAATATTATTACTTCTAGTCATTATTTTTAAAAACTGCAACCTGACATTCCTAGTCTTATTATCTCCACATATGAAAGACAGATACTGAGTATTTAGAATGCTCCACCTCACAAAAGTCAATAAAAATCTAATGAGTCTAAGGCACAATGGTAATCTCTTTCTGTGTACCTTTATTTTCAAGTGTTGACATCTTAAGAGTAATGCAAGTTCTGTGGTCAACTGAGATTTTAAAAGTTAACATATAAGTGCAGGCCAAGATATCCAATGCTATACATTGTAAGTTTTTATCACCATAGTCACCTAGAGAAAAACACTTTTTAAAATTTTAAATTTCCAATTTTAATGTTATTTTATCTGTTAATTCCCTGAGTTTCTTCCATACCAGAAATTCATTATTTCTACTCTCTTTCCAAGATGATAATTGGGCATGAAGGCTAAGCCTTTCCTTTGGGTTTGAATTAAGCATAAATAAGAACACCTTCCTCCCAGAAAAAAAAAAAAAAAAAAACAAACAAACAAAAAAAAAAAAAAAACCAAAAAAAAACCCAAAAAACCAAGCAAACCCAGAGAAAAGCAAACTGCAGGATGACTCATCTTGCTGAGGATGAATGTTCTCCTGCTAGAAATACTGTGTGGGTGGATTTGATCTGCTGTAGTGGGTCTGTAGTGCATTGAATAAAAAAGCAACCAAACAAAAACTCCCCACTTTTGGCTCCTGATTCACAATGTTATAAGAAAAGATACAACAGTAGTCATATAGGACAATGAAAGAAAACACAGTCAAGACTATTGCAAATTTTGGAAAAAAACGGATTAATAAAGTGGCCCATGACTGCTGTTCTTCACAGAGCAGTAACCATAAATTTCCAACTGACCTCTCCTGAGAATAAAATACAGAGAATAAAATCTAGACAGGCACAAACTGTTCACAAAGAAACTTTTAGTGTCTTAAGGAGAAAAATAGAAGACTGACAAAAAGATACAAAACATCAATTAAACTGAACTTTCAGGTTGGTCTGAATGAGCTCTAAGTTATTTCTCATGCAGCATCTCTCAGCTATCAGTGTGTCAAGGAGACTTCTAAAATTTCTAAATTTCTAAAGCAAATTTTGGAGATGCTAGAGATTCTCTCCACTTCTGATATTTCAAGGGAAGGAGTCTTGTGAAGAAGCTAGGCGAAGAATCAGCTATATAAGCAGCCATGAAAACAAGGTGAAGAGCTGTTTAATGCTGCTCCAGTGCTTGAAATGGAAATAGTATTCTGAAGTTTTTCCTTTTCAGCTGTATTGTTTACACTTCCTGTTACAAACTGCTGATCATGAATGAGTTGGGCTTTTAGTATTCCATGGAAATAATGAACAGTGAAAGTATTCTCCATCTTAAAATAACTCTTTTTATCATTCAAGATCCTCAGCTCCAATAAGAATCAAATAATCTGTCTGATTGTCAAATTCTGCCACCTTCCATGCTGCCTATCTTCATCAGAAGCTTTTCTTACCCCACAAAAACCTCTGTAAATCTAGCCAACAACAACTGTTAAATATTTTATGGGGTTTCCATAATAAAAAAATATTCTCCATCTGCCTTAAAATTGTTTATAAAGGGCTCATAATAAATCAGACTCAGGTAGCTGTGAGCTCCGAGACTGCCATCAATGGCAGAACACCTTATATATGTACTGGGTTTCATAATAGACCTCTAAATGCATTAAAAATGCATTAAGTTGTTTAAATATTCATACCTGTCCCCTACAAACAAGATTCAATATATTTAATTTGAAGGGATAGTGAGATTTATAAACTCCACCCCAGCCTCAAGCAACAGGCCATTACCATGTCCTCCTAAAGTAATGTTAGCAGCTCCATGCTATGATTCTGCAAGATGTATTAGCCAGATGTAAGTTAATTATTGGCTTGGAGAATATTTATTATATGTTATAAAACTTAGCATGAAATGTTGCTTGGAGAAGAGAAAAATGAAAGAAAAAAGAAAGACGAGATAGAATAAGCAAAATGTTAAGCCTTGGGCATTGAATTTACATTTATGAGATTCTCTACGATTTACTGCTCCAGCTTGTTTTCCTAGAAATGCCTTAGGTTTGTTTCAGATAAAATACACTATAATGCTTACAACATTAATTTGTTTAAGGTCCCTGTTACTCTGTGAGTATTCAAGTACAAAAGTGAGTGCCCCACAGCAAAACTGAAGTCACAGAGTTTAGATACATCCTTAGATACATCCCAAGGCAGCTAGAAAACCCGTATGTGTACAATCCTTGACCCATCACCATTCATCAAAATCTGCCCTAAGTCACTATCATAACCAGAACTGCCTGGTTTTCTCACAGTACCTGGATTTCTAGTCAGGATTGTGTCATGCCCTTGCAAGAAGGAGGAAGCTAGTCCTGGCACTTTCAGCCCTGGACACTCAATACTGGAGTAGCCACATGGTCTCTGGGTGGTGGCTCTGGGGCAGAAAGTTCTGAATCACATTGATCATTTCTTCCTGGTTTTTCGCCACCTCTGATGTCAGTAATGGGATGTAAGACTACTTATAAATCAGAATTAAAGGTAATGAATCAGTAGCTGACTGAGACTGAGATCTCCTGCCTGCCAACACAGCAGTCCTTCCCACCTTTCACCACTCCAGTATTCCCTGGCAATTAGGAACTGCTGGTGAATGTGGGCTTCTGTGGACCACATTAGTATTATATGGGGGAATAATTCCACTACTCCTGTGCTATTTATAACTTCAGAGGTCCTGTCTGTTTGTCTCAGTGCCAACTCATGACCGATAAGAGGCAGCAATTTTTAATGTAATTTCTTGTCATCCATATGCTCTCTCTTCAGAACAAGAAGAAATGGAACAGATTAAGCAGTGATACAAGTAGAAAAGATAAATAAATAAAATGAAAAAGGCTTTGTCAGAAGAAGTTACATACATGTTTTAAGTTGACAGGAAAGCGCTGACTTAGAGAATTACTGCAAAGCATTCTATAAACAAATATCAAAGAAACAAGAATTGTTCACATTTTCATATTTTTTTAAATTTTAAAGGCAGTGGATCTAACTAAAGAGAGTAGAAACCCCAAATGGCAATTAAATACAAAAATTAATCAGCAAAGATAAGCATTACTTTCCATAACATTCCCATCAACTTCACTGAGTTACATTTTGGTACAACTTGTTTTTGACCAGTTCTCATAAATACATAAGAAAACTGGGTTTAGAATTTGAAAAAAATATTTGTATAAACAGAAAAAAAAAAAGGTGTTTTATTCAAGTGAATGGAGAGGGACAAACTAGTTTCAGAAACCAGCATGTGGACACAGAGAAACAAAATGGGAAGCACTTTGAAAAAGGATGACAGAGATTATTAAAAGTTGGATAACTGTCTTCTGAGACAGCTATTTTTAAAAGACCTTAAAGTGGCAAAGCACTACTGATTTTCCTAAAAGATTTTTTCCCATGAGTAATACTTATAAACTGAATTGATGTTGCTAGAGTTAAATCATAAGGAGAACAGTTTTGAAAGTGGTATCATCGGAACTACATACGTAAATCCTGCTGTTTGCTTATAGGATTTCTGAACAGAAGTCCCCAAACACTACGTCACAGATTGAGCTCTGAGAGGATTAAAACAGGCAGAATTTTTCTTTTTCAAGCCTTTTTATTTTTATTGCTTTTCTTCCTTCTTAGTGTTCTAGAGGACATCATCTTCACAGCTAGAGGGAGCTGGATTGTAACAAGGTCCCTGTCAGCTGCAGTTTGTAGATTGCAGGAAGTCAGAGAGTTTTTCTGGAGTTCTGTTGATTCAATAAAGAAAAACAGAAGTAATCATGACTATCAATTACCAAGTTAAAAACGACAGTCTAGAACGACGTGAAAGCAGTGTGAGAAAAGGAATTGATTTTCATCTCCATTTGAGTCCCTAGTGGAGCAAAGCTGTCCTCCCTCCTCTGGAGCACAGTGACAGAAGGAGGAAGGAAAGGATGTGGAAAGGGTTTCTTCCAACAAATGACCCAGCACCAAGTGTGTGCTGATGCTTAAGGATGGCTTCAGCCACACCTGATTGCAAAAATATGCCTGTTCACAGACTTGTAAAAAAAAAAAAAAATTGGGTAATTATTTAGCAATACTTCAGTGACCTATCTGATTTTAAAGAAAATATAGCACATCCATTATTAGGGCTGAATGCCTTACAACATTTGAAAAAATGTTTTATAAATCAAGAGTTGAAGGAAAAGATAGAATTGGCCCATCTTCCAAAGGCCAGTGCAAAGTCAACATACCATTTACTTTCTCAAAATGAGTTTAAGGGACCCCTACAGTTCCATGCTGGCCTTTTCCAAAAAGATGAGCCTCAGGAGCATTCAAATGGAAAATAACCACCTTAAAAATAAATACTCTGACAGAGGAAAAGGAGAGGTTTCTTGATGGGGTGAAATATATAAAACACCCAGCTCAAATTACAGAAATAAATGTCTGCAGAGAGTTAGAAAGAAAGGCAACATATTTTCGCGACACCACATCTAGGAAATTGAACCACATGTTAGCTTGATATAGTTGATGCTATATTCTAAGCAGAAAGAGCCTTGTATACTTTAAAATATAAGGCAATCTAAACATCATAAACCCCTTTGAAATGCAATTTAATATTTCTTCAGTAATTCCAGGGGAAATAAAAGATTTATTTTAAATTCTCTTTCTAAATTCAATCTTAACTGTTTCATGATAGTTGCTTAAAGGGGAAAGAGACAGAAATAATGCTGAAATACTTCTGAGCAGTTTTTATTCTTGAATGCTGCCCAGCCTTTGGGCAATTTGCCCTTGCTCTTGTCCTCATGTACTTATTTCCATGAAAGAAAAATATCATTGCTCCAAACTAGAAACATCTTACATCAGTTTAGGGTCTCTATAGAGGATTGTTTCACAAAGTGTCAGGTTGACAAAGGATCCCAGACGGCAAAAACCAATCGAGGCTACAAAATGCAGCAGAAGCAGATTAGTTATTTTAATTGCATGGGGTTAAATGCTAATGGCACCATCTTCATGATTGTCTTTTCATGTATATATACATATATAATTATGTATACATATTTCAGGAAGTTTTTTATGTTAGACCCACAACTTAAAAGGGGCGTTAAGTGTGTTTGGCAGATTCTTCATCTGCACATTTTTCATCTGTGTCATCTATTTAATTAGCCATATTTTGAAGGATGATTGCTAGTTTTAGTCTGTTTTTATTGACTGTATTTTCAAATAATTATCATGGGCACATCTCTGAAGTTTTTATAAAAACAGATCAAGCATATAAATAATAGATCTTTCACTTGATTCCAAACAGTAACACATTACCCATCAGGGTCTTACTTGTTTTATTTTAGAACTTACAAGAAAGCTGCTAGTAAACTAACTTTCCAGAAAGCTGTGAAAGTATAGATGCACAAGTGAACAGCACTCTGATATGATTCTACACAAGGATGCACTTCTAGGTTCTGACACAGACTCGCAACCCCTTGCTATGCCGTGGAGCTGTCACAGCATTTAACTGCATGAAATAGCAGAAAAGGGAAAACAGTGACAAAGAAATCAAAGAGTTTCAGAGCCAAGATGTATCTGCATGAATGTTTGCTAGCAATAGAAAATATGGATTGCATGAGCTGAAAACCTCGGAAGTAATTTCTAAACGGTGTCCAGACATTTAAAACTGGACTGGAGACCTAATATTAGTCCAGTCAGCGGTTTTCAAGATTCACACTTAGAAAACTATTGTGAACCAGTTACAAGAATAAACACCTGCAGGACAAAATTAAATTTTTAAAAGTATACATGTAAGATGACCTCCTTTTATCTCAAGTTTCCAACTCCTATATAGCTTAAATATTTGGGTGTCTGCATTCTTTTTTTCTTTTTTTCCTGGCATTATTTTGCTAGTAATACAAAAGAAAGGAAAATAAAATATGAAGATGAACTCTAGAATGCATGGTAGATATCATAATATTAATTCCAGTTTAGAAGCTAATAGCTTTGCTGTTACAAACAGCATTGACCAATTATGCCTCATAACTGACAAGACTATGCAGAGCCACAATACAAAAATTATTATAAAGCAGTCCATGAACCTTGTTAGATATAATAGCTCAAACAAAATTGATACCCACAAACATCTACTTGAAATTTCCCCAAACATTTTTTATCTTTAACATAATCACTGGCCATATAATTAATATAAGCTTTATTTTTAGATTTCGGATATTGCCTAGTGCCTTCTTGATCAGAAAACCACAGGAACAGCCCTTTTCACACAATATTTTGACATGATTTTATTTTTCAGTCTGGCAGATAATAGGAATCTGAAAGTGGAAAATCTAGAGAAGTTAGTATTATCTGTCTTCAAAATAAGGTGTGTGTGCATGTGTGATTCAAGTTATTTCCTGTGTTTCTGAACCTGTTTGTCTCTCTACATCCCTGTCTTGACATCTAGTGAATAGAAACTCCTTTTTCAAATTTTCTTTTGCCCATTTACAAGGTTACAAAATTGTATCTGGTATATATATCTATCACTTAAAGCTATGGTGGCACAGATTTATGTACAGCTATATATTCTACACATGCACAAGGAACACAGGACCATAGGTAGTCACAAAAGCTCTGCTTTAGAATTACTCATAGCTTTAAAAGGAAAGGACTGGCAAATGCCAAGAAGTGTTTACCATGGCTGGTTGACAATGCCAGGGCCCAGGGTTCCATGATTTGTTGCCAATATCCTAGGGAGGCAAAGCTCCTCTTTCCGTTCCCTGACTCAGCAAGCTACATATTACTTTTAGAAATAGGAGAGGCAAGTGTCTGTAGGTCTGATGGAGTAAGCTTATAAATAGAAGAAAAGTCACCTTGAAAAAGTCAGTGGAAGAACTCATGTTCTTATACCAAAACAAGCTGCTGACAATTTTTTAAAAATACATCATGCTCAAAGTATGGTCTTGTGGATAGTGCTTCACTACTTGAAATAAAAGTCAGTTCAAGACAGTTTAAGGACAGCAACCATTCTGTCAGCATGGAATGCAGGCAGTGTTACTGTACACAGAACATAGAAGAAACAAGAGGCTTGTTTATAAGACCATTTTCTGAATGATTTGCCATGGTGAACTACCATAGATGCAACTCCTGCTCTTGTGGCTAAACAGAAGTATCTCACACTTGAAATTTTCAAAAACAGTGCAAAAGTGAAATATGACTTGGAGCTCAAATATTCTTATAAAAGAAAAAAATCCATACAGGAGGTCCACTCAAAAACAATCCTTATCTTTTGTGGTGAGGGGAAGGGTTCAGCAGATGAGTGGTGGGGGTAATCCCTTTCCTCAACAAGCTGCCAAGAGTAGGAAGCAGGTGTTCCCCCACAACTTGTTACAACTACACTGGAAGCACTCCTCAAGTCAGTCTTACAAAACACCCCCTTTGTAGTGTTTTTGGTTGTTTTTTTTTTTTTTTTTTTTTTTTTTTTTTTTTTGTTTGTTTGTTTTTTTTCTTTTTTCTTTCTTTTTTTTTTTGTTTTGTTTTTTTTTTCTTTTTTCTTTCTTTTTTTTTTTTGTTTTGTTTTTTTTTTTTCTTTTTTCTTTCTTTTTTTTTTTTTTTTTTTTTTTTTTTATCCAAGGTTTTAAATCTGTTTATTTTGTCCCAAGCTGCAACATCATCTGCCATTACATTTGGGAAACTACTCCATGGTCTTATGGATCTCATCTTCAGGCATCCGTTCATACTATGGCATTAGTGCAAACTAATAAATTCCTATAATAAATTCAATAGCAAATTCCTATCAAATATGAGATTAGGAAAGAAAACTGCTTATGGTTCTATATCCCTTTAATAATAGTGTTAACCTCAATAATCCCCTCACAAAGCAACAGAAGATGGAGCCCTCAGAGAAAGATTGTCTTCATTAAATTCTCTGTAAATGTTCCAGCAACATACAAAATCACACATACAGTCTTTCTATTTAATTTCACCTTGGAAAATAATTTAAGCATGCACAGATGCATTTACAGGTGACTAAATATCCCTGGGAACAGGATGAGAGTTAGAATATGAGCACACCTCAAAACCACCTGGATTTCAGCCACTCAGTGGGTGAGGTATTGTGTAGAGCTGCTTCAATGAAACCCTCAGTCACACAGTGGTGACTTTTTCCAGGTGCAGCACGTCTGAGCGTATCTCACACTTTTGCAGGTGACATTGCAGCCCAGCACCCTGTGCTTAAAATAGACAACCTGATGTACTGTGCCTGCTCCAGTTCATTCCTCTCTCACTTTGGGATTGAAGCCATTCCAGGTAGACAGATCATCTGTGAAGTCTAACACATTTGTTAAGTGTGGACATCTCTCAGCAGAGCTTAGACTTTAATCATTAGATGCTATCAGCAGTCTTCTAGGGCTACTGCTGCATTTCTACAAGCACAGCTTCAGCTGCAACCCTGAAGGTGCATGAGGTGGAATACTGAGGTCCAATGGAAGGCCTCTTCCCAAAAATGGGTGAAAGTTTGACCTTGATGATAACTCTCATCCAGCTGGAACATTATCAGGTTGCAGTTTGGATGGCACAGGACCACTCTCTTCACTCATATTTTGTTCTCACCCAGCTGACAGTGACACTAATTCCAAGAGAATTGTTGTAAGATGTAACTATTAATCAGCTGTATATTTAAATACTGGTTTGTATCCAAGAGCAGCTTTTGACTCTCTTTCACAGGCACGTCCTGGCATGTATTGCTATACTGCAAAAGACACGATCTGCACATATTAATGCATGCACATTTTCTTATCAATAAAAGCTAACACAAATTGAGCTAAATAAAAACACTGACTTCACAGTGAGGTAGAGAGGTCATTATTAATTAGGGTATGCAAATTAATATTAGCCCTAAACTATGCAGAAATTTTCCCTTTAATATTTGAATAAATCAAAAATTAATTATATAAATGTACTACATGAAATAAGGTCATTTTTTTCCAAAGAAAGAAAGAGGAAAACTTTCCTGTTTAAAAAAATAATACAAATGGTTTGTTGTATGTACAAGGTAACTACTTTGCTTTCATTTGTTGCACTGACAAACTGAGAAGGTTTTCTTGCAGAAATACCAATTATCCTTTTATTTGTGACATCTTATTTAGCAACACCTGCTATGCAGCATGCAGGAAGTAAGCATCTTGTTTATAAAAAATCGTTACTCCATGTCACAACACTAACGTGGGATGTGTACAAGGGTTTATCATTTGAGATGCAGCATCCCGCATCTTTCCATTTATAGGAGACCTGAGACTGGCAAAAGGCAAGAGAATCATTCAGGATAAGAGGGGAGGTTATGGTAGAGGTGACATTTGAATTTGGGAGCTACTGTTTAGTGGTCTATTCTATTTTTTTTCCACACAATAAATAATGTAAATAACTTTTGGACATTTAGCCATGTCCTAAACAAATCACAAATTCCAAGCAAATTCTGAAACTTTTTTTTTTTTTTTTTTTTTAGTTTTGAATGGGTGGGTATTGTAAGTCTTTGAACACTAGACATTTAAAGTAATGAAGAAACTTTTTCTAAGAAACATTCTTGCAGAGAGAGGCAGAATTTTATTTAAAAGTTCCTTCCTCTAGGAGACACTCTTCAAATTATTTTATTAGCTCAACATTTTTGTCCTTATATGAGTAAGTAATACATTAAAATTAACTCTTTATCATCTCAAAGTTCCTCATATAGTTTCCTATCTTTCCAGTTCAACATTTCAGATTTCTTAATTTGCATGAAACTAGGCATTACCAGTGGAAAGACCTGGAGAGAGAATTATGATGGAGAGAGAAGGCCTAGCTGCCTGCCTACCTCCACACTTGCTAACACTGTGGTCCTGACCTTGCTTCAGGGGCCAGTCTTAAATGTTAGAAACAGATTTGCTGAATTAATAGGATGCTTTGACTTTGTTAATAATCTGCCTTAGGTAGGCTTCACTGAGGACAAGTCACTTGCCCTAAATCATGGCCTGGACCATATGTACAGGGACCTTCCACTGCATGTTTTCTCAGAGTGAGCACTCTATGTGAAGATTATATATTCAACCAATAGTTAAAAATGGCACATTTATTTTTGTACCCAAGCTAAGGGTGCCAATAACTAATTATGTCTGATTTTGATGGAGAGGTACTCGATAAAATGTATTAAGAGATAACTTCTGAGAATGCCAAGTGCAGAACTATTCAAAGCCTGTGCTGATGTTGCAACACAAAACGATGTGATAGCAGAATGAGTCCAAGCCAAGTTTGTAGAGGGAGTACTGTGAGCAAACCACAGGAAACTGAAATCACACCATATTCATAAGATGTGCTAGCTGTTAAATAAAGGCATCATACCCAACAGCTCCCATCTGGACATCTGAATCCTAGGCATAAAATGTTCAAATTGCACATATTCACCTAGGATTGTCATAGAGCTTGTCTTCAATAAAAATAACCAATACTTTGAAATAAGAATTTAATCTAAGTCTTTAAGACTGCTTACTTCTGAAAAAATAGCTGTGTTCTTTTCTATTTTCTCTAGCAGTCAGTTTGCTTTTCTCTTTCCTACTTCTTCCTTCCAACTCATGCCTTCTTTGCTCCACTTCCCTGAACATTCCATTTGTCAACGTTGTTCCTTCTTGTCTTCTTGCAGTTAAAGGGATGATGTTGTAGAGACTTTATTGATTATCCCTTTCCCCACAGCATTCCCTTTAGGCTGCTTTTTTTTTCTTCCTTGTCTGTAAATAGGGCTGAAACAAACTAGAAGTATTCCTAGTAGTCATGTGTGGGTTTCTAGATACTTCTTTGCAATCCAGAGCTTAGATGTAGCTGGAAAGATTAACTAAAGAGCCATCTGACCCTGTAGGTTATCAAAACATTAAACATTAAAATCTTAAAAACAAAAATAATAATCAGTGCCATGGATGCATGACATTAATAATTAAGAGTAATATGAATAGGAAAAAAAAAAATCACTTGTCCTTATTTCTTCTGAGTTCTATACCAGTGTGACCCTAATTGGGGCAGCAAAAAGTGTTCTGTCCCTAGGTACTCCTCTATCTCACAGATAATTCGAGAAGTTGGGAGAATATAGGTTCCAGCTCCTCTTCCTGGTTTAGTCACCAACACTGTATTTGTTGCAGCTCATTGACTTTCTTGCCTGGTGTATTTAAACCCACGCAAAGCAAAGATGTTTCATGCACAGGGACTAAAGGGAAACCACAGAAAATCTGGAGCAGCCGAAGTGCTGCTGTGTCCTGCATTCCCTGAGAAGGGGAGACAGTGTTTACTAGCTGTAATTGCTTGGAATGTGGGGGAAAAGGTCTCAGCCCCCAGAGCTGGGGTACCTTTTGTCCAGCTGCTGGATCTCAGTTCCCTACAAACACCTCACAGAGCTGCTCTGGTGCAGTAATGGCTCTCTTATCTTCTGCACTTCTGTGCAGATCTAGTTTTTTCTATGTCTTGCAAATCAGTTAATTCAAATGCAATTGCCATGTCTCTCCAGAGTATTGAATTATGCTAATAAGAACATATTCTTGTTTTTCTAGTGCTTTATTCAGGATATAAACTAGAAATTCAAATCTTCCTCCTGACTTGTTTTATTTATCGGTGAGGTAATTTTAGTCATTGCAAATTTTATACTGTAAGCTATAATAATATTTTAACCTCTTTTAAAGCTTTCCAATGAACTGGAATTCTACTATAAGGACAAAACTAAAAAAGGAAATGCAGATTACACTGGTGATCTCTAGTAACCATAAAAAGTTTCAGCTGGAATCAGTGGGAAGTCAACTACAGGACTATAAAAAACGAAGTACTTTGGTGTAACGGCATATTGATTTCCCACAGTATTTAGTAATGTATATTGACATCAAATAATGAAATTCATGCTTGTAACAAAAGTTAACTTCCTAGATATATTCAGAAAGATGATTCTAAAGAGAGAAATAATGATAACTGAGTACTAGGGTGGAAAAATGTCATACTTCTATTTGATGATTTTTAAATTCCTTTAATGAATATTTTACTAATGTATTCAATTTGACAAAAAATTCAAAACTAATTATGGTAAAGCTGTTGCTGAGTATCAGAATGTAAAAACAGAGAACCACACAAATTACTCCTACAGATATATTCAGGACTAAGCACCAAAATAATTTCATTGACTTCCATGGGAGTCAATGGGAGATGTTAGGATTAATTTTCAGCAGACCTTACTGAGATAAATATCCACAAACATGAATTGGTTACAAACCATAACATGTTGCTCCTTAGTGACTGAACAAACCCATCTCCTTACAGTACAAAACCTTCTCCTTCACCCCAACTCAGCAATTCTCATTTCAATCCCTGGGGTTTTTTGTCTGAATAGCAGATTTGTTCATCAAACATCTCTAAACGCATGTTTTGCCATAATACCTGCTGAGGTTACTTTTCTTTTCCAAGTCAAAGTAGTTCCTCAAATTTTTATGGCAAGAACTAAACCAAATGCAATTTTAAAAGTTCTAAGATCTGTAGAAAAAGATGTGCAGGTCATTAGGACAAACTTTCCTGAAAATCTGAAATTTGTGAGAGCTGACTTGTGGCATGCACTAATAATATGTGGAGACTTTGGCACATAGGAACACATGGGCTGGTCTGAGTGTCACAGAGCAAAAGATCACAAGGCCACTTTTGTCAGAGAAAGGTGCCAACAAGAAGGCTGTATTCATTAGTCTTTCCCAGAGGCTTTGTAAAACATGGGATGTCTTCTTGCTCAGCTTCATTCAAATACAAAACTGAAGCCCCATTTCCAAATCTCCATGTGTGATGGCAGTCCTAGTTACTCCTGCTATATTTTTGCTTCCTATAAACAGAGGACTTTGTACATATCAGGACAAAGTAGAACTTTAAATATTCATCTCTGATTATTTTGTTCATTTCTGACATCTCAGCATGCTATGGAAAACCTCATCGGTAGAGGCAGAAGAAAACAGCAAACAAAGCTATCTATAATATTTTCCTCTGAAATAT
The DNA here is from genome assembly GCF_024509145.1 of Vidua macroura. NCBI lineage: Eukaryota > Metazoa > Chordata > Aves > Passeriformes > Viduidae > Vidua > Vidua macroura. The sequence goes on from NC_071573.1 coordinate 49,990,661, forward strand.
ACAGCCAACATTATATGTGGGAACAGTTATTTATGCTAGTCAAAAAGAGCAAAGGGACAATAGCCATTTTATCCTTGACTCTCACAGACACCCTAAATTCATAGACAAACTACGCACACAAGATAAACAAGGCTCAGACACCAAAGCATGCAAATTAATGCCAATTAATGCCCACATTCTTTTTCAAATAGGTTGATAAACCTGTTTGCCAAGCATAAGTACTGAAGTTTGTATGCTGTATATATATATGTTGCCATTGGGATCTTGGGCATACAGAATTTGAGAAATAGAGAAAATTAATAAAGAATTTGCAACACAAACTCATAGTGCATACCCTACTGAAACACTGCTGCTGCACTGTCACTGAAAGTCTGCTATTACAGTTGATATTAAGCAGGATTCAGAATGTAAAGATAAATTCATCAATGCATGGCCATGAGAAAGTGCTGTAGAGTGAAGCCATTTGAATGCCTAGTAAGAAAATAAGGCTGTCACAGTAAACACAGTAAGACTTTTGATATTCTTTGCCATGAACTAGCCTCCAGGTCTTTACCAGCAGTAATGAATCAGACATCCAGATAAGGTATGGTGTTCTTCAATTCCAGTGGGGTACCAAGGCACAGGAAGTTTAAAACTTTCCTCCTTCATTAACAGTGAAAGTACTCATATTTTCATGCTGCGTACCACAATTTCTGTTGCCTGAAAAATAAACTGTGACTTTAATTTACAAACTACCCCAATTTCACAGAGTTTTAGCTCTATTTTGCTTATTATGTCTAAACCTTTAGCTATACTAATCTATCTGGAAAAGGCTTGCAATAAAAAGATTGTTCCACGACCTCTTTCATTGTATCCTTCAGGTATTACTTGACCAAAACCCAATTGTGATTGAGTAAAAAGAACAGGGGAAAGAAAATGACAGAAAACACTAGTTGCAATATCAGTGCTAAGAAACCTTAGCTCATTTGTATTCCTCACCCTCAACAGACAGTTTTGGAGACTGATAACATAATTTTCCAAAAAGAAGATGGCAGATATGGAAAATCAGCATTCTTTGAACCACAAATGACACAACAGTATCCAGGATCTTGCAAGAAATTCTAATGCTGTAGTTTCAGAAGAAAACTCTAAAGCTGCTCTGTGATGTGAGTCTAAGGAAACAAAAATATCCTCAGTTATGACTGAGATCGGGCAGTGACAGAAGTCATAGCTGTGACTACCAAGAAGTATTACAGGGAGGATGCTGCACTAATGGGTGCTCACTGTCCACAAACTCAAGTGCAGAGTGGAGTTTACCCACAGACAAGCTTACATGTAAAATGAGATCTGATTACTATATTTCTGAAGTCTGTCATTGTCTGTATACTATAGGTGGGAAGTATTTCACTCACTCCTTGTACAAGAGTGTTAGGAGTGTGCCAGACCTTGATTTGCAGGAATTATCCGAAGAATAAGTCAATACTGATATCACAGTTAGTCTTTGAACTCACACATGAAAAAGTCCCAACAGAAACAAATCCCAAAACAAAACAAGTTCATTTTAAGGTGGGAGTGCCCAGGAATTATTATCCATAACCTGAAATTTCTTAGACGTGGGCAGTCAGTGTGTCAAATTAATCTCAATGAAGATGTTCTTGTATTCTTTTCACCTTACCTGGACATTTCATTGCTAGTCACACTTCCCTGTTCAGCCTTGCCTGAAGTAGAAGGGAACAAGATTTGTGTCTCCCTTTGAGCGTGTTCCATCTCTAGCAGAGATCTTGCATCAAACATCAGCTTTGGTTCACTGGCTTAATTTTTAGAAGGCAATTTCTTCTTCTCCTACAGTTGAAACTACAACTGCAGTTTCGCACTAGTCACAGCTCTAAACCATCCCCTCCAAGGAGTCTGGGAGCAACCAGCCAGGCCAGTTTGGAAAGAAATCCTAATCCATTATTTGTTCAACAGGAAGGAAACCAAAGTCTGCATACCAAAGCTTTATTTCAGAAGACCAAACATCAGCACTTTTTTATTGTGATCTTTAATTTCCCATTTGGTTCAAGAAAAAAAAAATACTATCCAAAACAATTATTGCCCAGAACAAAGCTCTCAAAGGGCTTTCCATCTGTGAAACAGCCTTGCTAATGATCCATTCTCAGTGGTCTGTCCTCCTTTTCTTTATGACTTTCCTACACACTCATTTTCAATTAAATTAAACCTTCCTACTTAGTTTTTTTTTACAGTCATTTTGTACAAGAAATACCAGGATGATTTTTTAAAGAGACTCTGAAAGCCTTACTCTTCATCTGAGTCACCATTCTTCGCGGGACACCCTGAGCTGCATTTTCAGGAGCTGGCTGCAGGCATCCAGGCTCCCTTCCCTCCTTCCTGACTGAGGTTCTGTGCTATTCCAGCTTTGCAGTATTTGTGGTGGTGCTGGTTGCAGGCCTTTCCGAGTCCTTTAATTCCATTTGCAGAAGACTGGCATAGACCTTGTAGAGTACAGGAAAATGTCAGGGAAATGTAACATACTTATAGCCAAGGTCCCATGTTGCTTATAGTGCCTCAGCAAATATTTTATTGTTTACTGGTTTAAGGCCCACTGATACATTTAAAATGTGATCCCTTGGGCAGCTGAAGCCATGAAGCCTGATTTCCTACAGCATCATTCCTTCTTTAAATTTGCTGGTACCCTCTAGCAGTGAAGGCACAATGGGATCCCATGGTCTTTATTTCTCTCTTGTTGCATGAAATTTGTAAAAAGGGGTTATTTTTGAGACAGCTGCTGCACAAATTTGGGTACAACTGGTTAATGGATTTATAAGTTTGGGGGTAGAGGCTTGGTATATAGATGTATAGCATGATACAGATTTTATCTCTTTAGAACAGAGATTAAAATAGTTCTCTGGTACTTCAGATATCCTACCTAGGGCAACCAAAGGATGAAGAAGCTAAGCTGTTACCCAGCGCACCATTCAGTGCCAGAGATGAAATAGAGTAAAAGAAAATATCCCAGGCTTAAAAGATAAATAGACAGGACCAGGCCACACTTGCTAAGAGAATATGTCAATGTTTAACACTGAGGATGAATCATAAGTTGTACTGCTTACTGTCAATAGAAGAAGCCGGGAAATTGGGTGTTCAGTGGAGCAAAGCAGGACCTCTGTAATCAGAGTGCATAATCTAAAACACATCACTGCAAAGCGGGAAGGGAGAAATGACTAACCCAAGAAGATGGACATTGTTCATTTCAGCTGTCAGGGTGAGTAAGCGTGGCTTTTACCTGCTATGGCCTCAAGCAGTCGAAAAGCCCCGACTAGCGCTCCCTTTGTGAGACTGTAGCCGCCACATGAACTGACGCTCTAAGGTTATGGCGTTCGTCTCCCTGCTAGTGCTGAGCGCTCCAGCGTGGGTAACGCAGCTTCGGTAGCTTCACGCTGAGAGGAAGCCAAGGGACGAGAGAAGGACACTTTGCTTGCGGGCCTGAGAGCTTTTATTCCAGGCGTGGTCGCAGCGATGGTCGGAATGACCGCTCCCAGTGCGGTGCAAGGCAAAATGGCAAAGGGACAAAGGAATGCATTAGGTTAAGTAGGGGGTGAGCGGACAGGGGTGGAAACCTGTCTTGCCCTATGGGGACACACGACAGGGGAGTGACATGGATTATGACAACCTATGGGAACATAGCAGAGGTGGGTACAGTGCTCTGTGACAAATAGGAGTGTAAAGGTGGGATGATTGACACAGAACTTTCCATGAAGAAGCAGGAGTGGCTACAAGCTCCCGTGGGAAACAACTTGGAGCAGACCACTGTGAGGGAAAATAAGGGTATAGAGAACTGACCTAACTAACATTAATAAAATCCCTAACTAAGCCAACCCAACCTACAACAAGTAAGTAAAGATAAAATAAGTTTTTAGATTCACAACAAGCTCTTTCAAGTTCCTGACTAAAGGAAGCAGCATTTTGTTACCTTGATTCTGCCTTTTCAGGGTCTTGCCTCAATTTCACTTGCATGAGCAGGCTGAAGAAGAATTTCAAAAGCTTTGGGCAATTTTGTATATCTTTCATAAGCATTGCCCATCAATTTTTTTCAGAGAAAAGCTGAAGGGTCGTTGCATTGCTCCTTGATTAAGCATTTATTGACTGCTAATTTGGTAATGCATTACTGCTGTAAATGATTGCTTGCAAGGCAGTGGAGAGATGGGTCTGAAATGTCTGCCTATTCCTGTAGCCTTCACATCCTGTATACTCATACAGGATTATTAATCTTTGTCAGGAAGGTCAGGAAGCATCAAATAGTGATTAATGGTAAGTTGCAGGGGTTTCTGATAACTGAGCTCCAGGGATAGTGGTTGAAACCTGTTAGATGGCTATTAATACCTCCTTTGCCCTTCCTGTAATTCGCTGTGACTGCAGATGACTGTTGAAGAATTGCTGGCTTTTCATCTTACAAGGACAATCACCACCCATCTCTCTCCTCAACAGGGTCAACATTTGTAGACCTTTCGTATTGCCAGTTGGGCACTAATGAGAAATCATCAATGGATCAGGAGCAGCATCCACATTTCTTTCCCTGTCCACAGTTCACCATGGTAGGCACTGTCCTTTGAAACAAGCTCACAAACAGCAGGCTAGAGCATGTAAAAGGGTAAGATAAAACATTCCATGTCAAAGGAATACAAAAAGTACAAAGACTGTTACTTAGTGAAATCTGTACAGGAAGTTTATTTCTGTGCTCAGATCACTTTAATCCCAATCTTAGAAACCTCATCCAAGGCTGCCTATTTGAAGAAAAAAAAAAAGGCAAAAAACATTAAAAAACCCGCCCCACCAAAAACCCCCTTTTTTAAACTCTAAGCTTAGCGAATACACATCCTGCTCAAATGTCACTTTGTTGAAACAGGGTCAGGAAAAATTTGGCAGGCAAACTTGAAGAAGAACCCCAGTGTGGATGCTCATCTTGCTAAGATAGGAAGGAAACAAAGCCGTATTTTCTGTCTTTGGGAAACGTTTCCAGTGATTCTGAACCCTTGCTCTTTACACTAGAGCACTGACTCTCTGCTGCTTCCAAACCATGGGTAGGGTTTCAGGGTAGGATAGCATGGCAAAGTCAGTCAATCCCTCTATCCTCTCTGGTCAGAATGTCCATGCTAGGAATAGAGAGAGTCTCACAGGTTGTGTTGCGTGTGTGGAACAAATTCTCCAAGATACAGTCAGGGGAGAAATGGTGGCTAGACATTAGAGAGATATCTTGCATGGATATTCAAAGATGCTTCAGTGTCTAATCCGTTCATTATGGTGTAATTTAGATACAGAAATGCTTTGAAATTCTTTCATGACTATGTAAATTTTCAGATACCTAAATATATTCTAAAATTTAGCTCTGACAGGCTACTTGAGCAAAAGACCTTTCAGCTATGTGTTTATATGATTGTGCCTCTAGTTAATTACTCTCTATTTCCACAGTAAATTGAAATAATAAATTCATACTGCAAGCAAAAGTGTGTGCTTGCAAAATCCATAATGTATCTGATTTTTAAATAGGAAATGCAGAGAAGCAAGTGTATGGAAACTGAAATATTTGAAAATTGCTAAATTTTTTTTTACATTTTTTTTTGGGATGCCTCTTCCTGTTTCCTCTATGCTGTGTCACAAATGCTCTCCTGGAAAACCACTATATCCTCACATAAATAGTCCTTGCGGAAGGATGCTGTAAGCAGTATCAAATTAGCTGCTATAGAATTTGGCCACTTAATGCTTTTGCTGTCAATGTCACACCCCATGCTGAGTCACTGCTAAGTGATTGAGCTGATATAAGCAAATGCATTGACTAAGCCATTTATTTACATCTTGCTGCCATGAGTCTAAGAAACTGCTAAATGTATTAAATAATCAATCCACTTAGCAGCTGATGGTGCAGTAGTAGAAAGGAAGTCCTACTAGGTTTTTATTACTGCTGTCAAAGAGGCTCTTTGGATGCTCTGAACGTGTGCAAAAGGATAAAAATTCAACAAATATAGCCCACATTTAGAAAAGCCTGCATGACTTTTGAAAAAAAAATAATACAAAGAAAAAAAAGTTAATACAAAGAAACTGGAAAGATAATAATATATGATTGCTGGTTAGGGGCTGCAGACCCTGTAAGACCACGGTACAGGTTTGAAAGCTGTGGACTACAGTATGTGTCGGGATTACAGTATGTGTCTGGTTGTTTAATGCTTAATGTATTAATGATACAGAATTGTCTGTAGGTTACAAATTATTCACTGACATCTTGTCTGTAGGTTGCAAATTATTCAGGGATATATGGACCGCATAATTCTGTATTATTGTTTACGGTCATGTCATTATGCACTATACAAAACTGTAAAATATCAAAAAAAAATGTTCTTTAGGGAGAAGGCAATGCAAGCCACTCACCAGAGTGAGTGTCTAAAGACCAAGGAATCAAAGCATTTCATGCCCCATGGAGCTTTGTTATATGCATATTTCAATTCTGTGACTCTTGTAAACTTCACCAGAGGTGAAGTTGAGATCATAAATGCTAATTACAACCACCATCATTTATGTTAGTTATACTTGTCTGGTGTAGGGCTTAGGTCAATGTCACATCCAGAATTATTCTCTATGTTAATTCTGAACTGGACCCTGTAAAATTGAGGATACAGATGTTTTGGGAATAGCAATGCAACATGTGTCTGATTTTCTGCCTATTCATATCCAGAGGATCAAATTGTGAAGATTCATTATTTTGCCTCTGTTCCACTTACACACAGGCATAGACAGTTATACAAAATAATAGAGAAAATATGCTCAGTGTCCTCTGAACAGTGGGCCTTATTGATATCACACACTGAGATCGAAACTTGACTTTAGAGAGGTCACAGCAAAACTTCCACTGATGAAAAAGGGCACAGGTTTCACTGCTATAGTTTTACTCTGCTTTCTCCTCTTTCATGATAAGAATGAGGGTAACGAAACCCACTCTGAAAAAAAAAAAGTTTTAAAGGTTGGGCTGATATTTTGCTTTGGAATAGTATTTATGAAATGAACATAAACAACCTGGTTAGAAGGAAAATTTATTGTTATACATAGAGCTCATTAATAATATCAGAAAACAAAGAAAAAAAATCTCAAGTATTTAATATAATTGCTTTTATTTGTGAGAAAATTAGTGCATTCTCTTTAAAGTATGTAATTTGAAAGTAGCAGCAACACTCCTGTTTCTAATAAAGTGTAGGTGGTGGAATGGAAACATCAGCAAAACAGCACTACTACAGTAAATGTAAAGGGTTTGCCAAAGACATGCATATTTTATCCTATGATTTAAAAAAGAGAAATATCAAAACAAGAGTATTACAGAGACTTGCATAAAGGCTAAAAATAACTTGATACAGGAAATATTAAACATCTGGTTCAGAAGGAATTGTAAAATAAATCATACCACTCTAGGAAGGCCTATAAAAGAGAGAAGCAACCAGTTAGAAATGTAAGAGGACATAAAAGAAAGCAAATAAGGTGAAAATATAGGTCATAACTTTAAAAATATAAAGAAATCAGGATGAGTGATTAATCAAATTAAACTGAATAGCAAACACGATAATAAAAGCATACCAAGAGAAGGAGAGGGACTGTTTAGGGCACTACAGCATGAACAGCTCAGCAGGGATGGTCTAGAGAGGTGGTGTTTACTGCAGCTATATTCCTGTACTAGTTTTGTTTACAAAAATAGTTTCACAAATGCTTTCATAGAGCACAAGGATGAAATTATTCTTCACATGGTTTTAGCTCCTCCTGGGTTTGGATGCTATATATTGATGAAATACATGCAAAACATGTATCAGTATTTGTTATTTTTCTAGATAGACAGCTACTACATGGGATTTCCATTGCCATGAGGTATCCCATAGCATTCATCCCAAAGGGTAGAATGAGCTGGCCTCACAAATGTGAAAGTTCAAAAAGCAGCCCATGTATTGCCAATGAGACAAGATAAAGGTCAATAGACTAATTTCCTTAACAAAGTTACTTACAGTGGAAGAAAGTTCAAGACTTTCTTTCAGCATTGCACTTAATCAATGAGAAGTAGAACTTCCATGAAATCTCCTTTTCCCCTTGGTTAAAAACACCAACATGAATACAGCAGAATTTGTCTGATAAGAATTAAGATCTCCAAGCAACAACCATTCATCCCCAGCTGCCAGAAGGTGCTTTTTTGTACCATAGATAGCTCCCATTGCTCTCAAATTGCTTTACTGAGGCTGCTTTAGTCTGTTGATTCACTACAGATTTAAAGGTAATGAGTCTGGCACTGTCCAAAGCACCTCATGATACTTCCTTATACTCAGCTAAACACAATTAGGCTGGAGAAATCCAGTGCCATTGAGTTCTCATGGTGATTAGTGGCAGCCTGAAAGAGTCAAGAATGAAAAGAGGGCCTCAAAGGGGGTCTTTGCTAAGCCAAATAGATGGTTGCAAAGAATTAGCTCCTTATTGCCACAGTCAAAATTCAACCACACTAAGAGCCTGCTTAAAGCACAATTGCTGAGAAAACTTTCCACAAGAATACTACAAAGAATTGACCAAAACTCACCTGTCATAGGAAACAGATGATAAGGAACAGAGAAAGGGAGGACAAACAAATGCTAATGAGAATATAACAGATTGTGAATGCAAAGAAAAATTTTAGAATTATAGTTTAAAATATAGTTATGGAACTATATAAATAAACTATAAATAGTTTATAAATGTAGTTTAATATATGTTTAAAATACAAATTTGCTTAAGTTAGCTTTACTATTACCAATGGTACTGCTGCTCTTCTATCGCCTGTTATTGCCTGGGATCCTGATTTGTCGCCTTTGTTGATTTGGGCTGTCGGTTTCGAGTTTGATTGATTATTGTGAGCAGCAAGAGAATTCTCTGGTGAAAACCTGCTGCATACTAGAATTTACCAAAACAAATAATTGGCAAGGTTGTGAATTTACACTTTCTGTATACGGTGTAGGAGTCTAAAATGAGTATGAAACCCAGATTTATAGGCTGTTTCTTTAAACTAGGTCAAGGAAAGATTATAGTTACATCATTCAGTTTGCTGCACAGTTGAGCAGCTGAGGAAATTGCCCATTTATTTGATTTTTTTTTACGAACTATGGAAATCTCAACATCAAGCCATGCTTACTGTCAGATTCTCCAGGACTTCAGAACAGAGATTATACTGCACTGATGTCAGTAGAGGGCTGAATATAAACACTATAGGTGTAGACATAAGAAGGATAGTTACATAAAATTAATAGCAAAAAAATGTCTTTGTACTCCCTGAAGCAAGCAACAAAAGTGTCTTTGTGAGTGCAGTCCTACCCACATTGCTGTTGCCAGCCACTTGGGCTATGACCTAGAACTTAGCCAACTATAAAACCAACAATAAACTACTGAGAGAGTGACTCTTCACACTGATGGTAAGTACTCAGAGGCTAGATCATAAAAAGAATAAGGTTTTCAGTTTATCTTAATATAATGGGATTATCTCACAATTTCTGATTTTGCTAATACGGACAAAATGAAGGACAAAAAAAAAATCTGCTTTTATCTAAAGCCTTTATACCATGAACAATCCAAGAACAGCAGGGTTTGTGAATTCTGGAGCAAGACTGATATAGAAGATCTGTTTTAATGGTAAAATCACAGCTGCATTGCCTTCATGAACACAGCAGGTTTACAAGGTGGATCTGAGTACATAGTTTCTTTTTATATGCAAGTGTGATGGGATATGAGAAGCTGTTGTAGGTCTGTCCTTTCCAATTACTGAGTTTATCTGCTTATGTTTGAGCTCAGACTTTCAGTATAAGCACCATAAAAGGTGGGGCTCAGCCCTGGGTAACTGCATAATTTCTCTGCTATTACAGCTGATGATCAAGTACAGCCTAGCACATTCCCTGCATTTACATCAGCTTTTTCTTCATTTTGCTGCTAATCTCTAGCTGAGAGCTTACACAGCCTGGGAGCAGTGTCATACAGCTCGTCCTTTGAAATTAATCTTTTGTTGTTCCTTACAGCCATGCAAAATGTATCTCACAAAACTGTTCGGAGCAAGATGATATTTAAAGCTCCTTTTCTGTACAAGAAGAGATGACCCCACTGACAGCAAACTTCCAGCAGAAGGTTCCTAATCCTGAAGTGCCATCCCACTGAGATATTAAAGGAAATATGGGGGCAATAGGTATCAGATGCATAACTTTCTGAGGAACATTAAACCCCTAATAGAACAAGGTTAAATCCAGAAAAACCAGTTACATCTCTGTGTCTTGTTGACAGCATCTAGGTTACTCTTTGGGGTTACTTGTGACTGTCTGCTCATAATTTGGAAATCATGGCCAAGAGATGTTAAGCACTTCCCTAATCTTCACTGTCAGTGAGAGCTGGCATCAGGCTTTTTGGAGCCCATCCATGGGTTAAAGTAAAAAGCCTTCCCTTTTTCTGTCCAACTCTACTGTGACTTGCACTACTACATAACAATCCCAGGGATGCCCATCAGGCTCTGATTGCTCACCCCTAAAAACAACTTTGCAACCAGGCACTATTGCTTGTCTGGCTGTGTCTCTTGAGAACACAGGGGCAGAGAAAGGTGCTTTTGTTCATTGTGAGATAGCTTAAAGAAAAAAATTTCCAACAGCTTTTGTATTACCAAAATGTTTTGCTGTTTGCAGAAAGCCCTGAGCTGCATACCAACAAAAGCATGACCTTCCTGCACAAATAATGACATATGGAAAGGTAGCTCCTTCTGCAGGGCAGTGGGAACAGTAGGTTATGAGTGATTGAAGTCTTCAAGGGCACTTTGCTTGAAATGGTGCTGTGTACTTTCTCTGCCCTAGTGCAGATACACCACTTATCACTCTAATTGAATCAGTGACTTATTCTTATAGACAAACATACGCATTGGCATTCCTGGAAGGCTGTGAAAGATGCAGGGATAAAGACAAGTAGGTCTGTACTGTCTGGAGCATTATGTCAGTGTCATTTCATGTATGTGTAATGCTAACACCCATGCTATAGTGGCATACTGAGACAAAGTGACATTCTTATGTATCTGGATGTGTTGCCTCCCACATGAAAGGACCTTTTTCTTCTTTCTGGGACATAACTTCAGCATGTACAATAATGCTTTTCTCATTGGGCTCAGAAACCCATAGCAATTTCCAAAACCTGAACATCTGACTACCATTGTCCTGGTTTTCCTTTATAATTTTTATGGTTTTTACAGTTTTGTATAAATGGCCTGCATATCTCAATGTCTCAGTTCATTACAATGACCAAGGGACGATTCCCTTTTAGTTTAGGATACCTGAAGCTCACCATGCAGAATGGATCAAACTTCAGCAGGAAGAGAAACTGGTGCCCACCCTCTGCCAGCACACCCAGCTAGGACAGCATTTGGTCATTCAGCCCCTTCTGGGCTGAGAAAAACTTGACACCTACTTCCCCCTTTAGAAGTATTAAGGAGTTTTCAATGATGGCTAGGTGCAGAGCACCAGAATTTCATCTTCTTTTAGGTCCCTAAGAGCCAGGATGGGAAAAAGTTCAACCATACTTTGACAGGTATCCTTTCTCACTGGTAAGCAGCTCAGTTTGTCACCAGCTGTGTCTCTGTCAAGAGGCACCCAATGCTCTGCAGCTGCATACAATGCTCCTGTGTGGAAACCTTACAGCCTGACCTGGCTGCTCAAGATCATCAAACAGGGACAGCTGCCACATTGTTAGGTAGTGTGACATTTTGTGTCAGTGAGACTGACCATAGGAGTCTCTGGCAATAGCCTCTGCTCCTTCCAGCTAAAAGGATAATTTATTGGTAACTCAGTGTCTCACTTTTCTTAGATTACATGTATTTAGAGGTCCTGAGTTTTGAAAATTTGAGGTTGACAGCACTCTGAACATTTAATGACTGAAATATGAGCTAAGTATATTTAACACAGTGGTTTATTTCAGATCCTTAATCAAACTGGTATGGGGTCTTATTCCTTGTAGGTGGCCTGCAGTTGTCTAAAGTCCATAGTCGTGCTGCTCAGTGAATTCAGTTGGTAGAATACTGACAGCAAATGAAACTCCAAGACATCAGTGAGGCAAACTCATTCTAAAAAATGTGAAAAATATTATAGGAATTTTACTCATCCATTTTTCACTGGAGATGTGAGTGTTTGTCCCAATAAATTATAAGTTTGGCCCTGTGATTGATGGTCATATCTTGGCTGCTGAGGTCCAAATGATAGAATTACTTTGGTCATCTTGGAGAATCCTCTGAAGATCACCTCAAATGCAAAAACTCAGGAACTAGCTCTTCTCCAGAAGCAAAACAACTATAAGTTGTTGTGCAGAAACAGACTCACTTTAATCCCAGAAATAAAAAGGGAACAGAGTTGGTAGGAGAAAAAGAGACATGTTGTGAAATAAATATCCTCCATGTTGTCTCCAGTCCAGCTGGGAGGAATTCCCTGGGCATTTTGCGAACAGAACACTTATAGTGAAAATAAATAAAGCAATCTATGTAAGTTTGAGATAGAGATACAAATTATTAAACAAACCCAAACAATAAGCCACCAAACAACCCAATGCCCAGAAACCCACTTCCCAATCCAATCAGTAAGAGTCAAAAAATCAGCTTCAGAAAATTACTCTTCTTAGACCATTGTGTATATATATGTGTGTATGCACTTCTGGGTCAGATGTTAGTAGCCAAGGAAAGCAGAATATTGAGGCTGAAAAACAAAACTCTAATAAAAACCCCAACTATCAGTTCTGTGCTGCTTATGACATTTCTGTGTTTTGCTTGTTTATTTTTGGTTTTTTTTTTTGTTTGTTTTTTTTTTAATTTATTTTATATTATCTGGAAAAATATATTTAGAAAATATAAGTATCAGTGAAAATCTGTTTAACTGCATAACCGTAGATCCTTTAGACTTTTCATCTTCTACACAGAATAAAAACTGATGTGGAATGGAGGAGTGAAAGGATGTCTGTTTGTAAGAAAAATAGAGTAAACAAGCAAAATTACAAACAAGTGGAAAAAAATATTTATTTTTACTTGAATGAAAAGTCTCACTGGGCTATATGAAAAATATTCTATTTTAATTTATAAAAACTTCTCCATGCAAAGAATAGTAAGTTGCAAGAGCAACATCTTGTATAAGGCTTGGTTAATTTAAATGATTATTTTTTTGGCAGTCACCCTAATCTGATTTTCCAATGCATTGTTTCCCTTTCAGCCTATTATCATTTATTACAGACACATATAAACCCAGTGATTTTTATAGCAGTGTTTTTATTAGTCCATTTCAATTATGTCGTTTGTTTTGCAGACTGTAATGACTTTAATCCTCATTTAAATACATAAAAATGCATTATCCAATAGCTAATCATTAGAATATGTGGGAAATTATGACTAATTACCCCCCAAAAAAGCCATTTGTCTCATGTAGATATCTATTGTTTATCTACTAAGTATTTTAAAGATAATGAAGAAAAAGCCTTTTGAGAGAACAAGGATAATGCAAATGAGAATTCCTCTTCATTGCAGCTTTGATACCATAATTAGCTCACTTTCCTCCCAAAAAGATGATGAGAGGGGCATATGGGAAAAACATGTTATCTAAGTAACAATGACTAATAAAATAAATAGTGAAATAGTGACAGCTTTTTCTAATTCAGAGAGAAAAATTAGTAAAAAAGCCCTGCTGCTGCACTTCCAGCACCAGAATTCCAATATTTTTCACTTGCATATAACCAGAATATGACTAATGCCACAAAAAAAAGTTTTCATTATACTTCTATAGCAAATTTTCATAAATTCCCACCAACTGCTTTCAGACTGAAACTGTACCACTATACCATAAAATTGCACCATAAAAAATTTCAGAACAATGTTTGAAATCATTAGATATGAGAAGACTTGGAATTCTAACAGGAATATTCTCGTTTTCTTTCATCCCCAAAAGTCGCATTTATTTTTCTAGCACCTAAAAGACCATCAAAGAAATAAAAAGGAGATTGCCTTCACAGCAAAATCCTTTGTAAGTCAAACAAATTTTTCAGTGGTAATTTCAGTAGTTTCTGAAAACAAGGGGAGCCCTTAGGTTTGCCAATCCAAAGTGAGGAAATGGAAAAGCTACACATGTTCATCCAAAAATAATTAAACACTTTAAAGCACACCAAGACACATGCCAGAGCCTCTTTCCCAGATATTTTTCTGTCTCATTGTGAAATAATATTTCTCATGAGCAAGAAGGGAGTAAGCCAGCAAGGTATGGCAAAGCAGTCAAAACATTTGGAATGCAAACTCTTATAACTGTGTTTATAAGTTAACAGGCAAGAAAATATTCTGGGCTTAGCTCTCTGTATGAATCCTACTATTCCTGCGTGAAATTTGAAATTGCTTACAAATATTTACCCCTCTGAAAACCTGAATTATCTTTCCAGTGTGGGTAAAAGTCCAGCAAGCCCTTCTGTGAAAAATAGCATGTTTTCTTATATCAAAGCATGTACCATGAGGCTAACACATGTATCTCAGATTCACTCTAAATGCTTTTGTTTCTGTTGGATATTATCATACCTGTGGGAATTGCTCTACTCCTGAACCTAGAGACTGCAGGGAGAAAATGAAAATAGCATCTCTGTACACTATGCTGTCATTCTTAGGTAAAACCATGGATCACAGGTAAGATGGAGAGGGAATTGAAAACCTTCTACAGCAAAGCAAAAAATTATTTTAAGGCCTGAATGTTCCTTTATTCCACCCCTCCCAAAATATACTTTTTCTGGGGAAATTGTCCTGGGTCCTCTGTAGGTCTTCTTTGTCTGGACAGCCTGAAGATTAACCAGCCATGAAACGATGCTTTCTTCTCTACTCATCCCTCCTGTTCCTTATGTATGTTCCTTATTCAGTCTCCTGGCCTCAGCTGTCTAGAAGGGGAAGAGGGGATGCTCCTGTCTCCACAGCGGGGTGTTTTCAGAAATTCCCTCTCAACTACAGTGAGATAGCTTTGCATTGAATTTGTTGTGTCCTTTGAGAGACACTTAAAATAAGATGGAAGATTTACCTGAAGACCTCCCAGGAGTTTCAAAATTGCTTTGGCGATACAGCCAACCACCCAAGGTTGTAAAGAAGCTTGCTGATGGAGCAGGCTGAGTGCTTGGGAAACATGGCTGCAGGGCTTAGAGTGATTTCTCATGCAATTACCTACAAAGCAGCTGCAGTGTTTTTATTCAATTTTCTCCAATAAGACTGAAACACCTTTGATTTTCAGGTGAATTGTGGCAAGCTTGGGAATATTTGAGCAATACGTAATGAGATAAAGAAGCAAATAATTATGGCCAGTGTCCTAAGGACCAATATAAAAGACAAGGAAATTCTACTGGTTTACCCACCACATCATATTCTATTCTGCAGCAGATCATAAAGAGAAGCTTTATTTAAACTCATTTAGCTATATGTCACACCTGCATCATTTATTGTTTGGGGTTTATGTAATATTCCCCCAATTATGTTTTTTAATCTACAGTCAGACATTATGTAATTACATTACAGTGTTAAATGTGACTGTCACTTAGAAGATCAATAATTAACATTAACATTACTGTGGAAGAACATGCCTGAAGACCCAGAGAATGAAATACCAAATTCACAGGCAGTAGGTTGTAATTTGCATGTTTTTAACTATGTAAATCCACTAACAACACAAATCTTTAGTTTGAAAGGGGGGAAGGTTTTAAGATCACTATGATGGTCTGCAAGTATTTAAGTGAACCCTAAAACCAGAAGATTTTTTGGTACAGTTAATTTATGACTCCCAATAACCATAACTTCCAAATAGGTTGTACCTGCCAGTGTACTGTCTAAGTCACCATTCTCAGTGATATCTCAGAAATAGATGTCATAATTAGTCAGGCTGTACTCCTGACCAAAAAAAAAAAAAAGGTTTAGATCCATGAAAAGTGTTGGTGTTAATTGCTACTGTTCTACCAGAGCATCTTGTGTAACTACAAAGACCACTGTAGACATCTTACACTACCAATTCAAGCTCTATAACAGATTTTATAGAGCTAGAACTTCTGTGCAAAAAAGGTGACTATTGCATTAAAGGTATTTATACACAGCCGTTATATGGTTGATTTTCTGGTCAGATTTAATTAACCTATGCTTGTCTCATCCACTTCTAAAAGAATGCAATCAATGCAAATGTTATTAGTGCTACTAGCACACTCTATTCTTTCCAACTTAGAAATATAAACGATTGCACAAATACACCTCTAAGCAAACCCCTAAAAACAAAATATGATATTGTCCCCATAAGACTTTGTCCACAGTACAGTAGTACTACTGTTCACTCAACTGTCTCCTTGTCAAGTAAATAGTAGTAGTGTAGAAAATTGTATGGTCAGTTTTAAAAAAATAATTTCAAATAATGTTTCAAATATTTCAAATAATTTCAAATGTTCGAGAGCAAATTAGCACACATGAATTGAACAGAAACAGCTGGAATGACTTCCATCTCTCTATGTCTACTCCCAGTTTCTGTCCTTACAGCAAGGAGAGCTGAGTGGCACAGAGGGTGATTCTGGAATCATTACAGCATTTTTATCAGTATATCCAAGCCAATCCAGGCCTCATTCAGAGGCACCTTCATATGTCAGGCTGCAGACAGCAATGGTACAGAACCTGTATCTTGCATGGTGCACCTTCCAGGAGGTCAGGTTGGATAGCTTGAAATTGTCACATTTTTAGATGTTCTGGTTCAATCCAGCTGTGTCCAGGAGATGACACCTGTGCCCAAGCTAAATTTAAAAGAATATTCAGTCCAGTAAGTTAAGATATTCATGTGATGAACACTGAGAAGAGACAAGAAGTAAAGAAGATCATCTGCCTCAAAGTTGTCCTTGAGGCAAAGACATTAAAGAAAATACATCAAATGTGCCTAACTTACCTGCTCAAGTGAGAGTTATGCACACACAGTACCCTCTAATGAAAAAGAAATCATGTCATGGTTGCAGGTACCTGAAGTAAGGATAGAAATTTTAGGAGGAATCTAAGTATCTAAGGATCTTAAACATCATACAACTGCATGATTGAGCCAGAGGGAAAAAAAATTATAATGAATAAGTGATGATAACAATGATAAGTGCACAAACACAAAAGAAGAAATCATATGTTAAGTGTATCCTGAGAGGAAGAAAGAGGCAGCAGTGCTCCATCTATACAAACTTTCAATCATGTGAAAACAATCTGAGCTTTTTCCCAGCACATGCAAGGTCAAGAGTGCAAACTTATTTGGTTACATACTGGAGGACTGGGGAAGAAAAAGTAATATTTGTAAAAATTCCTTGGGTACCCTGACAGGCTGGAGTAACACTACAACAAACAAACAAACCAACCACTTCTCCCTCCCAAAACCCCAACACAACAGCTGTGGGCACCAGGCATGAAAATAGCCAGAGCTGAAAGCTAACAATAGATCAGCTACAGGTTCAGACTCTGCCTGGAATAGAAGTCCCTGGCTCAGAATGCTTCATCACAAAGCTTCAGAGAGAGCAGAAAAGCCATTCTGCAACACTCTGCAGAGCAAAGCTCCACCACAGCAGTGAGATTTGGCTCTTTCATGGACAGACAAAGCCAAACTATAAGCAAATAAACCAGGCAATATTTCACACCACTTGTGGGTCATAAACCCAAAATTAAGATATAACCAGTATCTGAAACAGCTGGGATATAGAAGACAGGTCTAGCAAAAGTGCAGGAGCTGAATGCAAAAGAGCTAGAAACAGAGCACAGAAAAACAGGCAAAACAGTATCATAAAGCATGCTTTAGACTTTCCACAGAAGCTTCATTTCAAGTGGTGTTTCTTTCTCCTTATCCTTCTTGCATCAGGTAAGAGGAGCAGAAGGCCACCAAATGGTCATAGAGTTCCACCCCACTGTCATAGAGTTCTGTTTCTCAGGGGACAAAAACAATCTCCATGAGGATTTTCCCATGCATGAAATGGGTTTGAAAGAGTAGCTGTTTAGAAGACTGTATCCCCCTGATAGGATCCTCCTATGTTATCACATTTTTATTTCTTTGCAGCCTCAAGTAGTAAAATATAGAAAATTACATATATATATAGTCCCTATATATTTTTCTAGTATTGTTCATACTGTTCAAGGTACTCTTACTCACTCCACACATCTTAGCAAAATATGCTGGAATATACAGATAGTCATCTTTTACTGCTTGGTTATTTTTATTTCTTTGCAGCCTCAAGTAGTAAAATATAGAAAATTACATATATATATAGTCCCTATATATTTTTCTAGTATTGTTCATACTGTTCAAGGTACTCTTACTCACTCCACACATCTTAGCAAAATATGCTGGAATATACAGATAGTCATCTTTTACTGCTTGGTTATGACCATTAGCCAAATGCATTAGGCAGGCTACCTGAAGTAATTTTCTTTCATTGCTGCATTATTAAAAGCAAAGAGTGTTATATTGAGTGATAAAATTAGTTTAGGAGCATAACTTCAGCAAGGTAAGAATTTTGCAAAGCTCTCAAGAGCCTAGACTCCTATACTTTTAGTGATACATTTAATTTATCACTCTCCATGCTTCATGAACAACCAATATTGCCTTCAGAGTCCTTCTGAGAAACAACATCCCATGAGCAGTAAAACAGTAGAATGCATTGCATCTCCCATTGGGCTCCAGTTGGGAAGCAGATTGCTTGCATCAGAATTATTTCAGAGATGTTATATTTTCCACTCATGTACATGCAATGTTATTCACATGGACTACCTAAAAATAACTTTATTTTTTGGTGGCATTTTTCTCTTGTATCACAGGCAGAAGAATATAAATTTATGCAGGAATAAAATGAATGCAGCTCATTTACATCAGTAAATTGAAGTTGGTGGATTACATTTTGTGTTCACGTGCAAAAGTATTACTAGACATATTACAAATTTTCCAGACACTAATGGTGATGATCTTCAAAAGGTTTTTTGTTTTAATCAAGGAATATTTCTGAAAGTAGCTATTGGCATTTGCATTGACAAAGCAATGTTTAAACTATTATCAATAGGATGATATTTAAAAAAAAAAGTTTAGATCATGTTTTTAATAAGAGAATTATAGTTTTAAAGCAGACTAATCTTAGTTCTTTGAAAACTATCTAGATGCTAATTTAAAATCCTGGTTTGCCTGTTTTGGGACAAGATTAACATATTTTAAGTGTCTATTTACAATCCTTTAGGCACAAATCAAAATAAAATATTGTCATACTGTATTCAATTCAACCCAACTCTTCATCAGTTAATTGCTGTTAAAAAAGTTGAAAAAGCTAGACAATCCTTTCTGAATAGAGAAAGACAATGTCCAAAAAGTTATACAGGAAAAGATGACTGCTGTAAATTCTCAGACAGAAACCTGTTTTGACATGACATCTGGTGGAATAGAGTTTCTAATTAGAAGAAGTCCAAGTGAATGTCAGAGTCAACTAATTATTTCATCAGCCAATTGGGGGAACCAGTGATTTCACTGAGATTACAAAATCAATGAAGGGGGAACGAAAACATTTTGATTTAAAGTGTTTCTAATGTTAACTGAAGGGCACATTTGTCACCGGCTACGTATTGTTAAGCAGCCCTTCGTGGTTCCCTTCGCTCTCTGTATCAGCAGAGTACAGCCACAGTTGGGCTTCTCTGAATGAACAGGTACCAGAGGCTCTCTGCTACTCACAGTCTTCCTGTCCTCCATGGCATTAACTACATATGCTAAACTCCAGGGTTTTCCTTGCCAGATGCTCACCTAGCACAACAAAAGAGAAATAGAGGGATTTTTTTTCTGAGCTCAAAATTGAGGGAAAGAAAAAATAACAAGACCACCTTTTGCCTTGAATAGCCACAGTAGTAAGCACAACCAGAAGATGAACACACAGAAAGAACTTAGAAGCCACTACTTATCTGGTACCAAGACTGCTGTTTTGTAGCACTGCTACAAGGCTCAATACAGCTTTATTTGCTCATGGTTAATTCTCTATGCACAAGCAAATCCTCTGATGTGTTGAACTCATGGTCCTCAGATACAAGTCCCCCCAGTGACCCATCTCCCTTCTCTAACAGCTTCTGATTGCTTGAATACCAGCACTTCTTATTACAATAAATCAAGTTACTGAAGCAGGAAATCAGACGGCAACCACACACCTTCTATTAGCTTTAGAGTCCAGCAACTTTAAATGTGCATCCCAGATGTCCCAGACAAGCATCTCTCTAACCTCTCACTGCACTTAGCCCCCCTGTTCCTGTGACAGCATGCAGTTACACAATTCCTGTGGGTTGGGTCAGTGCTATATATAGGGGCTTCACCAGCATGCCAAGACTTGAGCTTATGTCCAGGCTCCTCAGAGGTGGGTCCATTCATCGTGTGACCCTCACAGCTGGGACATATGCAGTAGGGCTGATGCACAACCACCACCTGTGTTCATCTATTTTGATACACTGGAATGGTCATGATCCAGTGGGAGTGATGATGCCTAAAAATATAGCAGCATGCTGTGAATGTCAAGCACATGTCCCACATACTCCCTTATGCTAGTTCTGAGACTTGCGACTCAAATCCACTCACAATTCACAAGATCATGTAATATCAAGACTTGTAAATGATGTAGATAGTCAGTTTAAAAAATGTCTGTAATTTCTTTTGAATAAGGCCAAAATTTGGACACTGATCTAAGACTTTACCAAATTTCTCCAAGGGTAGGCCTACCTTCTGCTTTGACTCATTTGGCTTGTTAATTTCCAGTCTTTTCCAGAGCTTAATTTTCACTTAGAATGTGAGTTTTATTCTCATCTAGTTTTGATAGTATGAATTCAAAATAAACTCACGGAAGCAAAGTTTGAGTTAGGGACAAAGACCAAAAAATAGAGAAATAAAAATATAATTAGAAAAATTGGTCACTAAAAAGTAAAAAAACACCTGTGAAATTCTAACATACATTTTCAGTTAAAATCAATTTTTATTTAAACTAATCTTATTTCTCATTAATAGAAGTGTTTTCATTATCAGCAGCCTAGTACTAGGGACAGCGTCCAGACAGCAAAAGTATTTCTTCCAGTTGGAAAAGCAAGTGCAACCCTAGAGAGCATCACAAGCCTGTAACTGCTAGAGAGTGCATATGAATGAATGAACTTTGTCACATCATTGTAGCCTTAGTGGACACCTGCATTCACCACCTTTTCTGTGGGCCGGCTTTTCAGAAGCCAGTGCAAAATCCAGGCTGTTATTGTGATGCTACAATTGGTACTGAATGGCACACAAGGGCCTGATGGGATGCTCTGCACTACTCCGAGTCTGTTGTGCCATGTAAAGTTGAGGTGATGTTGCCACGCTATCTTAAGAGGCCAGAGAGGAAAAAAAAAAAAAAAAAGCATTTCTAGGGGCTGACTTGTGTATCTTTTGCATGTGTAAAGGATAAATGGACTCCAGGAGCTGTTTTTCTCTTCACTGATGAGCCTCTTAAGTACACTATGACAACTTAGACCTCTAAGTTACACTGAATTAGCATCTACATCATACAGGTGGATAAATATTCTAATTTATGTTTATATGTTGACACCACATGAATGAGTGGCAAAAATCTGCTTAACCCAAGTGAGAAAAAGAATCATGTTTTCAATGTGAGGAGCAAATGTTTAGCTACAGAAAAGACATTTTCTTATTTTGCAAAATGTGTTTTCCCATCTCCCTGATAGAAAACTCCCTATCCACTCAAGAAAACAGAAGGATACAATGACTAGGAGCAAGACCTTCACCTTTGGCTTATGAACAAATGGCAAATGCAGACACAGACATTTTTCCAGATGGATGCTAGTGGTAGAATTTGACTGATGCATTCCTCACAACTGCCCCACCATTGACTGAAGGCTCAGAGAGCAGGCACTCAAAGTACAGAGGGACTTTTAAAGTGGATTCTAAACTCTACCATTTCAAAATAATTCAGTTTATTTTCTAAAATATCTATAGAGCCCATGATAAAATACTCACATTTAAATCTGGTGCCGTTATTCTTTTTGCTACTGCAGTACATATTAGAACCTCAATCATTGCCATTGGCAAGTTTTTATTCCTTTTTTTTTTTATTAAAGAGAAGATAGAACTGTGCATGATTTTAAGTGAATCCTTTTATTGGTAAGACTTCTTAGATGTCAAATAATAAAATGCTTAGGTACCCCTTACTGAAGAGAGGAAAACTGTGACAAAGTTAATTTTATTGGCTTACACTTGGCTGCATCATTACATAGACTGGTGGATTTCAATCTACACTCAAGGAATCCCTGGGGGCTTCATGACCTTCTTTCACAAGAACCATATGGTTTCTGCACATCATTCCATAAATCTAATGGAAATATATCGACAGCTGTAAATTAAACCCCATTGCATTAGACAGTGCTGCAAAAGCAGTAGTTTAAAGCCACAAATGATTCTAATCAATGATCCTAACACTGAACACTGAGTACAACCCAGTTTGCTGTGCTCTGGGGATCAGTGCTGCACAAGTCACTTCGTGTTTTTCCAACAAAACAATCAATATTGACACAGCTTAATGAAAATTAAGGGAGTGGATACATCTGTCATTTGCCTCTTTTCCATGAATGAATGCCTTCTAATTCTGGGCTGGGCTGGTATAGTCTTCTGCCTAAGATATAACAAGATAAATTTTTAAAATATGGGTGAATTCAAGGAAGAGTAGACCAAGGTATCATCACCAGAGTACTGAGCACTAAAAAAAAAAAAATGTGTATACACAGAAAAGCCTTCCCATCACTCTACAGTATCCACCATCTTTTTAGTATTTTTATAGCTCTGCTTACACTTTTTTCATTTTGGTTTTGCTCAGAAAAAGCACAAAATCAATTTTAAATAAGAGTCTTTTTTTTTTTTTTTTTTTTACATCAATGCTCAACTCTTGGTAAAGTAAGGAAGTAAAAGATTTTTGCAACTCTGCATATAATTTTCGTAGCTTGCCATGGTCTTATTTCACTGAGTTTAAGGCCAGAAGGGGTCTTATATGTCCAGTATTGCTTCTTATAGGCCACTACATTTTATCCATTTCTTCCTCCATTGAACCTGTCACTGTGTGTCTTTTTAAGTGTGTATTTTATGTATTTCAGAAAGGCAATTACTGTTGATTTTAGGACATAAAAGAGACCATACAGCAGGTTGTTTTTTTTTTTTTCTAATTCTTAAGCATCCTCACCATTAAGTTATTTTCTCCTCCCTTGATTTCTGAACAGGAGCCAAGGAGCAGCTCTTAGCTATGCTGTTTCTTTATAGACACTGAAGAACTTTTTGATACTCAGTGTCTACTTAATCAAATTACTTTGGCTTTATTGATAAGCTAAGCAAATTCCCATGGTCCAGTCCTTTCCCTCTCCTGCCTTAGCCCTCCCCAAGACTGCAAAGCCAGCACAGGCAACCAGACCAATTCTTCTGGTCACCTTCTGTCCCTCAGCTGCTTTCTCTTTTCTGCCTGCACAGTATTTATGCACCTGGGTGGAGAATTAGTCTAAAATACCCTGGTCCAAAAGAAAGAAAATAACCAAGTGAGAAAACAAGGCAGATCTGGAAAGGGTAGGCTTGCCCTTTTTAGGCAGTGCTCTGCTTTATGCCAGCTTCATGTGCTTGTGCAATGGTGAGATAAAGCACTATGTTCAACTCATCAATCTTTTTTTTTTTAATTCCTCATCTCAGATATTTCAAAATCACTCTTCAAGTATAGGCTCAGGAGGTAAAGGTCATCTAAGAGTATCAGTCCTGCTAGTGGCACTTGCCAAAGCAAAACCATCTGCCAACTGGTATTCATTAATCTCATATTCATTATTTTAATCTTTTCATGGCCACGGTTCTCATTCACCTTTTCCACAGTACTGGACAAGGACTCAGGTGGAACAGCTTTCACATTATAATGTTTAAATGGTTTTCAAGGTTATCTGTCTTCCAAGATACAGTTCCCTCCAGCAATGGCATCCTAATTTACTTAGAAAACATGAGCACATCTCCTATAAAGAGAAATGTATATTCATCATTCTCATATAGCATGATTTCATGTGTGTGTATATGTATAAAGATTAGTCCCACTTTCACAGATGTTCTTTAATACAATTGACATAGGGAATAATTTCTTGCCTGGATATATATTTTTTTTAATATTTCATCTTCCTTTTAATCATTTTCATGTGCAGAAATGGAAAATTAAATGCCATAGAAAGCTAGGTTTCTTTTGTGGAGGAATCATTGCATCATGTGTGATATTTCTTTCCCCTCACATTTTATTGCTTCTCTCCTTTTTGAAAACTGTTTCTCATGTGTTTGGATGATTAATTTTCCCTACTGCATGTGGAAAGCAATCTGCAGATAATATTTTCACAGCAAATATCCACACCATCACCGAAACTGTGCATGCTGCATTGTTAGAAATGCTGAGCACAATTTTTGTAGACAGACTTGGAAAGATACTGCCAAGAAGGTTTATGGACCAGCCCAGTACCACCACAACAGCCAGGGTGGAGATAAAGGGCAGTGTCTCCTACCTTTTCAATTATATCAGGCACTCAAACATGCTAATGAAGAAACCAAAGTGACTGCTTTGTGCTCCACTTTCACAGAGAATGAAAGGAAATAAAAAGAGCAGTGCCATTGTATAAGTAATGACAACTGTTCCTCTTTTAATTAATATTGAAGGTAATTATAGATCTCTAAGAGTTTATGGTTTGACTTTTTATTAGATTTGTGTTTTGCTTCTTCCCCACACTACTCTATAACAAGTGACATTTCTTAATAATCTATCTTATTAATTATTATTCAAGTTTATAGGACTCCTAAGTAGACATTATCTATTTAAAAACTCTTTTGGTGGTCTTAATTTTTATACATGGAAGCTTTTGAAAAGGCAAACTTGTGTCTGAAGTTATGTAAAATAATCTAAGTCATTGAAAGTAGCATTTTTATGGGGGTTTGCAGTGATTTTGTTAGTCTTACAATAAAGCTCAGAGAGGCAATCAAGTGTTATGCATGATTTACATGAAAAGTTAATGTCTCTTGGTGCTACCTGCAACCATATTTTAATAAAACCCACAAATAAAGCCTGGATAGGAAAAGTTCAATCAAAGGTCCAGGATTGTCTGAGCAAAAGGAAAATGCTGCCATGAAGTTGGTAAGAACTGAACTATTCCTCCAATTTAGTCCCTAGTGCACAGGTGTCCCCAGCAGGAGAAATGGCTTTTCTTGGAAGTGACCTCAGAACTGTCTTACTGTTCCGTCCAACTAAGGATACCCTTTTCGTACACAGGAGTATAAACTGCTTTCCCGGATAAGAAAAATCTTTCACTCTTCAGGGCTACAAAGAAATCTTATCAGAATGGGATTTAACACAAAAGGCAGATGAGAAGCACTGGTGCAATTATGTGAGGATTTCATACTACTTCCTATTGAAGTAATGAAACAGGATTTGTAGAGAGAAAGTATCTTTTCTTTAGGCAAATTCATAGTAAGCAGGAAAAAAAGACAGATAAGAATGAGACCTTTCTTATCTAGAGAGTTTATTAAACTCTAAAGAGTTTATTATCTAGTGCCTCTCTGCAAATTTTCCTTGTGTCTTTTTTTTCCCCCAAAATCCTCCAACATCCCATCCACGTGGAAGCAAATTCCACAGAGCCTCCAAACCAATGCTGAAATCTCTGAGGGAGAGACTGAAGTCTCTCATAGTAACACGCTGTTGAAGCCAAACTTTTTCAGGGATTAACATTTTGTGGCTTCAGAATAGAGGGGCGGATGAATGTCCTGTTGTGGTATAAAGACTTCCCAAAGCTTTACCATATTCTGTAAACATAGTTTCACATTGCTCTTTCTGATACAATGACAGAAAACAGAGAAAAAAGAAATCAGGTTCAGTTGTTTCCTTATGGATCATAGCATTAATTTGAAATTAGGAAATAATTTTAATAAAAGACAGTTATATACTAAATGGAGCAAATAATGACTAGCCCTAAGAGTGGAAATTTATCTATGCACATTAGGGCTTGCCATCTCCATTAACCACCAAATTCATGTAATACTTTCAGTATAGCCATGCAGTTTCAAAACAACATTGTAGCAGTCAGAGGCCCTGCAAGGCCTCCATGGCGGTCACTAGCCTAAGATAAGTATTGCAGAGTCATGATGAGTGGAACAGAGCTGCCCCTCTTCCGCACATCAGACCCCTGTTACCTCTCTGTAAGGCTATAGGTCGTATGCTCCTCGACCTCAGCCATAGGACAAATCCTGATCCCTCAACAGCCTATATAAACCCATACCATTGCCCAGTTCAGACGGAAGAGCTGTCACAGGAACCCTTTGCAGAAGCTGCCAATAAAGACATCTCCGCAGAACTCCACACAGCCTTCACCTCTCTCCTTCCCTGCATCTGCTGAGGCACTTTGCGAGCACAGAGCTGAAATCACTAAGAGCTGAAATCACTCCACAAGTGCTCTCAAGGTAGCCAGCGGCTCGGAGCTAGCCAAGGAGTGCCCAGGCAGGCTGCGCCTCATCAGCACAGTGCTACCCGGGACACCTACAGCGGCTGCTGCCCCAGGGACCAGACGGACCCCGGGGGAACACCAAGCCGTAATACAACATGCAAAAAAAAAAGCTTACTTTTATGTCAGGCAACGCTGCCGGTCTCCCAGACTGCAGATACATCAATAATGTGCCTTGCCTCCTGGCATGCTCAGCAGTTTGCAGCCTGGGATAGAAGTTACCACATTCTCACACAACTCTGCTCATTTGGGACATGAGGCAAGACATTCAATTAACTTCCAGAAGGATTCTCGACTAAAGATCAATTACTGGCAGTACTGAAGTCCACTCTTCTAATTGCCATTAGGTATTAGGAATGTTCTGAAAATAAGAATGTTAGACCAGTAATGTCTTTTTAATGGAAGGTTTATATTTTAATATTTTGACTTGGATTAGCTGGATAATTCAGCAAACATTTTACATATAACAGGTTTTATAAACATAATCCCAATTTACTGTGATATATAGTTGCATCTCAGGCCAGAGGTTACTTTTCAAGAAAATCATTGTATCAAAATACCCAATCAAATATCATTTCAGCACTTCAGGAATTACACATTTCTCAATTACTTAGGTAGATACACACATAAATACTGGAATTAAGCCAGTCAAGAGAGGTGATTGTCAAACTCTGCTCTGCACCAGTGTGGGCACCACAATGTAAGAAGGATATTAAGCCATCAGAGAATGTCCAGTGGTGGTCAGTGAAAATGGCGAAGGGATGGACGTGAAGCCGTGTGAGGAACTGATGAGGTCACTTGGTCTGTTCAGCCTGCAGGAGACTGAGGTGAGAGTTCATCAAAGTCTGCAACTTCCTCGTGAGGGGAGGAGCCAGGGCAGATACAGACTTCTTCCCTTTGGTGACCAGCCACCGGACCTGAGGTAATGGCCTAAAGTTTTGTCAGGGGAGGTTCAGGTTGGATATCAGGAAAAGGTTCTTCACCCAGAGGGTGTTTGAGCAGTGGAACAGGCTCCCCAGGTCACAGCACCAGCCTGACAGAGTTCAAGGAGAGTTTGGACAATGCTCCCAGGCACTTGCTTTTGGGGCTACCCTGTACAGGTCCAGGAGTTGGACTTCGATGATCCTGATCTGATCCTGATCCGTATCTGAACCTTCTAGCTCAGAATATTCTGTGATTCTATGATTCTAAGTATTTTTGACACAACATGACTCTGCTCATATAAATATTAATATTTTTTTTCAAAGCCACATTGAACTACTGGGAGATCAACAGCATATCTGTAGAAAGAAGTTATGGTCGCACAGATGAAAATAAAAATGTGAATGTCAATTAGAAAGCTCTGAAATGGAATGTGAAAGTTATTAGTCATCTAAAATGTATTCAAAATTTGCCAACTAGTCTGTAATCACAATTTATAAGGTAAGAAAATAAACTTTGCATATTACAAAAGAGGAAAAGAGAATAAAAAGGTATTAACTGCAAAATAACAAAGAATCAGCTAGGGGAAGTAATTATTCACCTTTCACATAGATGACTTTACAGAACTACTAGGTGTCTGGTACAAGTAAGTACAGAACTGGTGAATTTTGTTTCAATGCCTGCTTATGCCTTCTGCTTTTGCTTTGTACTGTTTTCAGTACAGGTGGTCAAAGTCCATGGAATCTGTCCTGTTAGCACAGCTTATACATTATGAAGCAACCTGAAGCAAAATATTGCCATAAAGGCAAATAAGAATGGAAAGCAATAGCTAAAAGCCAGTGAAAGAAGCTCTGTGGGACACTATGTTGCACTGAACATTACAACATGTACTCTGAAAGCATTGGACGTTTTTAGCAGTACTTGTGAAACCAAGTGTTCTTTTCAGGTGAATCATTTTATATGATAAGAAATGCTCTAGTAACTTGTGTGCTTAAACAAGGTTGGAAGCGTGACCTTCTGTGTGCATAGAGCTGGATAATGTCACTGACAGAGACAGATGTGGATAAAACTCTGCCAAAAGTCATCCTGAAGAAACTGGGACACACAGGAAGTTTTGTGATAAGGAGAATTATTTAATAGGCAAAGAAGATAGATAGATAGATAGATAGATAGATAGATAGATAGATAGATAGATAGATGTTATAATGCAGATAACACAAGAATGTCTATCCTTCCACAGGCTTGGATAGGGTTGGTAATCTGTACCCAAGCATTTCAGTCAGTTACTGGCATTACATGGTGCTAGCTGATGCTAGGAGAGGTATGTTGTAACTGAAGAATTTGGGTTTCTCAGTTACACAGTTAAAGCCCAAAATTCAGGGATTGAAATCAGAATTGGACCCCAGTGTCCCACATGTACACACTACTGTAATTTTACTTAATGTATTATTTCCTTAGCACTTTGTCCAGTAGCGTAACAATTCTGTATTTACTTGCTAACAACTGATTTTAGAAGACTGTGCCTGCCATTTTTCATGCTTGCAGTAGTTCTATTGTTAATGTAATCATATACATGTTTTCAGTTGCTATGAAAACTTTTGCTGCTGGAAATTATCCCTTCACTAAGGTATGTGCTTTACCCACTTGCCCTCCTTGGAAGTGCCAAATGCACATAAATTGGGCCAATATACATAAATTGTTGGGTCAATATACATACATTCAAATAAAATAAAAATTAAAAAAAAACAAAAAAAACCAAAAAACCCAAAACAAAACAAAATAAAAAAACAAAACAAAAAAACAAAACAAACAAAAAAAAACAAAACCCAAACAAACAAACAAACAAACAAACAAACAAACAAAAAAAAAAAAAAAAAAAAAAAAAACCACCATCACAGAGAAGTTTTCTTAAAAGCCAGGGACAGAACCTTAGAGAAAGAAAAGTGCCACACTTCTCACTTCTCTCTGCTCCATTGCAAAGCTTTTCTCTAGAACCTAACTTAGCACAGAGCAGGTTGAGTTTGTGCCTTGATAAAGACTTCCTGTACCCATTTCAGCTGCAGGCACTGCAGCCCTCCCAGCAGAGCTCCACAGTTCCCTTTGGGCAGTAACATCCTGGCACATGGTCTTGGTACTGTGGTACAAAAGTTTGCAAATAGGAATGGATAAAAAGATTAATTCTAAGGCATTCAGCAGTAAGCAGTGAATTGCTAGGTGAATGTAGTGATGTAAATGGACTTCAGATTTAATTTCAGATTTTTATGCAGAATGAACCTAAAAGTGACACAGGTTTTTAAAAATTACAAATTCTTAAGTTGTTTTGAAAGTGGTCTTAATGGAGATTTCCCATGGTTACTTCTTCCCCTTCATGATACATTAAAAAAAAACCAAAAACCCTCAACCAAACACAAACAGATAAAAACTCCATCAATCTTAAGAACAGTCATTTTTCAGAAAAAAAAAAAAATCTTTAAGAATAAAGGAGCCCATTTGTAGACATTCCTTTCAACACCAGATCAGGCTTGGATCTGCCTGAAGACTGTGGAATACGCATAAGGAAGAAGACATTCTGGAAAATTCACAGTTTACCAATGTTCTTCATTAGTAGATTTTTTCCCCCACTTCATATCAAACAAAAGCATACTGGGATGTTTGAAGGGCCTGTGAGAACTCATTTTGGCTAGAGGTGGGCTGGAGTTTCCCGAAATTTAAAGATTAAATATTGAAATAACATCCCAGCTGTCTTCAATCTTGCAGGATGTTGATACAGACAAACAGCATGACAAAGTGAGAAATGAGGTCAGGACAGACACAATTCCTGCCAGCAGGATTGCAGTCTGCTTACAGTAGGATGCCTAAACAGAGGGAAGTTAGGAATAACATAATCTGTTTCTTATCAGACCTAGGAACCAGTGTAAGTCTGATAGGACTACTGTCAGAATCGCTATGCTTGGGGAATTTGACAGCAGTTTTGTGCCTATGAATGATTACTGTAAAAAATTATTTGAAGAGCTCTTCATTCTCACTTGGCTTTGATGTGATAAACCACAGTCTGAATATGAACAGGGATTAGATTTCAAATAAAACCAAAATGAAGACAAAAAGCCGACACATTGGGAAGAGGCAGTTTGCAATAACCAAGACCTGGCCAAAAGAGACACCTTTGCTGCTGCAACAGTCCCTCAGCTCCCTGTGAATGTCTGACAAGAAACAAATAGACACCTCTGGGTGGTCTCACCAGAAAACACAATGTGGAATCAATATGTCATGAGTTAGACACAACTGCTAAAATGAGCACGTTTCCTGACAAGAATAATTTCTTTTCAGCAGACCCTGAGTCCCTGAGGTAGCTAGGAGCTTAGGGAAGGCTGTGTCAGTCATGCTAAACCACATTTCTTTTCCTCTGTTATAGCCTGATTCCCTGCGTTGCTAGAGCATGTCCCACTGAGGGGGAGGAACAAAACTTGCAATTGGATTCAGTATTTGGCAGGTTGCCAAGGCAGAGAGCTGTGAGCTACTTGTAGGGAGCCTTGCTTTCTGAGAGATATTCAAAAACTCTTGAATTTTCCTTTTTTTCCTTCCCCTTATGGTGTTTGAGAACATCAATGTCCTACAGGATTAGTACTGGTAATCTTACCTCAAGTCTTAGGTTTTTACAAGACCTATTGGGATTTTAAAAGTGTCAATTTTTGTTCCAAAGGTAACTTAATCTTTGACATATTTAGGTGGTAAAAATAATTATTATTTTTAATACTTATGGATAAATGGATAAATCCCATTCAGTCACAAGCAGACCTTTCTTTTTTTCTTTTTTAATTTATTTTCATGAACATTTAAAGTGACAGGTGATTAACCAGTGACCAAAGTTATAAGATACCATGGACTCTCTGCAAATAAACAGAAATTCTTCATCTTAGGTTCTAAAAACTCTGGGTTTTTATTTAAATCAGATGGCAAGGAAACAGATAGTGTCCACTGTGACCTATAATTTGTCAAATATCTCAACAGCAATAAATGCTGCCTCTTACAGAAATAGCCTTTTAACACAAATAAATACATTTCATAAAATCTCTGAGATGAAGCTTCCCAGCAAACCTCTTTGACCTTAGATCCCTGAACTACAAAGGTACTACTGCTGTGAACAAAAGCTAATGTCCGAGGGATGCCCCGGGAGTGGCCACTTCAGTAGGAGCTAAAGAAAGGCAGTGGAGGAGGGCTGTACCCTTTTGAGAAGATAGCCCAGCAGCTCTTGCTCTGCTGTCAGCATGGTGACGGTGACGCGCCCGCAGTGTGACATGATATCACTCCTCACGCTCACACGGGTTCATGCCACAGAGAAGAGCACAGCTCAGCTTGTTTCTGCCAGCCCACCACTACAGTGGATCACTCTAACAGCTCTGACAGCCTCTGAAAAGGGTTGTTTGGTAGCTTGTTTACAAAATGGAGGAAAACCTCTGAGATATAGTCTGCTCATTTGCTCGCCTGCCTTGTCTGCTGTTTCTGAAGGCAACACCTCCGAGCAATCTCTAAGTAACACAGAGAGGAGATGGCTTGCTCTCTTTACTGCTCTTCCCCTTTTTCTCTGACCACTGTCATCTTGCTACATTATTTCTAGTTTCTAGGGTTTGAGTTCTTCCACACTGTTCTATTTCTTACCTTTCCTCAAATAAACTGGGCTATATTTCATGCTCTCATTAAGACCCTGGATATATTTAAGTATAGACACAGCTAGCCATAGACATAGCTGAATTTTTTCAAGGCAAGAAAGATTAAATCTAGCCTTAAGGACTCTGTATTTATAAGTGTAAACTTTAGTGAAAACACTAATTCAAATAAAGCCTGATTATTATATTTCTGTGGTTTGGATAAATTTCTGATCTGATGAAAAGACACCGAGGCACACACAGTATTCCTTTTTATCATCAACTATCATTGTGATCTAGCTCTTGTCTTTGGAGTTTAGTTTGGGATTTTCTTCCTCAGTTGCTTTTTTACAGTGAGCAATCATGCCCATCAATTCACTAATGTAGTCAAGACTAAATGGCACTGGAGAGCAAAATCCCTGGCTTTTGTTGATAGTCTATTAAAAAAAGAAACCTACTGTCAGGTAAGATATATTCACACAAGTGGGAGTTCTCCAATTCTATTGCTGCAGTGTGTTGAGTACAAATATATTTATTAACTATTTCCCTTGCTTGAGTTATTATTATTAAATGTTTACCACATTTATTAACATTAATAAATGTTTACCACATTCTCAGGCCCAGGAAGAGTTGGGGTGCTGTGGGCAGTATTATACCTCTTATTTCTCTGGATTCACCACTTTAGATACTAAATAAATGGAACTGCAAGCAAGAGGAATTGCTGTTGAGGACCATCAGACCAGCACAAAACATGAACTGAGGTTCAGTGAGTTGTAATGACATGAAAACAACAACAACAACAACAACAACAACAACAACAACAACAAAACAAAAAAACAACAACAACAAAAAAAAAAGCACAGTGAAAGCCCCCATAAATGTTAGAAGAGCATTCAGCTTGCAAAACCAGGAGGAGGAAGTTTAGAAGTTAAGCTAGGCTGTTCAGGACTCTTCATCCCTTGTGCATTTGCACTGTGATGTAGCTTTAATTATATTACCATATTTTATTGTTCCCTGTCTCATTCAATGAGCAAGGAGTTAGTCTGTACATATAATTGCTATTCATGGTATAGCCTCTGGTCTTATTCTCCACACATCAGTTAAGTCTAGACTGACTAGAGAAATTATTAATTTCTGTATGGACACCCTTTGCAGTTTAAGCAGGCTGTTTAAAATGTATCACAATCGTCGATAAATACTATATTTGTGAGAGTAGTTGTTATCCATTCTACAGGTAAGTAAAGGAGCCATAAAGAAATTAACACTAATTTGATTTAATTTTAATCCATTCAAATGACAGCTTCAAATTATTTTATCTACTTGTATAAGAAAATTTATTTCTAATTCTACATAGCTTGCAAATATTTCTTTTTGGAATATTGAAAGCCCA
This sequence comes from Vidua macroura, assembly GCF_024509145.1. Lineage (NCBI taxonomy): Eukaryota > Metazoa > Chordata > Aves > Passeriformes > Viduidae > Vidua > Vidua macroura. The sequence goes on from NC_071573.1 coordinate 50,024,187, forward strand.
TTAACAATGCATTTCTTATACACAATTTTTCAGATTAAAAACTGTGAGAAAAAACCAGAACTGTTATCACATTGCATCATACTGACACCTGTGTATGTCATCAGCAAGGTAGGACACATCAGATCTCCTTCACAGACCTGTGCCTCTGCACCTAGCAGAGTATCTTACATGAACAGCAAGTTATCTTTCTCTGCTTGCGCCTACATTCGAGGAGACTGGCAAACTTCATCATCAGGGCTTTCCACATGAAACTGTCTGAAGTACTTTATAAATATGGATGAGTTTCTCTTGTGAAATTAGGCAGTGTGAGTCACCCTATTCCATAGCCAAGTAACTGAAATGCAGAGACATGGATTTTAAACGCTCCAAATTATTGGAAGTGCCCTTTAAGTTTGCAAGCCCAGCCTTAATTTTCCAGAGCACTTAACTTTTTCCTTTTTTTTGTTTTTTTTTTTTTGTTTTTTTCCATTCTTTCTTGGTATGAAATGTACTTACACTGAAGTCAGCTGTCTGCATGTTCACTTGATGTGCTCTCAGAAATACACCTTAGGGCATTTGAAAAATTGTGGGGTACCTCACCAGAAACCACTTATGCCATAGATGTCACATACAAAGTCCATGGCCAAGGACATGAAAGAGACCAGTTCTATGGTGTGACATTTGGCATCTTTGGTCATGAGGCAGTATCTTATTTTCTACAAAGATATGCCTCTGTCATAGACATTTGTTCCACCCCTACACCCACCACTGACAATAGGAATCTCTCCTGATTGCTCTATGAATAATTTAAAATTTTTGGTCTGGGTGCACTTCTGCCCTTCTGAACATTATTTTCATTGGGCACAAACTGGGGGAGGGGTGCCCCTGTATCAGCACCCACTGTCTACTTTGTACTGCGTCTTCCTTTGAAAAGATAAAAATGTGCCACAGCCAGAAATGTGCAACAATATATTACATTCAGGTGCCCTGCCTGGACAAGAGGATCCCACCCTCTCCCTCTCAGACCAGGCAGGGACAGCATTAGCCCTTTAGTTAGGAAGTTATGGACATTATGAGAAGCCACGAATTCCAATTTCCTCACAGAGATGTTAGGGTACCTGATGTTAAGCTCTAGCAAGATGCTGCATTTCATCCTAGTGAAACCCGAGTGAGGTTGCATAGAAATGAGCAGAAGTGGCCAAGCCTGGACCTACCATGAAACAACAGGGCTGCTGGAAACAAGAGTAGAAAGAACTATATGAAGAGGAGACTGTATCAGCTCATTCTCACAGAATTTCCTCCAACAGCCAGTGTAGATTGGATGAAACTCCTGAATCCTTTCAGAGGAAGAGGGGTAAATGGCACATTTGCATAACCATACGAACAGAGACACAATTTGATTCTTCAATACACTCCTAGGACATTTCTATATCTCTGACACTACAGAAATTTTTATCTAATCATTTTAAACTTATTTCTTCATTCTCTGGTCTCTGTCACTGATCCTCACTTGGATATTATTAAATGGTGAAAGCTGACAGAAGTTGCCAGACAGTGCTGTTACATTAGTTGCCACACAAGGTTTCTAAAAGGGAACCCTTTGTAGCTTTGAAGATCCTTAAAGAGGATGAATGCTACGAATATCTAAGCATCACGTATCAACCTTCATGGTTAAGTCAGAGTCTTCTCAGGGCTGGTGAGAGCACTCTGGGTCCTGACATTTCGCAAAGGTCTCTCTGATGGCTTCTGGCTTCTGTTTTCAGATATAGTCTCCTTGTTAGCAGGAGTAAGCTGTCCTGAAGGTTGGTATTTCTTCTTTCAGTCAACCTTCCACCCTGAATGCCAACATTTACTCTAGATGTATCTTCCCCATTTAGAAATATCTCCCATTTTGGTTTTGACAAAGGCTTGAGTTCATGATAGGATGAATTACCAATTTGGTGTGACCTTGTACTTTAAAAACATACTAATATCTCTCCTATGACTTTTAAGTTCTGACTTTGAAAGGATGCAAGATTGATCTTCACAATATTTTAAACGGAACAGTGAAAAAGAAAGGTTGAAAGTCCTCTTTGAGAATTAATTATATATTTTAAGTAAATCATATTAGAGATGAAAGGCTTTCTTAATGGACATATTTGAGGCAAAATTCTCACTTCTTTTAAGCACTGATTGAGTAAAAGGAATTGTTGGAAAATGGACAGAAGAAAATAAAAAGATAGAAATTTAACATTAATGATATTTTGAGATCTTTCAGGAAAAAAATAAAGTAATATACTTAACAAAGTTAGAGAGAAATACTATCTTCCTGTATATAAGCTTAAATAATACAATAAAACAAAATAATTCATTGAAATAAGTTGATAAAAAGGAAACTAATTATTCTAACTAGATTCCAATCTAATCACACCTTCTAATAAACTCATGAAAAAATGAGTTGACTCAGCCTAATCAGAGAAAGCACAAGCATACTCAACCCATTCCCTTGATCAGTCAACATTCATCATAGCTCTTTATGCTCAATTCTGCACACAACAGCAGCAACAGAAAAAAAGAAAAAAACAATAGCAAAAATAAGCACCCATCTCACCCAGAACTGGTTTTTAATCACCCAGTACCTGAAGAAATTGGCTGAAACACTACCAAAGGATTGCATTTTTATTTTTATTTTTATATGAAAGGAGACTGACAGGCTGAAGTAGCTTCACACATTAATGGTTTGTCCTGGTATGTAATGGGTTAAGTACTGCAGAAGGTTAGACAACCTGCATAAACAGGGAAGCACTGGAATGGAATTTGAACTTCATTGAAAGTTTAACCTTACTGAATATTTCCTGTTTTGCTATCTCAAGAGACCTGCCTGAATTGCATATTACATTTAGACAACTTAAACTTTTTCAGTTTCACAGAACCCCGGTAAGACCATTGCCCTTATGGAAACCATTTAGGACATTTTTTAGTTATTAGAAACAGAGTCAGGGCCCTCTTTGCAACTATCTTGACCATCTATAGCTCTTCAGCTAGGTTTTTATTGACTAGGACAGGACTTTTTGTATGTGTGAATACTGATTTGGTGACTCAGACATTTTACTCAATTTACAAGCAAAAGATACTCCCAAAAGTGCAACCTGACTGCAAAATTTTCCATACCTTCAGAGACAATAATTTTTGTTTCTACTTTTCTCTTCTGGAGTCCCTAGTATCTTCAGGTTTGTGCTTCTGTGCAGGAAAACCTGTGGCTGTAGATCTTGAAGGCTCACCCAGCAGAGCAGGCCTCTGGAAAATCTGACAAAGGTCTTTGGCTATGTCACCAACAGAGTTTCTCAAAGCTGAGATATTTACAAAGCATTTCTTTTTCAACAGGCTGTAGGATTTCCCTGTAGCTCTGGAGAGCTTCCTTTGATTCCATTTTGCTGGATGGAAATCCTTGGCTTGTGCCCAAGAAGTTCATGCACTTACTAGTCTGAACTCAATTCAGGTCTTTAAACCAAAAATATATCTTTCTCAAGTTTTATCTGACTGGGACCCCTCACCCTGGTATAACAGGAGGCAGTGGAGTTGATCCCTGTCATTTTTACAAGTGCACAAAAATCTGGGGAATGCTATGTGCAAGCTACTTGGAAGCTTGAGTTACAATGATCAGGGTCATTTTTTTTCTCTTCTTTCCCATTCCCAGCATCATTACCATTAGGACTTGGTTTTGGCTGAGATGCAAAGGAGTCTTTCAGACCATTTTCTTCCTTTCCTCAGGCCCTCTGCCTGATTTTTTCTGCAACACTCTTCCTTAGAAATATTTTTTTTTCTTTTAATTAAAAAGCACTGAACAAGGTTAGCTTCAGTTCTTGCCAGGAATCAGTCTGATTATTTGTACTGGCAATTTATCATCTGAGTCACTTGCCAGCAGGGACAGAAGTCCCTGAAACTAACCTCTCCACATCAGGCTGAATTTCATTACATTATTTTTACAGTAAAGATTTGCTTCTTAAGAGGAGAAGAAAAGGTTATAAATAGGTTAGACACATCTCAAGCCCTTGGGGGTCATTGTCATAAACTTAGTTATTTCTTTAATCCTGCCTAGCAAATAGCATTTATCATTCTTCACATTCTGCATATATTATCTGAGTACCTGACTTCAAAATTATTTAATCACACATTATCACCATGAGCATTAATATCACTCCTAATTAACTACAAAATAACTGAAATATCCTTACTCTAAAACCTTGGGAAATATTAGTGAAATTTTTTGTTTAGGACACAAGATTTCTAAATCCTCTAGGTCTGAAAAACTGGCCTAGAAGACTCAGATGAAAAGATTTTTTTTTTCTAATAATTTTAACCTTCCATCTCAAGCAGAAATAGCTATCCTCCTGATATTCACTTGTTTGTGTCCTATGTCCTCAGCAGGTCCAGAGAATTCTGAAGAAAGAAAATAACTAGAAAGGACAAAAATTGTTGCATTTTTCCAAATGCCTTAGAGGACTTGCTAGGTATTCAGTCAGACCAGGTGGATGGCAATATAAGCACATTCTTGCTTGCAGAGATAAGTAAGCAAGAGGCAGTTCTCTCTTAATTTAGCAAGTCTTAACTGTTGAACAGAGAGGCCCTGTTCTTCAACTCAGGAGGAAATATCTCAGAGCACTGAAGCAGGAATATGGTAGAGCTTTCTACAGAGATAACATAAAATAGATGAACTGCACTTGTTTTTTTGCTTTCTTATGTCACATCAGGGAAGTATCAACAAAATAAGAATGACAAAACATGTTATCAAAAGCCTGGATTGTTGTCCTCTGTAGAGGTCTAGCCTGCATCCTCAGAGCCTTCATGTATGGAGTGAGTTGTCTCCTCACTATATTTTTCTCAAGAGGGATTACTTGTGTTTTTAAGGCAAGGATTATACTGTTTCCTTGGAAAATGCAATCTGAAGTCTCTTTTATGAAATAAAAGCTGCCATGAAGACTTATTTTTTTCTACAATTCTTCTCAGTCAAAGGAAACACCCCCAATGTAAATTTTGAAACTAATGGAATTTTCATATTTGTTCTAACACAACTTAAAAACTCATATACAGCTGCTATCATGTGTAGCATTATAATGTTCTCAGAATTATCTGCAGAGAGGGAAATAGAAAATTACTCATATTTTCACCTGTAAGCACTGTTGAAGATTAAACCCATTAAATTTCTTAATCATTAACTTCCTGTCGCTCTCATGCACACAACTGCTCACAGCTGCTGAGGACCACAGCTCGATGCCAGCTGGGTCAGCTGGCCTGTAGCATGTCCTCACATCACACAGTCTTAGGTGTCTGCCATGTAGATACTGAAGTACCTGAGACTCATGTTAAAACAACTTCTGTGATTTTTTTATTCACTGATAAAATGGATTTTTACCACTTAAATCTTCTTTGGCTGTGTAAATAATACATGCTAAATTTTGCAATTTCTTAAAGCAACTGTCCTATTTAAGACAAAGTCTGTTTTGGTATGATAAGCTTTTAAATTTGTGTAACTATTCAGTGATTAATTATTACAATAGAATTAGGTAGTCTTTTGTTATGTTTGGCAAACATCAACATCCTGATGTAAAATGGAACTGCAGGTTATGTTTGCATACAGCATCTGTGTGCTGCAACAGATAACTCTGCAAAAAAAGCACATTTTTCATATGCAGCTGTGGGACACTGACATATGACCATTGTGCTACTGTCATGCAAGTATATTTTTTCTGCATGTCTAAAGCAATCTGGAAGTATATTTACTTAGCTCTAGGCTCTGACTGTCTCCATCACAGAGAAGTTCAAACTGCTGCTGGTCCCCTGCTCTTGGCAACATCACATTTTTGTGCAAATGTACTGACATGATGTGAGAGACCAAACCTTTCCAAAACCTGCTTGCAGTGACACAGAGCTGAAGGTATCCACAGCTAGTGTCCTGAAGAGAACAGCTACAACACAAATATCCACCATGGGAGCACGTAACTTCAGAAACTAGAGCTAGATAAGGCTGAGGAAGTTGATTAGAAGAATATTAAGAAGCGGTAGTTAAATGGGTAAAATGCTCCCAGGGCATTTAGTTTTATGTTGTCCTTTACAATCTATATATTACAACTATTGAAAATGACCACTATGGAGAGGATTCCAATACCCTGTTCTTCAACATCAGTGTATTTTAACAGAGGTATCAGTGAGACTTATGAAAGAAAAAGTAGCGTCTGAGCAGGGAAAGCTGAAAGTAAGTTGCATGTTCCACAGTTTGGCTGATGGAAATGTTTTGAACCTGGAAAAAGGAAAACTAAATGCAATTGCCAGTGGGCTACCAAAATGATGATGGGGTGATAGATGACCAGTTTTCAGAAAAAGTAAGGTAGATTGACAGCAATAGAGGGAAAATGGCTTTCAGCTATGCTAACATCTGGGTTTTTTTACCCAGAGTCTGAGGAAATTAAAATATATGATTGCTAAACTAATTGCTGTGCATGGTGTATCATTTCAATTAACCTCAGTGCTGAAAGGATGGAATGTGCCACATTTGACAATTTTTAAAAAGGGGACTCAGGAGGAATCCATGAATTATCAGTAAATTTGATGATTCAGAGGGGCAAAATGACAGCAGGCAAAGCTGAGAAGGCCAGCGGTAGACACAGGAACACCCCCTGTAAAGAGGAACGACTCAGTGTCTCTCATACAGTGAAGAGGGATGCCTGGCCATTTATGCCAGCTCAGTGTATGATTATGTGATTTTTACATATCCCATTCTAGGTCTCACTGTTAGTAAAATTCATCTGCTTCTGGTTATCAATTGTAACTAATATCATTCACATTTTGACAGTTTTGATGGGCTATTCATGTTTCCTCTATTCCCTCTAGGTGTTAATGACACAAATCCAGATGATAAATTCATTTTCCCTCTAAGAGAAAATAAATATGTTCTCTTGCACCCAAGAGACCACAGCTGCATGTTTTTCATTCTAATAATTCAAAGATTTTCTATGTTCTTCAGACAAGGAAAAAACTATTCTTTCTGAGCTTAAACTGCTCCAACTAGCTAATTTAGGAACATTTGGTGTTCTACAGTATTTTGCAGTTGCCCTCAGAGAGCAGCTGAAATGCAAACTTTTATTTTAAATTGGAAATTCATGCATCTGTAAAAAATGACATTGAAAATAATAGTTTAGATACATTGGAGAGATGTAGCAGTTAGGGGAATACAATCACAGATTTTCTTTAGTCAGAAATAAAAGTGCCATAAACTATAAAAAACTGGAAGTAATTTTAAATTATTTTTTAGTGTGTATCAAATTCTTCTGAAAGTGAAATCCTGTCCTCAACAGAAAAAAAAAAAAAACCCAAAAAAAAACAAAAAAGAAGTTTGAGAAGATTTTTTTTAATTTAAAATTTCAGACTACCAGTCTTCTGACACAAGAATTTCACAGAAAGTTTCTTTTCTCTTAAAGAAAAGTGCTTTGTCTTGAAATTGTTAAGCATTTAATTATGTTTGGAATTTTTACTGTGATTTTCTTCCATCTATTTAGTGAAAATATTAACATCTTCATAAATAAAATTTACATGGAGATTTTCTGAGTCTCTTCCCCCTTGTTTTTCACATCTATTATTACTGTCATTTCAACAGTAAAATAAAAATAAAAAGCTTATTTTTTATAATGCTTACGTAAGTATATTTTGCACTGCTGGTGTTTAATTCTTTATTCAGCTGATGAATCGTATGAAGAGTATTGCTATCTCTGTGAATGTTGAAATGAAAAGATTTTGAAAAGCCAAACAGGTGGTGAGATACTGTAACTTCTTTGCTTCAAATTTCTCTAAATATCCCATGCCTTGTTTTATTCTCTGTAGAAGAAATTAGCATAATTTACTTCTTATAACTTCAAGAAAATAGAATCTCACGGCACAGCATTTCTATTCATAGTGTACAGGATGTATGTACCAAAACAGCTAGAAACAGTAAAATCAGTGTGGGAGAGGAAAATGAAAAAAAATATATATATATATATATATAAAATCTTATAATCTGCACATATCCTACGTAATTCTTGCACTGCCAATCTGAATTGTTTGGAACAGTCAAAGAGCTGCCTTTGTAATCCTGTTCTGTCAGCCCTGTGCCTGAGTTTGGTGATCTTGGCGATTTCCTCTGGCACAGAAGCCTACTGTGAAGGAGAAAAGAGGACACAGCTTCCCTGAGTTCAGTTTTACTGTGCCACAGATACTATAGAGTTTTCCAGCCTGACTGAATAAACAGTGCTTATATTCCAAAATGAGAGGAATTGCAAGTTCTTTATTTGAAAATGTCTTCCAGACTAAAGAAAGAAGGGAAGCTTACCACAAATGAATGGAATTAAATTAATCTGCTACAGAAGGACAGAGAATTTAGCAACACCTTGTGAGATTTGAATAAATGACAAGAAGTATCAAAACTGATCCTTTAATATGAAGTTGTAGCAGCAGGAAAAATTATATAAAATCAGTAATGTACCAAATTAAGTACATCAAATTAAATGTGACCTCTCATCTCACAATCAATTAAGATTGCTTAATTAATGTTGAGAATATTGAAAAAGTCTTAGGCTGCAGTTAGAGAAAGACATTTTCAGCATCAGTAAATACAATCCTTCTTAAAGAAGGAACAGAGCAGTTCTGTGTACCAGTCCCCAGCCAGAGAGCACCTCAGCTCCTGAAACCAAGATGAGGCCAAAGGGCTGCAACCATGCAGCTAAGAGAGAGCAGAATAGTGTTCAAGCACTGAAACACTGTGAGAGATAGTGGAAGAAATAATAATATTAATAATAATGATAATTATAATAATAATATAACAATAAATAATTGAAAGATTGATCTGGCTTGCAAAGCATAAGCATATATGGCAGTGCAGTGCACTGAAACTAAGTAGAGGTATCAAGGATAAAGTCCAGTGATTTGTCTCAGTGGATAAGAGAAATATTATATAAGCAACTAAAGTGTAAAACTGAAGGAAGGATTGGCACTTCTTTTGGAGACAAGCTAAATAGGCCTCTGCTCAGGGGCTCAATGATCAATAAATGCCTTTCCTGTGTGATGTTACTTACATCTTCCTGAGCCTTCAAAAATTGTTTTTGCAAAATCTTTCTCAAAGAGATGGTGGGATGCAACTTTTATAACAAGAGTTTCTGTAAGGAAGATGTGCCCGACAATAGTTTCTGTTAGTTCTCAAACAGCTTTCATTTTGAATACTTCACCTATACACGAACAGAGTGTGCTAAGCTCCCATTTGTGTAAATTATGAAGGAAATTCTTGTTTCAGAATGTTTCATACCAATCTTTCCTAGGTAAAAATGATCAGAGAGATTTCAAATCAATTAAAAATCAGCCTCAATGTGTTCTGTTTTAAAATGTCCCCAGGGACCTTTTCAGTCACTGCTTTTAACACTAGTTGCCCTGGTCTGTCTTCTTCTCTGTAATTCTCTCTTTTTAATAAACATCTTTCTTACCAAAATTGGCTTAGCCTGAAAAAACACAACTTTTCCTTGGGGACCAAGGAGAATTTTTCTGCAGAGTATAAAGCACACTGACTAAACTGTTTCAGAGCTACAGATCATTAAAAATAAATTACTAATTTTAAATATTTTAAAAGCCATTGCTAAAAAGATTAGAGGTAGCTATCTGGCTTGCTATAACTTGGAAATCACCACTAAAAAGGGGAACTAGAAATAACTGAAAGCAAATGAGGACTTGTTTACAGTTCATGAAAGATTACTTGGACACACATAAGTTAACATGTCATTTGCAGAACACATTAGTAAGTATTTTGTATAGGTTTTTTTTTTTTTTAATTTGTCTTTTAAGAGGTTTTTCTTTGTTTTTCACAGAGAAAAATGGAAAAAAACCCAGGAGTTAATTTTTGGCGCACTTGAGCAAAAATCTATTTTTCCTGGTGAAGTCAATTAATGTGGCAGAATGGGAGGAAAGCATTTTCACTTCAAAAGTGACCCTCCATCATGGCTTCATTCCACTCAGGGTCATAACTAACTAGTGGAAATAACAGAAATATTCACACTAGACATAAATGTTCCCTTGGTCATTTCCTGCCCATGCCTGCCCACCTGGGTAAGCGCTCAACAAGCTATTGGTATCCATCTTCAAATTATTTTGGAGAAATTAATTGACTCAGCCCTCCTTGGGGTAGTTTTGACAAGCGAGCATCACCTGCTGGAAAAAGCTTGAGAAATGCACAAAAAAGTCATCACTGCCTCCTTCATCTTTCTCTCAATCAAGGCATGGATAAGAGCATGTCAGGAATCTGCAGAGGCACTGATCCTGCTGGACAGAGATATCTCAGCCTCCCACAGCCCGACCCTACAGCTGGGACTGGGCAGGAAGCTGGGGAGACACACCTTGCCTGCCCATGTATGTTGGAGCAGACACAAGAAAGAAAATGTTTGCTTGGTTTGCAATTGGATTGTTTTTCCAAGGAAGCAAGTCCTGTCAGAAGAATACAAACAGATGTAGAGAGACAAATAAGAGGTCAAAATTCTTCCCCGCTTTCTTGCCTACCCTTGGATGGAAATAAAAATGCAGAAAGTCCATTCTGCTCCTTTGCACATTTGAGGATAATAACCAAGCTGCAAATAGTGTGCTGAATGACAAAACTTCTGACCTTCTAATCCTTTTTCCTACAGTCTTACACAAGCCACTGCCTTTGAACAGTTTGTGATGAGCAGGCTCCTGCCTCAGGCCTTTAAACACAGCCCAGTGATGGGCTCCCAAAACCAAAAATACTAATTTCCCAGTTCAATTGCACTTCACTGCCTCTATTACCTTTCTTCAAAGAATACACTGGGAACATATAAATCAGACTTTTGCTGACTACTTTTCTGGTGTACTTTTACTACCTTCTTTCTCAATGAGAAAACAAACACTAATTTTTAAGGCACAAAGTAGTGTTTAGGCTCATGGTCTGTGTAAAGCTAAAAGTAACAGAATTTAAATTACAGTAATGGTCCTCATGAAAGCTATATAAGCTTGTGCTCTAATATGAATGAAGAAACAGACTTCCTTACTTCAGAAAATGTAGCCAGCTAGACTGACAGGACAAGTTTCCTCACTACCTATGGAAGGAAGGATCATTTTCTGGTAATTGTGGGAGTTGACTCCAAACCAGATCTGTTGACAACTAGAAGATGCACACAGCTGCCCAGCTCTGCCTTATTCTCTCCCTGCCTGCACTGATAACAAGACTTCAGATATTCAGCATTGTGATATTACTGTTGGGCATCTCTAACATGGAAACAAAGGCACTAATGCTCCCAGGTTTCTTTTTAGTTTGGCCTTATCCATCAAAGGAAGCCCTTTTAAGCTCATGCCAATTTTGCTGGTATCGTTTTTTTTTTAAATTTTCTTCTCTGTCCAATGCTCTCCTCCTCTTAGAATAAATAATGAGTGAGCAATATGAAAAAGGTGGCCCTAGCACCTTTTGTTTCCAATATGATATTGTTTCCCTGTGCAAGTTTTCTTTTTCTAAATTGGAAAGTTTGACAATGCAAGTGACCAACACAACATCTGAATGTATGTTTTTTTCCTCAAAATTTGAGTTTGATAAGCTTACTTTAGGTTAAAAGGGCAAAGGAGAAATTCAGGTGCAGTTGTATAACTTCTGCATATAGAGACCCATATATATAAATGGGGACATGTATAGTTGTACAAAACCTGATAATGGGCAAAATATTTCTGCAAGTTTATGCCTTTCTAGCTGTAAGCATCTGTTTTACTTTATGGAAGAGAATCTTTAGTTTGCACTACAGCTCTAGTGATTAGTAGAAAATTGTTATTTCACATGCCACTTGTTATTAATGATTATAGTATTTGTTTAATGACTAGTCTATTTTTTCCCATGTTCCCATGACAGCAATTATCACATTGTTTTATGTATTGTCATTAAGGATGGTAATTTTAAAGGGTGTCATTTACTTCTGATTACTATATTGTGTCCCATGAATAGCTATACTTCATTATGGTGTACACTGTTGTGGCAAAAAAAGAAGAAAAGAGAGCCTTGCCTGAGGCTTGGTGAACGGGAAGGAAATTAAATGTTAAACATGAAAGAATGCTTCTGTGTAAACATACAATTGCTTGCTTGGAATACAGCACTCTCAGATGGTCACTGTGTAGTGAAGATAAACTGAAGAGGGTGTGGAATTATGTGTCTTCATAAAAAATTTTCTTTTAATTCTCAAAAATTATTCAAATCCTAACAGAATGCCAGTTGCTAAAGTTGCCAACCTACAGAAGTAACTAGGGTAATATATGCTTATTTACAGAAAGTAATACGGACAATACTGCTTGATGACAGTGAACTGTTACAGCCTTGTGTGAGGCATCTGAGTTACTCTTATATGTGAAGTTTTTTCTATTTCGTATCATCAAGTATATAGCATCCTAGGCTAACAAGAACTACATTGCTTTATACCCTTCTATATTATATAGGTTATGTTATAGATGGCTACATTGTATACTCCATTGTCCTAAAACATTAATTACAAAAGTTGAGAGGTTTCTGAAACAGCTATTTCCCTTGTACAACACAGTCTGTTTAGCAAAAAGTCTTTTAGATTTCTGCCAGTCATGTATGCAGAATTTTTTGTCATTATATTTACTCCAGCAGTGAATAAGAAAGAAGGAGCAAACTTGGAACTCTGTCACCTTTCTCTCTTCCAGCTGTATACTGGAACAGTAAAAAGAACCTCAAAATATTATAGATATCCTACAGCCTTGGGGAACAGCATACTGACCCTTTGTGTTCAAGTCACAACAGTAATGACACACTTTGTTATTACTGGAGCACTTCCTTTGCTGGCAGACTGGAGCAGTCTGCCATAAAAATGTCACCTGATCTAGCAAGGTACCCATTATCTCAGGGCATTTTGTACATATAACTTTCAGCAGATTGCTTCAGCACTAGAGCAAAATGAAAAAAATTAATTGTATCTTACTGCTTTCCAAAAAAATTTCAAAAGTATCCTTTTCACCAAGCCCAAACCTTCAAGCTGATGACCTATTGGCTAAGAAAGTCTAAGACAAAAGATCAAATTCCAGTGAAGGTCGCAAACAAAGTTGCTAAGTCTTTTGAAACATTAAGAGGTAATGAAGAAATACACTGAAGCGTAAAATAATCAATAGGGCCAAAATGTTATGTTTTGCTCTTCCTTTTTAGACTTGTACAGCTCTTTGACATGCAGCTGTGTATGTGGCTGCCTGCTACCTCCATATTATGAAATATTTTGTCTACCCAAAAGGCCCTTCAGCCTGCAAAACTGCTAATTTTCATGCAGAGACAGCAAGAAGTACCAGCAGGTCACTTGAGGGCCTTTGAAAACACAAGTACCACAAACATCTGACTTGCTCATTGTTGAAGTTAGAATGAAACAAACATCCTGTGGATGGGAACATTTTTTTACTATTTCAAGTTCAAGATGGACATAAAATCATATGAATTCCCATAATCACCAGAAGATAAAATAACATCAGGGCAACTTGGCAATGAAAAGAGAATCAGACTTGCTCATTTCTTAAAATTTTTCACCTTCAATTTTCCCACCATACATTTCAGGCATTTATCACTGAACAAAAATTATGGAGAAATACAAAGTCTCAGAGAAGACAGACAGAAAAATATAATAGATTGATTAAGTAGCTTGAAAAGCATGGCTGAAGGAAAAGGGTGAATCATAAACCCAAAATTCCGTATTTGTTCTGTGAGGTACTGCCAAACACTTTGACATTCAGGCAAACTACTGCCAAACTACTACATAGAAATTCCCTTTCCTAATATAATTGTAGATGGGATATTTATCCATATCTCAGTAAAGTCTGTAGAGTACAGTTGTGGTGTGTACACAGGATATATATGGAGGTTATTTTCTTAGTACTAGAACTTTCTAACAAGAGGCCTTGACCAGGGCAGCAATATCACTTTTAAAAGTTAACCAAATTAGACAACTACTGCCAAGCTATGTGCTTTAGTTTAGGATTTTATTTGCTTGATATTTTTTATGGAAAACTGAGATTACTGAATCAGGGCTTTTGCTCCTTTCCCTTTTTTTATAGAAAAACAACTGGTTCCTAATGACTAAAACTTAGCAAATGGAAATTGCTGAGCACTTTGGATGTCATTTTTTCAAGAATAGGACACTAAAATTCATCTTCATGTTCAAGCTCCCATTACAATTCATAAAGATGTAGGGTTTAGTTCAGATGCCTAAATGTGTACCTCTAGTACTCTTTCAGTTACATTGTGATGTCCAAAATACCCACTCCAGGGTTGCACGTATGAATAGAGTTAATGGAGTTTAGCAAGCAATTCATGTTTCTCTAAAGCTCAAAACTAAGACTGAGGATAGCTGTTTAAACAGACACACAAAGTGCCATTTCAGAAGAGCCAGGTTACCCCTCCCAGCCTTCAGTCAGCTTTGCAGAGGGACTCTGGTCTTTCCTAGTTCTTCCATCATATCTGACTGTGTGAATGTCTTGAAAACTCTAGGATAACTCAAAAAGTACACAGCACCTCTGTCAGGGCAACTGTCTTGAATGCAAACTCTCCATTGCCTACAGTGGGAGCATAGATAATTCCCTTGCATATAGACCCCCAAATAATAGAGACCTTTTTTAGGCACCATAGTCACAAACAGATTCCTATCCTTTGAAGATGTGAGTGGAAAAATTCTTAACTGACATAAATCCAAGGCTCCTCAAGCACAATACTGGTGGTGTGGTCACACTTGCTCAAATTTGGTTTCCTCTTTTTCCTCTTGCCTTATTATCTGGAACACAAAATAGTTGGTAAGTGGTGTTCTCAGTACTGTTTTTCAGTTAAGCTCAAAAGTGGTTTAGGCCTTTTTTTGCTGACTTATCCAAACTGGATGTAAAAAGAAATAGCAATATTATTCACCTGGTGTCTCTCAAACTTAGCCTTTGCATGATTTCTGGAATAGCTTAACTGACGTATGTCTTGGTTTTTTTGATTTTTTGTTTGTTTGTTTGTTTGTTTGCATTTTTTTTGCTAATGAATAAAAAATTGTGAGAATCCTAGGATTTACTCTTCTGCAGTAAGCAAATCTGTCCTTAGAAGACTTATCAGTGTCCAGACAACAGCCATTTTGTGTCCAAGCAACAGCTTCAACCATTCTGCTCTTTGCCCTTTCCCTGAAAAAAGGTTGGCATTGGTGAGGATGAAGCTCACAGTGTGAAGGTCACAGAGCATATGAGACTAAAAGTACCTAAGGCAATAACTCTGGCTCTCACAGCACTAACATCAACCATGGCATTAAGAACACAGCTGCAAAAAAAAAACAAAAACAAATCTTATGTCCAGCAACAAATCATAACACAAATATCCAAGGACAGGTCGTCGGAGCCTCTTTTCTATGATGGCTGTTAGCAGAGGCTTCAGTACCCTGCGTACCCTTATCCAGTGCCTGCTACTGCTGCTCTCTTCAGTGAAGATCTACCTGACCTGCAGGAAGATCAGTAAGAGTTTGTGTCTCTTACACCATTCAGATGAAATATCAAGGCTTCATGTACATTACAGGGGTTTTGTTTGTGGATTTCTCACCCTTCCTGGTGATTTTTCTTTTTTGCTTGAATTATAGGGAAATAAGTTTTTAGAATTATGTTGTCTCAATGATTCTTCTAATCTTATACAGTCACCAATCCTGTCCATCTCAATCCACTTCAAATTGCAATTTGGGATGATTTGGAACTATTAAGCACTGCTCAGTTTTATTTGATGTTGCACTAAACATTCCGGGAGCACACAGACTAGGGTTTAACAGATGGAGCACCGTTAGGCAGATGATGGTACAACAAGAATGTCTAGTACCTAGGATAATCGCAGGATAGCAGTGCTCTAAGCCAGTTGGTCAGCTGGTCTCTTCCCCACTGCAGGAAAACACAACATTGCTAGCAAGTGTTCAGCTTCTTCCTACAAACCCTTATTTCCTTCTTCACCATTTTCATTCTTTGTACTTCTCTTGTTTCTTTCAGGGTGAAATTACTTTTGTGTCAGCTTCATTTCAAAAATCTTGAGTTCTGTTCCTTCTGTATCACATATTCAGGGAAAGGAAAAAATATCTAGTAGCAGAGTTATCATTTGAGCAAACTTCCTCTTGTATAAACCAACTAAAAAATGGAGAAGTAAAGCGGAGGCCTTAACTTTGGAAATCCACCAATGGAACTGAACCCATTAAGAAACAGGCTTGGAATTACTACAATTCATGTCATACACTTAAACATTTTTCTATATTTCCATACATGAAGAGTAGCAAGTCCCAAGGAATTTAATGGTGTGTACTATAAATGGCTTCCATTAGTTATTTTTCCCTTCCATTTGTGCTAAATGCCTTTACTAACAAAAGATTACAGTTACTGCAATTTTAACCATTCAGATAAGGGCTGTAGCTAATTAACATGTTGTCTTAGTAATATTTTTAATTTGTTTGTTTATTTATTTTATTTCAAGGTTTCAGTCAAATTATGGAAGAGAAAAAGCATCATATATAATGTTTGTAAAACTGTTAAAATAAACATTTGATGAATGACTTACCCATGCTACCCAATGGATGCCCAGAAATAAAAACATGTGCAGAATGAAAAATGCTACATGAACTATTTGCTAACAGAAAAAAAGGGAATTCTGCCAGCCCCAGATGTTAGAAGATAATACCATTTAATTTGGCATTGATGAGGCACACTTCATTTAAGATATTCCTATTTATAGAAATGGAGTGACTTATCATAGAGTCATAGAATATCTGTTTTCAAATACAGAGCACATGAATATTCTTATCTCTATCACTGTGCTATTTTTAGAATTTAAACAATTTGGCACAATCTGACCATGAAGACTATTCTTGTAATTCACTAGTGTGTCATTCTCCCTTTGGGCTCCTACAAAAAATCAAATACTTGTAGGTACTTTTTCTCAGGAGGGATTTATTTTCTAATTAAAAAAAAAATAATCTCTCCAACATTACCTCCTCTGTGTTTCTGGAACCACTACAAGACTTAAAAATTATTTTTTCGTAATGCTTAATATTTAACCAGAGGATAGCTCTTTCCCAACAAATTCCTTCCTTTCCTCAATGACATAGCACTTAAATGTCTTTGGTTTGCTTACATAGATCCTGAAGCTGGCTTTCCATCATACAGTATATCCTAACCATTAGCTAAGAACTGTACAAAAAAATCTTTCCAAAGAAATAGAGGGCAAGGAAAGGAAGAAGCTGTTTCTCAAAAGGTAATTTGTCAGTTGAAACCAGAAAGGAATCACAATATAAAAATGTTTGTAATAACCTGCAAACCTACTGCAAAATATCTATCCTTTCTCCTCTAGAATATCCCAAGTAAAAGTAAATTATTATTTTAGCTAACGATGCCAAATCAGACTTTGAATTTTGTACTTGTAACAATGCTCTTCTGATATATAAAACAGGTGAGGCTCGTAGGGAGAAGTAGTGGGAAGGATCTCTTATGGAAACTGAGAGAATAATTTGGGAAGTTGGACAAGATTTTTATCACTCAGAAAGCAGATGAAGAGGCTAACCGATTTTACCTACCTTAGCAGAGACTGGCTTCTCCTTCTATAATATGTCATTTTCCTGATATTCACTTGGTGATTTTTCCACTCAGCTTGAGCACCACAGACAATTAAATCCAGAAACTGTTAGACTTCAAAAAAAAAGTTTTTCACGTTCTTATTTTTTACTGGTTGGAGCTGGTTCAAGGAAGTACATCACTATAGCAATATGAAAAAAAATCTCTGAGTTAATGTACCTTTAATTAATACACAGGGACACAAAGGGAAAGAGGAAAGCTATAAATACTGAAATGCCACATCATGTTATCTTTAAGTGACTAAACAAGATGTGTGAAGGAATAAAGGTCTTTTTAAGTCATGTTACTGAGTTGTCTCCTGGGGTCTGTCACAAAAGGGTGCTACTTACTTCAAGAAATCCTGTGGCTAAGAAAGCAAACTGAATTCTGGATTCCAGCATACAGAAATATTTGTACCCCACAACTAGATGAAAAAATGTCAATGGGCAAAAACAACAACAGCAGAATAAATTAGAACAAACAACAAAAACTAGGTGGTAATTCATTCTACAATCACTTTCTCTATAGCACAGAACTGCTACAGGAGTTACTTCTTCTATAAAAGCATAAATCACTTTTGAAGTCTGCCCTGCTCAGCCTTTTCAACTCCTGGCTCCCTTCCATTCTCTAAAGGATCCAGGAACATCCAAAGCTTTTCAGAAAATACCAAAGGCCATCCTATGAGCAATTGTCATAAGAACAGTTCGGTGAAATTTTCAGATATGTTTAATATTTTTATATATCCCTCCCTCTTTTGTTAGTATAGTTGCAAGTAGGGGAAAGAAGGGATTGTGTACCATGTAGCTCTTTATTTTGCTTGGAATAATTTTTGACCCATCATCTGAAGAATTATGACACCTTAATGTAACAGGTCATGGTCTAAGAAGAACTGGTTCAGTCACACAGAAAACCCTCACCTCCACTGACTTGGTCTACTGGTGCATCACCAGTTTAAGTTTCATTGCTTGCAACCAGAATCAGAAGGTCTCATATGCAAAACACCTCCCTTGCATGAGGCTCATCCTTTAGCTTTATGCTTGATCCTGTAGAGTCAGCAATCCCCCAAGTCACAGCCTCACCTTGCACAATGCAGTTAACATATCATACCCATTGCATTTTCCAGCCATCATACCACTCACATTGGTCTGGAGGTACTGAATGAATTAAAAAGGACTTCAGCCTTATTAAGGGGAAATCTTAATATTCACTTAATAATAGCCAAGATTATGCAATCAATGTCTTGAACCCATACAGTTGTTTAAAATTTAGTATGCAAGAGGTTGATCTGAAATTGGGAGTCAGATCCAATTTAAAAACAGCACAATACTTCTGTTCTCTTTGAAACAGGAAACTCTTCAGCTTGACCATTCAGTGTAGACCAGGAGATATCAAAGAATAATGAATTTTTACTTACATCCAATTTCCCTAAGAAGATACTAATAACATGAAGTTGGTAAAATCTCCACCCACAGAATTCTGGGAAGTTGCTTGCTGCTGTGCATAAGCAGTGTAAGATGCGGCCCTCCGAACTGGTAAATTTACAAGAGTGCATGTTTTAGCAAAAAAAAGACAGTGGAGAATGAGAATCTCATAAATCTCCAAGGCCATGAGATACCACAGCTTCATAATTCTTCTTCTGATATGCAATCGTAACAAAGCAACTTTTCTTATCACATCTCAGCAAGCACAGAAAATGGAATCTCTTCAGAAACTTTTCTTTCAAAAATACCTCTCAACTGGGGACATATTTATTGAGTTTTTGTCTTCATTAGCTGATCTTACCTGCATTTTCAGTTGGCATTTTCAGATGGCTATGTAGAATGAATATATTACTGTTAAGAAAGAGTTTACACCTTTACTTCAAGAACAAATTATTCTCAATACAATGTCTTTACACTTTTGCCATTACATTGTTCTATTCAGTTTCTACAAGATCATTCAAGCTTCATGGCTTTAGTTTTAAAATGCTGACTTAAAAATTAATATAAAGATTTTAAAATGTCTTTTCCATTAAGAACTCTAACATTTCCTGTTTTCAAGAAATGATCTTAGATGGGAAGCATCCCACTACAGAAATTGCCCTTTCACATCTGGAGTAGGCAGCAAGCATCCTAGAGTGATGCCTGGCAAAACTTCTTCTTCATCCTAGGCAAAATGTAACATACTTCTTCTCAAAGCACATGACAGAAATCTAACAACACAGGTTGTTTTTTTCTTTTTGAGCAGCTCTGCTGGGGTACTCCTCTTGTTCCCACTAGGAAGCTTGAAAGCAGGGAGAAGAGCAAACACATAGGGATGGCCAAGGACTTCAGTCAATGGTAACAATGAAAGAGCATGAATCATGTCTATTTAGCAGATTCATATAAACTTTTTCCTGTTGGCATGAAAGTCTTTCTCATTAAGTAATTGACTTATAAAAAAAAAAAAAAAGTGGAGAAACATGGTTGCCTTATGAGGCAAGAGTAAGAGTTCATTCCTAAGCAATGGGTGCTGTTGCTCGACAGTGCCACCCTAAAAATAAATCTATAGGGAAGTAGCCTTCATTCCAATTTGAAGTTACATTTGTTAATAAATGTTAGACTTTGAGTTCCCTCAAATTCTTTGTAAGTTATTGAGTCTAGTGCCAGTTCCTATCTTTCCTGTCTTTCTAATGCCCATAAAAGTAAATAAAGTTCAGTTTGAAAGAATGTAGGATCTGAAAAAAGTTTTTATTAGAAGATATGTGAAGCAGTTTTCAAATGACCTTTTCATGTCAGGCACTAACAGGAACTGCTAGCAGCAATCTAAAGCAATGTTGAAGAATGTGCTGTAACTGGTGGACAGAGTCAGCTCCAGTTCTTCATGATCTCCTCTGCAGCACCATCAGCAGAGGCAGAAGCAGCTGTGCCCCTGAGAAAAGTGAAATTCGTTGTATGGGCCATTCACAGCTGGTAAGTGCCTCAATGGGAGATGCTGGAGTCAACCATAACATGAAGCAACCCCAGGGTGCCTCCAGCTGACCAAAGATTAAATCAAGAATCTGTGAGCACAAATATGACTTACAGCACTTTGTTCTTGGTTGCACTGTGTGATGAGAAAATTTACCTCAGATTCACTCATGGGTTTGGTATAAACATAATCAGATAATCAAAGTTCTACCAATTGAAAGGAGGAAATGACATTTACATTCAGGAAATCTGCTTTATCTACCTCTGCATACAAATAACTGCAAGCTAAAAATATGAGAAAAATACAAAAAAAAAAAAATTTTCCAGCAAAAACATGTTCCTTATTGTTGAATGACTAATGGATTTTTCTTCCCCCGCAGTGTAATACAATTATTGGAAAATGCAAAGCAATAACAAAGACTGTCTCAGCATAAAATGGTTAGAGGATAAGAAATCAAAGTCTGGAAAAGAATAACTCTTTGAGACATAGGTCATCTGTTGTGCTGTAGAATGTTTTAACTACATTAACTTTGTTGTAAACCTGAAACTTCTAATTGCAAATAAGACCAGAAGTGAGTTTCCTTGAACTTAGTGAATTCAGTGCACTGGCAAAGAATTTTTTTTTTTTTTTAAAGAGTATGTGAGAAGACAGAAATTCTACAATTCTACTAAGAAGTGATTTTCCAGTTTCTGTTATCTATTTTTCATGGTCATTTTTCACAGTAGAGCACAAATGCTGTCATGATAGGCAACACCTGCATCCCTGGGCAGTCATCCTTGGGTGGTTTCTGCTGTGATACTCTCTTCTACCAAACAGCTAGTGTTTAATTCAGTGCTGCCCTGCATTTCAATGGCCATTTATGTCTGTGCAGTCTGGCTGGAAAGTACTAAAAAAACCATTAGGGAATTAATGCAAGATTATCATTTGACAACAACTGGCCTACCTTTGTGCCTGATGTAGCTCATGGAGAAGAGGGAAGAAAGGGGCTGTGGCAGTGCTCTGCTAGTTTTTGGATGCTGCTACTGCTGTTATGCATCCCTGCACTTTACAGAAATGAAGATGACCATGCAAAACATATTGAACATCAGAACATAAATCAAGAACCATAAAATATAAGAAATTAAATTATCTGTTGGGAAGTACTGAGATGTTAAATTACTCAGACTGGAATACAGTTTCTGTGTTTGAAATACCTATCTGTTGATGTTCAGACTTACTGCCTTCAGCAAGAGAATTAACAAAAAATACAAGTATACTTAGTTACAAAATGAATGTTTCTGTAGGTTTGGGGTTTTGTTTTTCCCCAGTAAGCTGTTATATTTGCCTTAAGTCATTAACAATCAAGACTTAAGAAACTGCTGTTTGTGAAGTGCCTGAAAAAGCTCACCATTATTAGCATGCATGACATTAGCAATCCTTTTGATGCCATCTCTCATTTTGTCTTCAAGTTTACTGAGTAACAAAAGGCCACATCAACAAGGCAGCCATGAAGAAGGAAGGGGTGAGACAGTGAAAAAGTGGAGTGGGCAAAATAAGGCAGATACTGGGGAAGTATCTGGCAGATACTGGGGAAGCTTTCTGAATTGCACCAGTTTGTTTGTTCTTGCTTTCACACACAGATCCAAAATTTATATTGCAGAAGGAAAGAGCAAAACCACCATAAAGAAAAGACAACATTGGATTGTAATCCATTAAAAAGTTGTTCTTGGGTGAGTTTCAAACAGACCTTTTGCAAAGTTATTAAGCTTAGTACCTCCTAAGAACCTAAAAAAAATCACCCTAATCAATGAGATGTTGTTCAGCCATTTCAGCCAAAGCTGAAATATTTAATTACCTAAATTTCTTCACTTTAGGCAACTCACAGAGCACTCGGCCATTCTTAATGCCAGTTCTAAGTAAAAATGTGATCAGTGCAGCACACTTTGGGCACAAGTTTGTTTGCACACCTTGCCCATCACTCCCTATGAAAAACATGTGGATGTCCCTTACCCACTTGCCTTTTTGTCCGGTCATTCTGCATGTCTCCAGCTTTATTTCATTCTTTAGAACTTAGGACTTCAAATCACTAGAGTAATTCAAGGTATTGTCAAGGAGCTGTTTCAATCCATTGATAAAAATCAACTGAGATAGCAGTTTCTAAGCTCTCACACTCCTGTGAGAGCTCTACCTTCCTACTGGAGCCTGCACTGGTTGGAGTTGCCAACCCTGCACTGCTGCAGATCAAAGGTGCACATTATCAGAGTATTTTACATTGGATACTTAATCTACTTAGCTTATACTTTAACTGCCTCAATGCATCGCACTAAGTCTTTCTGCGAGAATATTAGAAACTTTCATTTCCACTTGCTCTTCTTTACTGATTCTTAAGGCAACTAAAGAAACCAACAAGAGACCCTGCATGAAAGTACACAAACTCACAGGCATTGCTTTAATTAAATAAGCTGCTTATTCTGCTTTTTATTATCTTTTCTACACAACACAATCAGTGTTTTAACAGTGCAAGCAGGAGTTCACATTAGCATGTGCTCCAGTAAGTGGCTGTGTTACCATTTCAACACAATAATAGTAGCAGCCAAAGTTAACTCAGGTTTTCACCTTTCAGTAATGTTTTCAAATACTTTAGGATTTACTCTAGACAAGCTTATTCCCTGAGCAGTGGAACATACTATTCTTTTTATAAGATTTGGACCACATTCTGCAGTCATTTCAAAAGATAATATTTTTCTTATGTTTATTTCTCTATATGTTTTTAAAATATGTATCTGTAAATTGTATATTCCTAACAATTTATAGAAACTCAAACTACTCTGACCAGCCCGGTTTGTTTTGTAGACTGGACTTACAGTTAAGAAATTTTTGTAGGCTATACTGATGATGTGGAAAATTACACAGAGGGTTTCAAAATATGTAAATGCCTGAATACATCTCATGGCTGTCCAGGAGTTTCTGCCAGTTGTGGTTGTGCATCATTAGTTTTGTATTGGATGTTCCTTTGATGCTGTTTATCAGGCATGCATATTCAGGGAGTTACATATCTGGAAGTCTCTGCTGGGCAAAATATTTTCTCATAACCATTGATTCAAAACAGCCCCAGAGACAAACCAGTCTTTGCTCTCTTTTAGAGTCCTGACCTGGCTCCAGAACCACCATCAAAGAAATTCACTCCTCACAGATCTGGATAAGATAATCCAAACTCCAGAAGAAACTGATTGCATAAAGGTTAAAATTAATGCTCTGTTAAGAGCTCAAGCCTTGAATAAAGTCCTGAGTTGCTTTTCAGAATTTTGAGTTGCAACTTACCAGCACAAGTTTGCTTTAATCTTCTAATCATTCAATAAAGTGTTTCTTGTCATTCTCATGTATCATTCTTGGCTTTTATTTGCTGACAGCTTATTTTTACAGCTTCCCTTCTCAGATGGTCTTCCAGGGAGGAGATGATTCTGAACAAGCTGCTTGGGTCTGCATTCATAGCACTGAGGTGACAGCAGTATGTTCTCTGAAATAGATAGTTGTTATTTGCAAGCCTTTCTCAAGCTCATTCTCTCACAGAAAAATGAAGATATCAGAAAATATCATCTTTAAACTGATCAGTCATTGTGTTAAATTTCCTCTTTTGTTGCACTCATAATGTTATCAATTTTTTTCAAAACAAACACATGTATTCATGCACAGAAGTGAATATGTTTCTGAAGGAAATATTAAAGGAGGCTGGAAGTTTATTATACTTTCTTCTTTTTGTACCTAACATAGGGGGAATACTTGCCAAAGAAATACTTTATAAATAATTCAAAATGAGAATTAGTATCAAAAGATACAGAGTTGAATAACAGATAAAAAGGGGATTATTTTCTGGATTACTCTGACACTGACCCTTCAGTGGAGTTGCTAAAAATTAGAATACTGCAATCTTTGGAAAAGTTGGAATAGGATATTCTGTATTTTTACAGACTGTGTCTTTCTACTTGGTTAATCCAAATTAATCTGCCCTTATTAGCAGATTCTAATTTGGTATAAATACTTAATATGGGAAGCCTTAAAAACTCTTAGTTTTTGGTTTTGGGTTTAGATCATGTTTTGAAAGACTTACGTGTAAGAGAATTGAGACAAGATGAAAAAGCTGAAAAGTACATAGTGGTACAAACTGTACATAGGAGACCAGACACTAACTTCTCCCAAGACTCAAGACATTTGTTTGCAAAAGTAAAAGGGAAAATGTGTTGCATTTTCCCATTTTGAAGATAGTGTTTGTAGGTAATGACACTCCAGTGAGTCGAACAGAAAATGTAGATGCTTATATATTTGTAGCACACTACTGTGAGTGACATATGCAGAGGAAACATTAACGCCCAACTCACCTTCCTTTTGATAGGATCATGCCCCTCACTGTTCTCCAAACTCCTCTTTTTCACTGGGCAATAACTGGCAATGTTCCATAACAAAGAAGAAAGAATCCAGAGACCTCTAAAATAGAACAGGCCAGGGAACCATCAGACCCCCTCTGTTTAAAATTAATGTTTCTCTCAGAGAGGAGATAAGAGTTACAGCTTATCAACCCAGGGATAACTTAAAATACTTTCCCTTCTTTGATCTTAACAAGAACACATTTATGCTTCTGTGCATCAGCAGTAAATTTCCAGGAAGATCCATAGGTACTATCATTGAAGGAGCGACTGACGTATGAAATCCAAACAAAGTTCACCTTCATTGCTGAATGTCACTGCAGAAAATATGCTAAACTTACGGAAACACTGCTTGGAAACATCAGTTGGTTGCTGGAGGTATGTTATAATACTGATTTGTAATTCAAAACAGAAATGTTTCCAGCACTGTGTGGTAACTGCAATGTCAGTAGTCTCAAAAATGTAGGGAGTTTTTTTCTCATCAGCTGCACAAGTTTGAATCATTACCTTGTATAGTAGGTCTGAAATTTGAACTGAGAAGTTATCTCAAGATACACAGCAAAAGGTATGCAGTGGTATGCAGCATGCTGTTTTTTAAAAAATCTATGTATTTTTATATGGCATAAAACAATGAATAAAGTGAATATCAAAAGAATAGAAAGAGAAAAAGGAAAAAATACCAAACAAAAAACCGGTGGTGGGTGGGAGGGGGTACAGAACCCCAAAATAACCAAAATCAAATGCATCCCAGAAGATTTAGCAGCTTATCAGAAGAATTTTTAAGGGAAATGGCTATGTGTCTGAGAAGGCATTTAACTGTCCTCTCATGAATGTATCTGCGATAAGAATCCCTGTTTCAGAGCAAAAGGGAATTTTCAGAGCAAAGCAACTGTGCCACGTAGGTTATCATGATTTCTTGACTTCAATGCAGTGATTTGTATCAGTGACAAATTGATTCCAGACAGGAGACATGCATGGTTATTATGCCCTAAGGTTGTTACAAGAGTCAAGTTAATTATTAAAAAAATTGAGCTTAACTGATAGTTAAGGATTCCAAATGTCATGCGAAATATTTGCAGATAAATTTGTTCATCTGATAATTGGGTTCATCTGATAACTGGGTTCTACAAGCGTAACTAAGGCCAAATTCTCCAGCGCTATCTCCAAAATAGCAGTACATTTTACATTTGTTAACCATCTTTTGCCAAAAAAATAAGTACAAACATAAAAAGGATAAAAATTTGCTGGGAAGATTTTCCTTTTGGTTTTCTTTTTTGAATTAATTTAGAGCATTAACTGTGGCTCTTCATTTCTTCTTAAATAAGTATGCTACTTCTTGGTATAACCTTGCTATACCTGCTCAGTTTTGAACCTAATAAAATAACAGATATAAAAGTCTGGAAAAACAACTTACAAGCTGTCCTTCGATTTGTTTTATTGTAGCATCACATAAAACTGCCTTCGTATAGAAGGCAAAGCCTTCCTAAAGGCCTCTGGGAATCTTCTGACATGGTCCAGTAGAGGAGTAATGAGAGGTCTGAAAGTGATTAAAGAGACAAACCTAGGTAAAAGAGAAAGAAAGGTTCTTGAGTAATTTTTGCTTCTCTGAAAGGGAAAAAAAAAGGCCTAACAAACATAAAATTAGTTCTAAGTGATACAGTGGAAAGAAAATCTAGCCATACTGTGAGGAGTGCAATTGAATGCCTGAGTATGCTCCAAGATTATACCTTGCCAATTACCATTCAAGCTGATAATACACAGAACTCCTGCTCACCAAAGGTCCCATTCACCTCAATATCTTATTTTCCTTAACTCTAGGCCAAGAAGGAGAAAGATTTCCAAAAACATACATACTAACAAGGTCACCGGACAATCAGTGGCAAGTTGGATAATCATTAGTTTGCAAAATTGGATTTGAAGAAGAAAGGAGCTGAAATTACTGTAGAAATCACGAATCCTTCTGTATCACCTTTTCTGTTTTATTCACTGAAAACCAGAAATTAAGTTTTTCAATTTCTTTAGTACAATCATATTTTAAAAATTCTTGCAGTAATCAACCAGGTTATGAGGACAAGACAATTCTGTATTGAGAAAGTAAAAGATTATAAAGTCTACAAGTAAACATTATCCTACAATGATTTGCTGCTTCCAGTTGTGACATAATTTATTAACCTGGATATCTAGTAAACTAATCTAATTTAAAATATGTGGATTTTATAATGCAAAAAGTCAGAAAAAATACTGCAGATAAAGTTAATAAAACAGATAATTTATTTCTTAATCATTCAGTAAATTAATTTGACAAGAAAACATTCCTATTGCTTTAAAAACTAAGGCATCCTTTAGTCTGAAGATGTATAAAGCATTTCGGTAATGATTTCATGTGTATGTATTTATATCCAATACTTTTAGACTACTTGAGGTGTATGAATAATCCTTAGAGGAAGGAAAAAAAGTCAAAAAAAGAAAGGTCATTGAGTTGAATGTAACCAGAAATACACAACAGTGGACCACACTGTAGGTATAGAAACAAGTCGGGTAGAGAAGGGATATTTAATGTAGATATCACAAAAGATGTCTCTGCTGCCAGCATATCTTGAAGTGTTTTTTTAAAGGATGTTTTCTGAAAGACCTGATTGGGTGTTAGCCTTGTTAATGAATATGTGATTAGAAAGCCACACAGAAAACAAGCAAGAATCAAAATTAGGGCTTTCCAAAGTCAGAAAGTCAGTTCAAGCAGAATGAACAGTAACTTAAATGCATTTTCCCCAGTCATAATAGCATAGAAAAAATATAGTTCTGACAATTAAATACTTTGTGTTTTCAAATGCATTTCCTCCTGTTTGTTTGGAGGTATGTACATGTGTGAAATACAAAAGCAACTGCCAAGAGAATCGTGCTATGACTTGTTCCTGCTGAGCTGCAGAACCATCCTAAGATCAGCCACCAAAGCAAGCTGAGCTGAGCTTCTCATGAGTGGATTGGTAAAAAATAGCTGTCAGTCTTACAGGTAAAACTTCCTTCTCAGTGAATTTAAGAAAGAGCAATTCAATTGCCTGAGGACTTTAGTGAGGGGGGTGTAAGAAATATGAAGTTGTAAGAGCGCTGGTTTTCTCCTTTAGCCTTAGAATTCAGGTTTAAGGCAACTAAAGTCCAAATCCAAGGTCTACACAAGGCTAAGATGAATGGCAAGCAAGTATTAAGAACTAACCAGCACCATGAGATATTGATGTCTCAATAGGTCTTTGCACAGTCATATTGATCATATTGTATCCAATACAAAAGGCAATAGTAATTTTTTTTTACAGCTTCAGATCCAGGTTATTTAGAGCTGTACTCACCGTATCCCTGTGTTGTACTGATCACCACTGAGAGGTGAGGGTGTCATAGATTTTATTAAGGGATACTCAAACTCTGTTCTGCCCACCAGACAGCAAAATGTAACCTACAAATTCAGTCCATGTCAATGTGTAAGGTGCTGCAAATCACCACCTCACTCTGAGTGCCAGGTAAGAGTGAACTGACACCCCTTCTGCATCCCTTGGTTTTATAAAACCCCTGGGAGGCCTAAGATCTTTAGAGCTGCCCATTGTCCCACAACCTGTGCTGACAAATTTTTTAATGTCTAAGTACTCCCAGTGTGAACTGTGGTTCTGGAGATGTGTATCTGGAGTAAAGTGCTCTGATACTTAAGTCAAATATTGTGTGTTGCAGTAATAGAACTTGCAGCTGTTTGCAAAGAGATGCAGTTATTGTCCTTACTTTAAATGTGGGAAGTGATTGTCTCATCATCACCCAGAAGAGTAAGGAGAGACTAGGATGCTTTTCTCTTGATTTCAAACTACTAAGTGTAATTTTAAAAACATGCTGCCCCTGAGTGATATGGAGTTTTTTATCATTTTTCCACAGATACCTGCATACCCAAGGGCAGAACGTCACTGTTATATTTTAGACATATTCACTACTCTGTGTATGGGTAGGTTGTGTAGAGCTAGTCAGGATTTTTTATACAGTAAATTTCAGGAAGACCCAGTTTCTTATTGCAAAAAAATCTTCTGTCCAAACCTGTTTTGACAAATCTTTCAGTGGAAATAGACTTCAGAATTTGATAAAGATGGGATTCTAGGGGTCTAAATCCTATGAATATCCTCTCTCTCTAAAGAGAGTCCTGCATTTCAGAGTGAAGCATAAAAACTACTTGGTTTTGCTCTTGTGCTTTTTCTGGTTGAATGAAAGCACAGAAAATGTTCCTGTTTCATTTATATCCCAGACTTTAAAAAAATTTCAACATTGCCTTAATAGTCAGAACATAATGGCCTTTATATCACATTCATTTGAAAAGCCTTCATTTGCATAGTCTTCACTGTTACTATGATGGAATTACATGATCTCTTTAATATCTTGGGACAGATCAGAGCTGCTGTGGGTTGTGCTGATTCTGAGGAAGTGCAGTGTTAGCTTGTAGGTCCTAGGAGAGACACCACTTAGGAATATAAATGATATTGAGATATTTTTGTAGAGATTTGAGTCCTGCAACATTTCAATGCTGCAACATTTTAATGTTTGATGCTTTATGAATGTTCTGATTGCCATTCTGTGAAGGTAATTATGAGATGCCTTGGGCTAGACGAAAGGCTTAACCCTATGATTGAAGAGCTCCAATAACGTCATTAAAATTAAAGAGATTTAGTCATGGGTTTTGAGGCAAAAAAAATATAATTATCATATCATAACTTGAGGAAATAACAAGAAAAAAGAAAAAAAATTAAACTAGGAGGGAAGTCTAGGTGTTTCAATTTTAAGGTGTCAGGAAACTTATTGATACATTGCATGCTTTGCAGCCCTCTGGGTGGGAAGCCATTCAGCCAGAGATATATTTCTGATCCTTACAAGCTCTTGGTGCAGTCTACGTGTCCTTTATTCTCTCTGCCTATACTGAGATCAGCACAGGTACCTGTCTCAAGACATTTGCTAAAACTGGATTTCTGAGTCATGCCACATGGCTGCCCTTGTGTAGCTGATCCTTCTTGGGTTTTGTTCAGATGAAACAGGGAAAACATGACGTTATAGTCCATGGAGAAGGCATCGGCCTCATCAGAGCCATTAACTCTCTTTACACACATTGCATCTCCTTACAGCATCCCTCTAGAGACAGCACCAATCTAAGCCCAGCAGGGCCCTCTTTCTGTGGGGTGAGGCCAAGACTGAGACACAGTGACAGCTGGGGCATTGTGTGGGGCACAGGAGACCTTCTTGGACACCTTTGAAGGACTGGGAACATCAGGGCACAGTCAGACCTGGTTCTGGACCCCAGCATGCCTTACGTCCTCACTGAGATATCCTGTGATGAAGAAGCACCTCCTTATCATAAGGCTGTAACCCAGACATGGATCAATGTGTCATAGCACAGCACATGGGATGATCCAATAAGCCCACCAGCACACAGCTGCTCAGCCATGGGGGATCTCTACCAGCATCTGGGCTGCTGTGAGAGGGGACAGCATCCACAGCTGCCTTTCTGGCAGAATCCAGCAGAGAGGAGACTGGACCAAGACTCCAGTGGTTCCGCAAGGGAGGGAGAAAAAGAGAAGAGGAGAAGCTGAACAAAAGTCTTTGTGATATTTAAAATGTAATTTTGGAAAGACCTTAATGGCTTCTCTGAGTTCATCTCAACTATTAGGAAAGCTTATTTCAAAAAGAGACCGCTGGGGGCTGTAAAGCAGGTGTTCGCATTTACTGTTGTTTTTACAAAATAAATTATTGTCATTTAATGCCTCTGATTGGATCAGATGGAGGAGTTATTACCCCCACTTTGAATATAGTTCTAATGTCAAAGGACTCCTGGTTTCCATGAAAATTAGTCAGGTAGTAGACTGAGAATTAAGTGCTGGGAATTGGAGTAGAAAAAGAATATTTCAAATCAGCCAGGTTTTCACAGATAAAGAAATTCCATTTATTGCAAAATAAATCTTCTACTAGTAGCAAAGGAATTTATTCATAAACAAGTTCACAGGATCACTCTTTCATCATCTGCATAGGTCAGTCTAGTGCTTGCTTTGAATTCCTTGGGGCAGTTTTAATTTTCAATGCAGAGAGTCATTACCACACCAGCCATGCAGTGGAGGACTGAATCCTGTATATTGAGCAAAATCAGCTAAACTGGAGGAGGTGTTTTCCCATTGATTTTTAGAATCTGAGTGTAAATTGTGCAATAAAATTACTTTTACTTCATCTTTCTCTTGCAATATGGGTGCTCCCTTGGCTTCAGTAATTAAATTGCTGGAGAAAATCTACTTACAAATTTAAAATTAACTAGATTAAAATTGTAGCAGCATACAAGTGAGTTTCTCATAATTTCAGTTGCACCTGTTTGGTAATAAATATTAATGCGTTTTCAGCTTGGAAGAGACAAAAGCCTGTAGAACTGTTTTCTTCACTTACTAGTAAATGTTGGTTCTGCAGCACCACAGAGTTTTGTAAAACCAAAACAGCAAGCAGAATCATGGCTTCTGTGTTAGGAGAGTATTTTATATAGATAATATTTTTTAATGTGAGGATAGTTTTACATATTTGGGCACTAATTATTTGAGAGATAAAGCTTAAACCATTCCTACTACAGACAATGGAAAGACCCCCATCTGACTCCTGTAGACCCAGCACAGAGTGTGTGCATTGGCAGAGCCCTGACCTTAAAGGAAATTACAAAGTCTCACCTGATGAAATGAAGATCACTCCTGAGCCATCCAGGACTGCTTCTGTTGGAGCAATGTTGGTTCACCAATGCAACTGACAGTACACTCTCTCTTTTGACATTTAATATTTTTTTCCCCAGGAAATCCCAGGAAAGCCATTAAGAGGCAATTACTGGGCACCATAAGAAATCTAAATTACTGGGTAACTTTATGTCCCCCACCATTAGCAAGGCTCACTCTGGTTTTGCATGAGCGAAGACAAATTGGAAAAACACCCTCAGAGGGAAGAAATTGTGCCAGTGAAAAACATGTCCCAGTGGTACCAGGGGACTTACACTTGTGTAAGCTTCTCACCTATAAATTAAAGCAGGTAGTCAATTCTCAGTGCTTCTCTCCGTTTGCTATTCTTATTCGTGAACAATATTGCTTCTGGGCTCTGTGAAATACCAAAGTGAAATCAGGTGCATCTCAGTCAAAGTGACACAGGCATCTTGTCACACAAACAACAGTAGCCCAGGGTATCACACATATGCGTCACAAAAAAAACAACAAAAAAAAATGAAATGGAAAGCAAAATTAACTTCTTTTTTTTTTTTTTTTTTAAATGAACACTTGTTTCACCCACAAAAAAATTATTAACCAGAAAATGCTAACAAGCGTTAACAAAATATTCTCCAGTAGTTTGGTATAAAAAGTATGGAATTTCATAACCCGTGGAAATAATCTTGCAGAAAGTAAACATTTCTACATTTTGATTCAAAATAGTTATAAATTAATTTTCTTTTTTGAGATAATATCTACAAAGTTTATCACTGATGATTTTTGCTTGGTAAAATTAGACAAATAGACTTATGATCAAAATTACTTATGCATCTTTATTCAATTTGTATCTGGAATACTACAGAAAAATAATCATTTCATAATTGAATTATTTTCTAAAAGAAGTCCAAAAGTACAGAATCATATAAAAGTTTTCTTTTTTAAGACTTCAACAAATTTCACTTTAAAATTGTTTTAGGTCAGTAAGGAAATCCATTCTCATTTTATCTGAGTTGTTTTAGGCAGAGATGTCTAAAGGTAAGTAGGTCATTTTGACTTTAAAGGGTCTCTGGGAACAGTTCATGTATCAGTAGGGCCCAGAAGGGAAGGTGACATCACAGGTGTACGCCTCTTACTTGTGTCTGCAATTATGCAAGATGCCTTTCATCCCCAATGTACCATTATGACCTTCCATTAAGGAATCACTGTGTAACACAGCTGGACAAATTCATTACTGGGGTAAGGGCTGCTTGTGAGAAAGGTGCATACCTGTGTTTAGACATAGTATGATAAATAATGAGTTCAATTTTCATGGAACCTTGCAGCTCAGTTACAATGATCAGGCCCTCATGAACTGATAAGTATCCTCAACAGAGCTGCATGGCAACCTTTGTATAACTAGCCAAGAAAACGCAATCATACGCTGCTTTTTACGTATGGCTGGTGGAGCGTGAGTAGCAGTGGCAATCCCTCAGTGGGTCACCGTGCGTCTTCCCACTTCCCTGTTTTTCTTGTCTCACTTCTACACTTCTTATGGCAAGAACCTGTCATGCAGTCCTTTCAGATTCCCGAGGTTCTTCCTGGTTTTCCCTCTGTTTTTAAATTACTCTGAATGGCAGCTTCTTCTACCCAACCCTGTGGACTGGGCTGGCTACTGGATGCCTTAAAGATTATTTTGTTACCTGTAGTAGTAACAGCCAGGAGGCAGAGGACAGCAAAAAAACTCAGGGCTGACCTGCTGAAAACATGAGCCAGTGCGTGTCCCTCACTTCATAGGTTAGGGTGGAGCGACAAGGGTCCCACACACAGGGTTGAAAAAAATGAATGGCTGTGGTCAGCCAGGGACCACTCTAGACAAAGTGAGCAGGGCTGTGTGGAGGAGGCTAATTTATATATTTATACTTTTCATTCACTGTCTTTTTCACAGACTGAAGTTATTGAAACTTTTTTCATCGTATTTTTCACTTATACATCAGCTTAAGGGATGCAGGTATAATTATCTGTGGGCAGTTTGACACGTGCCTTGCCAGCTTACATAGGAACTCTGTGAAGGAAAAGAGAGAACAAATTTTTCTCATGGTTATTAACCACTGCACCCATCTACTCTCTTACCTCGTTTCTATGCCAGTTTTCACCCTAAAGATACAATTAATTGATTCATCTCTAATAAATCCACAAGGTGACCTGTAGCTACAGGACAGCTTATTTACCTGAGAGTGAAGGCTATCTGAAAAATAGGGTTCCTTATCAGAAACTGGGGATGAGATGAAGAAAATATGATACTGAAAAAAAAAAAAAACAACCCAATTAACATACTTCGGGCAACAGGAGCTTACAATTAAAGTTCTAAGTGCTATAAATACCCACTTGTTTGGAAAGTTTCTTTTAAATTTGACTAACAAAGCCCAACTGTGTGGAAAGTATGCTGACCTATTTGCTTCAGCTTTGGTTCACATATTAAGTCCCATGATGAGTTTCATTCTTCAGGCTAAACACTTTCTCATTTATTGTCTCTTGCTTTACCAGCTGGACTTCCACATTCACAAGTACGTGACATGCAAGCAATTAATGGCACTTTAAGTATTCAGAAGCTACTTTCTGCACCTACTATCCTGTACAAGGTCATAAGAAGTGTCTAAAAATATTTCATTATATATTTTTGTAGCAAAGAAAGTAAGAGTTGCACTTTGGTATTTGAAGTCTCAGGCTTTTTATTCTGAGTTTTTAGCCTGGGAAGGCGTCTTCCTAGCAAATGAAAGCTGTAATACTCAATCTGAAGATTTAAGGGCTAAATTGAAAAATCTGAAGTAAAATCATTGTAAAAAAATCTCACTCTAGGTGGCATTATGGTTACAGACCTAACTGCAGTTCTTCTGTCCACAGGGTCTGATACCTTGAACTGCATGCACTGCCGTGGAAGACAGCACAGTAACTGCATGGAGAAAGGCTCTTCTCCCCTGCTACAGGGGAAAAGGAGCACTATTTTAAAGGTAGCAAAAAAATTTGTGAATGATTTTAAGGCAAGTAGAGCTCCAGTCTCCCAACAAATACACCATGTGTTTTGCCAGTGACTTGCTGGAGCATGGTGAACAACCAAGAGTTGAGCAGAGGCTCAGTGCGCCATCTCTCCTGTACCCTCCACTATGAAGTGTCAGCTCTCACCAGGAGGGCTGCAGAGGGTGCCTCCAGGTGAGTGTCAGGACATGGGCTTTATTCCTCTCTGCATGGCTTGGGCCTGTTACAAGTATCAGTCACTTAAGTTCCCATCTCACCTGCCTTTTGGGAGCAGCCAGCCCTCCTGGCACCCTGACACAGCTCAATGGTACAACAAAAAGTGTGAGGTGCTTGGCCACAAGAAAATAGAGGATGTTGGCTTCTAGGGTGAAGGAGATCAGAGCTCTGGTGCCAGGCTCACAGTGGTGAGCCGTGAGCCAAGCAGACCAGCCACGTGTGTCTCTCCTACATCTGCTCTGTAGGGCTGCTTGGGCACCCATTATGCCCCCCACACCAACTGCCATGTGCTCCTTCCCTGCGTGCCATGTATTCCTTCACCGAGTGCCTACCCATGTCCGCAGGAGCCAATCCACCCAGGACACATTCATGAGTTCTGCTGCAAAACCCACACGCTTTAATGGCTGCTGTGGTGTGACAGTCAGAACAGATATGCCTAAATGGCTTTGAGCATCTGGCATTGAGGTGATAGTGCAAGTGAAAATATGACTTAATTTGGAAGAAAATCAGAGGGATCAAGTAGAAAATTATTGACGTACAAAGACTTATTACTGCTAGTGATGAAACATTCATGAAGAAAGACTTAAACATCAATGTGTCAAGCTTTTCTGCTAATCTAGGACACACCATTAGGATTTGCTGTAAACAGCTGCCAGCTTTTCCATCAACGATTTTCCTTTGCAATTATTGGTAGCACATCCAAGATCAAATATTAACACCCCAGAGACCAGGACAAAATGAAAGTTTAGTTATAACTGCATAGGAATTTTCCTCCAGTCTTCTGAAAAGGAAACCAAGAGGCAGTATGTGCCCAGAATCAACAGGGGGTCTCATTAAAATAGAAACCCTGAAACCCTGTGTTAATGATTTCTTAATTAACAATCAGAAGCTTCATATTGCTATCATATCAGGCTCACTAGAGGCCCCATTAGCAAAAAGAAAAATCCAGAATTCTTCAATATATTGAGGAGTGAACTAGAAAAGACAGAGGAGTCTAAAAAAGTCTCCATCTGTCCTGCAAAAAAGCTTCCTTCAGCAAAGAAAGAGGAAAAAAAAAGCTTATTCCTTCCATAACCTTTGGTGGCAAACATTGGTTTTGTCCAGAATAAATTAACAGTAAATCATTAGAGGTAATTTAGATAAATTGCTAACAGCATCAGTTCAAATGACTTTTTAAACTCACCTGAAATTTCTCCACTTGCACTCTGAATCTGAATTAATCTTATGCTTCCCCAGCATGTCTGCATGTTTAATTTGAAGTCAGGTATTACACAGAATTTGTGTGTCTACACTTGGATATTTTGGTAGTTTCCTCAGCATGTAAGTCACTGTCTACTGGCTGCTTAATCTCCTCAGTGAAACAAAAGTCAGTTGGGAGATTGAACAGAACTTTTTTTTTGGATAATCCAATGAATTAACAGGACAGGGCCATCTCAGAGGGGCTGCCACTCAGTTTAACATTAGGAAGCACCACGTAACCCAGTTCCATGTATACCAGTAGTTTCCATTTCAGGACTTCAGAAAACAGAGAATCTGCTGCTGTAGTTTATTTCAGTGATCAGTCACATCTTCTGGTAAAAATAGCAGTGCATCCTGGGCTCAACACAGACCACAGAGAGCCACTCCAAGAAAATTGTGTCACACTGTGCATGCTTTGTGATAGGCATTTGTGAAAGCATTTTGATATGGTCCAGCATTGCTAAGAGACTGTTATACAGAGTACTACACTACAAATAATGAAATCCTTAAAATTCCAAGAATTATAGAACATTTTTAGAGAAAAATAAAACACTTGCTTAACAGATGGTGTGGATAGAACAAACTGGATAGCTACAAAATAATTTAACTGCAATCTTTAATTCTATGGCAAGTGTTGCCAGTGTTTAGAAAGATCTTCAGAGTAAGCAAAGAAATGAAATCAGGTCTAGAGTTTGAGGGATTTTTCAGGCAGTGTGAAAATTTTGCACCAACTTTCTGGAACAACTCTTTACTGAATATATTCTATACAACTCATAAGAGTATTCCCATAAATAAAAGTCTTTTTTGTAAGCCTAGCAATTAAAGATGTGAACTGACGAAAATGCACTCCAACTCCTTCACGTTAATACTTGTGTGCTTGCAGTTATATGTGGAGATGAAAATTCAGGTCAATTTGAAAAACATCAGGACAAATCTCTGGTGAAATTTTGCATGCGGTAGAGTCACTAACAGTAGGCAGGTCAGCATGTAGTGATCCAAATCTTTGTTTTTCTAGATAATTACAGTAAATACAGCTATCAGCTGTTGTAATGTTACTGGATTCAGGAATACTTTTTTTACTGTACTTATTAAAGACCTGTGATACAAACAGAAAATCACACTCCACATAATGAGAAAAAAAAATCAAAACTTTTTTGATGGCTGTTAAAAGACAAAAAATTCATCCCTAAATTTTATATATTGCTTATAGATATATATATATATATATACACTTATAAAGTAGGCTTACAGATGAATACTGTGGGGAATGAACTGCAGAAGAAAGTGTTTCAAAAGTTAAAGGCTATAAATTGAGTTGGTGATCAGAATTAATTCATAAGCTAAGGAGAGAATTACCACTTCAGGTAATTCAGAGCAATTCAAAACTGCAGCCTTCTGGAAATTCTCCAGTAACAGAGAATTGGGAGAAGAGTCCTGCTTGAAAATCTGTTGCAAGACCATGCAGTGATGTCTGATTATGAATAATTCACTGTAAATTCTTGCACTGCCCCTTTAGATTAAAACAAATTTTAATGTCCCTCCCTCATCACAGTATCCTTGTTGTAAAAATTCAAAGATACTTGATTGCCTTAGATCTGCATTCCCACTTCTTGTTCCTTCCCATCAGTGCAGTGGATTAGGTCTCTTGTAGGAATGTTTTGCATTATTAATGCCTGTGGTGTTTCAGATGTCCTGTGTGCTGGCAGTGCACTGAGATGGCGGTATGGGAAGAACCTGGCTGCATTGCCAAACAGGACTGACAGAATGGCACATTGCCCTGTCTCACTGGAGATTGGCACTTCTCGCTGCTGGCATTAAAGATGATTGTTTCTCTTGAATGGCTGCCTACATTAACACCCTGAGTACACACAAGGCACTTCCCTCCCCCCTTGCACCAAATGTGCCATTGGAAAGCAAAAGGATTTTATGATTTTATTTTGAAAATGTCCTACAGTAGAAGTGCACTCTTTGCTCACAGACAACTGCCTGTAAGTCACAAGGTACTGAGTGTACTGGACAAGTGCCCCAGCATATCTCAGCATCCTTGACATACAAATACTGAGGACCAGCACTGGAATTCACTAAGCACGTTCACCAGCAGCAGACCTAGCCCTGAAGGCCTCCTCCAGTGGCCTTTTTGATTGAGACCACCAGTTCCACTGACCCAGAGCTCCATCCTCCTTGTCTTCCCTTACACAAAGACAGCTGGCTGACTAAGGAGCCACTTCTCTGCATTTTGCAATAAGCAATTCCACATTGAGCTAATAATTTTTTGATGTTTTTTCCCCTCTGGATTCCTCTAGTTGTATTTTTTTACCCTACTCCATAATTGGCTTTCTGAAATTGGGTTGGTGGATTATACCTTGAGACACAGGCATAATCTGTTTGGTGTGAGGCTTGAAGCACCTTTTGCTGGTAAAAAAAAATATTAATACCTAGTCTCTGGGAACACAATCCAATCTTAAGTCTCTCTCCAGACTTAACTCTGATGGCTGTTTTGTTTGTAGTAAGCAAAACCTAGCAGAGCAGTGCTGCTGACACCAAGACATGCAGGGACACCTTTTGTGGTACGTTCATAGTCAAGCAGATTACAAACCAGCTTTATAGGTGAGACTGTTTTGATGCATAGCTGTAACTTGATTTCAAGGAACCTAACTTGCTGCACTGATATTTTGTGTTTAATCACCACCATCTGCTCAGTGCCACTGCAAAAGCCAGAGCATCCAAACCCACATCAATTGTAATGAACAGGGCTAATGCCTTTATTAATGCTCAGCTCTTTTTTAAAAAGATCAGCTGGGCAGGGGGCTCGACGCAGAGCTCGCCCCCGCAGTCGTAGCTTTCCCAGGCAGCCGGAAGGAAGGCGGCGTGCAGAGTCGGTCACTGGAGTCCCAAGCAGCAGCTGTCCTTTCTCCCTGCCGTGGCACACCAGTGGCCCGAGGATGAGGAGGCGTGGTGTGCAGAGGCTGTTGCTGAAGTCCAGCACAACAGCTGTCCCCGCTCCTTCCGTGGTGGCAGCACCAGGGCTCTCTGTCTCTCTATCACCCTACTTCTCAGAGCCTAATATAGTCTGTTCCTTCTTAGGTGATGGCGACAGTTAACAGTCAATCAGGGGATGTGTTTCCCTCTTCCTCAGCTAGGGCATTTGTCTAGACTCCTCTATTGTGTTCAGTTTCTGATTTATATTCTTTTTTCCCCTCCTAAAAATACTCCCATGATCCTAAGGGGTTTCTATTTGCATGTTAGTCTCAGAGTGGCAGCGTGGAGGGGTGGGGGGCCGGTTGTCCCCAGGTAGTTTAGAGAAAACAAACAGAGCAATTAGCTAATTAGCATTTCAATATCGGTACCTAGCTAGAGTTAGTAGTTTTCTTTTAGTGTTGCCATGGGAACTAGGAAAGCCCTGCCCGCGTTTCTGGGGAACACCTGGAAACTGTTTATAACATCAATGACGGATCACCTTTGAGAAAGGAACCTCCCTCATTTACTCTCTGCCTGGGAAGAGGTACTATGGCTTAAATCTCACTGTTACCTACATCCCATTTACAAAGGTGAGAAGGTGACTTTCAACTAGGACTAGTTTTACTCAATTGGTGAAGCCAGGACAAGACTCTGAGCTTGGACTTCTTCCACGGTGCCATGGCAGCAACCATGTTCCCATATGGAGCAGAAGCTGGGAGCTGTTTCCTGGACACCTCTGACAAATGTAATATCAAGTAAATAGAAACTAAAAACAACTGTTAGAAGTTTCATATCCAATGTATCTACTGGCTGAAATAAATCATCCTGTGGTCAGAATGCAATTGTCTCTAAGTCACAGAAATATTCAGCAATGTAAGGTATTGTAAAAAGAATTAATACAAAGCTGTACCAGTCCATATGAATGTTAATGATAGAAAAAATTACAGGAGAATAAGAAAAAGAAGTCAAGCTTCAAAATTCAGTAAACCTAGCATCTTTGCTCTAAATGTTCAATTCCCCTGATTTCATTGCCTTGCAAAATTATCTCAGTTACAGCTTGCATTAATTTGCCAATCAATTAAAATATGAAGTGAAGCTATCACAGAAAATGTTTTGGAGTTGAACTGAGAGGCTAAAGCAATTCTAATTTGAGGAGATATTTTCTAAATACATACCAGTAATTGGAACAAAATTGCCTGAAATTAAGCTTATGTTGAATATTCTTCACAAGTTTGACTTGCTTTAACAACAATTACCTTTTTTTTTTACTCTTTATGATAATTATACAACTCTTCTGTAACTATCATTTCAGTCAAAATAATCTCTTCATGAACACTGTTTAAAGAAGAAACATTTATAGTTATATTAACCTGTAAATCTAATTTGCAGTCTCTGCTTCAGGAAAACCTAGAAGGTAGAGCCTTATCATATGCAAGTGGTAATTTGCATTAACCCTGTGGGTCATCAGACTCTTTAACACTTCAGTTCACCAGACATGGCAACAACAATGGCTTGAACAGCCTGCTAATTTTTATAGCTCATGTTCTGTTAATTCACCTCCCTCCCCACAGTTCTTGGCCTTACATACAGCAGTGACTCCTGCAGAAGCTTAATTTAAGTAATTGACAATCAATACAACCTTCAACTATATCTGATTTTAAAAGTATTTTCTCACAACTCCTTCTGTATAGGCAGTGTCACTAGTTGGGCCAGCCAAAGAGAGACATCATTTATTATATATATTTTATCCTTCCATCAGTAAAAAAATACATAGAAGAGGGAAGTGACTGACATGCACAGCAGCTCTCCAACAATCCTATCAGCATCAGCAGAGTTGTCACTGCTGATTTATAAGTATTGGTACAGTTTCACAGCGGAGGGTTTCTAGGAAATGGCAAAATGCTGTCCAAAGCAGAGATGAAAACTCTCAACTATCCAACCACATCATCCTTAAACTAAAAACCAGGAGTAATGAGAGTCCTTTCTCGTGCTTGTAGTCACTGCATACAAATAGTGGTTCCAAAAATGGTTCCTGTGTTAGTTCTTTGCAGAGGGAGTGATACCCTTATCCTATTTACAAAAGCTTATTGGCAGGGATCATCAAGCATCTCGAGGGAGCAGAATATGTGTAACACATCAGCAGGGAGCCAAATGAACACAGTTTCTCCAAGAAGGATGTGATTTAGCTCTATATGCTCACTGAGCAAGCAGGACTCCTACCATAAACATTACCAATGGTCCTATGACTTCTATTACTAAGTAGAGCCAGCACTAACCAGACGGTCAAAACAAGACTTTTGCTCCAGACTGTTTCTTCACTTGTATCTGTGAGGATGATATATGTGTATGATGAAACCAAACGAAAATCCTGGGACATCTAGCTAATGTTTGGGTTTTACCAGAAAGTATCACATCTGGCTTCCTGGTGAAGGCAACTGTGAACAATACAACAGGAGCACCTGAGGACTTCAGGTAACATGCAGCTCTTGCTTTGCCTGGTACTTTAATTTGGCTTTGTAACATTTTCTGACCCCTGCTAGCAGGACAAAACTATGCTGAAGGGGGTGCATGAGATTGCAGACTTCAAAACAATTTTTAAAAATCACATGGGATTCTTGTCTGTACTTATAGTGGTACAAAAACCTCTCTAAAAATTAAAAATGCAATGTATTATGTGTTGAAACACAGATAACTTCTAGTGGCAGTGTGACTAATTGCCACTCTCTGGCAGTTTTGCACAGCTGAGTCAAGGGAATACAAGAGGTGACTTTCTTCTGACTTTGTTTCCTGAGTTTGCAGAGTAGTACATCTGTCTGTGCAGAGCAGGCACTGTGAAAGCAAGGAGCAACAGTGCTGGGATCATCTAATCAGAATGAGACTGACAAGCTGCTCTGCTGAAGGTGGGTACTGCTGTCATTGGTAATATTGGCACTGCAGATCTGGCTGCAGCAAGTCTCTGTTTGAGATCCTCCCTTGCACAGCCTCTGCTGCACTTGGCTGTTTGGGGTTTGAC
The DNA here is from genome assembly GCF_024509145.1 of Vidua macroura. Classification (NCBI taxonomy): domain Eukaryota; kingdom Metazoa; phylum Chordata; class Aves; order Passeriformes; family Viduidae; genus Vidua; species Vidua macroura. Next base: position 50,066,306 of record NC_071573.1, read on the forward strand.
TCCTGAGATGTCAGCATCTGCCAGGCTAATGTGTTGGAGCCCTAGATCTCCACTTTCCACAGACCAACCCTGCTCTGCCCTGCTGACTACGGGCCTGGGCACACAGACCTTGTGGCACGACTGTCACTGCATGTCCCCAGAGCCATACTGAGTGCTGAAGCACCAAGCACTGCCTTGCTCTCAGCAAGGAAGAAGTAAACTCCTTTCTAGCACACAGCTGGTCTCCTTGCTGTCTGCAATTGCGTAGAGCACTTGTCCATATTCATCATTCAGGAATTTCTCATTTTAACTACAAAGTCTACATGTAATTCTTTGACCAACTCACTTGCAAAATGTAGTTTTTCTAGACTAGAGCATTTTCAGCATCAGCAGGCTTCCAGCTTTAGGAGTCTAGGACAAAACACAGGTAAGAACACATTGTTCATACACAGTAAATAACCAAGAGAGAAGGCAATGAATGTTCACCAAATACAACCTGACAGCTCAGCCATTCTTTCTCTTTGTTCTCTTTTAACAAACCAAAAATTTCTTCTACCCAAATTTCAGCACATATCTAATACAATATCTAGCATAATATCTATTCTACCTATGTGAAAAATCCTTGAATAATGGGTTTTATAAATTAAGAGGCTGACCTAACCTTATCTGCATCTGTCCTACAAGAGCATCTCATTAAAGCAGAACAATAATTCCAGCCCTAAATTTTAAACTGGGGAGGTTTTTTAAGCTGAGGAGAAAATAATTCACAGAAAATTAGAAGCCTTTACTTACACAGTGGAGCACAAGTGGTATTCCTTTCTAAACTTTATTGCTTTTGAAAAAAACACATACAAAGTGTATTGCCATCCATTAATCCTGCAGGGCAGCTAGTTGGAACAGCATGGAACAGCTTGTTATACCTAGTAGGAGGATGTACTGCTCTGGAAAAGACAGGATTGTTTGTTGCCCAAGCTCTAGTACGTACTTCCAGCTCTGGAGTGACCAGAAGAGTGTGTTTCAAGTTCTCAGACCAATGGAGTCTGCTGGGCCTCATCTGGTTCCTTGCATATACTTCTGACTCCTGACCTCCTGCAAAGCATGAAACAAACTCAGCAAAATAATTCATCCCAGAGCTTTTGAAAATATTAAACCTGCACTTTATTCCAGCTTTAGAATAGCTCATCGGATCAGCCTTTCCCTGTTCAGAACATTTCTGTAGCGTTTTTGACACATCTGAGGCTCTGCTGGTCTCCACCCAAGGAGGAGTGAAGAAACACTAAAAAGCCCCTGGGATGTTTCACGTCCCTGAGGATGTGAAAATATTATAATGCAAATATTTTTCTGCAATGTATGTCAGATGTAGTTTACATGATGATAGGGGTGACACGTTTTCTTGGATTTTTTTCAGATTAACTCTGTAATTTTTATGCATCTCTTCACCAACATAAATATGCAATTTACATTTATAGCCTTCAAATTAAAAATGAAATGGTATCTTTTTGCTATACATGTGTCATTTGTACCTCCCAGGTAACAAGTTTTACTTGATTAAGCTATATTCAATGAATCTAGATCAGTGGAACTTAGACTTGCCAAATTAAAATTATAATCCATTAAGGTCTTTATCTTCAGTGCTGTCTTTTAACCTCATCCTCAGGAGCATGCTTAAGCAACCCACAGGAGAATAACAATCAGAGATAAAATAAAAGATAATCAAATCCAGCACCAAACTTCTCAAAATTAAGGGTCAGCTTTGAGCAGCTGAAGCAGTGTTACAGTGAGCACTGCTGGTTGGGAACCCTTGGCACACAGCTCAGGGGCACTGCAGGGCCAGCATGGTGGAAAAATCATCTGACGTTTGCTGAGAAAGGCAGAACGTTTGCCTTCTCTGAGGTGTGCTCTAATAGGAGTTTTGAACCAAAATGTGCTTTGCCAGACATCATAGCTGAGCTGCTTATACATCTCTCCTCTGCCTCAGTTACTGCAGGGATTCAGCTTTACTCTGCAGCTCAGCCACCAGCTCTCCCTTTCGTCAGAAAACAATGAAGTTGTGCCAGGAACACATGGGTGTCATGGTTTAGGAATTGTATTCTCCAATTCAGTACCCCCACTAAAACCAGGCCCACTGCTTGTTCCAGTTGGAAGCACAAAAGGTAAAGGTCATGGGTTGAGATAGAACAATGTTCTGGGAACACCAATGAGAAAAGAAAATTAATCAATATTAATAAGAGAAGGAACACCCTTCTCCCTGGAAGCTACAGTGAGTCCCCTTCCCCTGCAAGCAGACAAGAGCTGTTGAGGTTCAAACAAGCCCTGAGTGAGGGCAGCTGACCTGAGCCCAGCTGGGATGGCTCAGCTATTTCCCAGCTGTGCCTGGTGGAGCAGAAATTAGGCTTCACTGGCTCATTTTGCCCTTTCTTTGCTCTGGTTCCTACATAAGTATCCCCTTTAGGGGTGGGAGATTGATGATGGTTATAAGATGGGCTTCTGCTGTACTGTGGGATGGGGAGGGTGGTAGCCATGGAGTCTGAAGTCTGGGGAAGACAGAGGGGAGCAGCTCAGTCTGGAATGGGATCAGGAGGGAATCAGTGGCTGAAAGAGAAGTTGTGGCACTGATTCTCTCCTTCACCTTCAAGAGAGAGAAGGTAAGTACTACCTGCTACTATGGCCCTTATTTAAAACATTCAAGTCAAAGCTGAAAATAATCTTCTCTGACTGCAGTAAATTCATGTTTTTTGTCACTATGGCTGTTGGTACTTTGTAGTTTTAGATGCCAGCACAAATGATTTGCAAGGTTCAATAATGTACAAGAGGGCTCTGTTTTCGGTAGCTGCCTGATCTCTTACAGGATGAAGTTACAAAAGTAGACGATAAACTGTTGGGGGATCCAGAGATTTTCTGCTGCTCCAGGGCAAAAACTGATTCCTTTCAGGCTTTACTAGCAATAGAGATAGAATAAATAGACTGTACTCAGATCAAATCATGTTAGATTTATAGGTAGGAGTTGGGATTTTATAACAAATCCAGTGGTTTAGGAATATTGTGTTTTTCTCAAAAACATCCAATCAGACCCAAATCAAAATCTCTCTGGCTTGAAATAAAGAAGTGGTATGAACTACTCCTCTGAGTATGACATTCTTGAAACCAAAGCCACACTGAGAGCACTCATAGCTGTGACCTTTTAATGGTGTAAAAGCCAAGAGACTTGTCTCTAATTTACAGTACTGTAGCAATCAGGTCTGAACCCTCTTAAAACTCCCATGACAGTCAAAGAGTGCTGGGTTTTGGTTCCTTTCTATTTTGAATGTGGATATTTGCAGTGCAGGTACTTCAGTGACAGCTCTCAGGTTGCACTAAAGTGCCTGGGGAGTAGCCTTTTCAGTGGGCTCTTTTGTGGTTTTGTTATCTTTATTTAAAAGAGCTGCAGCTCACTGGCAAATCTGGCAATGCCTGAGGCTTTACCTGACATTAATTTTCCCAAGACCACAGCAGAAGTGCAATCTGAAGGACCTTTTTTCACAGTTATTTTACTGAGTGGTCTTCAGGGATTTGGCTTGTTTTTGGGCAACCAGGAAGAAGAGTGGGAGGAACTGAAGGGGTGTTTGTGACTTAAAATGGAATAATTTAACTTATAACACCTTTGGAAAGCAGCAGCTCTGTGTGCATGGTGCTGTTATTTCCCCCTTGCTGTTTCAATAGAATTCATTGTGAGTTGCATCTTGGTGGTAAGCTGGAGGCAGGGTGCTAAGACAGAGCCCAGCTGAGCCTTTGCAAAGGAAGATTTTCTGCTGAAGAGTTGTCTGATGCTGTGAGGTCCAGGTGAGAAGGAGACCCTCAGACTACTTAGTTTTGCCCAGCTGAGCTGGGCATTGCACAAGACTGCTGACTTCCCCAGGCTTCGGTCTGATACTGCCTTGAGATGCCTCCCTCCCTCCTAGGAGTGAGTGTCCATATGGCAGTGATCTGGCTTCCTGGAAGAGAAACTGCTTGAGGCAGGTGCTTGACTGAACAGTAATCTTAGTTTCATTCTGCAATAGCACAGTGTATGTCTAGCAATTTGATACTGAAACACAAAACTGACAATGTAGAGGTTGGTGTAGGAATTGAGGCTTTTATTCAGATTTTATACTTTCATTATCTTGCTTATAGAGACTTTCTCAAAAACTGAAAGTGTTTTAGGTTTTTTTTTTTTTTTTTGTACTGGAATGGGATCCCTCTTATATAGTCCTGAATCATTCCCAGAGGAGTGACTGGGTCCAGGAGCTCTGGCTGCACCTGCAATGGCTGAGGAAGAGGTGGCTGGAGGCAGAGTGTGACTCACTGTCACTAGTGGTGAAATAGGTGCATGTGACAAAGTGAGCCATCAGCTGAGTGGCTATGCAGCTCTTGAGTACAAAGGAAAAATAAATCTGAATTAAGCTCTCCATGCCAAATACAAATGGGTATGTGAAAATTATACCAGCAATTTTGTAACTTTGGCAACTGGCACTCCTGCATATTGCCTCCTTCCCAACATACACTGATGTTCAGAATCTGCTCTAGTGAACAGGAAGGCAAAAAGACTTCCCATGAGTAAAGAGAAAGAAAGACAAGGGCTGAAAAGCTGTTGTTTCCTGCTCTATTAAGTCAGGAAGGTAAGGTGAAGAAGATTTCTTAGAAAGCTGGTGCAGTAATTTAAATAGCTGCAGAAAGGGCTTCCTGCCCCTTTCTAGGAAGCACTTCATTGACCAATGTGATTTTTTCATACTTCACTGTTTTTTAACTGTGTGCAAAAGCTTATTTATAGCATAAAGCCTTCCAATAGAAATAGAAAAGCTTTTAATCTTAAGACACTTTCAGACTCATGGAGTGGTTCAGGTTGGACTTCTGGAGATCATCTTATTCAACACCCCCTCCCCATGCAAGCAGTACCACCCAGAACTTGTAGCTTTTAATATCTCCAGGGATGGAGACTTTGCAACCTTTTTGGGCACCCTCTGCCAGCACTTGGAGACTCTCATAATAAGGAAATTTTTCCTGATGTTCTGAGGGAATTGCCTGTGTTTCAGCTTGTGCCCATTGATCTTTGTGTTGTCACTGAGCATCAATGAAAACAACCTGGCTCTGTCCTTTTGGACTTCCCCAACAGGTGTTTAAATACATTGGTGCCCTTCTTCTCAAGGCTGAACAATCCCAGCTCTCTCAGCATTTCCTTGTAGGAGAGATGCTCCAATCCTTTAATTATCTTGGTGTTCCTTGGTAGTACACAGTTAGAAAAGCCACCATGGATGGCAACCTGAATATCTGGTTCAGTTTATGTATTTGAGACACACAAACTAGGGAACAGATAACTTATAAAAGGACTAGTAAAGAGCTTTAATTCAATGCAGACAAGAAGAGATTGTTTATTGGATAGTAGTAGACTCTTGACTGAAGTGGGATTAATTTTTTTCCTATGGAATGTCAGAACTCTTCATACTATGCATTTGGTTTAGGTTTTGTTTTTTGAATGAAGTGACTTTTCCCAGAAGTTGTTTCTATTAGAAAAGAATGCCTGATGGTTGTTGATGTTTAGAGTGATGATTGCTTTGTCATTTAAATGTAGTTTATATCTCTATATTTTAATGGCATAAGGGAGTTCATGAAAACGGGCTGCAGGCAAATGCCTACTAGAAAATTTTGCTAAATTTAGCAAGGTCTTAAATTATTATTATTCATTTCTTTAAGTTGCTTGTTTAAGCCTTTACCTAGTTGCTCTCCGTATGATTAAGTGCCTTCCCATGAAATATCCTGTAAATGCTTTCACATAGATTGCTAACCCTTGACAGCAGGATCCATTGTCATTGTGATAAGAATAAAAATCTCTCAAAGACAGAGGTCATAATTACTGTCAAACATCCATCTATAGTTGCAGCATAAGAAAAAAAACCTGGAAATATAAAGCTTCTGAGATTAATTCCTTAAGGAAATCTTTTAAGTGCCACCAATTTTGGAGAGACCACTAGGAGTATGAATGCACTACCAATGAGAAGGGGATCGTTAACAGGTATAAACACTCACAGGGCTTTTACAAAAGATGTGTGTAAAAAGCAGAAGGCTAAGGCACACCACAGGCAGGATTAGTATTGCATTCTTTAGACTATTCTTGTGTTCAATCTTTTATTCTCTGCCACGAACATGTCTATACTGTGATATGAATCCTAAATTCTAGATGTTGCCTGCCTTCTAGTAAAGGCAGAGTGTTTGAGAATCACAGTTTTAGAGTCTGGGCCCTACATTGCAGATTATTTAATCTTGTCAGTATAGCTCTTGGTGTGGGCTTTTTGTATGTTTGGGGTTTTTTTAATATTATTTCCATACAAAGGGTTTAAGTTGAGAAATTCAATACCTAAAAAATTAATTTACCATTAAGAAGTCCAGTGTCCTTACAGAAAGCCTGCAGCCACAGATTGCAAGTTCTTAGTGCCTAAGTAGCCAGGACCCACAACTAGACTGTAGGTTTGCTTTTAGAGTCCTTGCAGAAAAAGCATCTCTGAGAAGTCTGTCCCTCTAATGCCATATCAGTGCCATTGATTTACCTTAAATTCAACTTAATTTTTAAATTTTTTCTTGGAGATCTTATTTTTTTTCTTGTCTGCTGACAACAAAGTCAAATTTCTGGCCTAGAATGTATTTAACTACTCACTGGCAATCTAGTTTCTTGAAATTTGGCTTTTGCTGACACCTTTGCAGATACATTTGCTTTAAATCTGCTTAAGCCCTATTGCAAGTGTCACAGGGAGACAGGGTGTTGGAAAATCTATTCCTTCCCTCTGACTAAAGGTATGTGCAGTATAATATAGTGCTGGTGAAATACCAGAGGGAAGGAGGGGGAGTCATTCCAAGGCCCACTCTTGGACTGGGGCAGAGTGACTGTGTTGTACCCTTTGTGCAATGCAGGAGAGATGAAGTGGAAGGAGCTGCCCATCTATTCCCAAAACATTTTTTAGGGCTCCTTGGGGGAGAAGGATAGCCGTAAGGAAACGTCTAGAAAAATTCAGTATTTCAGTGCATATTGAAACTTCTTGCTGTAATTCTAAAATGAGTAGTTTATCAGCAATACGAACATGCATATTAAATTTGCCTTCACCTTGCCAAATCAAGGTGTTTGGGGAACTGAAGGGGCAATTAATTCCATGATAGACCCTGTGCTTGTATGTATGGTTTGTGATAACACAGAAATGTTTTTTACAAATCTGTGCTCACAGAGACATAAATACTGATTGTATTGACATTTTTGTATTTGTATTTCAGTAATTCAGGGATAAATTTTTAATGCAGATTCAGTTCCTATATGGCACTCTAAATACTAGGCTGAAGGCTAAACATAAATGTTTGCAATCTTCAATCAAGAAACTTCACTAGTGATGTGGGAATAGGTAATTGGCTGAATTATTTACTGACTTTGATATGAATGCTTATTCGGTGCTTGCTTCCCTGAAGCCAAAGCAGGAGATAATAGCCCCAGCTTTCAGTCTCTGTTCTTTCTCAAGCTCTAAGATAAGAGCACATTTTTAAGGTGGTTATTACTTAATTACCACCATTATGCTGCTAATACCCAACAGATAAACACAGCTTTCTCGTTTGAGTGTTGCTGAAATAGAATATTAAGTGGCCCCCGGGTTGGGGATGGGGAGCCTAAACTGGGATATCTCCATTCTTGCCTTGCTTCTTGGTGGGGAGGACAAGGGCTTGGAGTGCCTGATGGGGCGAGAGCCTCCAGGGGCCAATAGTGCCTCTCCTGAGGCACTATTGACACTGCCCTTGATGGGGAGGAGTGGACCCCAGGGAGATGCCAAGGCAGATGGTGTGGGAGCCAGCTGTGATTTCTTTTTATTTGCATTTTATTTTATTTTTCATAAATGTTTATTAAACTTTCCTTGGTATAATACTGTCCTTTTATACACTGTTTCCAGGGTGTGCACATTAAAAAAAGTATAATATACTATATGTATGTATATATATAACTGAAATAATGCCATGTTATCTTCAGTGTTGCTAGTTGAGGCACTTCCTATTGGAAGGGCAGTCCTTTGGACTGATCTTTTTACATCTGCTTCATTACAGTATTAATATTTTTGATTTTTGCCTTGTCATTTCTGCCAGTCTAGGAAGGAAGGTAGATGGGCGTAGAATATCTTGGTTTTAATCACATAATATAATCTTTTTGCTAGGTACATTTTGTTTGAGAGGAGCATAATACCACTACTAGAGACTAGGGGAAAAAAAAGCCTTTTTCTTAATCACCTATTTATATCAGCTATCCAAGCAAAAACAGATTAAGAGAAAATGCTCTCATTTTAGTTTATACTCTCAGTTTAGTTAAACTGCCATATTTTTTCCAATCTCTGTGGAAACAGATGTGCTATAAACTTCTCTTTCATTTGCAACTGGGTTAAAAGCTAATAAATAAATGCAGTGACTGCAGACAAACCTGACAGGCTTGAGGTTCTGTATGTACAGTGATGTTTTTTTCCAAAGATCCTTGAAAGATGTGATGTAGTTTTGTTTTTTTTTTTTTTTCTGGATTAGTTTATATTAACCTTAAAGAGCCCTAAAATCAGCAGTGTCAAGAAGAGGTGACATTTGAGGATGTCATTTAAGAAGTGTAACTTAATTTTGTGTAATGACATTGTCCCGCTCATCAAGTTGTTATTTTAAGTCAAACATTCCAAGAAGCTTTCAGTGGGATCCTTGCTTTGGGCAGAGAAATGGAAAGTTTACTGGTTTTGTCCACTCAGTAGTAATTTCTAAGGTACAGGAGATGTCATAAATAATAAAGTGAGCAACAACATTGACAAGCTTATATAATTTTTAATTAAAACACCACGTGTGGTTTGGTTTTTTTGGCTTTTTAATGCTCCAAGGTTGACTGTCTCTGGACATGTGAAGGAAAGAAGTCAATCAAACCCACATATGAGTCAATGCCTGGGAAAGCAAGGCATACTTCTGCAAGAAGAGTAACTAAATGAAAGTGGCATGTTAGGAAATATTTATCTCCTCATCCCATTTTTCTAAATAGCATTACAAGTACTGTGATTTGCAGGAAAAGAGAGCCAAACTGCAATGCGGTAACAAGAATGTGACTAGTTATCAGAAGAATTTCTTTGCCAAATGCCACCAAGCTCTGAGTTAAGTGAGTTAACCTGGAAGTCTGGTCTATCTGCAGCCTCATCTATCACCTACTGCCTTCTCCATGGATGGTCATGTGTTGTCCTAAGGCAGAGTACTCTGGCAGCAAAGGGAGGGCATCCTAACAAAACTAAACTGCAGATCAAAAGGAGTGACTATTCCCCTTTATCTGGGGACACCAGGGCTGGGGTGCTGACTCCAGCTTTGGGCACACAGTTCAGCCCCTTGCCACCAAATGCGTAGAACAATCTGCACTTTCAGAAATCAGATGAGTTTGAAAGTCAAAATAATTCTCTTCTGCTACAGCTATCACTAAGTTTCCTGTCACAGCAAGCAAGCGGACATTTTAGGGAGGAAGAAATTCCAAGTCTAGGCAGCAGACTGACAAATTCTGTGGTATATCTTTTCTTGTATATAAAGTCTGGCTCATATTTTGTGATAAACTCAACTGTTATTCTGATAGTTTACTGTCATTTCACTGGTTTTAGTTTTCAGCCTGCAAGCATCATCTTTGCAGGAACTGTGATTTAGGGGATGAAATAACACTGTTATTCTGCTCATGTTTCAGCCACTTGGGTTTTCTATCTGTTCATGTCTGTATTTTATAGAAAATTTATAAGTGCTGTAATTATAGTCTGTTGAAAGCAAGTAGGTCAGAGTTACACTTTCCATTCCACAGGGGCTGCTGGCACTGGAGAGACAGAAATACAGCTGAATGTTTTCACTTGTCTGGGTGTTGCTGCCAGTCATTAAAAGGTGTGTTTAAAAGGTCCTTTACTCATATATTGCAATTCTTTGGCAAAAGATTTTTTTGGGACTTCATGCAAGAATTATACTAACTGCTGAGGGAATATTTCTTAGAGTGTACTGGTGAGAATTTTTTCACATAAATGACTGAGAATCTGGAGAGAAGAGAGATCTTGCTGGACCTCCTATTCACAAAGGAAGAATGGGTAAGGAATGAGAAGTTTAAAGGTTGCAGTAGCTACAGTGACCAGGAGATGACAGCGCTCAGGATTTCAATGTGATTAAGGCAAAAAGCAGGATCGCATCCCAGGCCTCAGGAGAGCAGGCTTCAGCCTGTTTGGGGATAAAGAACACAGACATACTGCCCAGTTCTGCAGGGATAGGGTTAGGAAAGCCAAGGCCTGATATGGGATACAAAAGGCACAAAGAATGACACTGACAGCAGCAGAAAAAAGCAGGCTGGGGAAAACATGAGCCCACTGGTGAAGAGGCCCTGCTGACAAAGGGCACAGGAATGTCTGAGGTACTGAACCCCATTTTTGTCTCAGTCTTTAGCAGTAAGACTGGCCATAAGTCTGAAGCAAGGAAGATGTCCTCCTCCTTGGTGGAGAAGAATCAGGTTAGGGAACAATTAAGCAAACTGGATGTACTGAACAAACTGCCCATGGGATGTTGGGACATACCCAGGAGCGCTGTGAAAAGTGGCTGATATCATTGCAAGACTGTTTTTAATTACCTTTGGAAGGTCATGGGAAACAGAGGAAAATCCTAAGGACTGGAAGAAGGTAAATGTCACTTTGATCTTCAAGAATGAGGATCTAGATAACCCTTAGCATTCTTGACTCCTGTTTGCTTTTAAATCAGTGATGTGGATTGTCAGTGGCAGTTACTATTGTATCTTCTGTCTGATTGCTTATTTATTAATGTATACAACTTCATTTGTGGGTTAGGTGAGTGATCTCTCCTGTCCTTACCTCAACTCATAAGCTTTCCTTATATTTTCTCTCCCAGGTCCAGCTGAGGAAGGGAGTGATAGAGAGGCTTTGGTGGGCACCAGGCATCCAGTCAGGGTCAACCCACCTCAGTCAGAAAACCAGACATTTTCAGTGTTTATCTGACTGCATAAAGAAAGTGACTAACAAAAGCATGAATAGTTAATAGTAAATAGAGATTCAGAGATGACATGAGAGAGGACATATAGCAAAGCATAGACGCTTGAGTGATGTGTGAGGTTTTTTCATTTTCTTCTCCTGTCCAATATACTCCAGACTAGCACAGCTAGTAATTCTATGCAGCTCTCCTGGATTCTCACTTTCAATAAGCAGGTTTCAATTTAAATGATACTTTTGTGTTGGCTGCAGCAGTTGCTGCAGTGCTGAGAAGGCTTGGGAAAATCAGCTGAGCCAGCCCACTCCTGGTGTCTCAGAGGGGTTTAGAAAACCAGCTGATGAAAACACTACCGACCCCTTCTGAAGGTGGCTGCTGCACTCACATGCAGCTGTTCTTCTTATGTATAAATGTAAGTTGTAAGGACTGAAATTTTTGTTGGCACATCATGAAAGGGACGCTAAAGACAGAAGATAAGCTATAGCAGCTTATGACTACTGAGAGCTTTTTTGCTTCTAAGATGCAAGAGATCTCTTCCTGCTCAAATATTCCTTTCCCCTCTAAAAGTTGTTTGGTTTTTTTTTTTTTCATACCCCACTGTTATTAATTTACACCTTGCCAGGATTTGTAAGACTGATTTTATTGCTGTTGTTGCGGGAACACAATTCTCAGCCATATGGCATGACATCTTCATTTCTGCATGACAGGAGACAGGATCCATTTTACAGTTTTGAAGTGCTGCAAAAAAAAATTACTTCATGAAGGATTTTCTTAGGGAAACTCTATATTAAAGTAGAGAACAAAAAATATATATCTAATGAACAAATTCTTTCCCAAGGGGTAATTTGTACTGGAAATGCTTAAAAGAATATTTTAACTTCTGCATACATCCAAAACTTGAATATTACAATAATACATTTTTAATTTGGCTAAACTTAGGTTTGTTTGGTTTTTAAATTTTTTTGTTTGATGGGCTTTTTGGGGTTGGTTCTTGGTTGGTTGTGTTGGTTTTTTTCCAACTGTAGCACTAACAGAAGAGAGGATTGAACCCCCCCCCGAGCCAGGACAGGGAGGTGCCACTAATTGTCATGTGCATACTGATGGTCTGTGTCCAGTATTTCTGACCTAGCAGGGCTGGTGTCTCATAATCTAACTATCTTGGTTTTGAACATGTGAAGAGCCTTCTCTTGGTCTAAAAAGAAATAATATCACTCATACTAAGACGATTGTTTCACTGTGGATGTTCCCCTGAAGATGAAGCTCCAGTAGCAGAAGGATTTCTACCCTCTGATTCTAATGAGATGCATCAATCTTGCATTGTCTCTGAGAAAATGAACTGACATGTTAATAATACAGCTTAAGGGTGTTTTCTAATGAGAATTTAAACTGATATGCTATCAACCACTGCCATCCATTCTGGGCTGTGCAGGAGGTTGTCCCTCTTGATGTTTTGCATAGATGTGTATTTTGGACTAAGACATACTCCTTCTCATGAAAAGTATCAGGTTGGCTTTATTGGGCCTGACAAAATAACAGCACAAGAGGCTGATTAGTGCTTAAAGCTAAAGGTTGGGTGGAGAACGGAGGGAGTGCTCACCATTGCATTGTGCATGGAGGACCAGACACACTGTCCCCAGCACCCTTGAGAAAATCCCTGTGGCTGGTGAGAAGTGGGTGTCATTCTGTTCCCCATGCCAAGGGCCAGGACCTTTGTGGCACAGCACTGAAGGATGACTTTTTAAGCTGACTACCTTCCTTACAGGTGGCAGCATCACAGAACTCTGTCACCTGCTACCTTGACAATTGAGGTACAGAGGGCGCAACTTGTAGATAGGAGCACTTTCATAAATTATTCCCAAAGTCAGGCCCTGCTACTGATCCATACCTCTCTCTTCTGCTGCCTCCTATTCTACAAACATATAAGTAAAATGTTTACTTTTTTTTTTTTTTTTTTTTAATGAAAGATTGTCTGGTTTAATACATGTTTTAATCTAGTAGTCTCTTCATCTTCAGACACATTTATTGTTCTAAATACACAACTTAATTTGACTTGATATGTTACTATTTTTGTAGTTAAATTCCTTGCTAACTGCTGAATCACTTAAATAATGATATTTCCCTACAACATATTTGTTAACCATCCCTTCACAAACTGAGGGAAAAGGTCATCACATTGACACTTATGTTTGACATTTATTAGAGTTAAAAAAGAAATCCAAACAAAACCCAACAACTAAACATGAAACCAGTGCCAACTGTTATGATAAGGAAACAGAATTGTTAGGGCTTTGGACTTTTTTTCTCCTTTAAGTGTAGCAATTCTAACACAGTGATTAACATAACTTGCATTAATGCAAACACCTGAAAGCAGCACAAGGTAGAAAATATAACTTTCTGACTGAATACCTAATGCTGTGAATCAGCTGAGCATGTTGACTGAAAGCTACCAAAAACCCTCAAGACTAATTTACAGTTCTATTTGACAGAGCTTAATACATTTAAAATAAAATAAAAAAAAAGCAGTCTGTGTCTCAGATATCAGCTTTACTATCTGTCATGAAACTGAGAAAGATTCCAGACTAAAATCACTCAAGATGGAAAACTAGAGAAAATATGCAAGATTTATGAAGAAAAAAAACCTACTGCTTAATCTCATTTATATAAACCCAAACCACACAGAGAAAAAGCTAGGACACAGAAATTGACTATCATAGCTTGCTCATGTTAATCTTCAGAATGAAATTTTCAGCATTTAGCAATGAGATGTGCCATCCTTGAAGCCCACAAAATTTGGAAGAACTCCATACTTTTCCTCATGTTACTGCAATATATTCCTTTTATTTATTATTGTCTCAGAGGAAGAATGGTACAATGTAGTGTTTGAAGCAGCATTTACTTGGCAGCAGAGGACAAAGGATGCATACAAACACAAGCAGAAAAACAACTTTATACATAACCTCATATTCAGAACAAAAATAAAACTCAACAAATTCACTACTGATTTTTTTTATACTTATGTTGGGAGTATTTTCAAAGATTCTTTGCCTAGATAATTATGTAGCTTGATGAAAGCCAAGTACTTTGCAGAGAACAGAATGTAAAGCTATTTCCAATACTACTTATGAAGATAGGTCTGAGGTAGAAAGGTGGTAATGGTTTTCCTCTTCTGTAAAATGTGGACTTTTTTCTTCTCAGAATAACTACATCACATTTTAATAGGAGGCAGTATCTTCTCACCTTGATAGCTTTGCTGCATTTGCTCAAGACTAATACTTAGCGTCTGAAAAGCTCTGTAGAAATGCCAAGTCCTACATCACCTTTGAGAAGTAAGCACTATCATCCCCATTTTACAGATGGGAAAACAGAGGCAGAGTGGTTAAATAACTTGCCAAAGGGTTCAGAAAGAACTGGCACTGGTGCCAACAGTAGAAGGTGGTCAACACTGTGCCTGAATCACTCCTTGAGCAGCAGCAGTTCAGGAGTAAATACTGTGGGTGCAGGACAGTCTGGTTGGCAAAATTTCACAAAGTCACTAGAAATTCCTGACCTGCTCTTTTAATGTCCCCTAGCATTTTTTTAGTAGCAGTAGAGAATTTTACACCTCTTTCAATACCATTTTAAGATAAGGGTTTTTTTCCTTCAATAATAGTTCAGAATAAGACAGCTTTGTTTCTCTTTACTATACATGAAAGATATTGCATGCAGTTTTACCAATTAAAGGTATGTCCTAGAATTAAAGCAAGTGTCCATGCAGCATTGTAAACTCTGTGAAGGCATTAAAATCTCTTATGATAGTCTTTAAACTAGAGATCAGATGATCAGTGACATACTTTCCCATAATTATCCTTATTAAAAGTAATAAAATAAATTATTTTAAAGATAAGGATGATCTGCAAGATTACAATGCTAAATGATAATATCTACGTGCACTGCAGTTCTGGAGAAAGTTCTGTTACTAATAGTATTGGAAAGGGCTTTCTAATTGTCTCTTCATTTCCAAGAGGCAGACAAAAGAAAG
This sequence comes from Vidua macroura, assembly GCF_024509145.1. NCBI lineage: Eukaryota > Metazoa > Chordata > Aves > Passeriformes > Viduidae > Vidua > Vidua macroura. The sequence goes on from NC_071573.1 coordinate 50,081,307, forward strand.
GGAACTCACAGAAATGAGCTTCACTTCATAGACTGTAAATTCCAAAACTTGAAGCGAGTTTGGCCCAGCAAGGAACAGCAAAGCTTTGTCTCTGAACAAAGTTGGGAAGTATCATACTAACTTAGTTCTTACTAAAATCAACTCAAGCTACCATCTCAGTCATCTTTTTAGCTATCTCCCGATTCAAAGTAAAGTAAAGCTTAAAAAAATAATCCTCCAAATGGAGTGTTGTCTGGAAATAACAAAAAGGAAGTTAAAAATACCACTTAGGTACATGAGGATGCTAATTATGACTTGAAATGAGCGTTTACCTCATTTAATTGAATTAAAATACTGTATCTTGCACCTAATGACAATTGTTGTTAACCAGTAACAATAATGCAGGTTATGGGAACTTCATATGCCAATGCTGAAAACAATGCAAGGATATTCTGAAATCTGTGTGGTCAGATGGTTAGCATACAAATAATCAGTACAGAATATTACATGTGTGAGACTATAACTAAGGGTACTTTACAATGCAAAAGCAAAGAGCTGACGGAATGTATAAATGTAACGTTTTGCTCCAAACTCCTTATGTAGTTCTCTTTACGATTATCAAAAAGAACGTATATAAAGCCCCTGCCCCTTTTCCCCTGGCTGTATATTTATACAAATCAGTGACAAATATTCCACTGCTCGTTAATTTACAGTTGCATAGAAAGGGAAGGAAAAAAAAAGATACTATAAAAACAACATCCTCGTCTTTGGGTATTCAGTGTTGTACTGTTTCAAGTGGAACACATGATCGGAGCGCACGGCATGTCCCGGGTCCCATGCAGGCTTATGATGAGGTGGAAGCGCGGCCGGCAGATGCAGAACAGGGCTGTACTGCACGCCAGAAGCACTGGCTGACATCCCAAGGAGCACTTCACATGGCCTGTCACGACATGAGAAACAACATCAGTACCACATGTCAGCATACACAGAAACTTCTACCTTTCTTACAAAACCCCTCTGTTTTAAAAAATGTACATGTATTTCCCTGAGACTCAGCAAATAACTGAGGCAAATAGTTAAAAGAAATCTAAGTTTACAATACTGCTGTGTTTAAAGTCCTTGTTGAAGTGCTTGCCTATTCAGCGCAGACAGCTTGATCTAATGCCTAAGGTGCTGTGTGGCTCCTGATCCTTGTGCATCGGTGCCCATAGCTCCTGAAAGTGGAGCTGTAGGCTCCAGGGCGCAAGGACATATGGACGTCTTTGCAAGAAACAGCTTTGATCTTGCAAGCTGATGCTGGCTTAAAACTGATTGGCCTGAATAAATGCAAGCTGGTTCCATCTGGATAGCAACACAGACCTGCAGAACCATAATACCTGTGGCAGTGCCTGACATAGCAGAACTTTTCTATTACCTATGATATTCAGGAAACTGGCCTTCCTGTTGTATCAGTCTAGCTCCCAAATAGACCCCTAGAGAAAAATGTAGACAAAAACCACCCCAGCCCCTTTGCTCTAACAGAAATTTTCACTTGCTTTACTTTGTTTCCAATGCCTATGCAAGTATGTAAATATGTCTCATACCTGTGGTCTGCCAGTGAAACTTGCTGAAAATTGAAAAAAAAAGGTTAGAAATTAACATACTTCTGCATCTTGACAGTTTAAAAACAAAGTTATTATCAGGAAAACACATACTACAGAAGAAAAGAAAGACTTTAAAAGACTAAACATTTAACTAGAAATGTGTTGTAATGGTTTAATTCTTCATAAACTTATTTTTAACAAATTTATAGCATTATGATGATATAATTAATATTAATTGTTTCATTTTCACCATCTGTAGCCATATCTAAACCCCTGAGTGATGTATTACAGTATCATCTGTTTAAAATGCTCTGTTCTGAACATCACTCAGATGCACAGAAAAGACTTCTGCAGAGTGTTGTACACCTGCCTACTTCTGAAGACCAATGACACAAATAAGGAAGGAAAAAGTGGCATTACATCCATGATTAGTGGATCTGAAGGAAAAAGAAAAAAAAAAAAAAAAAAAGCACAAACCACAAAATAACAAAATCCACCATTGTCAGTATTGCTGGCCTTACTACATGAATAAGTGCTTCATAAAGGATATTAGATATAAATAGAAAGATGGATTTCAAGATGAATTATAACCTGAAACCCATGAAAACAAATAAGCAAGACTACTATCTCTGTTAAACAGTCAAAATGGGATAAAAATTATCTGCATAAGGCTCAGATGCTAGTATCTCCTTGATAGAGGCTGTGGCCATGGCAGAAGAGACAAGAAAAGATGAGGTTGTGAAGGCAATTTTTTTACTTTCTGGTTTGGTTTTATTATTATTTTTAATAATTGGATGTTGCACATGAAGGCAGTTTTTATAAAATTGAGCTTTGGTATAATAAAGAGTCTAAGGATGTTATTCTTTAAGGTTAGGAATATTGTGATGCCTACAGAGTCCATAGAATCTACATAATTTAAAGTCTTACAGAACAGATTTGACAATTGTCCAGTCAGGAAGACAGATCCCTCTCAAATGGCCACAGGAACAGATGGTGGACTTGGATAGTCTGTCATGGTCTTCCTTGGCAAAAATTCAGAGTCTAATGCACTTTTTTGGGAAGGCCAGACTAATAATCCTTATTCCAAGCATCTAAAACATTTAAGATATGAATCTGACAGTTAAAAAAATTTACTCCCAAGTGAAAGACATTATAGAATGACTGAATGAGAGCAAACGTAAGTAGTACCTACTAACTGGGGCAAGGTGGTTTAGGCTGACAATGGGGAAAAAAAAATCACATGAAATTTGGAACTATGCCTTCTTTTAGTCTTAAATGCTCAGATAACAATATGAAGGGTACATGGTTTTCACTTGCAGTATTCTCCTGTCTCATTCAAGGTGTTTGTTCATGGAATCAGAGATTCTTTTTCTGGTTTTCAGCCCTGGAGAACAGCCATCATTACCAAGCTTGTCCTGACACAATGCAATTTGCTTTAAATTCATTTGGGCCAAATGACATGTAGCTGTATAGTCACATAGCAAGACAGTAACTTTGAAAACCAAGAACAAATGCTTGAGTTGCATTTTATACTGATTTGTATACACACACACCCTCAAGGTGTGCTGAGCAGCTCCACTAGCTGTTGACCTCAAATGAGATGCTCCTTAGAATCAAATCCTTAATTTTCAGAACAAGGGGCTTTGAATTGTTGTTGTCATCAAGAATCAAAAAGGACAGCTGAAACAAGACCTTTTTTGCTAGAACCTAATTTTTTTCAAAGCACGCAAGGTGTATCTTCTGTGATGCAGCAATGTGTGTTCAAGAGGTAAAAGGGGGGTTTTGACAGGGTTCATAGAGTTCATGAAATAGCATAGTCTTGATGCTTCCAAAAGGACTGGTCATAAACAGCCACTCTCTAACTTCTGCCTTTTAAAACTGATCATTATTATTACATTTCATTTGAAACTTTCAACAGTTTTGAGAATATATCAAAGTTTTCACTACTGTTTTTCTAAGGCAAAAGAGCTGAAATATATATAGAGAGAGACATGTATATGTATAAATGTATTTTATAAAACCCACCCTAATACATGAGACAGCTTCACACTTTTGTAAGTGCAGTGACACTGGAAAGAGGATCAGTGGAAATGTATGTCAGCTGATACAGGACATGCATAAGAACAAGCTGGTTTTCCTTTTGATCTCTCTTTAATAGACACTGAATAAAATATCATCTTCCAATGCATTTAAGCAGGGAAAGGTGTTATATGCTGCATTCACAGATTTCCTCCGATCTATTTAATAACTAGTTCAGTAATTAGTCTAAGGACTAATTGTCTAACTTTTTCAAGCTTTATTACAAAAACTTTTTTTCAAGCTTTATTACAAAAACTGCATTCAGAAATTCTGAATCTACATTCACTTAAGTTCTGCAAAGGGTTTTTATCAGCAGGTAGTGAGATTCTAGATGTCTTTCCCCTTATTTGGGCACTGATGAAAATTCCACATTGAGATACAGGCTTTTCTTATAGTGAATTGCTTCCACTTAAAACAAGAACATTTATCTACCTTCACAAATAGTATCTATTGAGGAATTTTAAGGGACAGAATTATATAGCTTGCATATCTACACAAGAAATCTCCTCAGAGATATTTCTTTTCCTAGTCAATACCACAAGAATGATTTTTTTTTCAAAAGACCTTAAATTCAATATGATTCTCAGAGACATATTTTGTTAAACTTACAGCAGCAAGCTGGAAATGTGTTGTTGATTTGCTCCATAACATCTGTTAGATCTGTGTTGGTATCATGAGGTGGAACTAACAAGTCATCTGCAGATATAACAACAAAAAAATCATTTTTGTAACAAGAGGAGAAAAAAAAAAAGACAACAACATTCTAAAAGGCATTCTTAGCCAACATTCTAGTTAATTACTCCTTTATATTTCAAGGGAAAACAGTACCTGAAACCTTTGAAATGTGCAGGAACTATCATCGATAATTGCCAGCCTTGGGAGAGGACATGAAAGTTACATTATTGATTTGCAGTCAAACTCATTTCCCTTTCATTAAAACTTAACCATTGCATCCAGGATTTAACTAGAAGTTGCCAGCAAGGAACAGTATATAAACATTTACAGTTAAAATAAACAAAATTACAAGATGAGGGAATTAAACTCAGTAGCTACTCTATTAAATTTCTGTTCCAATTGCAGATGATTTGTCATGTAACTTTCAGAGTGAATACACCATTTTTTTCTCTGAAAAAAATCCCAACATTTATCTTTTAGATGGTCTTTATTCAATATGTACCAGCCATTTAGGTAGTGCTAAAATACCCCTTGCCATCTCTTTGAAAAATGATGCTTAAAATTAGCCAAGAGAATGGTTAGGGAACATAACTGGCTGTGTTGTTGGCAGTTTTATTGGGCAGCATCTTTCATACTGCATGAAATCAGACTCAAGTTCCATGTTTTTCCAGATAAAGTAAAAACATATGTTTATGCTGGATGAAAAATGTTCAGTATGCAAGAGAATATTTTTCCTGTTTTCTACAGAAACAAAGTAATATTTATTAATCTATAACACAAGGCTTAGAAACAGGAGGAACTTGTACAAAAGATAATGTGAGAAAAATATTTTCTCTTTTCCCCTACTTTTGTCCATGCAACGGTCTGTAGTTATTTCTGCTAACTCACGGTGAAATTAATGAGTTCTGATACTGGAGAATTTAAAATAATCTTTCAAAAGAGAAATCCCTTTATGTGCAGAGCCTGTACCCATAAATATTGAATTATTTCTAAAGATGTGAGCATTTTGGGAGTGGGAACATCAAAATACCAGGATAAGCAGAGGTTACACAAGAATTTTTAAAGCAGACAGCAAGTGTAGATTACATGATTTGGACATTGGTCCTGTATCTGACAGATTACTTAGGTCCATGTGTGTACTGTAGGACAAACAGCTCTTGGCCACTTTAGTCCAATGAAGTCTGGTTCCCCTTTCAGCAAGGATGGATTTGCCCAGTAAATTCACTCAGTAAGAACAGCTGGAACCAAGGAATCTATTGACAAAAGTCTGTAATTCAGAGTCATGTGGATTCTTAGGATACCGCAGCTCTTCGCAAGTGGGAGGAAGCAGCACCTCCAGCTGCACTGAGCAGAAGTATTGCAAAGATCCGATTCTTTTGATTTACAAATCTGTCCAGAAGGTGCCAACAAACCTATCCAGTAGTCACCTATGGACTCATGAGTACATTATCTGATCAGAACACTCACCTGTCTGATGGAACTGTGACCTCGTGTCCTGCTCCAGTGGGAAGTCCAGGGCAGAGTGCTGGGGCGAAGCACAGGGCGAGGCGCCATTGACCCGGGAGTCTGGCTCGGGCTACATTAAAGACAAGAAGACACAAATTTCTGTTACTTGTAGCCATATAACTTAATTGTAAGCTTATATGTAGCCATCTTACTACTTTTTACCTGCTCTTTCTTGTTTATTCTCCAAACTATTGAAAGTTGTCTTAGATCTACACAACTGATGAGGGGTAAAAAAACAACCAATCCAAGAACATGTTGAAAGAAAATTTAGACTAAGAACAGCTCCTAGAAGACTCCAGTTGATGGTCTTGTTAAAAACAACGTTCTGCTGCATCACAAAAACACAATGTAACATACAACACACACAGTATGTATGCCAAGGTTCCCAGTCCAGCTCTGCAGAAAGACTCCACAATGGGAACATTTGGGTTATATTTATCTGCATAGGTATATACACACATATACACACACAAACAGGACATTCAGCTAGGGGCCCATAAAAAGCTTTACAAGGATGACAAGGCTTGCTTAGAAACAACTGTTCAACCATGAACAGATTTGCAGAACTCCAGAATCAAATGAAGACTAAAGACAGATTCAAAACAACTTCATTAAATCTAAAAAGTGGTAGCCAGCCATCACTCCCGCTGATGCTGTTTCTCAACCTGTGGAAGACACCAAACTTGCAGGAATTTGTACTACATAAACTCCTGAAAATGATGAGAAATATATACTTTGAAAAGAAACTTTTCTGGCCTCTTAAATTCACTTGAAGAATCATGGAAATCAATATTACATTTAGCTGTAACCATGTGTGTGTTTGAAATTACATTTAAATACATATACATGGACAGAAAATAAGAAAAGGCCATAGCAGCTCAGAAATATTGGAAGGGACATTACTCAGGCATTTTCCCCTTCATTTCCTTCCTATTTTAAAAATTCCTTCAAGGATGACACTGGTAATACAGTATTTGAGCTCCAGAAGTGATTGTTCTGAAAAAAACATAAACAAGTGAGATAATATTTACATCTGAGGTAGATTTAGCTGAAATTGTTGCTTATCACTTATATTTTTGATTGCAAATAATGAGATTACTTCTGAACAGTTTAAGGAGCAGGTTATTTAAGTAAATCTATCAAAAGCAGATACTGAAGTAATACAAAAGATCACTGCTTTTAAGATCTTTTTGAAACTGAGCAAGTACCTAGAACAGCTATGAGACTTGATGCAGAGTTAGAATACAGAATGGCTGTTAATTTGTGCACAAGTTTGCTCCTTTGCACTTCACAGCCTTAACTGAAATACTCAATTTCTTGAGATAGCTTCCAACCTAACAAAAACAATCTTCAGTAAAACTCCTCTAAATCTTATCTCTTTCAGCATGACAATACTAAAGGCCAGCTTTGACTAAAAGAATAAATCAAGAAATTTTAGTCTGCATAGGAGACAAAGGGAAATGGAAATGTTTTCAAGCCAGAGAAGGATTTCGCTGTCAAGACACTTCTATGAACAGTGAATTACTAAGTAGTTAAGTAATTTGCTGCTCAGTACCAGGCTTCAATCCAGCTAAAGAGTCTAAGTAAAAAGAGTGTCGCGATTTTAAATCAGAGAAGCCTGGGATAACTTAACGCAGGCAATTCTGCATTGCCAGGAACCATTGTCTAAAATGTTAGAGCTGTAATGGTAAAGAGAGGAAGCAAATTCACCACAGGTGAAGAGTCCCTTCAATACAGAACAACAAAACTAACTCCAGCAGTGGAGTCACTGCTTGCCCACCCCACAAACAGATGAACAGAGAGAATGTGAATCATCCAAAATGCAAACTTGTACCTGGTGTAAATCTCTGCCTCTGGCCCTGTTCAAGCAGCAACTATGAATAAATTGTGCACAGATGAATGAGGGTGAATGAGAAGATCTGAGCTGGACATACAAAACTGCAGCACAGCAACACATAGGCTCGGTCAAGGACAGTGAGGCACTGCAAAGTCAACAGTTTGTGTTGCTAGACAGAAACTAAATGCCTGCAAACTCAGGTGATGAGTTAGTCAAGGCACCACTTAGTACCTCTATTGTAAGTGATAAAAGTGCACTGCAGAGCGCAAGGATTATCAGTGGATACACTGAGACAAAACAAAACATACTTTGGAGAACCTTAATTGTAAGGAAAATTTTACATTTATGTACCATATGTTGCTGCAGCAGTCAGAATGAAATATTGCAGCTGGATTTAAAAACAGTCAAAACCCACAACACCATCATCTAATCAAATGGCAATGCCTGATTACTTCATTTTCATTTAAATATACTGATATAGTTCCAGTGCATAGTTCCAGTGACTGCAATAAAAAGAAAAGACTAAACAAACAAAACTCTTCTTCCAAATTAAGGACAGTATGATGAGCAGCTGAAGAGAGGTGTTTGGAGCAGAAAGTGAAGGTTTGTGGTAGTGATAAATTGCCTTAATATAAAAATCTGATACTGGAAAATGTTAAACGCACAGCAGTTGAGGATATAGATATACTGGCATGTATTTACATGATTTAACAATTTTGTTGTTGGAGAACTTAAGAAAAATAACAGTAGAAAATCACATTCTATTTGACTCCAATTATATAACACCTACAAAATATGAGCACTTCCGTCCTAACCCACTTCAGGCATCATGAAGTTCATGCATTCTTATTCAAAACAACTCAGCAGACAGCCCTTAAGCCAGAAACCAAAAGCAAATAGCTCTAGATGTTATTATACACCTGCTGCTTCTTGAAAGAAATAAAAGCAGGGATACTGAGCATGTCTCTATAGGGATAAGGGAGAGGTTTCCAACTCTTGTCTCAGGGAGTTTTCAAACTTCTTCTTAGGTAAAACCAAGCAAAGATATGAAGGGACAAATAAGTCCTTCTACAGAAAATGATAAAATTGTGATTTTGTTTCTGTATTACAGCAGTTTTTAAAGCATTTCAAAGGAGATATTTATTTCTACCAGTTTTAATCTATAGTGCCTTATTTCACTATGCCTCCTGCTGGTGTCTTTCCCAAAGAAGAGCCTGAAGGGCTCTGTGGCTTAATGGACAGCTAAGACATACCTGCTCTTTCCTTGATTTCTGATGCTTTTGGTAAAAACCAAACTAAACCTCAGTGTCCCCAGTCTGAATCACAAGAAACTTCAAAAATGCCAATGTTACTACCACATTCATTACAGATTTTTCTTCTTGCTCCAGAATTTTTTCTCCCAGCTATGAAAGAAACAAACTCTCCTGCGCTCTTCTGATAAAGCTTTTCTGCTTTCAGCTGGAGAGGGAGTTGCAGCCTCTATTTACTCTCTGTCTAATCATACAGCTGTTGACAGATGATTTTAGCTCCCTCTAACTTCAATATCAAATCCAATATGAAACCTCTATTCAGCAGCAGAGAAAACAGAGAAAAATCCAAACAGACTTTAAATGCCCTTCATAATAGGTCTCACTTTGACTTTGCAAATGCAGTATCTATAAAGGCTGAAAAAAGAAAAATGAGAACGGGGATTCTTTGTTTTTTTCTCTGTCTGATTAACATGTTGGTATCAGAGCTGTCACATGCCAGTTCTGTTTCACCTTCCTCTTTGGCAGCCTAATCAATCAGGCAGACAAAAATGACAACATTCTGTGACAGCTACCAATCCTTTGGGCTTGCTAAAATAAAAATAGTATAGTAACCTCAGAATTGTGACCTGAAGTAGACAAATGAACAGTGAGGATGCATGCATATTTCTGCTAAAGGTGCTCTCTAAAGAATGTCCTAGAATGCTCGCATCTAGATTAAGCAGTTACTACATGAAAGATCCTAAATTTCATTAACTCTCTACCCCAATATCTGTGTGTAGACAGACTCACTCCAATCTTTTGGAGAAAAAAAAAGTTCCAGTATTTTATACTCAGTGGTATAAAACAACAGTCAGGAGGCTAGTGGAGAAGAGGAATGGGTAGACTTGCTGTTGATAGAATAGACAAACAGATGGCATGAAATGCCAGCCATGGCAAAGATATTGTTGTAAGACAGTTGCGTCCTTTAATACTAGTAATTATATTGTTGTTATATATTTTGAGATGGAGACTTATGAGTATCTTTCTTGCAAATCATCCATCTCATTAATAAGAAAAAGTATTCCTTTTATCCCCTACAAATAACTGGGACAGGCAGTAAAAGCAAAAGAAACAAATAAATATAAATAGGCTTCCAATAAAGTCCTTCCCCAAGCAGTGAAAGAGATAAAGGCTGTCCTAAAAGGTAGTGGCCAAGCTGACAGAACAACAAACATGCTGAAGAGTGGTCATTTTTTTCAGAAAGAGGGCAGTAATGGAAATCAGTGCTGCTTCATAATTCTATCAATATCAAAATAAATTTCAAAGAACAGTACTAAAAATTTAAACTATTTATAATTTCTGAATCCCCATCAGGGGAGTAGCCTCAACATTCTGGAAACAGCTTGTGAAACATCCAGTAAATTAAGTAATGACATGTATAGAAAGGCATATTGAAAAGCCACAGATGTGTTATAAAAGAAGTCATGTAGATCTTCTCATATACTAGACTCTGTATGAGCCACTTTATTAAATGACAGAGTAGAAACAAAGACCTTAGGAAATAATACTTGGAACAATCAGAAGCATGGCATGACTCCCACAGAGACAGGACAATGTGGACAGAAAGCAAAAGAGCAACAGTATACAGTAAATAAGTTGTAAACAGTCAGAAATATTGAAAAATGTCACCTCTATTCTGCTTTACCCTATCTGAACCTAAAAGCTGCAGAATGCCTAGAAAATTCCAAAGGCAGAAATGATAAGAAATATTTACTGTCTCTTCTCCCATCCATTTTATCACAATAAAAACGTATACCCTAAAGGTGTTACTCAGAATGGTATAAGAATTCCAAAAATATTACAGAATTGTGAGATCATCTTCAGCTACATTAGGGAAAAAAAAAAGGGTTTTAAGGGGTGAACAAGTTTCTGCTCTAAGCACTAAGCTGCAAGGGACCATGGGTTTGGCAGAACTTCTGTGTTCAACTCAACCATGTTTCTTTGCAGATTTTAAACCCTTCTCTGGAAAGACCAAGTATTGGCCACATATCCCCAGATCATTATTTTATAAATAATTAATAACAGTGTACCAGTTTTTATCTTCCCTATGAAATATTACAGTTACTCAAATATTGATTAAAATGCTAAAATAACAGTAGCAACAAAAAAATTCACTCTAGATTTTTAGAGGGCTAGGGAAGTCATTGGAACAGATGCATCTAATTCCTATTGAGCCTAGAAAAAATTACAAAGTCAGCCAGTGAAACAAACAGCAAATACCTTAATCCCTGTAATGAGAGTATGATCTACAGCAGGAACTTAGGCCATTTTAATACCTGGTTTATGTTGCCTGTTTCTTGGCTTAGTTAAATCCCCTGATGCATGGAAGGCAGGAAGTACTTGCCTTACTGTACTCTGACCCAAACATAATGATTAATTAGAAGAAAATATTCATACAATGTGGCAGCAGCTCTCTGGCTACAGACAGCGGCGGCACAACTTTCCCAGGCATTGTCCTTGGGAAGGCTGTGAGAAGATCAGAGAAAAGAATGAGAAACAATTCTTATCTTCACTTGCTGCACCTGTTGTTGTGAACATGTGGAATGTGTTATAGAGATTTATTTACCAAAGGGTGGTTTAATTGACCAATGGTGATGGTGTTTAGATTGAAGGACCAATTAGGTAAAACTGTATTGGACTGTCTGTAAGGGGAATGGGTTTCTTAATAAGTATAGTGTAATAAAGTGATTGATTCCTTCTGAGAATCATGGAGTCAATGCTAATTATTACCTGGTTGGGGGTCTGCGGCAACAATACAAATTTATCTTCATTACTCGAGCTTCCACACATGATCTAGTACAAACTACCATCTCTAACAACACATATGTTGCTCCTGTTATTATAGTATTATGATATATGTTGCTCCTGTTATTTTTATAAGCCAGGTGTGCACATACTGACTTCCAAAGCAATCAGTGTTCCTTCTGCCAACAGAGAAACCCTACGATCTCCAGCTACCAGCACTTGCTAAAAGTCTCTTACCTCCAGCATTTACTTGTGTGAAAGACCACTTTTCTGTAGCTTATCGGTCTAAATGTGTCACTCAAGAGGAATTGGATTTTTAATGTAATTAATTGTTCCTTTGTATTTCAGACATATCTTTGGCCATCTGTCTCTGGCATGCTAAGAGAGGTCTGAGTGACTAACTGTGACAACAAATGAACATTTCCTTATTTAAGGAAAGCATCTGGTAAAAGAAGTCATACATGGGATGTGGCTGGCATCATTACTTGGAGTAAGGTATATATTTTCTTCCCATGCTTTTTAATGAATGAAAAGTTACTGCTCTTGTTTGTGTTATTCTCAGTGTTTCCTAAGTTCCCATGATCACTCCAACACTTGCAATCATTTTCTGCTCATTTGATATTAACCATGGTTTATACTAGATGGTAAGAAAAAATATCTCATTAGAAATGACTGATTGCAGCAGACCAAGAGTATATGGTAAAAATATCTGCAGTAAAATGTCGATGCCTTTGCTCCACCAAGAAATCCATTGTCAAGACACAATATGGGGCAAAGTGTACAGGTACCTGCTCGAGTAGCTGCCGTAGCCTGTGAAGCTGAGACTCCAACTGTTTATTGTGATCTTCCAATATTTGCATCCTTGCTTCCAGCCGACCTTTATGCTGTCTCAGGAGTTTAGCTTCAGCAATGAGCTCGGCATCCTCAGAAGCATGCTGAGGTGACACAACAGAGTCAGGAGGTGATGCAAGAGGGTTTATTCCTCTCCGAAGATGTTGCTCCTTTAGTTGCTCGTATTCTATCTGCAGACTCCTGGAATATTGATAAGTGGAGGAGAATGATGACTTGGTCAAGTAAACGAAGATAAAAGATCAAACAATGCCAGCATCTCCAACTAACAACACAAATATCTCAAAGACAATGTCTTGACTTGTATTTTACAGGGGATTGAAAAAAAGACAGTGAAGTAAAAGTGAAACGAATTTATTTCTTCACAGACACCTCCCTCTTCTATCTAACAGTGCCAGCCTATGCACAACGTATGCCTTAATTGTGGGTTGTTGTTTATTTTTTTGCTAAAATCATGACTTCTAGGTCCTCCTCATCTTCAACATAGTACATGCATGGCTCAAACAACAACAAAATGAGAAATCAGACAACAGTAGGATGACTGTGAGACCTTTGCTCTTCCTCAAGGTCAGCAATGATACGCTCCAACTCTCCCCGCTCTTCCTTCTCCACTGACTTGAGTATCTGAGCAGGACTCTGTGGCTGACTCACAGGTGACTCTCCTCCCAGCGTCTGACAATACTGCTGGATAAGGGCATGCTCATCCTCTCTGAAACAATAAAACAAAACAGATAAAGACAGAGCAGTAAAACATTTATTATGTGAGCAAACATCTCTATCAAGCTAAGGGATTTTGTTTGTTTATGGAAAAAGACTAAGCAAGACGAAATTAAGCCTGGAAAACATACTGAAAGGAAACCATATAAACATACAATGCACAGGGAAAAAAGATTCATCTGTAGTAAAGGATCAGTTTAGTTTAATCTATGCATAAAGACGAATTGTTGCTAGTGGTTTGAAAAGAAAGATTGAAAACAAGGATCAGTGACTTGAAAAGAAACAGTGAAAACAAGAATCAGCAATCAAAGATGACTGATTTGAAATGCCTTAAAAATAAATAAAACAAACAAGCATCTTCTAGATCCATTTTTTAACAATATGTGACTTTTTTTTTAATTTTTAGGAGATAATTTTGGTTTGCTCAATTTATCTAATAAGATTAGGGAACAAAAGTTCCATTAAAATTAGAGAAAAAAGATTACATTTTTCTCCCCCTATTTTGATATACACATACAAGACCTTGAAATTCTGCATTAGTAGTAGCTGTCCTTCTTAGAGTTTCAGGATCAGAAATAAACTATAGCACTGTCCTCCTCCTGACTCACATGAAATTACCTTCTGGTAAGGAGATAGAAAAGTCCTGACACTTTCAATTATGCTTTAATACCCAAGTGAATTTGGTTTTGTATAGATGTGCCTTACTTTCCAAGTTGCTGGCTTTTCTCCATAAATAAAGTCAGATGGATAGAAAGTGTAAGATACCACATCCTAAAACCAGTTTATTTTCTTGGTCACTCAAGAAGGATGAACCAACAACAGAAAAACATATACTAGTAATTTTTTAAGAAAGAAATTGCTGCAGCAGTAAAAATTATGAAGAAAACCCTCCTTAAATTATTTCCTTTAAGTGACTAAAAACTAGATACTGCACACCTTATGATGCCATGAAGTATTGGTACAACCTTTACCCTAAGGATCTCCTACAGTTAAAGCATGGTCAGAACAGAGTGACACACACATGGGCAGTATATACACACATATTCAGATATTATGTAGAAAAGAGACATTTCCACATTAAAAATATTTTGAGTGCTTTTTTCCTTCTATTGTTGGAAAGTAACAGCTGCAAATTCTGCTATCCACCAGCTATGGAAAAAGTATTCTCAAGGACTGCCTTTGAAATCACATGCAAAAAATCCAAAGTTCATTATATGCAAAGTATTTATTTTCCAAATAAAAGTGTAATGGGGATTTTCAGAAGGCTTTTAAAAATGTCCTGTCAGTCAATTTAACATCTTTCATCACAGAATTTCCAAATGTACTGTCTCATTTGAATGAATACTAAAACCGGTTATTTAGAAAAGTATACCCTGGAAGAAAAAGCAGTTATTTCTGTGGTGAGAAATAGTCTATAAATAAATGCATGTACAAGTGAAACTCATTAGGTGTCTTATGGGACATGCATGTGGATTGGGGGGTACCTCAGAAATAAGTTCAAACTCTTGAGACAAAAGGAGAAAATGCTCGTGACAGGAAAAGACGAGAGTTGCATAAATACTGTTTATGAAATGAAAAACCTTACTTTATCCTGTTAAACTACTGTTAGTATATCAATTCTAATTTAAAAGCATCATCAGTATTAGAAACAAGACAAAATAGTCAAAGATTTAATAAATCCTGATTCCTGGTGCGTCTCTCTTGGAAAAGTACTTCTATCACTTAGCAAAATGATTTGTTTGTTGCAATACTGCCTAAGACATAATTTGTAATGAAGACTCATGGTAGAATAGCACCAAATTATTTCTTCGCAAGGATAACTATTCACTATCTACCCAAAACTATCATGTGGACTTCCACTTTCCAACCCGTCATCAAGACTTGAAAATTTAGACTTGTGCAATCAAATAAATGTACATCAAGTAACACTGTACCTGCTGAAAAATATCCAAACAAGAAAAAATATAGCCTATGACAGTTCTGTCCACTGGATGAAAAACCTAATTATTGAGTTTTGCTTTTTAAAATGAGTAGAAAGTTTAAAGAAAATAATGTACATTCACTTATTTCTTAGGTGTCTTGGCTGTTGTCAGTACTACATTCATGAGAAGAAATGACAACATGGATCTTCCCTGCAAACGAATAAATTTGATTAATTTTTCATTAATACAAATATATATAGAGAGAGTTAAATGTAATTGAGGTTGCATGTGCATTTAAGTCCTTTAAAAAAATTAGTGACATCCAGGAGCACTAGCTGAAAAAGAAACAGAATGTGTTCCTTTTCCTCCCATTATCTACAAAACAAAACAAAAAAGCCTTTAACTGCTTTATCTTCTTCACTACTTGAGTGATCTCAGAGAAATTCATAATCACTATTGTTTTTCATTATTACTTCATGTCTACTTAAAAGTAAAACAAAGGCTAGTGCAGTTAATGCAGTTTGGATCAGGTCCCAGTACGATAATTAAAACCTCATTGTACTTCTATACCCTTTAGTCATCCTGACAAAAATACCCTACCCCTTTTAACAAAATTTTTGCCAAAGTGCTGTAATCCCTCTGGGAGTTTCAAACAGCCCTGCAAAACGTGCAGAGTACCCTGTGACTGAAACAGCCACAACAGCCAAGAGTGACGGCAATTCAATGTCACACCTTGGGCAAGCACAAAAACAGTGTTAAAGCAGGCAGGTGAGAGAACACAGCTTTATCATCCAGGTTTCAAAACACTGTTTACACGTGAATTTCAGTGATCCTGTGTGACTACACTTATAGCCTTCTTTTGTGCAAGGGTGTTGATGATGTCAGGAAACGTTCACATGATCTAGTTTAGTCTGGTTATTTTCATTAGGCATCAAAAAGCTGCTGTCTATATTTAGAAATGGTGAAATAGTTTATAAACAAAATTTAGGACACCTAAATTGGATCTTTTTAAAAATAAGGCTCTGTAAAGCTGGATTTATTATATTTATTGGAATTTGTTAAACCTGAGCATCTGTCAAGATTTTGCATTAGGTGCAACCTCAATTTTTAATGAAATATATAAAGGCTTTAACAAAAGAGTTTACACAGTAAATGTTTACATACTTTTGACTGTATTGTGATCCAGTAGATAAGATCAACACAGCCAAATACAGGTCATTTTATATTTTGGTCTCAAAGTTATTCAGTCTAGAAAAAACTTCATTTCCCTTCTCTCCCAGTGGTTCGGAGCCTACTGGAGAGGCTATGAATATTGATTGTCTTTTTTTAGGCATCACACATTGCAGCTGACAGCATGCTTTTCTCACAGGCACTTGATAAAGGAAGTCTTCTGAAGCAAAACTGTATTTTTACCATGTGTTCTAGCTTTACTCTGTCTTGCAAAATTACTACTTTGGAAAAACACAACCTTCAACCTGCACTAACAAACCTCATGACTGTAACTAGGATAGATTCTTTAGTAGCACAGGAGTCCCAGGACAGGGCTTCAAATGACCTACAACATAAGGTCGTTGTTCTACTCCAGGCAAATCCTTTCATTTTGAGACTCTGGGACATTACTCTATAGAAGTGATAGGAGATGGTGATCAGCAATCAAAATAAAAGCATCATGTAAAATTTAATTGCTCATTCTTTCTCAGTGGTTATTTTATTGAATACCCTCTGTGCTTTGAGGAACAACTAGAAGTACACAAAGTCCTTTGACAGCAGAGGCTGCAGTTCCTATTCTGCATTTCACCATAGTAAAAAGCAGCAAACAAGACGTCCCAGAAGGTCAGACTTGAAAGAAGTACATCTCAGAGGAAAAGAACACCCCAACAAAGAAGCCCAAGGAAAACAGCCTTTGAAGGACCATATTCTCTTTGTGGACATATATTTTCAAGATGTCTATTCCAAAACAAACATTGCACATAGAGGAAGCAAGAGGCAAATAAAGCTGCATATAACCTCTCTTTTATTTGACTATGTGGTAGAAAGAAAATATAGATTTCTTCACCATCACTTTTCATCAGTGCATTATTTTATCTGATTAAGTAAACTGCTAAATTTGATTTAAGATAGGAAGATGTGGCTATTTGTGAACTTCATTGACGATTTTCATTTTTGCTGTAGCTCTCATACTAAACACCATGTGTTCTAACCCAAATAAAAGTGTACCTTGACCTACTGATGGTATGAGACATACTAGAATAAGGATGTAAAAGGTACTCAAAAATACTTTATCTAATTTACTTGGTCTTCTCCTAATTTTACATTACTCTATAGAAGTGATAGGAGATGGTGATCAGCAATCAAAATAAAAGCATCATGTAAAATTTAATTGCTTTATCTAATTTACTTGGTCTTCTCCTAATTTTACCATCCCATGAAACAAATTTCTCCTTGTGACAAGATACCTTTTAACCCCTTACATCATGTCACAGTATTCAGTTACTACATACTGGGGCTCCAGTTTGACTTACACCACATTAAGTAGCAGTTCCAGGTAAAAGTATCAATGACCTTCACTTCTGAACCTGAGTGCAGAGTTCCATAACAAATAAAATTTCCGATATGCTTCAACTCTGCCTTAAGATGAGTGTGAAATAGCATCAACAATGCCCAAGACATGAAGATACCTGGTAGTAAAGGCACGAATCAGAAAATAGCTATTAAGCATCTGCATTTATTCTGAAATTATTCATACTACGCCCACTGGAATTCACTTCAGTATGGCCTGGATAGAATAGTTCTTACCTTACAGGACTACTTCTCTAACAATTTTTATTTTCATTCTACTACACCATGATGTATCAAATTGTGAGGCATAGCTTTCTTTTAGGAACACTATTTATCATTCTTTGCTGTAAAGACTTAATTTTTATACTTAAAATACTTAATTTGTGAATAAGTAAGTCTACTTTAAAAATAGAGATGCTTTTGCACGAGTTAAAGCCAAATAAAATCCACCACAATATTCTAGCCTAAATATTTGAAACTGTCTAATGTCAGGAGAAGATGACATGAAGGGAAAATATTTCTATTCAGTGTATTTGTACCAGAAAATTCATGCATGAGAGCATTAGAATATTTTTAAAGAAGCTGGACATACAACAATAGAGAGCATGCCTTTTTTTTTTGCTATCTACAACTATTTTTCTGATTAAGGAAAGTGCATTTTTTAATGGAATTCACATATCTTTTGAAAAGGGGAGGGTTAGAAAAGCTTAGTCAGAGAGATAAAAGTCACAATGACATTCAAGAAAACAGGCTAGTTAAAACCCAAGAATTATCTTTGATGAGTGCTTTCTTAATCAAATGGCATATTGCAAAACATTCCTGAAAATAAACTCATTATGTTTAACTAAAAGCAGAAGTTCTCTTATTCAAAAGTAGATGACTTCTTACACATAATCTCTGAAGCATGAAGAATGTTAAAAGTATTATGAACTTGACAAGACCAAAGAAGTAACTTTCAAAATCAAGTGCTACACTGCCTCTGTTCTATATTCACAGTAAACTGAAGGACCCTTCAGTACCAATAAAAATAACATAATGAAGCAGAAATCCAATTATGAGAAAAAAAGAATTAGATTTCCAAATTAGTAATTGTTTCCTGAATGTTTGAAATAACACTGTATTGAAAAAAAAAAAAAAAAGTCTGGCTCAGAGCTCTACATCTGCACTGAAAAAACAAATTCACATTTCAAATTGCTCCTTTGAATTCTATCCATATAAGAATGGTTACATCATCCCTATTTCCATGTTAAATTGAATTTAAAAAGATAAGAATAGGTTTGAACTATAATCCTCAACTCCCAGCGTTTCAGCAATTTGTGATCTAAACTGGGATACAAACTTCACAGCTCTGTAGTTCCCTGGAAAAACCTCCCCATCAAGAAGGGCTGTCAAGCACTGCAACAGGTAGCCCAGGGCAGTGGTTGAGTTGCCATCACTGGAGGCATTTAGGAGAGGTAGATGTGGCACATGGGGACATGGTTTAGTGGTGGACTTGGACAGCTGGATTAATAATCTTAAAGGTCTTTTCCAACCGAAATGACTCTATGAATATAGTTTAAACCACAGGCCTTCAGAATTTTGAGTACTTCAGTACTTATGCCTTAATGAGAGTATGCATTGTAATCTGCAAATAAAACAGAAGGTGCCATTGTGTACAAGGTTACTTTCTTGTCATATTTTGTTTGTGTAACAGTCCCCAGACTGAGATCTAAACTCCGAGGTACCTCTCACTTGTTGGTACACAAGCTTTCCATCTTGATTATTTTTCTAAGGAAAAGGAATGCAGGGAAATTGCTTTAAAATCAACAGCTGATTTGCCAGTAAAAATCAAGCATACACCCTGCCTTTCACCATACTTATTAGCCTTCACTCATACTTATTAGCTGCTCTCACTGGCACTAAGCCCCGTGTTAGAACTGCTGAAGATCTTAGCACAAACCTATAATTCCTGAGAGCTGTAGTGAGTCAGAGTTACTTACACGCTTCCTGTGGTGGAGCTGCTGTCCATGAGGAAGGAGCCGTTGGTCCTTTCCATCTGTGCAAGCCTGAAAGGCAGGGAAAGACCACGACTTTCAGACAACATGCTGCACCATTTAAACAGAGGCAGTGGGAAAATCAATTCTACTTAGAAACAGCTCAGATATGGCAATCTTTGTATACATATTAATAAACTCATATACATATACGTATACATATTAATAAACTTTTCATCTTGTGATGAAAACCTATAATCCAGAGGACTTTTATGAGAAACTTGTGCTGTGATTAATTAGTTCTACTTGCCAAACAACAACAAAAAAGTGTATTTTCTCCTTCTATCATAATTATCATTAGCATCACCACAACTCGCATGGCAAAATTAAAGAGATGTTTTCACAGATGGTTTTCTCTGAATTTTCTAAAGCTGGACTAACAAAAGAGGATGAATCCTTTTTAAATATAGCACATGCAACATCTGAAATTATGCTAGGCAAATAATACCACACTGTGGACAGACAAGTCCTGTAAAACAGAACAAAAAGCAGTATAATTACAGGGAATCGTTGCCTAGAGTTCCTCATTTTGGAAGCAATTAATCTAAAAGGACCAGATTATTAGACTGTATATACGAGGCCACACAAATCTTTAAAATAAAAGCAGAATTTTTCTATCTATTCAGGTTTCCAGGAAAGATGTACCTTATGTACATAAGAGACATAGATAAAAATTTAGGAACACTTACTGCTCTATGCATATATTCAACTGCACCAAATACAGCTATTTCCTTAACTATGAAGATATCTTAATTTCACATATATTTTTGCAAATGCATTATGCATTACTATAGACATCTTCAAACTTCCTTTTGAAGGGAGTGTGCAAGGCCCTAAAGAACGGGGAACTCTGGTGACTTATTTTAGAATGGAGCAAGTTTGCCCTTCCCTACATTTGTTAGTATTCCTGAGGTCGAAGAAGAAGAATAAATGAAGGCACACACTGGATGTCATCTTGTTTGTCTATTCCACCTTGGCTGGGGTGGAACATTGTGCTCCGGCATCTTCCCTGAAGGGAAGAGAATCTCTGAAGTGACTCAGGACAAATCAGATCATCTCTGCTCTAGGACATCTCAAACAAATCTAGTTCACAGTAAGCAACATGCTTACAAGTGACATTTATAAAGCTGCTAAGCTTAGCATCTTTAAATCTTTTGATGAAACATAATTTTAGAAATTAATCTTCACAGTCCCTTTATCACATAGGGAAGCAGCACAACCCCCATTACTTTTAAGAGAGAAGAGCCTGCCCTGTATGCCTTAGAGAGTAACAGATATTCCAACTCACAAATGTAGATTACACTATTATTGTCACATTTAGGACCTCCATCATTAATGAGGATGTGCTTGGGATACTATATGGAACCAGCAGATAGCCCTAATTAGGGAGCACAGAGAGACAGGGAAGGGACCCCTAGAGTTGCAAAGAGCCTTCAAGATAGGATAGCTGAGGAAGGAAATTAGAAGCAACTCAGAGGTGACACAGTACAAGAGAACAGGGAGATGGTATCTGATTCCAGGAAGGGGATTTTGTAAACAGAAAAGTGGGAGTTGAATGTTCTTCAACGAGTGACAGTGAAGGTTTTAAACCCTAATACACTGTTTCTGCTGGGCAGTGTCTTATTAGGGAAGCCCTGATAATATTTCTTTAAAAATGTTTAGCTGAAAAGACCAGGACAATAAAAAAGATTTACTATTGTATATGCGACATATATCTAACAGATTAAACTAGAAAGGACACAATAAAAATTATATGAAAGACACAGAATTATGACTTCTTTTTCTAGATTTGATTACTAGAAGAAAAAGCTGTCTAAGAAAAATCTGTCTAAAAACAAGTTTTAGACAGATTACCTATGAGGCAATTAGTAGGAAGTTTTCAATTTTGCTAAGCAATGTTGGCACATAACAGGTACAGATTTAGGTTTGTATCCTGAATAATAATTCAATACTGCACAGTCCACCTTCAGCTAATCTCATCCTAAACCAAACTGGTAAGAGGTGAGGGGCAGGAGATGGAAAACAACTATTGCACCTAGGATCTCCACTGGTCCTTAATGAGAGTCCAGATATTGAGCTTCATCTGGGCACAAAAAGCCACAGTATTGTGGCACCACAGGCTGAAAAAAAGACACAGGTAGACACAAAATTCTTTCATCTCTCTAGAGAAATTTAATTTGTTTGGTTCAATGTTTTGGTTTTAATTGATCACAACATGGCCTAAGTTATGGAATCAAATACATGATGAGTATTTCATATGAATGACATGTTTCAAATAACTGAAAAGCTCTGTAATGACTTTGTATGTCATTGTGCTATACTACTAATGAATATTTGCTGTTATGTATGTACTAAATATGTACTAAATAATATTTGCTGTTGGGGGACAAAAAAAAAGTAGGCTGACTGTGGGTAGCCCTTCAGCTTTATTTCCTGCCCTATTTTCTCTTGCTTCAAATATCAAGTGCAGCATATCCTAGGCATTTAAAAAACTGGTCTGAATATTTTTAAGGTGCCCATAAATAAGAATGCTATTAATTTAAACATGCACTCTGAATTTTTATTCAAAGAATGAAAAAGCTAAAATTGTTTTCCAGTTATAGAGATCAGATACAAGAATAAAGCCACCCAAAGAAAAACCTAGACAGTTCCCATGGTACTTATTTTTGAGAGGGTGTCTCTGGTTATTCTACCACCATCATCATGCCCTTAACTCCAGGAAATGGCCTTGAGTTGTGCCAAGGGAGGTTTAGGTTAGATACTACAAAAAGTTTCTTCTGTGAAAAGCAGGTCTGGTATTGGAATAGGCTGCCCAAGGAAGAGTTGGATCCACCTTCCCTGGAAGGGTTAAAAAGGCATGTGGGGGTGGCACTTGGGGACATGGTTTAGTGGTGAACACAGTCATGCTGAGTTAATGGCTGGGCTTGATGATTTTAGAGGGCTTTTCCTGCTTTAATGATTCTGTGATCACCAGCTCTGAATGTACAGGAGTGAGTTAACAAAACACAGAGACATTGAGATGGACTTGGCATAACAGACATTTTATCACAACAGGACTAGAGTGGCCCCACAAAAACCACAACATGAAACATCTGTAATTACAACCTACTCTGCTAAAACCCAACAGCAATGCAGAGCATCAGCCTATCACAGAAGAAAAAAAAACCTTGGATCTAATATCCTACTGGTAAAACCTATCTATAGAACAAGTTCAGTTTATTTCAAAGGTTAAAAATGAAGAAAGAAACCAATAATGGCACTTTTTAGAAATAATGCAATTTTGTAACAGCTTCCATTCTGTATGAGAGATGATAGATTTAACACATGTATTTTACTTTTAATATGACTGTAATAAGAAGCAAATGTTTTAAAAACATTTGACGTACTTCTAAGTACAGAGAATGATTTATTTTTAATAAATAATATCCAACCAGTTGTGCGTATTAAAAACTGCAGGAATCAACCACAAAATGCAATGAACTAGTGAGAAACCATGACTCTCTTACCTAGTAGCATACTGTTCTATCCTGGAGTGTGTGTCATCATGAAACAGCTGTGGAGACTGGGAAGGACTAGTTTAAAAATAATAATAAAAAAATTAGTGGTGTCTAAAGCAATTAATGATATAGACAACATTATTTTTAAATCAAGTTAGACTGATGACAAATAAATACATGCACAGTATTCCCAAGGGCGTTATTGCTTTGGGTCAGCCATGCCCTATACTTCAGGGACATCAGATTAGCTGCAACTGAGCTAAAAGAAAATAACTGGCAAATGAGGCTATCCAGATAAAGGGGTTCTGTATACTCACTCATATTGTTCTGGCCACATACTGATGAGAGTGATAGGACTGTAAGGAAGACACAAAAAAAAAAAAAAAAAAAAAAAAAAAAAAAGGAAAAAAGAGGGAGAGAGAAAGAATGAAACTATGAAATAAAAACTTTAGTACCATTTCAGCAAGAGAAAGCTGGAGAAACACAAAATATTTTAAACAGCAACCCACCCTGAACAAGTAACAATTGACATAGAAAAGAGACAGCAACAAATACTGCCATTTGTCATGGAGAGACGGAAGACTGACATACACACTTAATTTTGTTACATAAAAATCAATTTTTAAAAAAATCCAAATCAGTGTTATTGATTGAACCGCAGTTCATAAACCATAATAAATTCATTTAAATTCTGCTCAAGAACTAGAACTTCCATTTTAAAGTAAACAATAAAATGTATTAAAAAGAAGTGGGGTGCAAAAACCCCACCAATAAACCTCCCCCATAAGTCACAGTTATCAATGCTTCTTTCCGTTATGCATAAAAATAATGAGGTAACTACATATTGTATTACATTCTAACACTTGAATAACTATAAAAGATTTTTTATTTTCTGTATTTTTTTAATTAGAAGGAATGTATTACTGAGTTTTGCCACCTTGCAGGGTGGAGGACCAATACCAAGAGTTTTCTCAGCATGGTGCTGACAATTTATCTCACACGTATTTCCCACACGACTGGACCAACAGAATTTTATCCTGACCTGTGATTATAGTTTTATCATTCCAATTTCTGGCAACATTGGCAAACTTTCATCACATTAAAACAGCTTTGCTTTCCTGTGTTGGTGGCAGCTGAAGATTGCCCTGGTGGGTGACATTTGAATGTGCATTGCTTCCTTAGAAGCCAGGCTATCAACCAGGCAGTTTTCAGATTACTTCCTCCTGTCTCTTAAACTGCTAATGAGAAGGTTTTGTTTACTTATTACAAATGAAAGGCACAGCCCTATAGTCATGAAAGCCCTCAGACTGTGGCGCTGGCACTGAACTGCTGCGTGAATGCAGAGTGTCTTTGCTGAAGCCTCACATGGGGGCTGTTGTTAAGTGGTGCTGTGTTCAGACAGTGCAGCAGTGCCACAGACTCCAGGATGTGAGGGACAGTCAAGCCATGAAACTAATTCTAGCACCCTGTCAACACATCTTAATTTTTGCTCTTGTAAGAGTGTCTTTTGCTGACAACTGCCAAGTGAGCAAATAAAATGGAGCACTTCTGTCAGCGCCATAAATAATACCATGGAGATACTGGGAGTGCTCTCTCTGATTAAGGCACCAATATTTCTGAAGCCTATAGGACTCTAATTACCTCAGAAATTTCTAGTTCCAGGAATTGTGACATAATCAAATAAGCAGTGTAGTTCCAAAAACACAGTGTCCTCAAAAGTATTCTCTGTAAAATAGCTATTCAGCCCCTGCGAAAATTACCTGCTTTGTCCTTTACCATGGACATTGTAAAGTCCATGGCTTTATAATACAATGCTGATAAAAATCTAATCTAATGTTAATTTAAAAATAATAGAGAAGATCTGCAAATAATGTGAAACAATACAGAATAATATAGCACAAGGCTCTGCAATTGTTGGCTATCTTTTGAGTTTCAGCTTTTTGTTTCTGATGGAACAGGCCAGTGACTCCAGAAGCCACTGCTCTATAAACCAAGCTTACGTCTCCAGGTTGTCACCCTCCAATACTGTTTGCACAGGTAAGTAGCCAAGTCGGGGATGCTTTGCAAAATACTTCTTTGACCGGAATTTATTCTTCAGCACCTTCGTGAAGTCCCGTACATCTTCCCCAGATGTTGTCTAAAAAAAAAAAAAAATTCAATATTGCTAAATAGTGCTGATTTAATGTCAATATTATTGATTAATACTGCTGGTACTGTCCTGAAAAAGAATACAAGGAAGAACTTTAAAATTTTTAATGTCCTGAGATACAGAACAATAATAATACTAATATTATGCACCTAAATAATTAGTATTCTGCACCTAAAAATTATCTTCTACTGGAAAATAATAGCAAGGCTTCAAATTCCCAGCAATAAATACATCTACCAATTACTTTATAAATTAAAGGCAAACTGACACAGGTTCAAGTCTTAAGCTAAACATTTATATCCAGTCTTAAAACCAACAAAAATTGAATTTTCAAAAAAAAATTTAAAAGGGCAAAAATCAATTGGTAAGATATAGCCCTTAATGCCTCCCATTCTAGACCTACAATAGAAAACTTAACCACAAGATGGGAATGGTATGTGCTAAACCATTCTCTGCTGCACTAGCCAAGATCTTCATAAGCATTTTCTCCAGTTACCAAATCTCTTCCTATAGGATTCTGCCACTACCTGCAATATTCCAGTCAAAAAAATGCAATGATGAAGTCATGGCCAGTGTACAGGCACTGTTCAAAAGCACAGGCAGGCCTGATAAGAACAATTAGTGCCTGAAGTAACAAACTCAGATTGATTCAGTGGTCTCCTTACTACTATAGAGTAAGATTAGGACATAGATTACCCATAAGATTCTACAAGTCTAAATTTACAAGTTACAGTAAACATCCTCCATCCCTCCCAGCAGCTTTTTTTCTGGTCCTGACTGATGCAACCTCTTTCTAAAACTGGTAAATGCTTAGCCCCATCCCTCTCTGCTCTATCCCTGTCCACCACCCTGTCCTGAGAACAAAATTAAATTTTATTCAACTGCTTTTAAGAATGCCTTTAAGCAGTGATAATCACAGCAATAATGGCAGCACTACTTTGGTAATACTATTCAGCTAACTTCTATCACAAAAGCAGGGATACATACGGCCATAAAATACAAAGCAAAAATGGCAATAAAGAGATCTGCAGGAAGAAACAATAGTATACAGTCTGCCTTTAAAGTGTATGTGCTCAGACTGTGCTGAGTATTTCAATAGAACATCCCCTTCCAGCCAGTAATATTGAGCATTTTCTCTTGCAACTGCAGTAAAGAAAACATGGCCATTCACCTCCAGAATTACCTGAAGATTTGCAACAGCTTTTACAGACCTCCAGTCCAGCCTCTGTAACAAATTACAAATTGCATACCTGTACCCTCTGCTTCGGGAGAAGCCTGTTAGCATCAAAGGATGCCAAAGCCAATGGACAGCCATGTGGAAAATAGACAGGAAGACTTCACTTTTGTCATCTTTTTGCCAAAGTACTACAAAAAGGCCTAGAGGCAGGTCAGGCAAACTATTTTCTGCTGTCAAAACCTAAAAATACTTCTGTATTCATCTATGTATTTTAATGTATGCATTATATATGCAGTTACAGACTCTGTAATTAATTTTAGATGAGCAGTAAAAATAGTAAAACAAACTGGTGTTGGTAGGAGCTTCGCATATGTGTCTTTAAAAAGTAGAGAACAAACAGCAAATTTGTGACCAAGGGTTGTTTGAACCCCTTAATTTTAATAAAAGTGAATTCAGGGAGGGTTCACAAAATCATTCTCAAAAAGCATCTCTCCAACCACTGCACCATCCAAAGAAGGAACATAAAGCCATGCAAAGGGTTGCTTACTTTCATGCAACAGTAACTTCAACAGATGGAACTCTGCCCAAAGGCCAAGGAATGAAAATTTCAATACCTACACATTGTAGAAATAAATGTCTACTGAGCTGCCAAACTTTTCCTCTGGTGTATTCTTTATTTGGTATGACAACCTGATTCGCAGAAAGAGGACTAATATGACTGTGTACTGACTGAGCACTGCAAATACTAACCAGTGAAATCTGAGCAGATTTGAAATAACTATTTTAATTTACATGCAATTAAGGTGCAACTCTGAAAACTGTTGTCGATTTTTTTTTTTTTTTTTTGGCATATAGCCACAAAATACAATCCAATCCAAAATCATGTGAAGGGAGATGTACTATAACATTTTCCTTTAAAAAAAGAATAGCTAGGAGCTGTTTTGTAGAATCTATCTTCTAAATTAAAACTAGCAGGTACCTTGTACACTTCCTTATATCATGACATCTTGGCTATTTCCACACAAATCAATAGTACAAACAGCACCATTGCTACAGAGCTACTTCAAAAGCAAAGAAAAAATACTTTCCTTCACTGAAAATCCAGTCCAAAGACCATGCCTTCAAACTGAATTTAGAATTTCAGTTCTTAGAGCAACAAAAAGTTCAGGAAGAAACATTTAATATCCATGGCTGCCACACACAACTAAAAAAACATCGTAACAATTGAAAAACTGGTATCAGTGCTCTTCAATACACCAGCCAGGCACAAAGAGTTATAAGCAACAAACTAAGATACAATTACTTGTAATCCAATAAAAAATTAAGAAGCCAGGAAAGCAGTGGAAAAAAAAATGAACATGGTGAAATGCATTTTCCATACATATCTTAAAAACCCAGTTGGTGTATGCTTTCAGTATATTGGAGATAGAAAAAGTATTAATTGGTAAAAAAGTAACACCAAGATTGTAATAAAGTAATTGTAGAGCTCTGAATTACATAACATATAAGAATTACAATAAATATATGAAACATGAATAAATAATATAGAATACCTATAATACATATATATTAAATTTTATTTATTTCTCACTATTCTCTTTTTCAAATGGAAGCCCACGTTCTTATTCCTTTCACTGCACCGAGCTATGTAAAAGGACTAGTCTGCATCTAAGTCATCATTCTCTTAATTACAATTATTATAGCTAACACAAAACCAATTAGCTGTTTTAATATCCACAGAGAAACTGATTCCCAGAAAAGATGTGAACCTCCCGAATGTATGCTGTCATTAAGCCCAGCCACATTAATATAACGCAAGTGCCACTATTGAGAGGATTTCCAATTCAAAAAAATCTAAAAATAAACTGTGTAGGTAGTTATGTAGAACTACTCCCAAATTAGATGCTAGGAAAATTTAACAATATTTTTACACATCTGTGTAAAATTCTACGTTAAAAATTTTATTTTGCCATTTTTTCAGACAAAGGTTATGTAAAGGTGAAAAATAAACTGGAATAACTTTGCATTTCTACTACTTAAGAAAGAATTTTATTTTCACATGCTTCTCACACCCATCTCTAAATCCTGGATGAAAGAAAAGACATAACTGAAGTTATTATAATGATTTTTTCCCTCAGCATCAAGAAAACTAAACTGCAAGCTAGGACAAATGCAAAATGGCATTACAGATTAGAATGCAGTAACTACACATAACTATGAGGAGTAAATGGCCCTAATCTGAAATTATGAAGCAATTCTTACCTAAAGCAAATATCACAAAAGTCATTACAATGGAGAACATATTTCTTAACCCATTCTCCAAATTACTTTAAATTTGACAAGAATTTACTGTGCTTCTGAGAAATCCCTTTATACCCTACACGGAACTGCTCACCTAAAGACAATTAAATGGTCTTCCATCCATCTGTGACTAAGCTCCAGTTCTAAATGTCAGCTTAAGTAATGGAAACACTTTTTTTTCCTATTTATTGCTAGTATTCTTGATAAAAATGTATTAATATACATTAGCAATAAGAAAGTGAGGCTAGATTTTATTAATGCAGTTTGATGAGTATATGCATTTGTACTCTGCTTTTCAACACTGGCCAAGAAAACAACATTTTAACACGAACAGCCTTTGAATTCAGTTGAAAAGGCAGGGTGGACGCACTCTTCCTGTTCAAGCTACTGATACTGTAATATAATGGATTCTAAGGAACAATTCGGTGGCATTTGGTGGTTTTATTTTATTTCACAGACCCCAGTCTATGCTTTTTTTTAGGCATTATTCCATTTAAACATATAAGCTATTTTAATAACTGCAAAAAATTTTGCAAATCTTGACTACTGTATTGCATTTAAGGAGTTCAATATGCAGAGAGGTTTAACAACAAATTAGTATACCTAGTATACCAACCAAAGTGCATTATTACAAATAGTAAGAATAAATAATACAGGACTCTTTTCATGAAATCAATTCTTAATTCCAGACTTAACCCAGATAAGGCTAGTTAAAATAGTTTGCATATGGGTACTGATTATGGAAGTCTAACAGTCATCTAAGTCTGTTCATATAATAGGTCATTTCTGTTTACAGAAATGGAGGTTGTAGAATGTATTTCTATCAGGAACCAAATAAAATTCCAGCTCTTCATATTCAGCTTCCAAATTAACCAGGGTCGGTACTGCGCCTCTAATTTTATGCATCGCCTGAATTATATGCCATTTCTTTTCTTCTGCTCTACTTAAAACTTCCCCAAGTTCCTTCCTTTTCTCCTTTTTACACTGGCCTTTCATCATTCACTCTAATCAAGAATGTCATTTTACTCCCCTTATTACCCCATAGTGGAGTCACCTCATTCCTCCTGTATTTCATGGAAAGAAGGGAATTTTTCCTTGTGTTATCTTATTTTACACCTAATATTGCTTTAAAACTACATTTTTTTTATGCAGCAGTAACAGAAATTTTCATTAGAATATAAGCCATCCCTATTTCCAGGGACAGAGAGGATTCCAGCCATTTCCAGAATATGTTTTTCAGTTTGACAGCCTTTACTCGTAAATGAGATGGCTCACGGTTACACAGTGTGAACTTGTTTAACAAGAGCTGAAAATTCATCTTAGATATCAAATCTGCTGCTTCAGACAAAATCTGGAACTCATCAGAAATATACCATCATGTTCTAGGGAAAGTACAATACTCCACACCAGATGTAATCTGTATTTGACTAACTCAACAGGAAGGATATCTTATCCTGCAGACCAGTAGCATTATCTGTTTCAACACCCCTTACTCCTCTGTTTCTGAATTTTCTGCATATTACAGGCATTAACAAAGAATATTTCTGTTCCATTAAAGATGAGGTTTATAAGGAGAAAAAAAAAATCAATTTTTAATGATGTCTAATCATAGACCTCCAAATCCTGAGGTTAGAATAGTCATGTGATAAAGTATAATAAACATTAAAACCAGCTGAAAAACCAACAAATCTACTTAAAAAATATTCTTCAGAGTATTCCCTAACATGCCAATTTATCATTAAAATCCTAGCATTTGGTTATAGAATTAATGAAAATACATTAACATTACTCATTTTTTTTCTGACCATAATGAAGTAAAAACACTACTTAATAGAATTTGAATTCCGTTACAGAAAACATGCCAGACAATAAAGAGGGAAAACACATGTAGTAAGTCCAACAACTACAGCAAAAGAGTCAAATAACTCAATGAAGTTTTGCTAGTAGAAGAACCCACAGAGTCTTGTAACAGTATTGAAAATTGGTTCTGTTGAATCAGCTCTAGTTGCATTCTGGTCTGAATTTTTCTGAGCATGCAGATCTTTCACCACTGTTGTATAGAACATATATGAATTATCCTATTAATTAATTTCTAAGGTAAAATTCTTGACTACAAACAGCTATCTGATAAAAAAAGCGTGAGCGGCATTTGCGTGTGGCAACCCAGCCACTCCTTCAGTTAAGACTCCTAGGAATCTCCTTAAAAAATGTGTTTGAAACATCATTAGGAAAATACAGTGTTATAAAATTAATTTTTGTCAGCTACTGCTGATAAACATCTCACACCATTTCTGGTTAGAATCTTCACACCATTTCTGGTTAGAACCTATCAATTCTGTTTATAGTTTTTTTTCCAGCTACACATCGATTTTTAGATATCCCAGTAAATAGCAATTACACAACAGAATGAAACAGTCTATTTCTAGCCACATTTGCATGAAGCAAGGAAATGCTGGACCTGAAAACCCAGCCCCCTAAAAATATTAATGTGCATTGCTAGAATATTAAATACTCTTTGCAATACAAAGAGCATTAGTAAAGCAAGTCCGTTTTCTCTGACATGTCCTTGCCCTTATCGTGTGTGTACATATGTTAGTATACAAGAACAGCAGTTACTTGTAATATTCAAGCTTTGTTTTACCAATCAGAAGTGGAGTTTAAGTTTTCTCAGAGGTGGATACTGCTACCCATTTCTATAGAATCCGAACACTCCCTACGTAAAATCAGAAAAACCTGAAAAGTTCCTCATGCCTTCCAAAGAGAAAGGTAGGAAGACAAACCATATTAAACATATGTAAAAGAAATCTTGGCTAGGTAACAAAGATTATGAAAAAAAAAATTAGACCTCAAATCTGGGTTATTATTCATTAGAAACACTGAGTAAATTGGTACTCACAGGTATACAATACTCCACCATTGGATAATGCAATTTATGCCCCTTTGCTGTGCGGCCAGAAAAGAAACAGCTCTGACAGACATCATAGTTGAAATGTTTTAAGCTCCGGTACCTGTGGGGACATTAAACGAAGTGATTAGAGGTTTACTTCTAATTAAGCCTCACATAGCAAATTACTCACTGAAATGGGTCACCTGCTTTTCAGCAGCAGCAACATAAGGACACAGTGAGTTTGTTGGGATTAGCTCAGAGAGAACTTTGAAGTGTGTGAGTGTGCACAACCAGAACATGGCATGGCCAACACTCATCATGGCTGCAGGCCCAAGGACAACAGTGCCACTGCAGCAGCTGCAGGGGACACAGGAAATCTGCATGCCTCTTAGTCCACAGAGCCTTCCTACACTACACACCTCACTGGGTATTAAAAGTTCCTGTCTCCATGTTAATATAGAGAGCCATCTGAAATGCATTACAGAGTCTGTAACTGCATATATCAATCACCTGCTGCCCAAGCAGCTTTGATGCAGAAAATCTTACAGGCATCAGCTTCATTGATGGACTGGGAAGAATTTATAATTTTAAAGTTTTTACTGACTTTAAACTGTATTTCTTTAGTTTTTCTTTTCCTCTATTTATTATTTGTGTGTTAGTGTTTCAGTTTTTATACTCAACAGTTAAATTAAAGGTTTGTAAATGATTTTGATGCTCAGAAACTCGACACACATTTCAGAAAATTAAGTTCTCAAGAATTCATAAATTGTAAGAATAATTTAAAATTCAGTTAAAAATATACAATTATTTGTTTACTTTTAGTTCATTTTTAAGAGAGTATATGTATAAATAGGCTAAAAAACTTCTACAGTATCCCTTGTACTAAATGTAATCACTGGGAGTGTGATTTATATATTTAGACTAAATCAAAAATTCAATTCCAGATTGCAGCCACTGTTTCTATGCTATGGTTGTTTTGACTGGAAGAGGTTATATCATTTGTATGAAACTAAAATGAGCTAACTGAACCAAATTGAATAGCTACCAAATACTTAAAGCTTAAATTAAATTGCTTCCTGAGAGCAGTTTTCAGCACCCATCCACATTTTTCCCCTGTTGAGTTTTATGTTTTGTTTTGCAAGAGAATATGTGTCTATAAATGTAAAGGTTCACTTTAAAAGATGCTGATCCAACTTGTTTATAATCTTTTCTCAGAGCCAGTGCATTAAATGGCTACATTTACCTTCTGCTAAGACACTAGATGCTTTTGTTGTTGCAGATCTCTAGCTTCATTGTAGAAATTATTTAGAATGGCCCATTCTGAATGGATCTTTGTATTCTTTTCTGTCTCTCTGCCCTCCTACACATAGTACAACTTCGACAACTATAACATAGCTGAGCTAGAGCTTTGTCACTCTATGCTTCCTCAAACAATAATAAAGACGGGAACACTTCGAGGATTTCATCTCCTTTTAAGACAGGCAACAAAGTTTGATCAGATTATTACTTTTGCAAATACTCACATACCTATATTTATAATAAAAAAAGAAAAAGAGGGTTGCTAACTCAATCCTGTAAGATTGACTCAAAGCCAGAACTCCTAAAACTAGGCAAGATTAATCTGACCTCAGGATTGATATTATTATCCTCTAAAATAACAGTAAGATGGAGAACAGAAACCATGATGAACAAAACTTACTCACCTGCCTGGATACCTAAAGAAAAATCTTAGAAGCACTTACATGATAGACTGCTTTATATTTTTCCTAGATAATACATTAAACTCCATGACCATGGAGTCTATGAAAAAGCGGAAAAAGTCAGTTATGCTTACCTCTAGCCTCTACTGCAGATTTTGGAGATAGGGGTTGCATCACTTTATACATTGGAGCAATCAATTTACAAATGCTTGTTAGTCATAGCAATACTTACTAAGGGTACCAACTACAGTTTAGGAAAATAACATGGAGAATATTCCCCATGTAACATTTTCTTTTAGAATTCACACCTTTCTTTGAAAAGACAAAAGTTAGAGTATGTGCAGGGACATAGACAGGGACTTTGCAAGTCTCAACACAGCAACATATCAGTGTTTCTTTTAAGCAAGGAAAGATTGATGTTGAAGGGTGTTTTATACTGCCTGGCATAAGTTAGTTTTTGAAGCCTTATGCAGGAGAGCAGAGAGAGAGTCCATGTTTTTTCTTACTGATCTTACTGATCTCATGTCCTTTTGATCTTGTGCTTGCAGAACACATGGGGTGTACTTATACTTCTCTTGCTATCTCTTGGATCCACCCATCCAAAACCATCTGATGACAGCCCACCCTGTGCCTCTGACAGCCACAGGCACACTGGGTGTCTAACAGTGGCACTGCATGAGCCAGAACTGCACTGGCTCAGGCCACACTGTGGCCTCACCATGGGTGACAGATCCCATCTTAAAGAAGGAAAACAGTGGAAAAACAGACAGGAAAAAACTTCACTTGTTGGAAGTCTTAAAAATGTGGATATTTTAAGAGAAACATTGCAGCTAACACCTCTCCTCTTACCTAAATCCAACAATTGGACACTCCTTACAGATGTTGCACTTGGCCTGATGTTTTGCTGTTTCTGCAGCTGCCACACGGTGTAAAACTGGTAACCACACCATAGACTGTGGTTCTAAGCGCATCCAATCAATGAATTGCTTTACAGTTATTTCCAGCTTATTGTGGTTCTGTGGAGAGAAAAAACCCACATCCAAATTAAAAAAAAAACAAAAACAAAACTAACACAATAACAAAACAAAACAACAGACACTCACAAGTATATTTTCCTTAGAATTCTATGGAAAAAAGACCACAACAACCTGCATGAATTCTTTCCATGACAGTTTAATTCAAAACCATTTACAGGATACAAGAAATAACCTCAATGAAAATAAGGAAAACAAGTCAGTAAGACTTTAGAAGACTAAACAGCTGTGATAGAGTGGACAGATGGTAAGAAAGATGGAGGACATAGTACAGAAGTAACTGACTGTAAAGTAAAGCTGTCTTTCAACTGAAAGGACTTGAAAAGTAAGTATGAGCACACTCTGCAGTTCAGACATACTGAAGACATAGTTATCTTCTGAGTTAAGATTGATGACAAAATGCTAAAAGTCAGTAATATTTACATGTGTGTACTGATTTCCCCAAGAGTTGTCAAGTTTTTATTGTGTTCTAAGCCCACTGTGTTCTTTCCAGTTAGCACATAAAATATAATACATACACACAATAAACAAACAGGCAAAAAACAAGAAAGGAATCTGCCATTTATAGCCAGTTACTGCAAGAATATATCAGAGCTAATGTATTAACATGATTGTTTTAAAAAGCAAGCAAACACACTTCCACATTTTCTTTAAGTTATAATCACCAGAGGAGCCTAGCTACAAAGGTGTATTTGTATTCATCAACTTTTTCATCATCAATAACAAAAGAGCTCAATATTTCTGAGCTCAATGAAAGTATTAAAATAAAACTTAAAATTAAAGTTATTCTTAAATGGAAACACATGATGGAAGGCTTCTTAGCCTACTCATGGTCTAAGTTCACTTTTTGGCAGTAAGAGGGAGAAGCATGAAAGAAAAAGTGTTTCTTTCTCACCAACAAAATACTTGTTTTCACTGGGCTGAGATAACTGACATGCAGCTGCACATTTTCTCTATGCTCTCCTAACCAGGGACTGATCTTGAACTACTCCTGTGAGATGAGGGATTGCAACCTCATTATCAGTATGACTGTAATAATATATCAAGTATTTAAAGAGTATCTTGCTAATACCCCCCCACCCATAATTGAATAGCATGGGAGATGGGATACATCCTTGAGGGACATAAAGGTCATTCTTCTGTCACACAGAAAGTCTGTGTGAATAAATGAAAAATTTATCTCAGTATGACTCAAACCTCTCAAAGCCAGTAATAGATAAGTCAAGCACCATCCCTTATTGTCTGAAGCAGCAATGTTAAAACATCAGGGGAAGCTTTAACTGGTCAAAACAACTTCCGTAAGTATCTACCAAACTATTCATGACCTGGACAAACACACTTCTAATCCTAATTTCTTGAATCC
This sequence comes from Vidua macroura, assembly GCF_024509145.1. Lineage (NCBI taxonomy): Eukaryota > Metazoa > Chordata > Aves > Passeriformes > Viduidae > Vidua > Vidua macroura. The sequence continues at coordinate 50,117,188 of NC_071573.1, forward strand.
AAAAATGAATCTAATAGTTCTGGAAAAATAGCCAGCATAATTGCATTTTTCAAAGAACTGGAAAAAATGTAGAAATCTCTATGAAAGAATGGCAAAATAAAATCCTCTGAAAGTTCACTAAAATATTTAATGTTCAGATCAATAAAATCAGAAATATCCAAATCAGTAATTTGATATAAACCATGGTGTATTTTTAATCCATATACAATTTCTGACAATGCTCAAATCAGCTGCTTTCACAAAAATTATGCACTGAAGTAGTATGGCTGTCACTAGCTAACATTTGGAGCCTTAGGTATCCTCGAAAAAGTCAGAGTTAGTTGTGTTCCATTACAATATTCTGTTTTTAATTCTCATCTTCTTTAAACAGACAGACACTCCTTGCAGCCTCATTAACCCCCTTCATGTAGTGTGGAGCTTCACAGCAGGCTGCAAGAGCTTTATTCCATGTTCTGATCTGTTGCATAGAGGCTCGCAATATAAAAAAGACTACGCTTGAAGTTCCATGCAACTGCAAGGAACATAATGCTAAATAATTTCCTGGTGCACAAGGTCAAAAATTACTATCAACATAATTTTCTTGTTCTGTTGAGATCATGCCTTATTCCAGCTGGAAAAAGCATGTTGCTCTCACAGCATCAGGTTGCTTTGAACAATGAAAAGCAGGATAATTGGCCACTACAAAATTTTTTAACAGCTTTTAGAGTCGCAAACAGTGTCAGAATCATGAAGATTTATATATCCTTTCGGCGAAGCAAAATCTGTTTGATCTTTCCCAGCTGCACTGTCACATGAATTTCCCATACTCAGTTGCAGGAGCATATTCATTTCTGTTCAAAAATCAGCAGATGTTTTTATTTTCCTCTTTCCTTTTTAACTCAGCGCATATAAGTGAATCTGTAAACTTAAGAGACAGTTTGGTTTTGTTTTGTTTCTCACATGAAGGTCTTTATCTTACCTGTTGGAAGCAGCTGCGTACACTGGGTTCAATGTTGCTGCCACCGAAGGCTGCCACTTCCCCAAGCTGTCGCGGGATCTGGATAGCATCGTGAAGCAAAAGGCCCAGCTGCCTCTGGTCACACATTTCTGTAGGGCCTGCCACCTCCTTGAAGAGGTCTGCAACACCAACAAAAGACACCATCTTGTTCCATTTCCATGTACACCTCCTTTCATTACGTAATGCTGCAGCTCAAGCTTTTAATTTCTGTATTATTGTCATGGTTACAAATGGCCACTGTCCCGAAACCTTTATCTAATCTTGATTCATAGCCATTCAAATGAGAAAAATAAGGCCAAATAAATGAAGCTATATGGCTTCTTATGGCATATAGTGGACAGGAAGGTGATTTGAGGAAGCACAGCTTCACCAGCAAAACTTCCTGCCTGACATACCTAATGACCTTCCATGATAGAGTGACTACATTATTGGACAGGGGTATGACAGGGGCATAGATGTCACCTCTCTGGACTTCTGTAAGGCTTTTGACACAGTCCCCCACAACATCCTTGTCTCTAAACTCAAGAGAGATGGATTCTATGAGTGGACTGTTAGATGGATAAGGAATTGGTTGGATGTGGCCAACAACAGGGTAGTAGTGGTCAACAGCTCGGAGTCCCAACGGACAACAGTGATGAGTGATGTCCCTCAAGGGCCCATACTGGGACCAGTGTTATTTAATATTTTCATTAATAAAACAGATGAAGGGATTGAGTGCACCCTCAGCAGATCTGCAAGTGACACTAAGCTGAGTGGTGTGCCTGACACACCTGGACGATGGGATGCCATCCACACCTGGACAACCTGGGAACCTCATGGGGTTCAACAAGGCCAAGTGCAAGGTGCTGCACCTGCGTCAGGGCAACCCCCAGTATCAGTTCAGGCTGGGAGATGAAGGGACTGAGGGCAGCCCTCTGGAGAAGGACTTTGGGGTGCTGGAAGGTGAAAAGCTGGACAACCCAGAAAGTCAACCATATCCTGGGCTGCATCAGAAGCTGTACGGCCAGCGGATTGAGGGGGTGATTCTGCACACTCTGCTCTTATGAGACCGCACCTGGAGTACCAAGCCCAGCTTTGGGGTCCCCAGCACAGGAAAGACTGTTAGAGCAGATCCAGAAAAAGGCTACAAAACTCATAATAGTTGAGATGTTCCATCACTCTGAAGAAAGGCTGAGAGAGTTGGGGTTGTTCAGCCTGAAGACTCCAGGGAGACCTTATTGTGGTTTTTCGGTACTCAAAGGGACCTTATAAGAAAGCTGGGAGCACAGCTTTTAGCAGGGCCTGTTGCAATAGGACAAGTAGTAATGGTTTTAAAACTAAAAGAAGGTAGATTTAGATTAGTTATTAAGAATCAAATTTTTTACAGTGAGGATAGCAAAACACTAGAACAAGTTGCCCAGAGAGGTGGTAGATGTTCTATCCCTGGAAACATTCAAAGCCAGATTGGACAGGGCTCTGAGCAACCTGATCCAGCTGAAGATGACCCTGCTCATTGCAAGGCAGTTGGTCTAGATGACCTTTTAAAGCCCCTTCCAAACCAAACTATTCTATGATTCCATGAAGAATGAAATAATATTTAAGATATCCACATCTTATGCTAAAAAACTATGTCATGCTTCAGTTGGTTGGAGACAGAAGCACAATTACTCTGAACTGAAACTGGAAGTTACCACAGGTCAGAACAGGCCATGTGAAATAGCTTAAAGCAAGAACAGCAGCCAGAAAGACAACCTGAGCTAAACAATAATCACATTTTCTTCCTGGATAACCATGTCTGCTTCCATGTACTTTTCCTTCAATGATTCCATTTTCCTAAGGCAGGTGTCAAGCCCTGCAGTATAAATGGATGAACCAGAATGACTGCAACAAAGGAAAAAATTGATGCTGAAAGGGATCAAGAAATTGTTTCCAGACACAGGCACTGAGAAGGAAGATAGCGCTTGTACCTACACTCACAGTAAAGCACTGAGTTAACAGGCCTGTCAGCACTACAGTTATTATTTCTCATGTGCTTTCTTAGCATGTTTCTTTGATTGGACAATTTTAATTGTTAAAATGCTCAGCTAAAAACGTTAATGTTTCTGCCAACAACTTTGATTTATGAACTCTGTAGCTGTGTACATTAGCACTCAGTCAAGAGATTAATCTTTTCTGAAAACATCTTAAGTGCTGAGTTTATCTAAGAAATATTTTTTAATTCTGTGATTTGTACAAATTACAGAAGAAGTGGAATGAAATTATTATGTTCATTCCAGCTGGTTTTTATAATCTCCTTTTGCACTCAATGGTTGGTTTGGATTAAAGCCCCAAGTAATCTTAAAAGAAAAAGAATCAATTTATATTATGCCCTTACTTTTTCATGTTTCCCATCAGAACAACCACCAATAAATTAGAAATAAATGGCATTTGAAAATTCAGTCTGACTGTGTTTCTGATCAAGAAAAAGACAACCTTTGTTCAGAAACACTCACGAGTAACTCTTATTACATGGTGTAAATTATTTTGCCCTTCATTTGGAGCAACTGGCAAGCTTTGTCAGTGTGCTTCAGACAGTCTGGGCACAGTTTTTTTCTTCTCAAAGGAGGTGGAAGAAGAAGAAAGGATCTTCACAAAAAAAAAATCCAGACTGAACTAATGTTTAGATTTTATTGTAATTTTCTCACCCTGTCTTGCCTTGTCAAACAGCAGCTACAGCATCTTGTCCACTCAGTGTTGAGAAAAAAAAAACAAAAACAAAAACAAAAACAAGAACAAAAACAACACAGACAGAATTAGGGGACAGAATTAGTACTGCATAGCTGCAGGCACCTCTTGGCAATCCCATATCCTGGCTATCTTCTTCAGCTGAGGATGGGACAGTTTTTCAGTTTCTAAGAGTCAGTTTAAAAAAACTGATAGTATATTAAAAAAAAGGGGGGAAAAATGGTCTTATTCTTTCTGTTTGCATCAGTCTGCAGTGGAAACAGGCCAAAAAATATAACAATTCATTAGCTGCTGGAGCTGGGAGGCAGTAATTTCCTAAGCCCTAAAACTTCAGGGCTGTGAAGCTGGTAAATAGAGGAAAACAATGCGACAGGGAAAAGTGATTAGGTAGGAGGAAAACAGCAAGTACCTTTGAAGAGCTCAGTCTCCTCCAAATCATTTGTTTCTTAACACTGGCAGCTGTGCCAGAACCAAAGACTGTCCAGGTGCAAGGAGTTCATGGATGGTACCCTCTTTTCCCAAACCCCTCAATGCCTTCAACATGGCACACAGGAGGAGAAGCTCCAAAACTGAATGCATGGAAAATGAGAATGCTCTTGTTATCTGGCCTACCTACTCCAAATAACCCATGAGCTATTCCCTGGCAAAGGAGGCATGGCAAGAACATCTCTCAAGTGGGAGATGGAGGAGAGCCTGTTTTAGCTCTGACATGGAACACCCAGGCACCCTACTCACCACCAATAGGAAAGAGACTCCATACATCATCCACCAGCAATCTCAAAAGCCACAACCACTTTTAAATGAAATTTGTTAACGTGTACATACACACTAAAGGAGTTTCAACAAAAAATAAATTGATATAAAGGTTGAACTGTATAAGGGACTCTACCAAAGTACAAGAAGAATGACTGAGGAAGCAGAGAAAAGATTATTCAGATCTGAGTTGTATGACAAAAACAGAAACCAGGAAAAGAGAAATCAGTTAAATAAATTCAGCCTCACACTAGTATTTTGAGGATTACAGCCAGTGGGACTCTGTAACTTAGCTGGACAACCTGAAAAAAAAGTACTTAATGGTTGATAAAGAAAGGGATACTTGAAAATATTGAAGTTTATTGAGTTACTATCAAAACGATAATAGGTTAGTAGAAAGATGTCCACAACCCTTATTTTATGTTGCATTGTCACAAACGGAATGCACATTCTAATTTTTTTTTTTTTTAGTTAGTTCCAAATGGTTTGAAAATTTACAACATAAACATAACAGTAAAAAAAACCCCACTACATTCCAAGGATGTTGTACATCACTTGAAAACTGAACTGCCTAGAAAATGAGATTTATTAAGTAGCCCATCTTTTTAATCTCAAATCATAAAGATTTTACACATTAAATGACCCAAAAAGCTACACACTGTAAAAAACTCCATACAGGTTTTTTTCTGTTTCTGCTGCCAGTTTGGGCCTTGGGTCTTAGAAACAAGTGTAGAGTGAAGTACACACAAACACATTTTTATGTAGCTCACAAGTGACCCTCCTTGTCAGAAGAGAAAGCAGAGAATAACATGGTTATGGCCAGACCAGGACATGAGCCTCAACAATAGAAGAGCAGCCTGAGATGGCTCACCCCAAAGCATAGATGTAAGCAGCCCACAATTACTGAATTACTTTTGCAGGTCCATTTTTATTCTCAGGACCACTCAGGCATGTGCTTGAAGTTAAACATGTCTTAAATATTTTCAAGGACAGGCATTCTTTAACTGAGGCTTCAATGTTTCCTCTAAAGCAATTGAGACTTTTAATTACAGTTCCATTCTCATGTCATTCCTGAAGTCTAGACTCTTAAAAAGAAGCTTAATTAATTAAAAAAAAAATCACAAAAATTTCTCTGTCAAAACATTTTTTTAAAATGTGTCAATGGAAAAGATCATGCCTATACCAGAAATGAGCAATGAACATACAGTCTCGAGGAAGGCTGAACACTTGAGCAGCAAACATTCTGGTCAAGAGTTTTACAAAAGAATTACGGGTTCATCCAAAAGCTTTTAAAACAAGAAAACTTGCTTATTTTAGTGCCAACTACTCTAAGAAGAGTTTGCCTCTCCAAGGCTAGCACATTTTTAGCACAGTCTGTGCTCTTCTGAGGGCTCTAACCACAACCATCCGATGGCTGTCACTCTTGGAACAGCCTGCAATTGACAACACCTCAGAAACTCTTAGAAGAAACAGCCAAAAGGAGAAGCAAATGCCAGAAGTTGGTCCAAGAAAGGGAAAAATCAAAAGGCAGGCATTTAGTAATAAGCACCCATATTTGGAGGTCCTGTTTTTTTTTCCACGTGACAGACTTTCTTGAAAATACTCAGGAATTCCATTACAATTTTCACTTGAGGACTGAAAATACAGTAGATGTGACAAAATTTCTCTCTACAAGAGATGATTAGTACGGTATGACAAAAATCAAAAGAACCAAAAGAGCTTACACAAAAAAAGTCTGTGACAGCTCGTGCCAGAGGACCCCAAAACACTGACTTCAAAGCCACTGCAAACCAAGAACAGTACCTGACACACTTCCTTTGTTTGCAAAATTTCTTTTGGATTGAAGAGTTCTTCTGTGACAATTTTAAGGTTCATAAGGACAATAAAGCTAACAAAGATATAAAAGCCTGGCACATTGATTAGAGCAGGAGTTACAACAAAAAGGATGCATTATCTGACTATTAATTCTCTGCTTCAAGAGTGCAAGCAACTACTTTAATTTCAGATGTATTTCAGGTTGAAGTTACAATCACTAGGTACAAAAGTCTTCTGAGACTTATTCTCTACTAATTTTTTAGGACTTCTCACAGCATCCTTCAAAGTCCTCTTGTTGACATAAATGATGTAAAATCTGTAGCCACCATCAGCTGCTATTTTAATATTACTACTAAACACAAAGCAACAACATAAATATTAATCTCTTTTACTTACTCAAAAGAAAACTACCTTGCGCCAGACATGAGAAATGTTTTACCACAAATTTTGCTAGGTGCTTTGTCATTGTACATGACTTAATTATATAGAGTATTCTGTAAAAGAAATTCTTCCTTACATCTGTACTTCTCTTCCAGAAGGCCCTTAGAAAGAGACATCAAGCCAATTTTCAGGGACTGCACTCGAATTTTTCCAGTTCGGCCACTGAAATTATAAAGACAAGACAATTTAATACAGTTTCATTTTATTTCATTCCAACTTAAGTCTATTATATAATACAAAGACATTGGAGAGCTATATTTCAAATACACTTCAGATCTCAAAAAAACCATTAACACTAAAAATCACATAAAGAATTCTTCCCTTATAAAAGCTCAGTTTGCTTTCCAAGTGGTTTTACATGTCAAAACAGCTTGTATTGCTACAAAAGAACAGACATTTAGCTCTGCAAAGTTCTGAAAGTAATTTATTAATGTGATACACGCAGAAAAAAACACATGAGCACACAGTAGGAAGGCCTGTTACTCAGTGTGAAACACAAGGACTGTAAGATGAAACCAGCTTTTGACATCACAGTAATTAAATCTCTTTTTCCTTTTTTTGGGTTTTTTTTTTGGGTTTTTTTTTTTTTTTTTTTTTATGTTTAAAATGCTCTGACAACACAATTTTGGGACATAAAGAGGCAATGCACTAATTCAAAGATTTGGAGCTGTCATTCTTTTTAAGCAATGTCACTTCCGGCTCATCTTGTCCAGCATGACAAAAAGTATGTCCAAACCTAAAAAGCAACTTGATAACAGAGAAGTAGGTACCAAAGCAAGTAAGGTTAAGCCTGCAGGGCAAATGTTCAAAAAGACACTAAAACAACAAATCCAGCTTACAGGGAAAAGGAAAATTTTAAAGTTCAGAAGATCAATGCAGAAATATATTCTTAAAAATTCTTTCTTTTTTCAAACATGAAAAAAAATATGACACATAAAAAAATGAAAAAAATTATGTCTTTAAATGAGATGTGGCAAAAATATCTTTAAAATAGTTAAACTCTATTACACACATAAGGTTAGCTGGGTCTTTCACCAACAAGTAAGATAACACTAAATTATCACCTCAAATTTTACTTTGGTCCTTTCTGCCACACAGAAGTTATATATACTTTAATTACTTTTGAAGTGGTTATTACATATCTCTTTCTATCCTATCCATTCAGCATATGGTCTGCTGTCTGATTTACTTCACAAATGTTGTGCTGAATACAAAATTATTAATTTACTCCTGGGTTCTTGATAAATTAGCTAAGCAACTTACAAATATTAGTGCATTTGTCTTCACAACATCATCAAATCTAGCAACACTAGGAAGCAGTATCTTCATTCCATAAGACAGAACAGAGGTACAGAGAAATTATTGCCAAATTAATCAAAAACATCTATTACTTTTACTGTCTAGTTGAAAAATCAGGACCCAATTTTCCAGGATGTTATAAAAGTGCCACCTTTTTATATATTCAAGCTTAGCTTCAAATTACCTCTTTCAATCACAGACACTACATCATTCTGGCAAACCTTGCCATTTAAATGGCTCATTTTACACCCTGATAAAGTTATTTCCCTATTCCCTCCTGTGTATGATTGTTTGTGCTTTAAATTTATATTCATCAGAAAAAAAAGTGAACATTCATTTGGGTTTGATTTAACTCAGGACTGACCAGATCATTTGTTTATTAAAGACAGAAAGTGAGACTTTGCAGCTAAAAGATGAGGGCACAAATCTCAAGGCTTCAAGCTTTTCCTGATTCCAGGAGATTTCTGTAGGATCTTTGAAAAACTTCTTTCACACAAAGAGCATTTTCTCAATAAATTAAACAAATAATTACAAAGCCTGCAATATTACATTTTTCAAAAGAGTAACACATTCACCCCTAGTCTTTTTCTTGGAAACAGATAATTATTAGGACTGTAATGTCATATATACAGTAAAAAAACCCAACACACCAATGCCAAAACCAAATGCCACACACACGCCCTCTCTCCCCCCAAACCCGTAGACATTGTGGTCTGACATTGCCAAGCCAATGGTTTAAGTTTTCCCATCTTAGTGAGCTACAAAACCACTGAGATTAGGAGGGGCCTCCAGAGACCAATGCCCCTGCTCAGTCAGGTAGAGCAGGTTTTCCTGGATCATATCCCATCATTTCAGTATCGTCAAGGATGGAGACTGAAGAGCTTCTCTGAGTAACCTGTGGCACTGTTTGATCACTCTTACATTAAAAACCTCTTTTTTTCATATGTTTAAGCAAAATTTCCTGTGTTCCAAGTTGTGCCTGCTGCCTCTTGTCCTGTCACGAGAAACACCACTGAGAAAAGTCTGGCTCCATCTTCTCTTCTGCTCCCACTGGGTATTTATGCACATTGATAAGATCCCCTCGAAACTTCTCTTCCCTCAGCCTCTACTGGTATATCAGTTACTCCAAGTCCTTAATTGTTTTCATGGTCTTCACTCATGCCAGTTCATGCCATGAACTGGACTCATGCCAGTTTGTCCACATGTCTTTTGTCCCTAGGGAGCCCAGAACTGGACCCAGGACTCCAGATGTGTCTCACCAATGCTGAGTAGAAGTGCAGGATCACCTCCCTCAACCTGCTGGGAGACTGTTAGGCTACTTTGCCACAAGCCTGTCGTGCAAGGTGCTTCTGAATGGCAGCACAACCATCTAATTGTTCTATGTGTACAAAACCTAAGAATCAAGGCCTTATAGTGGGAAGATTCAAGAAATTTTTTAATTTCTGAATTCATAAAAGTTTATGGGTCATATATGCCACAAATGTCATCACACTATTCAGACTCATTATAGCAATACAAGCATGCTTGTCATTATAAAATCAATTGATAAGGCCACTTTAAGCAGCTCAGATATTTTTTTGCTCTGATCCGATGAAGGGAAGCCTGAGTCTATTCCCTTCTCTAAATAACTTCCTAACAGAGAGTTAGGATCCAAAACCTCTTGACAAGCAAACACACTCTATACCATAGTTAAAACCGAGGCCTGTGAAACCTGTAAATTATAAATGTACTAATCAGGATATAATTAATACTAAATTGTTTAATGTAAGTGTAAAAACTTCTCTTTACCAACAGTGGTATGCAAATATTCTGTAGCATTGTGATGACATAGACATAGTATATATAAGCATTTTAACTAAGTATGTGAATGCCAAAGGGACAACCAGTGATGGGCACAGCTGCATACAGGAGTTAGCCAGATTTTAAAAAAGTTGTCAGACAGGCAACACGATTAAATATAAGACATTGCAAACAGGAGTACACAATAAAGAATCTTGGAAAACAAAATTCTAACGTGAAGTCTAGAGGAACCTTATGTCCCTGGGAGAAGAGGCACAATAGCATAAAAACATCAGGTACTAGCAAGGAAAACTAGAGAATGAAGATGAGCCCAGAGCCATTCAGCCTTCTTTTGTCAAAGAGCTCTAAAGCCTAGACAACACTGGTACTGCAGCTGAGGACTACCAGGGACTGCAGCTATCAGTTATCTGCATAGCCCAGCAACACGAGGCAGCCTGGTAGATCAGTGAAGGTCAGCACAGACACCTCCCTGTGATCACCCACAGACAGGTCAAACAAAAGAGCTCATTTTCCTACCAGGGCCAGAACGTTCCCAGAGCCTTCTTACTGGTATCACAGCCTGCTAAGCTGCTCCCACTGAGTGCTCTATGAATCCAAACAGCCATCATAAACACAGGGGATGCAAGTGGAGTGCATGCAGAAAACTTCCATCAGCTACTGTCAAAACCAGGGCATAAAGTTAAGGCTGACTGAGCAGGTATCTCAGCCTCATTCCTCAGAAGTTCAGATCTTACTGAAATGAACATGTTGGTAAGGCCTCGGATATTAATTCAGGCCAGTGTTAGAATCTGCCAGGTGTATGAGTGCAACGAAAACAAAGTTGTGATTCTTCAGGGGAAGATTGGGCTGCAGAGAATGATCATGAAAGACAGCTCTGATCATATGGAAAATGTCAGCATAGATACCACAGACACCCTTCTCAGACTAATGTACCAAAGAAATTCAATTTAAAAGAAGGCATTATCAAAAGTATCCTAGCATTAAAAAAAACTCCTAAGAAAATTTAAAAGTTGAAATACAGGAAGTCAGATAAACATTGCAAAATATTTAAACATTGCACATAAAAGTTTTTTTATGGGTAATTCTAATTGAAATGAGTCATTGCCCTGAATCAGTACATATAGAAGCAACTCATTTCAAGGGGTGTTAAACTATTCCATTAGTGCTGAAAGCTATCAGTCCTTTTGATATAAAAGATGTCTGGAGATTTCAGCAAACTTGACAGTATACAGTTTAAAAGAAAAACCACCAGCTATTGCTTTTGGATGCTTTAAACATAAGCCGAGCCAAAGTATTTTACAGAGCAAAATTTCCTTCACAGTTCTCATTGTAAGTATCAAGATATTTATCTCTAATTTCATTAAAAAAAAATATTTGGACTAGCCAAAACGAATAACTTAAAAGCTTGGAAAATGTTTATAAGGGCAGATGTTGATGTCTGGAACAACCTTTGAGTCCTTGATGTAGTAAAAGTCACTGAGTAATTTTACTGTTTCTCTCCTCTGCTCAGAATGAATCATTCCTAATGTGTCAGAAAATACCAGAACATAACAGACCTTTTAAAAATAAATCGGTTCTTTTTAAGGGCCAAAGACATCTGCAGGTTAAGTCTGGAGAACTATTCAGTTTGACATTAATCTTTGAATCTGTAATTAAATCTCAGGTTAGCAGCATGTGACTAACAGATGCTTTTTGTTGGCAGTTTAACAACTTGACACATTTTATATGCATAACACCAATGCAATATATACAATGGAAATGTCAAGACATAAATTAGCTCTTTTGTACAGGCCAGTTTAGAAAACAAAACCAAATATTCCAGCTTAGAATTACTGCCTGGTCTTCTAGCTTTTCTTTTTCTTCCTGGAGTGAATTTGAAAGGAAAACAAGGAAACACACTGTAAAATGTAATTTTCTCTCAGTACACCTTCATCCTCGATTTTTTAAAGTTTAAATAAAGACTCAGGTATTTAAAGGGGCTTGAAGAATTATCTACACTAAATTTTCAACATAATAGTCAAGGGGAAATGGGAGAAACTGGAAACATTATTGAAAGAAAGGTTTGCGGCTTACCAAGTGCATTTTAAATATGAACAGATTAAACAATTGACTTCTACCTGAAGTTAAGATGCAAAGGTAAGCTAAAGAAAATGAAGTAGATTTGTGTTCAGTCTGAAAGAAAACAAAACCCAGCCAGGAACTACAAAAAATTTTCTGACATTACTACATCTATTATTCTAAATTGGCAATAACATTTAGATCAAGCAACTCACTTGATCTACTGCTTTATTTGCAAGCGATGTGTTTATTTATTCACAATACAGAACTCTCCAAAACAAAAACAAATGCAGGAAGAAATCCCAGTCAATATTTGATGGACCCTCTTATTTTTCAGCAGTAATGGGGAGAAGTCCGTCTAATGGAAATGTCACAATATTTAACAGCAATGTTTGAATGCCAGTAGCCAGCAGATAAATGACAAATGGTTCTATGTACTCCATTCCCTCCTTCCCTCTCCTCTAAAATCAAAATAAAGTAAAATAGCCATGAAGTCTAGGAGAACTGTTACGTAATCCTCTGAGGGGGAAAAAAGCAAAAAGTTATGAACTGTTAGAATTTGGCACTGAGTGAACATATTGAAGATAATGCATACATCTACAAGTAAAAGCTCCCATTTGCAAAGCCAGGTATAATAATTTTTATTGCTATTCAAGAAATACCTTTGCTATTGTCAACTTCAAATGGGGAGAAAAGAAAGAAATTTTGTAACCACCCTCATGCTTCTGATCTGTAATTTTGTTTCTAGCTCTGAACTAAAGCACATATTCAATCAGACACACTGAAGCAACCACAACCTGTACTGCACTACTGAATCTTTAGTTAGCTCTGAAAGAGTCCTGAAATGCCTTTGCTGGAGCAACTTAAGGAGACACATTTTAGGCCATGGAGGATCTGATGCAAACCAAGCCTTTCCCCAATTTTTACTACACAAGGGAGATAAGAATAGTAAATGTCACTATGAAAAATAAGCAACAAACTCATGACTCTGTCATAGTTTTACAAAAAAAATATTCTTTAGGCAAACTGAATGTCCTTGGGAAATACAGTCTTGCTGCCAGGACAAGGGCAGGTGGACCACGTAACGCCAGCCCTCAGAACTGATCCATGGCAGGAGCTGTACGTGCTGGAATGGAGCCACAATTAGGACACTGCTGACCCTCCAGAATGAGACAGGCTTTAGTGCTGAAATCACAACAACCTCCATTTGATAGAGGACTCGGGGCAGGGAGCTCAGCCAGGATTATGAGTGCAAGTAACTAAGTGTAAAATACATGAAAAAACTGTCCCCACCTATGGCAGAAATAGAATCTGATATGAATGGCCATCAATCCAGTAAACTTGGAATATTCACAATAGGATCACAGCTAAAGCAGTGTCCTAGCTCTCTAATCACATACACATTTTTTTAAATCCTTTCAATGTTTCTTTGGTAGTAGTACAAAAGCAGTGTAATCTTAGTTCAGCGCTGAGCAGGACACCATAACAAGCATCTTATTGCATGCAACTGCACTTTCATTATGGAGCCAAAAACATCAGAAGATAACTTTTTAATAAAGAAATTTTTAAGGCTTTATAATTTAGAATTCCTGGGGGTACACATTGCAACAAACAAACCATTTTTCTTACCTATCATACACGTTGAGTAGCCAGTTAAGACACATGTCTACACAGAGAGGAACATTCACCATATCTTTGTGTTTCTCTTCAAGTCCACTGTAGATGGTAGTAAGACAGCTGATCACATCCTGGACACCAATCAGGTGATCATTTTGACTCAACTTGTGCTGTTTGAAAACTTCACTTGTCGTGTTCAGGTCCAACAGGTCCACTAATAATAGATTGAAAAAAATAATAGGATTTTAAAAAATAAAATAAAAAAAAAGAAGTGTGAATACAAGTTGACAATAATTGTTTATGTGCAAATTGTAGCAAGCACTGCAAACAACTAGACCAATGGCTTTAATTTAGTAAGGTTATAGTGACAAACCATTCTCTGTGAAAAGTCAACAGCATTTGGGCACCATTTATTTTAAAAAATACTAGAATACAAACATTATAATGGCACCGCACAGCCCAGAACAACATTAAAATAGCTGCTAAAGTAGTCTGTATAATTAGAGGATCCTAACTTTGGACACACACATAGACAATTCATGAGGCTTACAGGATTCTTCATATTTACCATAAAGCAGAATCATATAAAATGACTATTACTTTTGATCAAATGTAAAGCAAAGCAAATTATTAGGTAAGAATTCTCTCTTAAAGGCCTGATTAACCAAATAGCAGTTGCTAAATTAGGGCTTAAAAGAAAGCAGGGAGATTATTTATTGTAGTTTTCCAGACACTAAATGCTATGCTTTCTTGAAAAATTTTTTTATCTCCTTTATTACAGAATTCTTTCTATAAGTAGTTGGTGATGCAATGGATATTTTACAGGGGAAAAAGGGTTTTGCTCTCAAAACTATTCAAATGTGACTGTGAAAATCTGGGGTTTGCATGGTGAAAAGAAAAAGCCATCAAATGAGTTCTTCTACCTCCTTTTGCAAAAGAAAGTGGAAAAGATGAAACATAAATGGTATAATTCTCAGTGATTTTTTTTTTACAGAAGCAAGGACTTTAAGTTAAAAATATAATTGCAATGTATTAGTATGCTTGCTACAATATACATAACATGCAGTTGGAGTATATTAAAAGCACATACTGAGCTGTTTGTGAAGAGTCAGTAACACATTTGCACTATAAATGTCATCTCTCAAATGAAAAAAAATTCACATGACAATCTCTGACATGTTGTGAACTGCTCTTCACCAATCATCACAATGAATCATAGAATCAGAAAATTATTTTTGTTAGAAGAGACCTTAAAGATTTCCTAGTTCCAGCCTAGGAACTTGCCATGGTAGGGACACCTCTTACTAGACCAGGTTGCTCAAAGCCCCATCCAGCCCAGCTTTGAACACTACCAGGGATGGAGCATCCACAACAACTCTGGACAACCTGTGCCAGTGTCTCACCATCCTCACAGTAAATAATTTATTCCTAATACTTAATCTAAATGTCTTCTCCTTTAGTTTATAACTGTTTATCCTCGTCCTATCACAATCTGTCCTTTTAAAAAAGTTCCTCTCCCTATTTTTAATAAGCCTCCCTTAGGTATTGAAAGGCTGCTCTAAGGTCTCTCTGGAGTCTTCTCTTCTCCTGGATGAACAACCTCAGCTCTCAGCCTTACCTCATAGGAGAGGTGCTCCATCCCCCAACCATCCTCATTGCTTGCCTCTTGACCTGCTCCAACAGGTCTACATCTTTCCTGTGCTGAGGACCCCATATCTGGATGCATTATCCCAGGTGGGGTCTCACAAGAGCAGAGGGGGAGAATAACAATGTTAATTAAGGAGCCTGGATTTGCAGTCTGTGCAAATTGGGTAATTCTATCTGGGCTGGAAAGCAAGGTCAACAGAAAAAGAACCAAGAGCAAGATAACATTAACCATATGAGCAACTCTGTCAAGAACTCAGTGATCATCTACCAAAAGGTTACATTTCCAACCCCTTTTCCTCTATCTACCCTTCCTCATATCTTTGTAAAGTGAGAAACAGTACCTCCCAGCCCTTGCCTTTCCTCTCCTGCACTAAAATCGGTACATTCCGTTCTCACCTCACAGCATCAGATTTGCAGGGGTTTACATTTGTTTGTTTTTCATTTTCTTTTTTTGTTTGGAGATATTTTAAGTCCTCCTCTTGGGCTTGCAAACAAATGCCAGCCATGTATTCATCAAATAGGCAGACTGGTAATTGCAGCAAAACACCTTGCCACTAGTTTGACCCAAGGTAACTGAAGTGTTTGGCAATACACTCACTGCAGCATAATCTTCTACAATAGTTATAAAGGATGTGATACACTGCAAAAGCTCACAGGCATATTAAAAAAAAAAAAACATGAACCCACAAACAGTTCACAGTGTAACCCTGACTAGTTTTTGAGATGTGGAGGGAGTGAAGCCAAGTGAGGGTAACCTGCTGTCCCCCTACTGTATGTCAGTACGACATACATACTGAACTTAGGAGATGGCCACTTTTCACACTCCCCCTTCATGACTCCAAAATCTTAATGACAAAGAAAACCCTGTAAAAATTAATGCAACCAGTTTGCTGGTTTTGTTTTGGTATTAGCTTTTATTTTATGTTTGAGTCGTAGGAGGTTTTTTTTGTTTGTCTGGGGTTTTTATGTTTTCTGGTTATTTTGCAGCCTGTTTCTGGTTGCAAAAAAAAACAAAAAAACAAACCCTTTTTAAAGCTTGTGAAAATTCAGAAAGCTTTGGAATGCCAGGAAGTTGTAGCCTTTGGCTTTGGCTTAACATTAGCATCCTTGCATTGAAAAGAAGTAATTCAACAGACACTAAGCCTGCTAACTTTCCATCTTGATCTGCTGGCATTAAGATCTCTCATTCACATTTCTGCCTGAGCATTCCAGAAGGACCTGGGAGAGGTACTTCCAGTATTTTTGCACTAAAAAACACAGCAAGTCTGACACTATACTAATGCAAATTAAGCTAAACTTACACTTTTGGATGGCACTATCCATGGGGGGAGAACAACCAGAGGAAATTACTTTCATTCCTGCTTACTTCAGCACTTACCTGGCTGAATATAATTTGGGACAGGCAGTTATACTGTCATGCCATTTCTGGCATGATGCCTAGACAGGTTTCAGTGCATTTTTGCATTACCATTCTGCATCTGCTTGAACACGCTGAATGACCAATCCTGCTTTCAACTAACCAATGGGCACAAGGCCCATTTCTTCCCTTTCAGCAGCAAGGAGACTTTCCCAAAGAAAAAGAGAAACCATATCATTCTGCACTGTTAAAGCAGGTGAGTGACTCAGGAGCAGCTACATGCAACTGCTAATGGCAAATTTGAGGCTGCTGTAACCCCATGGAAAATAGGCAGGCACAATTGTGGAGTTTTTTTAATAAAAAGACCTTGCAAATTATACCAGTTCCTGCAAAGAGACTGCACTCTTCTCTCAAAGAGGGTGGTTCTCACAGCTCTATTAGTCCGTGATGTCTAAATGTTCCAATTTTTCCCCTTGTGTAGTTGATATTCCTATTAACATTCTTAAATTTTAAATCACCTAGAGGAACTCAGCAACAGAATTCTGAATATACATGGTGGTTTTATTCCCTTTTTGCCTTTCAGTACTATACTTCAGTATGTAGGGATTATAATTTCTTGAAAATGAGCTAAGGAATGCTGCACAAGAATAAAATATTATCAGGACCTGGTGCTACACAGCTGCCCAGTACATCTGCAACACAGGATACTCTCTCTGGCCCCATTCTGCTACAGTGGGAAAGCACTCTCCCTACATCTGCCCCACATAATCTGAGACAGAGAGGCTAAAAATTCGTTATTTCCAACTTGCAACTTTTCTTATATTCCTGCAAAAGAGGTACACATATATATGAAAATGTATGTCTCAGCAGGAACCTACCTGTCAAAAAACAAAAAAAAAGAAGAAACATAACTCTACTTTATCTTTTAAAAGGAGAATGAGGAAAATGGGACTAACTTCCCTAGAGCTGAGATTTTTTGACACTTACCAAGAAGAGATATGACAGCAGCAAAGTTTTCTAAAGTACAGTGTTCAAATGAACATTCTAAAGTGCAATTGGTCCTGAATTGGCTTGTAAAGCACTTACACTGCAAAGTCAAAATCTATCAGGTGCAAGTGGAACTGTGCATCCAGCTCCAGCTGTGCTTTTGGGAGTTCCCACCAAAAATGCCTTTGACATTATACACCCACCATGTCTGTGACAGCAATTTGTCACATTTTACAGTGATTTCCATTTTTGGTGATTTGTTTTGATGTTTTCTTTGCCTTAGCACATAAGCCTTTCTGAAGTATTCTGCATCCAAACACCTTTAAACTGCATCTGCAATTAAAATTACAGGAAATGCAATGGAAGCCTAAAGTAACTCAGACCCAAAAATGAATGGCAATAGCACAGAAGATTACTCTTTTCCCACCTAAAAATAAAACCAATTTTTTATTAAGTACACATGTATAACAAAGACAAAGATTTTTTGGCTGTTGTCTCTTCCCATGAAGCACAGAGATGGAGTAAACAAACAGCTTCATAGATAATAAGGCAGATTGGACCTGTAAGTATACAAGTTTTACTCCTAGCTCTTTCAAAGTGGAGTATACTCTTTACTTCTTACTATTTCCTTCTGTCCTCCCTTCCAACTCCCTCCCCTGAAACTGGAGACATTAGGAGGGCACTTCTGAAATCTGTGAATGAGGAGAGCTAATCCTGGCATTTATTACAGAAATTGATATATTCTGCAGTAAAAGGAAGAGCAGGAAGTATGTCCCTCTTCAAAGCTTATTAGAAGTAATAAAAATGAAGCTTGATCTATACAGGTACTCTAGAAAAGCTGTATGTCTGTCAGAAATAGGCAGCATGATTAGCATCTGTCCTGTGCAGTCTGTTTTTTCCCACTCTTCTCTGAGGAGCAGCTCACACAAGGAAAATTTTATTCTGCTTTCTGATCTCTTGCTTTGCTTTTTGTTTTTAGATACATGTTGATGAATACTATATACCCTGCATACTGATAAGCAAAAAGCTCAATGTTCTTTAGTCTTGCTGGGAGATGAAGCTGTAGTCTTTGGTGGGACCATATTTTATGAAGAGCTGGTGATAGGTATTGATAAGAGCCTGTGCTCTGCACAGATACAGTCCTGTTTTCTGGAGCAGCTAGCTACCATCTCAGGCACAGGTTCATTCAGTATGATTTATATCTGAAGGCCAGCTAACATCAGACTTTGTCTTCTAGGCTGGAAAGAAAACTAACCACCTGGAGGGTGGGAAGAAATCCCTCTTTGTGCAACTCCTTTCCTGCTTGTACCCCTAGGAGGACTTTGCACTTCTTGAATTCCTATTCAGCCTGCAGTATGTGCACCCTTCAGGGCTGAAAAGTCTTTCCATGCCAAGGACTCCTAATCTGTAAGAAGAAAATTTGGTAATATCATACATCTTTCTACCATCTGTTGCCAAGATGTTTCAAAAGTCCTAAAATCTGCAACCTTTACTCGCCTTCACATCCCACATCTCCTTCGAAAATTGTTTAGTTTCCTTTTGCTTTTTCTGTTAGATGTGTGTTCTTATTTTCACCTTGTTTTTTTCTGTTAGATGTGTGTTCTTATGTATTTCATTTTCTGTAGTTTTTAAAATTCAGTTTGCTTTGCACAGGAGACTCAACAAGAGCACAGATCTCAGTATGGTACTTGCTGTGTGACTTGGAGAAGTCCCAGGTCCAGAGGCCAGGACAAGGTCTCCTGATCTATCACTTCTGAGACTGTTAAACTTTGAGTGTACATCATGTAACTTGCTGCTGAATTAAACGATAGTTTGTGATATAATAGAAAATGCTTTTTAAATCCCTAGCAATATAAATAAATAAATTTATAAGTAAATAAATTTACCTATAGAACAGAAAATTTGAGATAAAAACGATTCTTAGTGAGTTTACCATTTTAACTTACCTGCTGCACCTCTTATTTATTAATATATTTTATTTATTTATTTGTGATAATTACACCTACTGTTGGCAATTCTTGCCATTTTGTTGGTTGACAGTGTGTCAAGGATGACTTATCCACTGTAAATATTGTTAGACTGAAGCTGACCCTCCCTTCCCCAAGTACTATAGAGAAACAATTTCCCTCAAAGGCCCAACTCACAGCACAGTGCTTTCTGCAGTCTGCGGATTTTGATGGCCGTGCGGTAGGCGGAGAAGCGCACGTTGTTCAAGTCAGCTGAAACAGTAGAACAGAAACATGAGCGGCCCTAAAAGTACAGCCCATAACTGTCCTTTGCACATAAATCTTCATAATTTGGAAGAAGTCTGATATCCCTTCTCTTTGTAATTAATTAATAGGATATATCAGAACAAATTAAAAAGCCTGACAAGTTGGGACCTCAGTTCAATTCACCTTCAGAGAAAGCCTCTTGACTGACAGTCCAGGACCTTGAAGACAGTGGCCCTCCAGAACTGCTGACACTATCTTGGCACATGCAATACATATACATACAAGAAAGTTTCACATACGTATTTTGCACTGGTGCATAGTTCCCATACTCAAATACTCTAAGTTTCTCAAATAATTTACAACTCCATCAGATAACATACAGGAAACAGAGGGCAGCAAGTGTCACAGTAACAGAAAAAATGGCTTAAGCTTTAATTTATATGCCATGATTTTGCAAACTGTGCTTTAAAAGGGACAGTCACATAGCTGTAAGCTCTGTTTTAGAAACTGATTGGTACAGTAACATTTTTTCCTTCACTCAACAGTATTTTTACCCTTCCTTTCCTTAGAATGGGAGATTTCACAGTAAATGTTGATGCTATCAGGGCGTGTTGAACTACTTGTACCGTAATACACTTTAGCTTTTACTGAAAAGGTAGCTGCTCTATTTTATTACCAAAATTAGTTCCTTGCAGATTAGTGCCCTGGTTTAAACATGCAGAGAGCCTGTATCATTGGAAAATTCCTTGTGAAGTTAAAGGAAAAAAAAAAACAACCTCAAGGTACTGCATTAAAGCATACAGTCAGAGTACATGGTTCAGAATTAATAGTGCCAAAAGACAATACATAACGTGACTAAGGCAGTGGGTTTTGGGCAAAGTGTGTCTCATCACAAAGTGGGAAATGCTGTTACACTCAGGTCATGAAAACTCAAACATGGTCAGTATCCAAATGCAGCTTTTACTCAAGGAATAAAAATTACAGTGGTTTAAATAAATGCACTCACCTAAGGACTGGAAGAGATCAGTCATTTTAGGATGATCCCAACACGTCGTCTGTGTCTCATGACTGCAAAGGAACAAAGTAATTAAAGTTTCAGGAAACACACATATGCACTTCCAAAGAATAAAATCTTAGATATTCTGATTTTCTGCATTTAAGTGGTAAGAAATCCCTCAGCTCTAATTAAAATGCATGGTCTGTACTACCCAGCTCCTTGATTTTATAATCATGAAGTTAGTCAGACAGTAGCCCACCCATATTTAACAATATTTACTTTTGATTCTAACTGTGATGGTAACAGCTGGACTCTGACCCTGCAGCTAAGACGTACATTAATAAGGTAAAAGTACATTTCCCATGCTGTAAAACTATAAATATAGCTGTAAAAATAATTTTAAAATAAAAATCTTGAGATTTTATTTCAATCTTCATTGCATATCTGAGCACATGTATCAGAACACAGGCAATGATGTAAAGCTTTACCCATAACATTTATTTAACATGTAACATGATCATTTAGGTTGGAAAGAACCTTTAAGATCATGGAGTCCAATGGGAAACCTGATCACCATTCACACAAACAATCAATAAATATCTTGATTTAGGGGACATGCTCTACACTACTGTTCACAGAACAGAGGTTCAAGAGGCAGCATCCCTTAATATACTGATTAGTGTTGCTGTTTCAATTTATCAGAATTTCAAGTAGGCAGCCATAGGGGTCAAAATGTGTATTATGTCAGGTCCACCGAAATCTCCAATTCCCTTCTACAAGCCACACTTTACTTGTATTTATCAATATTAACTGCTGGAATGATTGCACATTCTTGTCTTACAAAGTTTTTACATTTGAATTAGATTTGCAAGGTAATTAATCAGAGAGGTCATGTTAAAAGGATCATAGGATTCCCTTTAAAAGTTAATGAAAACAAAATTATGCTGTTTTAGAAAATTTAACAGTAATGCTCAGAGAACACTAAGTGTTTCACCTTTGTTTCTATTTAAAAATTGTTAATATAATAATTTAATAATAATATACCCATTTTTTTCCCTGCATAGAGGGAAACATGATTGTAAATAATGACTTTAAAAAGGCCACTTTGGTATTAAATGTAGTGAACAGTATCATAATTTGCTACATATAAATGGCTAGACCTCAGTGAGTGCATAGTAATTTATCATCAATGTTTACTTTTTAATCGAGAAACCAACCAAGAATGAACCCTTTCATGTTAGATGGTACAAAAATTTGTACAGAAAGTCATTGCTCCAAAGAACTGCAGAGACAGGACAGCTTCTCCCCATCATGCTTCACCCTCTGCCATGGATCTCATTTGTTTATCTGGCACAATCACAACATTGTGAGTGGTTTTTCAAGGACGTTCATAGGCAAAGTATATATTTCCTATTAATACAATAAGTAAAAATCTTCTTTTCCCTCTTTAATCCCTAGTGATTACTACCTAGTCACTGACTGAACATGACTACATTTAAACAAGAGAGATTTATACAATAATCAAGACTTCTATCAGAACTTGATTGACTCTAAAATACTATAGTAAACTCTCCTCAATTCAAAAGAAAACACTTAATACATCTTTACACCTGAATACATCTTCCTGAATAGAAGATCTTATTTGATTTCATTCTGATATCATTATCACATGAATTCAATTCATGTTTCAAATCTCCAGTAAGGTGGTTGAGGCTCTGGTAATGCTAAACTCCAAAGCTCATGCATGCCAGTAAATCAGTGGGTTTGCACTTTTTAGGTAGACAATTCTAAAACAGCACTATGCTTATCTTTGTCCAGAAAAGTAATTTCAAAAACAAGTAGATTGACAATCATTTCCCTTTAAAAGGCACACCTATAAAACCAATCATGAAGCCAGCAACAAGAATATATTTGGATTTCATGCTTTGCCATGATAAAGGCCGGTGACTGTCCAGCATTGTCACTCTGTTGTCTAAAGACTATAGCATACCACAAAAAAGCACATATACAGCTTCAGTAAATACTGAAGTAAACAGGAACAGGAAATACAATATAATAGCTCATACTGCTCAACTTATTAAATAATCTCAAAATTACTCTGGAAACTGCCAAATATCTCCACTATCATGTTAGCAGGATGCCATAAATATGTTACTCATTTAGAATTGTTGACTAAATCCACTGCAACTGCCCACAGAAATGAATACAATATGTGATCAGTTTAATAAAGCTTGTTTTAAAGACATGGCTTTAACTCAAATTCCTTAACAAGCCACTTCCAAAAGTCAATCCCCAAATCAAAACAAAACTCCTCAAAACAACTGGTGATTTTACTGTCAACATTCTAAGTTAAAGGATTTCTTAGAATATTCTGAGAAAAATAAAGCCTTAACTAAGACACCTTCAATCTTTTATGTTAAAAGTAAAGGTAGGTGGCAGTACTGTGACAGAAGCTGTAAAATACATTTATACGCAGATAGACATTTCCCTCTATTTAAAATGTTGAAATACCAATGCAAACACTGTATGTAAACTACAGGCAATTTAGCTGAGTCAAATCCTGTTTACTGCTTTAGAAACTGTGATGGCAAAACTCGCCATGATCATAGGGACTTTGCTGAATTGCAGACATTATTTCCCAGTTCCCTGTTTTCTGGCATTAAACATATGGTTCCATGAGCAAATATATTTCTGACTAGTGGGGTGCTGTGAGGATATTCCTGAGAGCTGCAGCAGAAATGCAAAGTTTTAGCTAGGTCCTTTTCTATTTTTTCTTTCTTTTTTTTTTTTTTTTTTTTAATTGTTAAAAATATAGAAGAAAAAATACTTATATGCTTGGATAAATCCTTGCCTTTTTTTTATTCCCCCTCTGGAAATATACTTCATTACACATTTGCAATACTTAATTAGGATGTGGGTATAGTTAATTGCAATTTAGATTCCAGCTTCTAAGTAATTTATAAGCCCATATGCAATGAATAAGAGCTGATTTTACTAATCAAACTTCATCCCTTAAATCAAGTTTCCAAAAATTAAGAGCAAGCAGTTTCATTTTTGAAATGTATACTTTAAATACAGTTTCAGTACAGTTTTATCCGAAAGACTAAAATCACTTTAATAGTGAAAACATGCCATAAAAAATATGCCTTTTTTCTATTTTGTATTTACTTAACATGAAGTGGAAAAAGTAAATGAGATATCAAAAACTTCTGTATCCTGCATTGTAATCTCGTTTCTCCATTTGATGCAGTGAACACCTGAATAGCTAAATTTTCTCTTTACAGAAAAACACAGAACATTAAATTTATGGCTAATAAAATATTGACCATAAAATATTTTTCTGTTTCTATTTTATTTGCAAAAAACATACAATTGTGCCAGACTGCATAAAGACCAATGGGCTTTTAAAAGTTATCACTCAGTTTCTTTCTATGCCACACAGATTTTGTAAGAAAGGAGGCCAAGTAAACATCATCTGGTGCAACTGAAAAAAGGCACGAGAGAATCCTTTCCAATTCCTTAAAGTCAGTACTACCTGACAGCTGCTAAGTGACTACAGAGGGTGAACATGACTGTGCCAGCCTAATTCCAAAACACCCAGCAAGAAACCACAGGTAACAGCCAAGCAATTCCATACAAGGATCCTGCAGAGAAGAGGAATGGGCTCAGAGCTAATGAATCAACAGCTCAACAGTCTGTTCAGGTCAAAGGAGGCAGCAGCTTCACTGTCACTGGCAGTGCTGCTACCACCACCAAATATATTCCATGGGTTGGTTTCTTTTAGGCACCAAAGGCAGACTTCTTCAAAGCCAGACATGGAAAATACCACATGATTGTAAATTTAATAAGAGCTATAAGAAATAATCACATTGAACTTCTGAAAATTTAAAACCAAGCACTTAACCAAGAGCAGAGAAACCTGCAGAGTCTTCTCTCTCTGTTACAACTACCACAGCACTTCTGTCCCAGGTCACAGTGATGACTGTGCAAGGAGCACCTTCTCTTGCAAAAACCCTGCTAATGTCAAGAACTACTCATAGAGTGAAGTGATATTAACTTTGATTGAAGGTGAACAACAATTGGGCCCATTATTCATCTTGCTTGTAGATGGCAACAAATTTTTTTTTTTTTTTTCAAGGAGCCCAGGGTACAAGATTTCATTCTGTTCAGTGGACGGCATAAGGAGGGATTTCTGCTATTACAGAAGTGAGCTGCTCTACAGGGCAGTAACACAAGTGGTATGAGCATATTACATCTTTCCTTATGGTTTAGTTAGGGAAGAATTAAAAACATTTCCTTGAGAAGCAATTTTTTTTTGTTCCTATCAAAAGTATGAGTTATTCAGAGCAAGAGTGTTCTAAATCTCTTCTGCCAAACTTATGGACCCAATATGAGCCACATAGCAAAACAAGCATCCGTGAATATATTACCTGACAAAGCAGTGTAATTTAAAAAGTATTTGTGTAAATGTCACTAACAAAAAACCATGACAAACCATAAAATACTCCAAACTACAAACCACCCACATATTAATGAAGTGCTCTAAAGCTTACATAACAAACATTTGCCCTTACAATCTGTTTCTTATGCATTATGTTTGCTGGCAGCTTTCTAATTATAATTGGCAAAGATAAAGCATTTAAAATGCACTTCCTGATTGTAAATAAAAAACTGAGAAACAGTTAGTATGTCATTTAATTTATGCTCTGGAAATAAAAGAATAGTCCTGCTGAAATGAATGGATTAAGTTCAACATCTCTATGTGTTTCAAGATGCTCATAGAGCTATGAAAAAAAATCCATTTGTTCTTTTCCAGTTTTTTTGTACAAGAAAGAAAACTAGAAACAGGTGGGTATTTTTTATAATTTCTTATAATGGACAAGGCCTCTGTTGATAATCACTGATGAACACCACAAGAAACAGCACTCTGGCATGAAGTTAAGTACCTTTCTGTTCCTGTAGTCATTTGCACAAAACATTACCCAAAATCAGAATCTTTACTGATTGCTAATGAATCAACAGCACTCAGAACTCTGACTTTGCTACCCTTGACAAATTTCAAATGGCATTAACATCCCTACTTTATGCCATGGTGTTTTGGCTAGATACTGCACATTTTTCTCTATTTTTTTTTAAGCCCATTAGAAAATACTGTTTTGTGGTGAAAAGAGTTGGTATAATGCATGACAAGGGTATTGCACCTTAGAGGTTGGTAGAACCATTTATATGCAGATATTTTGAAATCACTCCAGAGAAATGTGCTACTGCATTTCTTTAATTGAAAATGAAGATGAGCACAGGAACTGGTAAGTGAAGAAACTCTCAAACCTTCAAACTTGTATTACCTCTTTCTGTAAATGTTTTCCCTTCTAAGGGAAACACCTAATACTTATAAGAATGAGATTATGGATATAATTATAATAAGAAAAAAGATTTTTTTTTCTCTGTTCCTTTACTTCTCCCCCTCTTCCCCATACAGGCATAAACCAAACATCAGCAAAGACTTTCTGAAGAGTCTTAAAAAATGGAGAAGCAGAAAACATTTTATTCCTGTCCCCATAAAGCTGAACAAAATATAGGAGGTGATAACATAGGATTTCTAAGACGCTGGTGATGCCAGCCACTTTGCAGGATTACAGAAAAGGCAAGGCAACTAGGGCATTTGATATCGATCAATTTAATGGCTGCAACAAGGAAGTGCTCTTCCTATGTAATGCCCTGCATGAGATTAAACTCAGTGCGACCTCTTCTATAGTGTCCTTTTGTTTCTTTTGCACAGCACAAGTATCTAATAATTTATGGCATTGAAAGGTACATGGCTGAAAAGCACTTAAATTATAGTTAAAAGAAAAACAGTGAGAAATGCTAGGTAATTATGCTTTCTGCATATTCATCATGTTTCCCTCATAGATGTTTAATGATCATAGTGTTTCATTTATTATCCTGTTTCTCTTTGGAATATTTTTATTGAGATGCTATGTAATACAGGCTTTATTTTTTTTTTTAATTTACTGTTACAGAGACCAAGGATGTCTTATTTGTATGATCCAAATAGTTATAAATTAACAACAACAAATTTTTCCTTATTAAATCTCAAATCTTTACAAATGGCAAGTTCGCCAAACCTTTTGCCCAAACCTCACACTTTTATTACCTAAAGTGCACTGGTAAATACTGTGCCTTCTGTGTTGCATTCCCTTCCATATGCTCATTAGTTCAATTAAAAAAGTATGAAGGACAATGCTTTTTTTTTTCCCCAGCAGCCTCAAGATTTTGCAGATTAAGATTCTCACTGAATTTTACTGTGTCTACAGAAATACAAAATATTCTGTAATTGGCATTAATAAAAAAAAATCAAACAGGAGGCAAAAAAGGATTAAATAAAATCACATCAACACAGGTAGCAACATTTCACAAATTTGCCTTAGATAGTAAGACAATTCAAGAGAAAAAAAAGTGACAGGGTAAATCATGTGTATAAGTTCAGTTCAAATATCCACCATAGCCCAGGAAACACGCACCTTGACAAACCTGGGCCAAATGAATTATAAACCCTTCTTCCAGCTAAGCAGGATAGTTGATTCTTTCCAAAACACCCCAAACCAGACCGCCTCTGTCTGAACTTATAGGGCAGAGGAGGTTGTACACTGGCTTTTTGATTGTTCCTGTGCCTCTTTTACCTGATTAAATACAACCCAAGAAAGGGCAGACATGCCAACCGTTAGCAAATGGGATGGGGAGAACAAACTGGACTCCAAAGTCACCACACCAAAGACCTTCCACTGAGCCACTTCTCTCTACCCATGTAAATGTAAGCTACCTCTGGTGTCAGGAACCAAACAAAGTGACTGCAAAGGAACAAAGTAATTAAAGTTTCAGGAAACACACATATGCACTTCCAAAGAATAAAATCTTAAAGATATTCTGATTTTCTGCATTTAAGTGGTAAGAAATCCCTCAGCTCTAATTAAAATGCATGGTCTGTACTACCCAGCTCCTTGATTTTATAATCATGAAGTTAGTCAGACAGTAGCCCACCCATATTTAACAATATTTACTTTTGATTCTAACTGTGATGGTAACAGCTGGACTCTGACCCTGCAGCTAAGAGGTACATTAATAAGGTAAAAGCACATTTCCCGTGCTGTAAAACTATAAATATAGCTGTAAAAATAATTTTAAAATAATTTTAAAATTATTTAAAATTATTATTTCTTATCTGAAAATACAGACATCTTGTATCATTTTGACACTTTCCTTACAGATTAATTGCTATCTAAAGTACTTTCTCCTGACTTCTCAGGTACAGTTCCCCAATATTTTTAAACTACATTCTGTGTGCAATAAAACTGCAGACTGCAGTTGGTTCTTTTTTCTTATTTTTCCCAAATACTCAACACAGGTACAACTACATTATAATTTGCAGCTACGTGACTTTCTGAATATTTAACATTTCTCATTCAAGGACACAGACAAAAAGCTATCAAAATGAAGTTATAAAGTTATAAATTCATGGTTGTCTAAAAAAGTGTTCCTATTCAGAATTTAAGTAACCTGATTTCAATTAGCATTTATTTCCCTTTCAAAATTAATTTTTAAAACTTCTCATTTTTCAGCCATCAATCACTGGACCATACTTTTATTATCCTTGTTCTGCTATACCATAATAAACAACTGGCATCTTAAATCTTCCCTCTGAACACAGAAGTCTTCTCGTAAATACAGTCACTTGCTCTCAAATGATAAAGTTTTTGAGACTTATTGCAACTGTTCCTTCTACTCACACTGTGATTTACATCAAAGGCAACTCATTAAAAGACATTAGTATAATTTAAAAAAAGAAAATGTTATCAGTTTCTCCCTCTTTCCTAGCTTTTCTTTTTATATAAAAAAATCATTAAATCTTATTGACTGTTCTCTTGAATTGTCTTACTCAAGTAATCATTCCAAACTAGTAAGTTTTTCATGTCAGTATTGTTTTTCTCTCTTCTTTAAACTCTGTCTAAAATTAGGTAATAGACAAAGATTTAAAAAGGTATTTACACCCAAGAGTACTCTCCAGCCTCATCATAACAAAGCAAATAAAGTTCAGAATCAGCTGTTTTTTTCTTTATCTTCCACAATTCTCTGATTGATCTAGATGCTGCTGATGTTTACATCAGTAAGAAATAAAAAACGTAGGAAACTGCCAAGGCAGTCTGCTTTCCAGACTGTGAAGTTACTGAAACCCTCAAGTTTCTTTAAAAAAATAAATCCTACTAGTTACATGTGCCATTGTTCTTTTCTAAGATACAAGAATCAAGACATTGCTTTAGCAGCATATATGCAATTGAGAGATTAACTACTGCATCTCAAATAAGAGTTTTCCAGTAATCTTTCCCTACTTTCAACAATCTTTCTGAAATCTCTCTCTATGAGCTGCATATTGAGATGCAGTAGTTAATTCTGTTGACTTCATTAAAGCCATCTTGAAAATAGAAGTGTTCTCTGCTACTATAAAGACCTCGACCCTCAAAGAACTTGCCCTACACTTCTGCCCCCTACCAAACTTTCTGTGAAAGACGATTAAAAACAATTTCTAAGAGATGCTGGGGCTTGTTTCTGAGGCCCAACTGGCTTCATTCTACAATCAAGCTCTAGGGTCACCAACACACTATTATGGGAACAAGGCCTGTCCCAGGGGATACTTTGCCACCAACTGGTGTGCCTGAAGGATTGCACCTAGTGCATATATTGGAAAGGTTTTCTTCTGAACCAGCAATGAAAAAAATGAAAAAAGATTTCTCAAAAACTGAACTTTTGCTGAGGTAGGGTAAGAGAGACCCCCCAGAAACTCAGAAGAATGTATTAGATAAGAAAAAAAGAGATATACATATGAAAAATTCAAATTTAAAATCTTTGCTCTGCTCAGCACAGTTCAGAAGGTATATCTTAGTTTGTTCCATCTGTTCCACAACTCTGAATGAACTGGTGAGCTCCACAGAACCCTCTGAAGCCAACTCATGTTCCCAACTCCAGGTATTGACTCTGATAAGGTAGAACAGGTACATGAATCTTTCAGTGTCCACTAAGGACATACCCACAAGAAAAAATGACAAGTTTAGGGTAGTTTTCCTCTTGCTTTCTGTAGTTTGCCACTTCAGCATTTTCCTTGAATTACTGCTGCAGGTGTGATCATTTTAAAAGCACTTCTGCCTGAGTCTGAGCAGTGAATGTGCCTCCACATCCAACTTCTGCCCTCTCTTCTTCCATTGAGAGGGAGGCAGGAACCTCTTCCCCAGCATGTCACAGTTTTTGCTGCCTCTTGCAAAACTTTTGAGCAGAAGCACAAATGCTTTTATAGAGAATTCAAGGATATTCATAGCAGGTTTTTGCTTTTTCTGGTTACCTACTCAGACCCTTTAAAGAAATTAATCTTCATATGACAGTTTCAAAACTGCCACATCTCAAGAATGCTAACAGGTTTGATTGACAGATTTATTGCTACCTGCTTTTCAAAGCTCTCAAGTACTTGTAAATTGTTTGAAGCACAAAATGTGGCTCTCAGAGTTATGAGCAATATGCAATAGTAAAAAATCCTCATGTTCTTTTAAAACGAACTATCTTCAGGTCCAATTCACAGTCATCCTACAGACTTAAAAACCCTACTCTTCTCCCAAACCCAGACTGATAACATTTTAAACATAAATTTCCTTCAGCCTAAAATGAACTACTCTGGGTTTCGCTTAAACACTGTAGCTTAAAATTTCATTTACCTTTCTAGCAAAGACATATCCCCCTCTCAAAGCTGCAATATTTGACCTTAAAAGTACAGGCAAACAAACACTGGTAGAGTAAGAAAAGCAAAGTTAGGGATTGCTCTTTGTAGAACACATCAAGATCTCCACACCTCTAACTTAGGCATTCCCTATTATTTTCAAAATTAATATCTCAACCATTCCTCTTGGTAATCAAGGTATTTGTAAATTTTTTTGTAAATATTTATATCTGAGTAAAATTTAACTTGATATCAATTACTATAAAAACTACCATAAAGTAAAGATGACAACAGAACAGACAAGACCTGCCTATTTACAAAGGAATTTTGCACAAAATGAGGAATGGGCTCAATAAATATTAGTCACCACTATCCTGCTCTAGGTTATGAACTTTGTGATTTTAAATACATTATTTATTCAGTTTTTTTCCTCTCTACAGTTTATACTCTGAATGAGACACACACACAAGAACAAGTCCAGTTTGAACACTGATAGTGTATTACACTAGAGTGCCTCTGCTGTTTCTTATGTGAGTGAGGTTCTTAATTCAGGTTTGTCAGTGACTTGTTTTTATGTATTTCTAAATCTTGCAGCATACAAAGCAATAAATATGACTTTACAGTATAGGCAGCATAACACTACATGGAGAAACTCTCAATAGCATTTCTGGCAACGACTTAGTAACTATGTTTTTCTGCTAGTTTATGGTGATAGGAGCTTCTGTTATACTTAAGAAAAATAGAATCAAGGCAAACTTACTTGATATAATAGGGCACTTTGTTATGTGAAACAGATCTCTGCCATGGAAACTGTACTGAGGCTGAGGAAATAAAGAGAAGGTTGTTATTAGAAAGCACCTGTCATATTAAAAAATCTATCTTTTATTTGTTTTATAATTAATATGGTTATAATAAATTAAAAGGAAACAATATTTCCCATACAACATTCAGTAATTAGAAAAGCAGCAGAAGAAAATTATGGCAATCTATCAGGATGATTACAGGCATCTATTTGATGCCATGCTGGAAATAAAACAAATGTGATAATTCTACTTCAAAGAAGGATGGTAAATTCTGAGCAAGCAAGCTAGGCATTTAGGGAAACTGCAGACACTTGTTTTCCTACCTCTATAGGATTATTATCAGTTTATGCCTTTAAAATAAATTATTCCACTAGTATAAATAATGCTCTGCAACAGAAGAAGAAGAAATAGCAACCTTGTTTTTATTAGTTACAACCCTTAGTTCATATTTGCAACTCAAATTAATATTGATTAACACTGTATGGCCAAGGGAAAAAAACAATTTAAACATGTCTTAGCACTCCTTGACAAAGAACTATAATCTTTGCAGAATTTATGCAAATAAGATATCATCCACAATATCAGGAAGGCTTCTGCACATTGAGTTGAAAAAAGCATCAAGTCATACAGGACACTGCAACTCTGCCGATGTAAACATCCCAAGAGATAAAAAATAAGAAGTGTTCAGGCCAACAGGACTGTTGGTGCTCAATTAACAAATAGCTATTTACTGAAAAGTCATAGGTACACATATCAGAAATTACCAGACTAGTGCCTGGGTAATTAGGGTTCTAGCATGAAAAAACTCCTTGCACTAGTTTCCCTGTGGAAGCAGAGATTGCAAGAACAGGCAGGAACAAGTGATCACCACAATGAGATGAATTTACACTGCACACACACGGCAGCGCTTCTGACACAGAGTGCCTGCTCTTGGGTCCTAACAGACCCCATTTAGAGCCCTGGTAAAATGAGACACAGCTTTGATCCACACTGGATCTCAAGTAATTAAACTCTCAGTTAATGTAATTTTCTGCAAGCTTGGCCCTCTTTAGGATTTATCCCTCTCTGGAAAAAAAAAATCCACTTGAAAGTAACTCCTCTTCCCTAAAGACCTCTCTAAACTGCAGTGAAGCCTTACAAGCTGTATAAGCCCCATAGGCTATTGCAGCTACACAGAGATATGTCTTGCCCTGCTACCAGCTGGCTGGTGTCCAAGGGTTTCATGGCTGTGACCTCTTCCTAAACTACACAAAATATCATGGTTTATCATTTAAGAAATATTTATGTACTGAAAGGCAGATTAACTAGGAAGAATATTTCAGAAATTACAGGAATAAAGTAAACCACTTTCTTTACTGGAAACAAAAGAGAGAAAATTCTATCTTTATTTGAAGAAGGTAGCGTGCAATAAAGATGTAGGTAAAGAAAAAACATAGTAAAGGCTAAATGCTCAAACAGATGTATTATCTGCTAAAAATAATCCTTAGGCCTTCATAAATTAAAAAAAAAAAAAAAAAAATCAACCTGATAGGTGAAGGTTTAGAGTTTCATTCTCTAGTGTTGCAATTTGGCACCTATTGTGGCTCCTGTTCTAGTACATGAATTATGTCAGCTAAGTAAGAATTTGCTTAACGACAATTTATTTGCTGTGACAGCTGTAGATATTCTGCACTGACATAAATATGAACTAAACAATGTAATCAATTAAATTACTAATTATTATGGAACAAGTCATATTCTTTTTATTTGGGAACAAACTTTGTAAAACATTGCCAGCTCTCTGCTGTAGGAAAGTCTGGAATATAAGATTACCATTATCTTTTAAAAATCACTGGTGAAAACTGAACATAGTAGTTCTCAACTTGGCATTCACTTACAGGCCTGCAGATATTAGTATGGCTGAGAGATGCTTTGAGCAGGCCATTGGAGACATAAGCTGCTTGTTAGGGAACATGTTCATGGATTTGTCTTAGAAAGCATACAAGAAACATAACAGAGAGTAGTGGATCGTCAGCCTTGGGAAAAAAAAAATTATTATAGAAAAATCAAGTTACTATTTCTAAAGGCAGGAGGCAGCAAAAAGCAATCTCTTTGCAAGGAATAATGGATTATAAGGATTCTTCACCTTTATCTGTGTTAGGGATACATAAAATTTACTGATCAGTAACTAACTTGTAAAGTGCTTACCTTCCATCTCAAAAGCACTGAAAAACAAATCAACCAAATTCTGCCTTTCAATGACGGGAGGGGACAAATACCTCAGCAAAAAGAGGGACTGTAGATTGCAGTGGCTTACTAATACAGCTTTACCTCAGACTCCCAACACAGTACATTTTAAGAAGGGCTATTATATTGTTTGGTAGTCTTTAAAAAGTTTTTGAAGCCCTTTCATAGTGATGGTCTGCAGGAATCCATGCAATTGGTGTTCTAAGAAGTCAAACAGTAGTATCAAATGCTGCACTATGTCTTTTTAGTAAAGAAACATTTCTAGCCACTGCAGAGATGAAATCATTGGACTAACAAGGGTGGAACCAGGGTGCTGGATAATCTCATCTAGGCTCTGTTTCCCATAAAAGGTTGGACTACATGATCTTTTGAGGTCAGTCCCTTTCAAACGGGGCTATTCCTTCATTCTATTAATCTGATGAAACGGCAGAAATAGGTGTCTTGCTAGCAAAAATTCCTGATTACATGATAACTGGAATCTAGTCAGTTGAAAATGGTGTGATGGCAAGTTATGGTTCCTTGTTAGTATTTGGAGGAAGAGTAACAGGTAAGTGAGGTAAACTGAAAATAGCTGCTGTCAGATAAGCACAGATTAAAAACCTGCCCTCTAATTCAGAAGTGAAGCTTTGGAAATGAAGATTTGCAGAAGACATACATATATAATCAATCTCAGTCTTAGGAGTTTGAGATTGTTTTATTCAGACTACTACTCTATTTGTTCCTCACAGCTAGAAGTCATTTATTGCTGCTAAAAAGGTTTGAAATTTTTGATTTAGAATACAGTCTTTCAACCTGTCAGGATAAAGCCTTCAACTTTCCAGATTTAATGATTTTTTTTCCTATTATTATTTCACTTCTGAATTTACTGTCCCTGACTTACATTTGCCAGACACTATATAAAGTTGTAGGCATAAGTTCTTTAACTCTGTCTTGTTAAAGCTCTAGAAAATGTTTGGTTGTTGTTTTTTTTTTGTTGTTAGTTTTTTTAAGATGCTTTAGTTGTAGTTGGTGTGGGGAAAGAGGTTGCTTTTAACAAATGGTTTAAATTAATAACTACATATTATTTGTTTTTTCAAAACTGTATTACTTCGCTGTAATTCTTTGTGGTATCTACCAACATGGAAACCATCCTGGAAACTTCCCCTTTTTTACTTTGGTATGCAACATAAACTGAATGTCTCCTTAAGCCTGAAGAATATTCTCTAAACACAGCTGAGGAATGCTGATAAGGCACTGCATAGTCTCTGTGGACAAAATTCTATGAATGCTTTAACCAGCAACAAAGCCAGTTCACTGCTCAGACTTGTGAGCGTGGTGTTTTATTGCGGCATGTTGTAAGCCAATTCAAGGAAACAATCCAGGCCAAGACAATCAAAACCAGCCAACCTTTCCTGGCAAGTTTTACATGTGGACTCTTCCATTGATTCGCCCTCTACTAGAATAAGAGAGCTAGATTCTGAGAAACAACTTCTACATTGTTTCCTAATCTGTTTTATTTACAGAGACTAGACTCTCTAGTCTTACAACCAGTTCATCTGGCATTCTTCAGCAGTGCCAAAAGTAGCACTCAATCTGGAATCTTTCTAACAAGGTATTACATAGATGTACTGATCAGGTTACAAGTTTGAGTCTACAAGAGCTACAAAACCACTGTTGCAACAGTATGCAATATTTCTAATAGGGCTTTAAAAAAGAAATAAATCCTATACTTTTAACGTTGTTTGTTTGTTCTGTCAATTTAAAAAAAGGACAAAATGGCTCTAGGAACTGCTGGTTTGCATAACAGCTGTAATATTTTATATACACTTTTGCTTTTGGTTTACTGAAAAAACAACTGTCAATTCAAAATAAGAACACAGTTATAACATAAGTCAAGAAAAAAAATCAAGATTTATTTAGTGATTTAAATTATATGAGCTATACAGTGTCATACACTACTTCAGAATATCCACTCATTTTTATGTTGACTTCTCAACTCCTCCAATAATGTTATCTTTCTTATAGAAGCTCTCAGTTAAAAACTGGAGTGGTGATTGGGTTAAAATTCTGTCTCACTAGCTCTGATGATGGCAGGTAGGCTGGAACATCAGGAAACCAACATGTACCTCGATACCACAACCTATCTATGCATAACAATTATATCAACGCAGCTTTTGACTTCTTAGTAGATGTGAGATCATAGGCTTACACCTCTAAAATGTTTATTAAAAAGATGCAAGGATAGGTCCTGAGGAAGCAACACACGTTTGCTTTTCCCAGTCCTTTGCTTGGAGTTCCAGGAATGCATGACACGGAGCCTTTAAAAAAAGGAAAAATCCAGGAAGCTTTTCCTTTGTGCCATCCCAGCAAGTGTGGAAGCAAAAGGAAATGGAAGAAAGAGTTGGCAAAGGATGAAAAGATGTGGCCACGAGCATGCAAAGATTCTGGAACAGTCACTAGTCAGACACTGCAGCAGAGGACAAAGAATAAAGCAATGAGGGCACAACCATTTCAGAAAGACAGAGTGGGAAGCACACTAGTCAAAATGTCAATGAAGTTATGAAGATGAAACACCTCTACAAAAACAAGGACATAGATAATATAATGGAAGAGGAATTTCTCAAGCCATAGGCAAACATGGAGAAAAGATCAGTCAGCATTTGAGAAAGCAATCATATCTTACATGCACCCATTAATACAAGGAACTTACTGGAAAGAAAATGCTGTGATGAAGGTCCAAAATCTCGGTGTGCCTCCTGTAACTGTTTAAGGCGATCCTCTACAGACACCTACATATAAACATATACACTCAAAATCTACATTGCAACACCAAGGTCATGATAAGAAAATCACTTGCTTACATTTTTTCTAGTGAAATCAACTTGTTTGTGTGTCACAGCAATTATTTGACATCCACCTATTTAAGGCTACATATTTTTCTTTCATCTTAATGAGAATCATGTTTCTATCTTGCAGTGTTCTGGTGTGAGAAGTGTAGATCAATAATGAACAACAGTAGTTTCATGGTGACTACAGCCAGCTGCTGAAGTTTCTTATCTCCTCCAAACCCTTCTGTTGTCCAAATTCCCATAGTCAGCAGGTCTCAGTTTGATTGCATTGATCTCATGCTGCCTTTCCAGCACAGAACCATTTGGGAAGACAGTGCTTCACTGGCTGACATGATGCCCCTCAGTTTAATTGAAACTGCAGTAGCAGTACTTTGGTTGCTTGGTTAACTAAATTTGAAAGGACACACACAACACCCCCTCTGAAAAAAAGCCCAAAAACTGAGAAAAAAAAAAAAGAAAAGAAATCCCACTACTAAACTATATTAGGAAAGGAAAGATCTGATATAACACAGTAACAGCTTTGACTCTCAGGAGTGACTCATTCAAAATTACTGGCCAACAAACTGGTGCCTAGGTTTTGAAAATTCATTCCCACTACCCTCGTTAGAGATGTGATAAGCATTTCCTACAAAAATAAACACAAAAAAGGAGAAATTTCAAAAATTAATAAATGAACTTTTAAGTGATGTAAGAAACTTCATTAAATCATTCACTGTGAAACTAAGTATAAGTTTCAGCTGTAATCAGGCACATGGATTTACCTTTCTCAGACCATTTAAGTACAATAATCATAACTAAGCAATATGAATCTCTAAGCATATCCTCTTCTGCTTTTTACACTAAATTGCTATAGCATATATCTTGTTATAGCTCTACTGATACTTAAATCACTTTAAGTGAAATTTCCTACAGAAACTGAACAAAGACACCATAAAACAGCTTTCATACAAGCTGGAAACACAACAGGAATTTTTACATCAGTTTTTGGTGACACAGATTTATGCAGTAAAATCTAGTGTACCAAGACATACAAAAAAACCATGCAGCAATAGTTCCCACTATTTCCCAGAATTTAATGCAGTTTCCTGTTCAAATAAACTGCTGAAATAGATTGAAAGGAAAAGCTTTTGGCCAAGCTACAGCAGGAAAGGCTTTGGTTGCAGTGGTACTAACAGAATAACAGAAGTAATGACAAATGGTAATAAGTGAATCTTTTCAGAAAACAGGAGAGTGAGAAAAATCCCTCCCCCACACTTACAGTACATAATCAGAAGAATACCTGTAAAAGTTTCCACCGCATATTAAGATCATCCAGTTGACGAGACATTTTTAAAGATGGATAAAGGTCAAGTGGAGACAGCTGGCTGGACAAATCATTCACTGTTTTAACTTTTAAGTTGATGGGAGCAATTTCTTCTCTAAAAGCCTAGAAGGGTAAGAGAAACACACTTATGTTCAGTTGACATCTGAGCAGCACAAAAGTGTAAACTCCACATGGTGCTGACCAGCCTAATGTGGCAGTTTATGCTAAACAACTGCACACAAGTCAGCTCTCAGCAAAGTTCACTCACTTCAATATCCTTGTTATATCACTCATATCCATCTTTGAGGAAAAACAGTATGAAACTTACTGAAATGCCCATATGCAAATTGCACCCCTAAAATAATTTAATTTATTGGATTTTTTTGTGGCTCTGTATGGCTTTAGAGTTTTTCTTTGCAAAAGGAAATGCACAATGCTTATTAGGAGCTTTAGCAGCATAGGGCCTGCCAACAGCTCTTAAGAAAAAATTTGTTCAATAGCTATAGTCTTCAAGTATTAAGCAGCTGACAAAAATTCAATTTAAAAACTATTATTGAACTAGCAAAGTATGAAGGAATGTATATTCTAAGGAAAAATAGTAAAATGTTTTACCTGATTAGAACCAGAGAGTAAAGGTATTACAATGACTAAAAAGAAGTAAAAGGTTTATTGAATCAAATCGAACTAAATATAGTATTAAGACAAAATTGATGCAAGTTTAGTTACAGTTTAAAAAATGCTTCAAATGTGTCCCTTGCTGTGAGCAGTTAAGTGTTCAATCCTATAAACAGTTTGATTAAACATCATTAAACAAGCTGGAAAAAAAGTATTTTCTTTGGACAATTTAATTATTTACCTCCCTTCAATAATCACTCTCATTAGTCCAAGGAACAGAAAGAATATACTGTCAAGAAAGAAACACTGGGTTTCTGGACTGCCAGTAGGCCCCTATTCCTTCAGCAAATGTTACAGTTTCTCCATAGCAATGAAAATCTGAAAGACTTTGCTTTCATCTACTTTACAGAAGAAGCCATTAAAATGTGACAAATCACTTCTTAGCATTAGAACAAGGAGCTATTCAGCATTAGCTTCTTATTTCTTGCTTTAGTATCTATATTAAAAAATAAGAGAAGAAGGAAGAGATTCATTACTCTTTCCAAATCAACACCAGTCTGGATATTAACTCACCTTTGACTGCCTTTATTTTAAAGATTTCAGTTCCATTAACCTTGAAAGTAACAATATAATTGGGAGAATGAGGATGCTTACATTGCTTTGTGTGAAATAATGTAGCCCTGTGAATTCACAGACACTGTATACATAGAGAGAATATCTACAGAAACCTGGTTGCAGCCCATTTTATTCTTCTGACACCAGCACCCTATGCTGAAGACATGGATGGTCAGGTACACAACCCCAAGGTCTTCTAATGCTTTCTTAAGCTTAAAAACTGAAAATCTGGGTTTGTGAAACAGAAGCTTAGCAGTAAATGCCAAATTTGCTTGAAACAGCATACTTCTCTACCTACATGTGCATACCCACATGTTCTCTTGGAATCCATGATATTCACTGCACTATACTGTTTCCAGTCAGCTTTTCTGGACAATGCTGTCAGAAGATATTCCTTCTTGGGGAGCTTTGCATTACCAGGTCCCTACCCAATCCATGAAGTTAAGCAGGGGATGACTACTACTCATCAAAAGCAGCCATGCCTTGGGATGCTGAGTCCTGCATGGAACCCAGGCAGCAAGAACTGGTTTGCCCATAACAACATTATAGGGTAGTATGTGTTCTTCAGTTTGAAATAATCCTGGTGAGAAGCCAGGCTAAACTAAAAGCAAATGCAAATTTGCTCATACAAACAAAAATAGACAATAGACATGTTTAGTTTTTGAAAGTTAAGAAACATAAATGAAAACTATGTATTTATTTCTGTATGATTAAGAAAGCTCTGAATGTTTTTTTTAAAAAGAGAGTTACACTTGATGGCCAAACAGATCTGTGTGTGTATGTAATCCCAGCCAACACTGGGAATGTGGCCCAGCTCTGGACTTTATTTGAGACTTCAGACACCATCTTTAAAGACTTTATACTGCACATGAGAATTCCAGCATACAGTGTATAAATATCTAATATAACTAGAGGGACTAGAATGGAGAGGTATAACACACAAACAAACTAAATATTTTCCAGGAGTTCCACACTTACAGTAGTTTTCTCAATCTGATCTGGTAATGAATCTATGAGCAAGTCTCCTACAGGTTTCCAGCCATTCCTCACATTTTCAGCCTCCTTCAAATCAGCATCAAGGTCATCCATGGCACACTGAAGGTCTTTCAGTTTTTCTAATGCTTTGTCCACTTGCTTCTGCCAGATACTGGCACTGGCATTTAGGTTCTCCCATTTCTCTTTTACCTCCAATGACTGCTTACGCATGGCTTTGGCAACCTTCAAGGCTTTCTCCTCAGGGGTCAATTCTGCAGAGGGAAAGAACAGATATACTGTTTATTTCTTATTTTTGTCTAGTTAAACAGATAGTGCTCCTGAAATACACACTCAAGACAGTCAGTAAGTCCAGTGTCAACTGATTACTTATTTCAGCAGGTACAAGGTAGAATAAAGTACACCTTGCTGTAACTGAAATTAACCTCAATCATTCCTACTGACAACACAATTCTTGATCAGATGACAGGAACCTATTCCTGACTTCCATATATTATGATACCCACAAAGTAAAAGCAGCTTACTGATGATTTATTACTTTTGGAGGGACAGGGAAAGGAAATATAATATCGTCCTTCCTGGAAACTTCATTAGGTAATCTTTGCATCATTTCATGTAGAAAGAGCAAGGACAGTGCTGTGTTCCTGGGTCTCTTACCACTACCGTTCTCTGTGGCACCAGGATGTCTCTTCATAGTCAGTAGCAAAACCCAAGGTACACTTAGTACCATGGGGACCATGGTTCTGCAGCACTACATCAGTTTTTCTGTGTAAACACTGAAGTCCAAAAAGGCTAGTTTAAATAGCTTTTCCAAACCTACAAATATTCTATGAAGCTGTTGACCGAAAAAGAATCAAGCTTATGGTGTACTATTTCTCACAAATTTCAGGTTTATGTGTCTAGATCCCACACAACGCAGCAACCATGGAAAACCTTCAGTTTGAGACTGAGCAAGACCCAGACAGCTTGAAAGCTAAAAAGAAAATCCTAAAACATCCCCAGCAGGTCCTGCTGCCTACTGACCAGGGGGTCCTTGCTGAGAAAAACTCATGGGAAGCTTCCTTCATCAGGGAAGAGTTGCTTCAGTAATGACAAACAAACATAGCCAGTCTCAGAGGATTCCCCTTCTACATAAAAGCAGGCAGAGGAAACTATAATGCAAAAAACTGAGAACAAAAGAAGGAGCAGAGATGTGACATGCACTGAAGCTAAGCCAATTAGCCTTCTATTCAGTCCTATATAAAAGCCCTGGGAAAGGTTTATCACAGTACTCTTGTGATTAAAATTCAAGTGTTGTCTATGAATAAATTATACACCATCATGCAAAGATGAAAGTACCATTTTTGTCAGAAGTCAGATGAGACATACCATCTTCCATTTACTGATAGACTGTCTTTAAAATCATTATAACTGACTGAGCTTGGAGTTGCTACTGTGGTTGGAGGAGGGTGAGGGGGCAGCAGAAAAAATGGTGTGGGAGGGAAGTTTTTCTTTGCAAAGGCCAGATGAATGTCAAAGTAATGCACAGTTATGGTTGCAAAAGTTACCCTATTATGCTTCCTTGTATGCAACTGTTGTCCCATAGCACCCAATACAAAAAAGCATATTGTAAGTAATTAACACAAAATAAAACATTGAAATATACTCCAATTTGTTGAGAAGTCACTTTTTTACAGATAAAAAAGTAACAGGGAGTTGTTTGGATCACAACCAGAATTTCTGCCCTCCAATTCCACATATTTGTGCTGTTTTTTCTTTTAAAGTTTTTTTTTTTTTTTTTTCAAATCTTAGCCTATATAAGTCTTGATATATGCTAGACTATGACCTCTGGAAGAGTATTCAACAAGACAATCCAGACACCATCTGGGAAAAAAAACCCACCAACCAAATGAACAAAAAAATCGACCCACAGTGCAAATATAATTTGTATTACAATTGTTGATATAGGGAGGAGAGGGTGTTGCCCAAAAGCACAAGCACCTTGCTGGGAAGTGGTTATGTAGGAGAAACAGCAAATGAGGAATGGTAACCAGAGCACAGTGGAAAGCAAGAGTAATCAACAAGAGCCAACAGCATCAAGGGAAGGGAGACACATACCCAGCCTGTGAGTTGTGGTGCATGTTTTGACCTCAAAAGAGGGAGCCATTTGAAGAAAGAGTGCAGCTGAGTGTTACAAAAGACATTTTAAACTTACCAAGTGTCTTAGGTCAATAATTAAGTGACTTGTTTGGTGTCATAAACTATTACATAAGAGCACTGCTTGTGTGCACTCTGCCTGTAAAAGCAGAGATTGTACCTAGGCTTAGGGACACTGCAGTGGCAAGAAGATATTGCAGAGGAGAAATTTGGAATGAAATGACCATGAAAAAAAGCCCACAATGCTCAACTAGATGCAAAGAGATACGAACTACATATGTAGCTCTGGGATACAGAGATGTGGCAATACTGACACACCAGAACAAAGATGAAGACCAAAGTTATGCTGTGATAAATTGCACCTTGTCTCTGGATTTACAGCATTTCACAGTAGAATAAACTGCATTATAGCACAACATAATTTTGGAATGATCTTTACCCCAAATTCTTCAAAGAAAATATTTCTTTATTTCTTTTGAAAAGAAATAAAGCTCATGCTCTAAGTAAAACACTCTTCAAGGAAAAAAAACCTTTTACACAGAAAAGAGCAGCTACAAAATGCCTATGTAAAGACATCAAAGAAGTTGTTACCATAAGTACTTTTTGGAATAATTCACCTTTGAGAATAATAATATTGATGAATGAATGGGAATTCACTACAATCCAGTGACAAAGGGACTGTGAAAAATCTAGAAGTCAAGCTGCACTGAAAGACCAGCATTTAATATTACAGGTTCTCTCACAGGCTGAGGTTTCCTATTATACAGCTTATAGGTTCTTGGCAACC
The DNA here is from genome assembly GCF_024509145.1 of Vidua macroura. Classification (NCBI taxonomy): domain Eukaryota; kingdom Metazoa; phylum Chordata; class Aves; order Passeriformes; family Viduidae; genus Vidua; species Vidua macroura. The sequence goes on from NC_071573.1 coordinate 50,159,935, forward strand.
AAACCTCAGAAGAAGACTTATAAATGAGGATTAAGGGAGCACCCAGAGGTGGAATACCTTACATAAGGTAAGGCAATACTGAGCTTCATTGAAAGGGGACAGAAAATTGCAGACCTATTGGATAAAGCCTCCTCTGTTGGTACCTTGAACATGTGAATACAGGAGATACTATAGCCGAAACTGGACTAAGGCAAAGTTCCATATATGCAAAGCTGCAATCCACCATTTTGATCCAACATCATGCAGTCACATCATTCTTTATCTATTGTCAGAGTCAAAACCTGCCAATTCTGCATCAAAGAGTAGAATGTTATAAGACCTGAGCAGGTGTAAGGTAGATTATTAGCCAGTTAAAACGATCAGTCACTTGACAAAGAACATGTGGAAAGCTTTATAGCAAGAGCTGAAGATCTTACAAAACTCTTTGGCTTTCCTTAAAGGTATTGACACAGCAGATCCAATGAGTGCTCCGTGCTCGAACAGAGGCAATAAGAAAAGTGGCTGCAGCAATAAATGGACTGGATGTAGCACTTGGGGATAGGTTCAGGGGTAGTTATGGGGGTGCTGGGTTAACAAGTGGATTAGATAATGCTGAAAGTCTCTTCCAAGCTTGATGATTCAGTGATTAAAAGAGGGGGACAATAGCCTGACTTCATCTGGCCAGCTAAAACAAGACAGCTTTACTCACAGAAGAACTAGTCACTTATTTGGGGATGGGAAAAAGATTCCAGAATGACTGGGGTGATACAAGTATCCCAACAGAACTGAAACTCAAAACATGTTTGAAGACCATTTGTCAGTGTTACTGTGCAAGGATATCTACTACATATTGTATTTGAAAAATATTAATTCATTGCAAGACTGCTTTATTTTTCTTTGGAAGTGCTTATAAATCTTGCACTAAAAATACATTTACTAGGGAAATAGAGCAAAACATGTGCTTTTATGAGCTATAAACCATTCAACATATATTCATTTAAGAGAAATACATCTTGTATAACTTTGTTTTCCATCACAAAAGCCCAACTTATTAATGAGCAACACATTATTCTCTTTTCAAGCAGAGATCACATTCTTCAAGATACTGGTTGCATAGCACAAAATTGTAAATCTCAAAGAAAGCGTCTTAACAGTAAGATTTTTCTTCTATTAGTCTGGAATTCATTTAACCAGCCTGTCATTACACAAACCAGCAGACAGGATTACTTTTTGCCGCGAAAAAATTTTACACAGTAGTCGTTGCTCTTTTGTTCCTACTTTATATAAAGTATTCTCAATCATCAATTTGATCGGTGTCTTCCCACCCCTTTTTTTTAATGGTACTTATTACATTATCTTCACTTCAGCAGCTACTCAGAGAGTAAAAGCAGCCTATATTCACTGGGCCATCTGTTTACTAGGGAGGACAGATATCAACTGACCTTGCAGTCAGGGGAAAAAAAAGTCCTCTTCTGCAGTGAAAAGAAAAAAACAGCTTGATTTTAATATATATTTTCTGTCACAAACAAAGCACTGAAAGCTCCAACAGCTTTTCTGTGTCTCTAGCAAAGACTGAGTGCCATAGAAGGAAAACTTTCAGGCCTGAATTGTCAGCATATAGTTTCCTTGCATGCTTACATATAGAAATAATACCAGTGAAGAAAATTCTTCTTGCTTAAGATTTTATTTAAACTATTTGGCTGTAGCAGTTTTCATTCCAATCAACTGACCAATCCTTATTATGTAGCCTAGTGATCGCTTTACATCTTGCCAAAATTACATTAATCTCCTCTCATTTCTGTTAAATTCTTAACCAAACATACTGGAACTGGAGATGATTTCATGTTGCCTCCTTCTCACATGATGTCAAACATTGTCTCTTCCTTGGTTCAATTAATCTTTGCAGTAAAAACAAAGGATGGCACAGCACTGTGTTCATTACAAAAACTTTCAGAGCATTAGAATAGGCACAATGGCCCATTATCAAAATCCTACACAGATGATCCAAAAGCTATCATTGCATTATGAAGTCTTCAGCATTGCTGCAGAGAAAGCATTGTCTGAATTTCTAACAACCTTGACAGAAAATTTAGTCCTGATGTGATGGGGACAGGAAGTTTAAGAATACGCAGCAGTTGGTTAAATGTAAACATGCTTCCCACCCATAGAGAACACACTGAATTTCAGGTAAAACTGGGGCACAACAGAGCCTACAGGTCAAGAATGAATATGACTAGGTTTATATCCCAAGGTCCTCATGAATAAAAAACCCCCAAACAATAAACCAATAATAAAATGAACCATTTTCAACTCAGGTCAGCCTGTTTCCATTAACATCCTCTAAGTTTGCACTCCACAACACTCAGCAAGTGGAAACAATTTCCTTGAGCTTTACTAATATGGCTCTGAGCAGACAACCACGTAGACCCTACAGGAAAAATTTCAAAGCTTTACCAAAGTGGACTAAACTTGTAGGGTGACCAAATGATCTAATTGAAAATGAGAGAGAGAAGTATTCTATTATTCTCTCATGGGTAAATGCACATTTCTCTTATCAAAGGAAGAAACTCTTAAAAGTCATGAGTGAATGAGCTCCAACTAAAACAAAAGCAGCAATGTTGAAAATAGCGTAATTAGTTTCTGGATATGATTCCACTGACTTCCAGTGGGCTACATCATCTTCATTCTCCTAAGCACTTCTAATTTACAGTCAAGACTTCATAGTCAGTCCAACTGCACAGCAGAGGAAAAAAGAAATCCCAGTAGTGTGATAGCTAGAGAACAAACACAAGTGATTGTGAATAGAAATTCTGCCTGGTATATACCTGTTATATATTAGAAAAGAATAAATTGCCTATTTTCAGTGAGATCTTCTTTGCAAAGGGAAAAATTAGGCAGAGAAATTTACCTAAATGTCAGTGGTGGTAAGCAAAAAAGTTTAGCTTTTATTTATGCCTGAAACAGGTAAATATATTGTCCCTCTACAAGTTTAAATAAAGTATTTACATACAATTCGTTGATACTTATTAAAATATTTATTTTATAACACAGATGTGATTTATGGGACTTTCTATTCAATTAATAGGAGATTACAGATGGTAAATACTTATTTTTAAATGCTGTGTTTATCACAACAACCTTTGCTACAAAATAGCAGCTTTTAAAGCTAGGAATCTAATTGTCTTAAGAAATTTACTAAAGTAGTTAGACAACACTGCAGACTCCCAGCACCATTCACTATTACAATGAGAATCAGTGTAGTGGCCTGTGATGGCCTGCTAGGATGTTTCACTGCTTCAGTGAAAATATAAGGACAGAATTTCAGCAAAGCTTTACCCTGGGGACATAAAATATGAAATCTGCTTTCCTTTGTCTTTCCTATGGCCTGTAACTTTACAGTACATGGAATTAAGAAGCTAGCTGTAACTATGCCATAGAGAATTATAATTAACATTTTTAGATCAAAGATTTCTTCTATACTATGGAGAAATTACAAAAATGCTAAAAACATAAGCATTTTCAATTTCTTTTACCTGTCCATCCATAAAATTCAGCAGCTGGCCTGCTGGCTTATCAATCAGCTCCACTCAGATGCTGAGGCAGCTCTAATACAAGACTGTGAAGCTTGCTTTTATTTGATGGGGCCCGCTACAGAAACATGGCAAAACAAAAGCAGAAAAAAGACAGATGGGAGATATAATTGACTAAGAAAGTAGTTTCCTGGAAAATAGAGAACTCTGTCTGAATGTGCCAGTTACTCTCTGGTACCGTAGAAGGCCAACACAAGAAGCATAAGGTGAAGATGGGGAAAGAAGAAACCGAGGCTTACTCATAACCTGAAACTACATTATTGTCATATGTTTGAAATTAACAAAACCATTACAGAAAAGAATGGGTTATCATAAGGCATGCTGTAACAAATGTTCTCTTTGGATGGAACAATGAATGTGTGTATATATATGCACAAGTCCTTCAAATAGGTCTCAGTCAGACCAGTTCAAAACTGATTCTGATCAGTTTTCTCCTAGATCGGTCTCATTCTTTGCACTTGCAACAATGCCCTCCCTGGCATGAAAAAACCTGTGGTGAAGGAGAAAATTATCAAAAATATCGATTAAAAAATAGATTCAGAGGTTGAAGAAAATAGAAAACAATTTCACAACCTTTATCATCAGATTAGCTAACCATTCCCCCCAAACCACCCCTTCCCTTATACAAGGTAAGAAATAACCTCAAGAAACTGATTTCCAATTAATGCAAGTTTGAGTTAGCAAAATAGTTTTGCTATTTCTATTATAGAACCAGACAAAGCAATGTTCAAATCAAGACTGTGCAGTGTTGACTGTTTGTCAATATTTTAACAAAACAGACTGTCAGTTTAGAATCCATAACCACACTCCACATTTATCAACATGGACTTCATTGAAGTTAACAAGTTAACTTTAATCAACTACAGAGAACACCAGTGACCAAGAGCCTGACAGAAAATAAAAAAAATAACATCTTAAAAGCAAACTAAAGCCCTCACCCTTCACTGATAACAGTTAATCTGAAGAAAAATTTGTGTGTCCAACTATCTTCTAGTTCAGAGATTAAGTTTTCTGGAGACTGGTGGCATCAGTTGTCAGAAAAAATTTACTAGACTTACTCTTAGGTGAAAATTAACAGCTTATTATATATATATGACCTCAGACAGAATGATTTAAAGTCAGCTTTTGGCCTGAAGGTCTATTAATCTACAGAAAGTGCAGGCCTGTTCTGCACACAGGGTGTGAGTACCCACTGCCAGCAGTGAGAGCTTCACAGGGGTCTCTGGGAGAAGAGGCTGGGGCTGCCCAGTGCCAGGGACAGCAGACTCCAGTCAACTCACCGTAGGACACACCTGAGGCCCTCAGCCACACTGGTGGCACCTCAAGGAAAGTGCATTTAAGTAACAGAAAACACCAGAGAGGAGGAGGAAACTGATAGTAGAAACAGCAGAGGGAACACCGAAGTCAGAAGAGGAGGAGCAACCCCATGGTAAGGCAGATTTTACCCACAGAGCCAGCACACAAAGGAAAGGCATGAGAGGAAAGAAGCAGGAGAATGAAAGAAACTGCTAGGCTAACCATGAGTCACCACCTTCCCACCCTCTCATGCCACTTGTTGCCTCTCTGAGCATAACTGGCATCACAACAAGGCAGGGAAGAGACAGGAATGAGGGAGTCAAGCCAAATCTGTGAAAGGCAGGAAGAAAGCTGTGGTTTTAATGTTTGTGAGGTTTTTTTCCCCCACTATAAACCAACTTAGTATTTAATTATTTATTTTAAATGACAATAAATAGTTTGTTTTCCCCAAGTTAAACCTGTTTGGTCCACAACAGTAGTTTCTATGCGATCTGCATCTGTGACCCATCTGATCCCCATCCTGACCCATGAGCTTTCTCACTCATGTCCTTCCCATCTCCTGCCTCCCTTCCACTGCAGTGGAAAACATAAGTGGATGGGTGGGAGTTTGGCTGGTAGTCAAGACTAACCCATCACATGCTCAAAAAAGGAAGTCCGTGGAAGTACTGAGTGTGAACAAGAAAGAGGAAAAGAAGTTCAGTGCACATGTATGAGGCTTCCCAGTCTGAGCATATGACTGGTTTTCAAATACGATGACTAGACAAGAGACATGCATACATCACTTGTAGACCATGGATGTTATTGTGATGCAGTTTACCATGGTCATCAAAGTCCCTGTTATACTGTTCTCACTGCCATTAGTATAATACAAAATAATAATAATTTTCATCATAATAGACTGGATAGCAAGAATTTATGATGCATCTGAAGTTTGCTCTTGCAGTTTGCATCCCATCAATCAACACTGACTAGATCATAGATATCAAATCCTGTTAGAAAATGAACATTTTGCCTTGGTAATGTTTTATGTACTGGCATCAGTTGCACTGAGAGGTTCTATGTTCTTTGAGAAGAGAACCTGCAATTTCAAAATTCTGTATGAAAGAAGGAACAAATATACAAAGAGCATCCTTCCTTTTCAACTGCAAGGTTGCTTTTGATTTAGACCAACTAAAACAGTAAATGCCATAAAGCAAATGGGTTTGAGAGTAAAGAGAAACTGAATATTTTCAGCAGTCAGGAGCTCAAAACAGAAGTAAAGCTAAGGTACCAGCAGCACTAATCAATGAGATAAAATATTCATTTGCTTTAATCACCAGCTATTCAAACTTTGTGATAAAGTTGAACTAGGGAATATGTAACCACTTCAAAATTTGCACAGAAATAACACAAAGTATGGATGCAGGAGATTAGTTGTTTCCACTGAACAAATTTAAGAAGTTTGCAATGGAGATGTATAAGATAACATATAGAAATAAAAGACTAACTCCTGATAAAAGCAGATATATTGTAATTTTGTAAATTATACAGAACAGTAAATTGTTCACACCTTACAGTAACTCATAGTTCTGCAAAAGCAGATTATTACATTTTCCGAGAACAGTTCTTGTGTAACTAAAAGTAAGGCTTCATAATGCTATAGCTTATACCAGAGATATAACTCACAGAGATAATTTCCTATTTTGTGGTTGTGGAGGAGTGGAGAAAAATTATTAACTTCTTTAGGTCTCTGACACTTAGAGTAATATCTCAACAAATACTATGCAAAAACAGTTTCTAGGATAGCTGTGGTTCCGTTCTTTAGCAATGATTCACTTAATATTCAAATCTTTAGGATTCTGTAATGACTGCCTTCCTAAAGCTGATTTATTTTACTTCTAATGAGATACACCACTAAATATGCTTATTTCTATTTGTGGAGTAAAACTTTGCAGTAGACATATGGATGTTTGAATGGGAATCCTTGAAGTACTATTCTGACTACATTTAAGGTATGTATATTACTGTGTTAAGAAAAAAGAACAGAACTATCATTAGTATTTTGAACCAAAAATTGGAAAAGGCAGAAGAGATGTTTCTAGTTCTTCCATTAAAATGTAAGTACTTACAAAGCAGAGAAGTAACCCTTGAGTCTAAAACATTGAACTAAAAGCCATCAGGATTCCATTTAGAAAATTCTGAGGTCTGAGGAAGTAACTGGGATATAAAATATGTACTAGAGACAAGCAAGTCCTTTCTCTCTTTTTTTGACCCTCCCCAGCCGTGATTATTTTCTGACCTGTTTTTGAATGCAAGCTCCTCCTTGGTTCCTCAGGCCCCTCAATTGGTTGGTCAGCAAGGAAAACTCGTGCCTGGTCCACAGCGTTGAGAACGGTTTGCTCTTTATCCTTCAGTTCACGCCTCAGTGCCTTTTGGGAAGGGAAAGAAGAATGCATTTGTAACTTGACTTTGTGAACAAAGTTTTCATCTCTCATCTCTCCAACCAGACCTGCCTAGTGAGTGAGTAATAGCCAATGTTAACCAGACTGCAAGATAAAAATGCAAATTTTACAAAACAGAAGGAGTAAGAAATTGAGACTGGAAGGGTAATTTTTAGGAAGTTGACTTGAAGAAAGGCATACAAGAAAGGTGATGCTGATAAGTTAAAAACACCTAACAACTGAAACTACCACATTAAAATTCCATTAGAAAGTAAATTTAATGGGTTTTTTACTTTCAATAGGATTGCTAATATATAGTAGATTGCTATAATAGACTGTTTACTTTTTTGATAGCTGGAATAACAGCAAATTGCATCTACTGAGACTTCAGAAAATTATTTTACAAATGCTATGATGAATTGCAAAAATTGTTAACATTCCTCAGAAAATGAAACATCTTGTTTCTGTCCGCTATTTACTAATATTTTTAAAATTTAGAAAGCATGTATCAGTGTCATGGTTGGACACTGGCGCAATGCCAGCGTCCCCATGAAAATGCACCTTCCCTAAATAAATGCTGTGAGATGTGATCAGGAACAGAGCAGAGCAGGCCCAAGCTTAATAACAAAGGGAAAAAAACTTTATTAAACTACTACTAATACAGAAAACACATAAACTAAATCCAGGATGAAGACCTTTTAAACCACGCCTCCTCCTCCCAATTCCAAAAACACCCAGCCATGAAACATCACCCGGGATTCCTGATCAAATTAACACCCTTCAGGTAATCCATAATCAAACTATCAAGGGAGAGAGAAGTCTCTCTTGCACCACAGACCCCCCCCCAGGAAACACAGCTGCCCCCCTGTGTTTCCCTGTCACACATGGCAACCGCCCGGAAAAAAAATCTGCCAGTGTGACACTCTCCATTCCATGTCACAGTGCTCTCACCACCGTGTATGGACAGACTGCTCATAGGGCTTCTTTAAGGATGCTTTGCCACGGACCCAAAATACAACAGTTCAGTTTCTCATCCTGGGACTACAGTCCCCCCCATTTTCCCCTGGGGCCGAGGGGTCCAAAAACAGGACTCATCTTCTTCCCGAAGACAGAGGGTATCACCATTCCCTCCTCAGCTTTCTTTGGTTCTTGCCACTCCTGTGCTGCTCGAAGCTGAAACAGGTCTCCCTGGGTCACCACTGCATCCCCCTAAAATGCAGTCTCTATTGCAGGAGATTTTGGTTCAGTCTATGGCTAACAAGAAAAGTCCAGCCAAAAGCTACTTCATCATCTTCTCCCACCTAAATATTTCTTCTTCTAACATCTCAGGTCCCGGACTATCTCTCTTCCACTACAAATCAAGGAGGAGTAATACTTTTAAAAAAGCCCTCATTTCCTGGAAAGGGTTAAACGTTCAGACTCCCTGGACGGCTGATATCTCGGTCCAGCGTTCTGTCTCCCACGCTGGACATTCCCCCCCCTTCTCCTTCTCCTCTGCCAGCAAATTTCCAGGTGCCGCCAGGCTCTCTGTCTCTTTCCCTCTTGGGTGGGGGGGACAAAGGCATCTCCACTTCTCTCCACCCTTCCGTCCACAGGAGCTGGCTCGGTTCCAGACCCTCAGCCCCTCGGCCTACCCGGACAAGGCCGCGTGGCTTCCCCTCCCCCACCCAGCCCGTGGCTGGGCAGGGGAGAGCCTGCACTCTCTGACGACCGGAACCAAAAGAGACAGTTCTCCTGGGAGTTCTTGCTTTTAACCCCCTGTGTTCTCAGAGGCGTGTCCATACTTTCAGTGGTCACTCCAGGTGCCAATACCCAAACCTGACCACTGATTGGTTTGACCCGACTTCCTGGAAAAAATTCACTTCCATGTCAAACCACGACAATCAGAAATTTTATTGTGATAACACACTCTGAAAAAGCCATCTTTTAAATTACTCAAAAAATATTTTGATCTTTATTATGCAAAAACCCTTTGAAACTTATATACAGGGAAAAAATCAATTTTTATGTAAGATTTTTTCATGGTGGTGGAAATAAATTTCAGGATATTTTTCTCTCCAGCACTTATGACTTTATTAAAGGGTTAAGTGTTACCAATCTTTTTTGAAAAAAAGGTTATAAGTAGTCAGCTGTTATGTTTCTTATGAAGCATTCCCTTCCAGCTTAAAGCATAAATCTGTCCCACCTAGAAGGAAACTGCTTTTCCTGTTTTATTTGTGTTCTTTTCTACACACAGAAACACAAAAGAAGATAGTTTAAACATTATTAGAATGCTATTTTTATTTTTTACAGTATATTTTTTATTTCTAACTTACAAGTCAAGGCTTATTTTGCTGTCACAATTTGCTAAGGCCCCATTCCAGATCAAAAAAAGCAGTTAGTGCTGACAACATTATATAATAAAATGAGTGTTCTACTACAGAAAAGTTTGAAAAACAGATACCATAAAAGCATCACAAATGCTGTCTTATCATTTTCATGACTTAGTCGCTTGATGCCACAATCACAAAAAACACCCTCATCTTGACTTTATCTTAGCAGCAGGCATGATGTTATTATTTTTCTTCCCTCCTCCCCCACTTCATTCTTTTATCTTCCTCATTTTTCCAAATCCTTCCATTCTACTGCTTCAAATAAAAATCAATAAAATAAATAAACAAACATGTAAATAAATAAATAACCCCAACAAAAACTAAGCACTGAAGAAACAGTAACCTCCATTACATTTAGGGACTTGCATTAGACAGTCCAACTTTCAGTAAGCATTAACTGTTGTATTTATACAAACACTCCTCAGAACAGTGTTCTCTGTATACTTCTGAATAGCAATAATATTCTTTGTAGGATTCAGTACGTACTACATGTAGTAAGTAATGAAAATTACCATTTAAAAAACTTCTTTATTAAAAAAATATAAATACAGAAATGGAAGTATTGTAAAAGCAACATTCCTGAAGAATCTCTTCAGTTCTTCACAGTATGTATCAATACTTTAATTTCACATTACACACACTAGAATAAGACACTTTGAATCATCCACAGTTGACAAATCATTAAAGCATTCTCTACACAGGAATTTGTTTCAAGAAAGAAGGAAAGCAGTATTTATGGCTCGAAAAATTCCCCATTTAAAAGAGACTTTTGGTTAGTAGAACCTGTGTGGATGTATCAGCAAAATATAACATATTTTAATTTCAAAAACTTTGTCAGAAACAGAGGGCTGATTAATATACTTTGAAGTAGGGAATATTTCTAGAATTACTTTTCTCCCCTCCATATAACTTCCAAAATATTTCCAAAGCATCCAAGAAAAGGGAGGATATGTCATATTTTGAGTGTTGCAGTGCGCAGCTACGCAAACGGAGCAAAAGGGCTTTGTGAATTTCAGATGGGAGTTTCTATTTCCTAAACCTAAAGCTGGAGTTTCTATCCTGTAATTTTACGTGTATTCATCCTTCCCCCTGGAGTTATTCCCATTGGATTTTACCTATAATGTATTCACACTGGGCATTGTTCTATTGGTCTCACCTTACCTCTTATTTTTCCCTATAAAACCTTTGTCTGGACCCGAGATCGGGGTCACTTGTGCGTGCGGCAATCGGGCAAATACAACCTACTTTGGACTGCACAACAAGTGCCCACTCTCTTAAATCTCTTTATCCCGGTCTTGCTCGCGCTCTCTAAACAGCTGTGTCTGTATCAAACGAACCTGCAAAGGTGTTTGTCGCTTCTCTCTCTCTCCAGCGGCTCCCGGAAGCGCCTGGCCAGCGCTCCGGGAAAGAGTGCCTGGGTGAAAACAAGGAAGTCGGAGAGAGGAGAAAAGAACGAAAAGCGACATTTGAGTATGCTAATAAACTCCAGCAGTTAGAAACAATCTAGAGATGGATCTCTTTTGCTCTCTCTTGCTTACCCTCACATAGTGTGTTTCATCAATTTCTCCTGACCTTCAATAAAACTTAATCAAGTTTGACCTAAGAGACCTTGGATTTAATTCTCCAACATCCCTGCCATTGAAGTAGCTCAAATGGAAGTTGACAACACAAAGATTTTTAAGAGTTTGGCCCATACAGCTCATCAGCTATAAGTCATCCATGGCAATCCTTATCAATATTTTTGATAGAGAACTCTTTTAGCATGAAATAAACAGTACACTGAATAATACTACTAAAATCATTTAGCAGTAGAGTAGCTTGAGCGCACCACAGACTTTCTAGATTATGTTTTGGTTTGGTTTTTTTCTTATACCACAAGTGTAAAAATACACTCAGACTTGCATAACCTTTTCTTAACAATATTCAATATATTTCTCTGTGTCTCTCTGCCAGGAAACAAGAAGAGCAATGAGACTACACAATGCAAGGATAACCAAGCACACCAATGATACTATGTCTTGTCCCAGCATACCTCTGCAATAGAACAAAAAAAGAAACCCACTAATAAATCTGATCTTGAGCTGAAATATCATCTGTCTTGAACGGACAAAATAAAGATTTCATTGGAAAAATCATATCTAGAGGAACACTAGAGAGTAAAAGTAAATCATAAAAAGCCCACCAAGAAACATAAAACCTACAATACTAAATTTGATTATTTTAAATATTTTTATATAGTAAGAAATACAATCACAAATTTTAGTGGCTTATTTAGTTTTTCAAGAGATACTCCTCCAGTGTCTATTTAGAATGGATATGCCTCCTTCAGTAGAAAAGGATATTTACTTCATTCTCCTTTTGTCATTAAGAACTAAAACAGTTAAAACATTTGTAAGCATTGAGTGGAGCACAGGTTTTAGTAGAGGGTGAATTCCCCTCCTGTTGCTGGCTATGTGTTTCAGGGAGGAAATTAGGAGAAAATTGATAGTAGAGTTTTGGTATAGATTCAATAGTTGAAGGTATGGCAAAGAAAACCTTGAGAAGTATCTCAAAACTTGTCACTGAAAACCGCCCACTGATAAGCTAAACACATGGATGCAAGTATTTTTTGAGTCCTGTTAAGCATGGAGATGTGAATACAAAATGAAAAAGTGAACACTGAGCACAGAGATAACACATTTATTTTGCCCACACTACGCTTTTTTATGTTTACAAAGGCACAATAATATTTTAAAGTTATATTGGTCATACAAAAAAGAGCTGTACACAACTTGAGCAGTAATTCATACCACTGCACTGTTGTATGATTGTTTCATACAACAATTATAAATTGCAAAATTACTCTATACTTTAGGTAATGGTTTAAAATTAAAGCTTCACTTCCCTCAGTAACCTGACAGACCATTAAATCCAATATCTATGGTTTACACAGTTCTGTTGCATTTGCAAATCCATTGTTACTTCCTACATAAGCCAGGACATGCAAGAGTCCCGGAAAAACCAACACTAATTTTAAACATTCTTGATTCTTACAAAAGAGGGGGGAAAAAAGCCCTGAAAACTTAAATCTGGCATGCTGATGCAGTGTCAACACAAACTGCTTTCATAGCTGACCCTAAACAATACTAGCCAAAAGTACTTTAAAAAAAACTGCTTTGAAAAAAAGTCTTCCACTGGTATATGGACATGTGCTTACAAAACTACACTCTCAAAATATTTTATGCAGCATGAGACAAAGCAATAACTACAATCAGCACTGCAGCATTCATTTTGCAGGTATGAGGTCTCAAGTTAGCCAACTATGGTGGAGTAACCCAAGACCCCACTAACACAATCCTCCTCTCAGGGAAGAGAACAGAAGTGCCTCCATGATTTTCAACCATAAACCAGTGATTTATTCTCCATTTTGATTTGTTACTCTTTCAGTGACTTTGAAACATACATTACTCCCTTTATAACTCCGGAAATGCAGACAGATAGACCAGTTGTTCTGTTACACCAAGATAATCAAACCCATTTGCCCTTTCTTCATTAAAGATGATCTGATTTCTAATAAAAAACCCAACTCTTCTTGTAAGGTAAGATTTTTAAAGGAAGTTGCTTAAACCAGGGCATTATAAAATTTCTGTTGGGAATGCTTGGCAGCTGAAGTCTTTTCCACTCTTGAAAAATTTAAAAGCTACGAAACTTTTGCTATTGTGATTTTTACACTGTTTAGTGTATCCTGAAAGTATTTCCTTCAGCTGCACCTTAAAATTGTTTTTTAAGCCTATAAGTGGGCTTCCAAAATTACTCACTGTTAATTTGCAGTCTCTTTTTCTCTTTTGAATTGTACAGACTTGTACAGAATAATTCAAGGATCAGATCTGCTTAATAGTTCCAACAGATGAAGGCAAAGCTAATTTCAAAGAAAACACATGGGATGTTTCTTAAAACCAGAACATATTTAAATCAGGTCTCATTATGCACTCTTTCAAGGAAGTAAAGATGCATGTTATTGTAACTCATATCAGTTCAGCACACTGTAGCCTTATGTGCCAATCAGCAGCTCCAGTAGCATTTAATTACTTATTCATCTTTATTCTGCACCCGGTGCTTGAAAAACTCCTGTTACTTTCATACACTGAAATGAAATGGAAAAAAAATAATCCATGGCATTTAACAGGATGGGAAGAATAAGCAGGATGATTGAGAAAACTCAGAGTGAGATGAGGAATTGTTTATAAAGATCATACAGATAAAGGTTGTGGCTGAGTCTCTGCCAGCTGTCTCCACCACTAAAGAATGAACTAGAAAGAAAATAAGCATAGCATGTTTAAAAAATGTTCTTTCCTGTCAGATACTATTTAATGGAACACATACACGTAAAATTTTCAAAGCCTTTTGGTCTCTGTACACATCTCTATGTAAAAGTCAATTTTATGTGTCTACCCCATCTGATAAGGAAAATAGTCAAATAGAGCAATATTTAACTTGAGACCGTGCAGCCCACCATGCATTTACCTTTTAGTACTTCATACAAAATCTATGTGGCAAGAGAAATAATGAAGGAGAAAAATGGTGCCTAATATACAACCATTAATACCTAGGGATGCAAAGACACATGTAGCACATAAGACTTTAAATATGAGACTGTATCCTACATGTTCTGATAAATCAGTGACAGTGACCAGCACCAGAATAGGGGAAGAACAGGAAAGGGGGGGAGGGGGGGGTAGAGAAAGCTGTTTGCCTTTGTAATAAATATATATTGAGTATTTTAGTTTTATTTTTTAGTAGAGGAATCTAAATAGACATATCAAAAAGGGCCAAAGAGAAGTACCAAAGGCTGCATTTTTCTAAATTGTCTCTCAATTTACCATTTGCCACTTGCTCTCTCTTTTGCTGTAGTGTCAAGAGAGTGTGCAAATAGGGTGTCAGCTACAAGGGTTCAGTGTGAGTGCAGACCTGGAAGTCACATCTACAGCAAATTCCTCTTTTTTGCTGGCATGCACAAGGAAACCAAACTGACAGGAATTTAAAAGCGTAGATGGGGGCAAAAGCGAATTAGAATATGCACGCTGGTGATCTTTTACCAGAGGCAAATAAATGTTAGCTTACTTAAGACTTTCCCTTTGATTTACCAAAATAAATGCTTCAGGCCAGAACCAGGGGTAATTTTTAACTATCTTGTCTCTTGATAATTTCCTTCTCTCTCTGGAGGAGTGCATGTGCTCATAGCTACTCACTGAAAACACCGCCCACTTCCAAATATGCATTAATAGACAACCATTATGTAAAATAAGCATCTAAAACATCACTCCAACAAAGTACCTTGCAATAGTGCAGCCAAAGAGATAGAGGGAGGAATCAGCTGTATCACTACTGCTCAGGTTTAGCGACAAGAAACACAAAGCTGTCAGGTTGTAAAACCTGATAACCAATAAACTGACAATCTCAAATTGCACCTGTACGTTCCTGTGAGACACTTTAATATAAGGAAGGGTAACTGACTTTCTTCTGAACTTGTTACAGTTCAAAACCAGTAAGGCTATTTCCTCCATTTTCATCTAACAGCATTTTGAAATCAGGAGATGTTTTGAAGCCTGTTTGGAAAAGCCACACTCAAAATAACCTTGTGAAGACTGAAAGGCCTTCTTTGTGCACTAGAAAAGAATCCAGCACTACAGCACAAAGGCAGAAGTAAGCTTCATTGTCACACAGATTGCATCAAAAAAGACATTACAAAGCTATTCTCAAATTAAAGATCACAGGGCTATGCTTTTTCTTAAAAATTAAACTAATTTTTTTTTACACAGTTAATTTTCCAAGAAAGAACTTAGTCTTTTCTGAAGCAAGAACTGCAAGTCCCGCTTTCCCTAGAGATGCTACAGGATCTAAATCCAACTAGAGACGAAGGGAGACCCTGCTTAATTGAGCAAAGGTTACAAAAATTAAGCATAATGATGTTCATTAAGATATCTTCTAGCACCAATAATCTTATGTAACTTCATTTCTTATTTCCTAGTCCACTGAAATGGGACTTCGTGTTTCTAGGTCAATGATAACCAAGACTTGGTTGCCCAGAGAAGTTTGGAAGCTCAACAAAGCATAGTCTTTAGGAACTGAAAAACACAGAATGCCTAAAGGCATTTCTTTCTTTTTCTTAAAATTTATTTATTTTTGTTAGGGCTGGGATGTGGTTTAAATATGATTAGAAACTATGCTGGGGGGAAAAAACCCCACACCATGCATCCTCGAGCTAATGCCAATGACATTATTATAAAAAAGCTTTTACAAAAACATATAATTATTTTCTTAACAAAAGTGAAAAGACAGGCTTCAGTGTGCTAATGTGAATTCTCTACTGAATCTACTACTGAAATCCCCAAAAATATAACCACTCTGGCCAGTGGAACCCTTTTGTGATGGGTGCTACACAGTGCATATCCACTGAACTTGCTTCGTTGGCTCTTTTTCTCTTTTTCAGGAAAGCAATTTTTTTATTCAATCCTTTGCATTACTTTGCATTTCTCTGTACCATGACTATTACAAAAGTATCATACAAACAGCAGAACAAAATCTGATGGAATATGCCTATTTTGTTCATCCAGAAAGTTTCTAACATAAGTGAGCATATTTTGGTTTAAATCCATTGTAATAAGACAGCTAAAAAAGGGTATGAGAATCATTAAATTTGATGGCTTGCATAAACTACACAAAAGCAGTAGATTAAAACAGGCTTGGTTCACATGCATAGGAAAAAATGTTTTTAATTGAGTTTTTAGAAAAAAAAGTCTGTTTAACATACCTAATCAGGATTTTATACAAGAATTCATATAGAATGTACTCCAGAGACAGCAAAAATGTCTGAATCAGTGTGGAGACTGAAAGAAGAAGAGAGACAGAAGCTGTTGCAACTTTCTACTCTTCATGTAGTGGAGAAAAAGTATTTATTTTTACACAACAGCAGTCATCACCCTGCTAGAAGTGGAACCAATTCTCAAATGCCAAAACTGCCAGTAAAAACACATTCAGTTTTACATCAAAAGGACTACAGTTTGCTTTTGGTGAAGGAAAACTAATCCCAGCAAACCCTACTATGGAAGCATGACAGCTATCTGATATCAACAACCTTGGAAGACTTGATCTCTTTTTATTTCTGTTTTCATTTATTTTATAATAAACCAACAGTGTAATCAGAGGCATTTTCATACATCTCTGATTGACAGAGGCAGGAAGAGAACTAACCCTCTCTACTTGCTCCATTTTTCTTTTGCCTGTCTCCCCAGACTCTGCTCCTGGCTCCTGTCAGAAACAGGACAACTACTTTTTTGTACTTTTAGGTACAAACCAGAATCTTTAATCTAAAGTATACGAGAACCAGTGTCTAGACACGGGGAACTGGCAGTAAGAAATCAGCAAAGATAAAGTAACATTTTAAACTGTCTGCCAAAAAAACCCTGAAAAACCCCATAGGAAAAGATCACTGTACAATGCCAAGTAAAGCATTGCACTGAGTCTATTTCAAAGACATTTAAAAATATTATGTCCTCTAAAAAGCAACCTTAAAGACAAGGCAATATACCATCAAAAAAGGATCCTTCCATTTCAGATGAAACTGTTTTATAAAGCTGTTTGCAGAACAGAAGTTACATTTCTTCCACACTCTTCAAAGCTGTACCTCCTTTGAAAAAGCAAAGGAAATTTGTGTCCTCAATGCTAACTCCAATTAGCTTCAAACTGTGTAACTGTGCACTGCACAGTGTATAACTGGGTAGCTTTGGATAACAGTTAATACTTAGTTACATAAAACCCAACAAATGAGTTTATGGTGGAAACACTGTCAGCATCAAACTCCATCTTTTCTTTATGGCTAGCAATTGGTATAACTTCTGCTTTTTATGTCACAAAATACTCAGAGAAAAAGAAAGGTTGAGGGATAAAAAACATACAAAAAAAAGAGCATTATTCTGTTTATGCATCCGAAACATGTACCGCATCCAGCCTGACACAAGACACAAAAAACATCTGCTGCATATTAAATGGTTTATTAGTTACTTGAGCAAGAGCCCTCAAATATCCTGTTAGCACTGCCTATTTTCCCGTGCCCTCAGCAGTAAGCATCTATCTCTTCAACATAAGAAAGACACATTCCTCTTTGTTTGCTGGCAACAGACTGGCTTGGGTTTGCTTAGGCTGTGTGACTGCTGAGCACTGATGAACTGCCATTAGTTTCTTCCTTCAAACTGAAATGATGCCACCATTAACAAGTTGGGTGCAGCATTGTTGTGAAGAGTAGTTAAACTCAGGTCACCTTTTGCTCATTTTGTGTGACTAAGATCCCTCTTCATTTCTTAGAAAAACCACCAATGGGACAAGTCAAATATGTTTGGTATCATAAGCTACCTCACAGTTAAATGGTACCTACCATATTAATGCAGAGATCTTGAGAAATACTTTCAGTAATTACAGTTCAAACTTAATGCACTTAAGAGAAACTTTGCAATATGCAGCACTATGAATATTCATTCAATATACAAAGATAGGATGCACTTTGTGAGCATGCCCATACCTCCTGAGAGGTTTCCTCTACATCAGCCTCCTTAGCTCAAGAGTACATCAGCATCCCTGACAATGAATTGTGATCACCAAGAAAAAGATGTACTATACAGCATCACCTATAAATTATAAATAATCAGATCACTGCAAAAAGTCTCAATGGAGCCTCTCCTATATGAATATTCCCTTTAGGGGAGGAGCCCAGCAGAATATTGAAGCAGAAAAAAATGCTAGGAACCAGTTGCAATTTGAGGCTAACTCTAGTGTTCCTGTTCTGTATGCATACATGCATACATGAGAGAGGACTGCTACTGGAAATTCTTTCAGAAGCAGAAATCCTGTCAACGTTAATTACTCCTCTTTCTTAGAAACAGTCACTTTGGTTTCTCTTTGGAAGCAAATGGTCCAGACAGACAACTGAAAAATCACCAAACAGCCAAACTGCCTTCCTCACCACAGTCTACTTCAATCTTCCTCATAGCTTTTTGCTCTCAACTCTTCCACTATGGCTTACCCATTTTCAAAACTATCTAAAATGACAGCAACTTTGTAAAGCTGTTACCACGCAGTTTGTTACTGTGACATGACAGATTACACTGGATCTCTGCTTTGGGTCACTTCTCCAAAATTTCCTGTCTCTGGATTGTGTGCTAGTATATCAAACATCTGCTCAGTACAGAAAGATTACTGTAAAACCATTACTGGAAAAAATAAGTAGTGTTTGAAAGAGGAAATACTCCAGACAATTTTCCAGGCATTTATGAGAGAGTCATAAGGAAGGAATATCCTAAGGGCAACATGACTTTCCCTTCTGCTTAAGTCACCTCCTTCAGCTCATTCTAGTTACCATCAGAAACTAGAGGAACATGAAAACACATAACCTGGCACCTATGCCATATCTGTAAAAGTTAACGGCATTTAAGAAGAAAAAAAAAAAAAGGCAAAAAAGGCAAGCCAAGTACAACATTTCATATATTCTATGGCACAGTAGCAATGCAGCAGGTATCACAACATAGTTGTGGTGGGGTGGAATTGATTTTTTTTTTAGAGGTGGGGTGGGGTGGGGAAATGTGCGTTTTTTTCAAGTAGCAGAGAATTTTCCCTCATTATGAGCCACACAGAACATAAATAACAAATAGATTTCTGCTGGGAGTTTAAGCCCCTTGTCAAACAGAGGACACCCAAACTTGTCCCAACATGCAATAGTGCATGTTGCTTTATTAGTTCCATTTATGCCTCTGCAAACTGAACTTGCCCAACACAAAAGCCTTGATCAGTCTTTGCATTTTCAAATAGATGATCTAACAAGATCTCAAAAGCAACAGGAAATCCAGCTGGACCTGAAAATTCAACTAATAGGATAAGCAAAAAAAAAAAAAAAAACAAAACATGGCTGCCTTCAGACAATTTCACCAATGAGAAATTAAATTTAAAATACTGCTGAGCATTCAGTATACGTACATTAATACAAAACACTGAGCAAACCCACTTGAAAATTGTCAGTGTTTTCAAATAGTGTTCCATCACCCAGTTACAGAGTTGTGCCCTCCTCCTTTCCAACTGAGTTTGCAATTTGATTTTAACAATCTACTTGGGGTTTTATTCAGTAGAAAAAGATTGAAATTAAAATAATCCAGGCAAAGTTCTACAAAATACCCATGGTATTGCCTTATTTTTACCCATGGTAAGTTATTTTAATATCTGTTCACATAAGCCGTATTCCTTGATTAAAAATAATTCTATAAGAATGACTGTTAACCTGGAAAAAAAGAAAAAAAGGCCCTACTGAAACTTATTCCAAAAGTTGTCATAAGCCATTTTTTGGGATGACTACAAAACGGCTTTCTGCCCATGAGAAAAAAGTCATTTAATATAACTGACAGTGATTAGGGGTCAATTAGAGAAAGATACCAGGACTTAAAAGAATACTTCTGTGAAGCAGGGCTATTTAACTCAGCTCCACAAATACTTTCCAATATAGGGTGCACACATCAGAGATCAGAAGACAGACTTATTACTCATGTTCTCTCACTTCATTTCCTTTCTCTGCTTTGCTTCTCCCTATGACAAGCTTTTTTATTTGTAGCTCTTCAGGCAAAGAATTGTATATTTTATATATAGTAGAACCAGCATATATTAAACAGGATTTCTTTTCCTTTAGAAACAGAATTTGAAACCACAAAAAAATTCTCATTAAGAAGAAAAAAAAAAAAACAAAACAAAAAACAAAACCAAAAAAATGGAATCCAATTTTCCAATTTTTAGTCCTCAATACTTAGAAGTATTCTAGTATACAAGTTCTATGCCATGGCAAAGTTACCTAGGAAAGGTATGGAGAAAAGTAAAAGCAATAAGTAAAATACTGAAGGTATAAACAATAACACTGAGAACACAGGGAATGTCTCAAAACAAAAATGTAGAATTGGTTTTAGTGACTGAATGCCAAAGAATACTTCAACACATCTATATCCATTTCCCAGAAATGTAGATTGTCAACTTAAAGCCATTTAAATGAAGGTGAAAACATGCAAATGCAACAAGACACCTGCTCTCTTTTCCCAGAAACCTTAGTGAAAAGAGTACACCATAAGTACAGATTTTTTTTAAAGTAAAAGAATGTCATTTATTTCTTGGATTTAGTTCATTTATACTGTATTTAGCAATAGGGTGCACTAGCTTTAGTGCTTTTAACTCTGAAGTCATTGCTTTCTTAGAAATCTCTTCACATTTTTTGGCAAGTATAACCAAAATGCAGTAAGCACACTTACTTGCAGTGTGTCGACATTTTTTAGGCCACACACACATCATCTTGGTATGCAAGCTGTTTTTCCAGAACAGCATTAATAATGTGATTCACATCTGAACTGTCTGTTTAGTTTTCTTTCTAGCAATACAAGTACCTTTGTTTTTATAACACCATGGGGTTTTTGTTTATTTGTTTGTTTTATATAGTGTGCTGTGCTTACCACTAGCCACTCCTTCATGGATCTAGCATTAAGATAATAACGTCTTCCTTCTCTTCGAGTGCTGCTGCACCAGCACCATGCAAAGCATAAGCAGGAAGACACAGGTGAAAAAAGGGACTGAGAAACTGCAGCCAAGCATCCATGTTCACTGGGCTAAGAATCTTGTAGCAGCCAGAAATGTCAGAAGCCATTATCTGCATGATCATACAGAAGAATACAAGATCATCAGAAAATCATCCCAAATGAGGCTGACCTATTGAAAAGGAGTGATTTCAACCAAGCATGACTGCTTTGTAGCAGTTTGTGTTTTAGTCAAACCCGGGGACTTGTTTCTATATCAAGGACTGAGGCTCCTGAGAGCATCCCTACCCAGTGTGATGGCAGGTGCTGACCAGGCGCTGATGTCAGCATCAAGTATTGCTCAGTTTCTGCTACAAAACCAATCTCGCTACAAAACTTGAGATTGAAAAATCACATGAACAGGATAAAATTAGCAGATACCACTGGAGTTCACCTAAAAATTACACCCTCCCCCTCCCTTGCATTTATTTGATAATAAAAATATTTTCACAAATAGTCTTCCCTCTCCTTTCAGGGCATCAAAATGTTACCCTATCAGTATTTTGTTCTGTTGGAGGGTTTCTTCCCTGGCTTGAACCTTATCCCTTCAAGGTAGTGAATGCTTACATAAGCTTCTAGCCTCTCTCTTCTGAGGCATATCCATCAGTCAAAAAGATGGAACCACAAAAGAAAAAAAAATGTACAAATAGCTGTTATTTTAAAAATAGAAAGAAACAAGAAAGACTTCATATCAGATTGATTCCAAGGTAAATAAATACAGACTGTATAAAATCTAGAACAAGGTGAAAAGAAATTTTAGATAACATGCAGTAATAATAACAGAAAAATGACGTCTTTGTTCCAGTAATTTTTTTAAAATTATCTCATTTACTATTCTCTCTTCTATTACTGCTAATATAAAATTCTTGCTGACTGGTTACACTGACTTAATGAAAAATATACTAATAAAAGTAATGACTGGATTCAATCATTCAAAACTCTATTGGTACTGAAATTTTAATTTAGACCCAAGTAAATCACACAGTTATAAAGTATGCATCTTTTAATGACTGTTTATAAAACGATCAGCATAGTCCTTTCATTAATCATGATATTTTACTTTATATTTTAAAAATTCCTCAAGCAATTCTTTAAAAATTCTTCAGCAAAACAGCTGTTTCAAGGGAGAGGAAGTCTGCACGGTTTTAAAAAATCTATTCTATTGCCTATATTAGGACTTTTAGACTAAAAATTCCTTAGTAACAGACAGAATGCATAAAATTCAGTCTGATTTCAAACAAAAGGGAAAATAAATCAGAAAATGTATCAGAACATTTTAATGATTTATGGCTTTGGTTTACTCTCTCTCAAGCTTCTAAATGTTGTTTGCAAACACAAAATTGCTGACACCAGTATTATAAAACTGACTAGGAAATATCATTGGCATATTGTGTTATACCATCAAACATTGGCATAGAGATTTTCTTCTCTAGATTTACACATTCATTTAACAAGAAAGGTCTAAAAGATTAAAATCCTATCATAATATACATGAATTACCATTAGCAGCAACTATTAAGTTCTTTGAGAACATCTTTGAAATGTTCTCTCTCACCACAGGCTATGTTGTTCTTTAAGGAACAGCCTCCAGTGGCTAGAAGTTCAGAAGAGCTATTCAGCTTCCCATACCCCCTCAAAATCTGTCCTACAGAGAAACAGGATATAGGTGATGCCTTGTCAAGGCTGACCTAGAACAGAGGCTAGATGGAGTTAAAGAATAAAGTAGGTATTTATTAAAGGCCTCAATGGATACACTTTGGGCAGTACAAGAGCCCGGCCAGGGCTACACCCAAGATGAACCCAAAATGGTCACAAATTGGATGACCAGTCATGAGGTTTCTCACTTTTATAAGTTCTGGTCCATTAGCATATTGGAGTTAATTGTCCAATTATAGCTTTAGCGTATGAAGTCCATCCTTCTTGTTTTTCTCTCTTCAGTCCACATTGTTTATGCTCTTGGGCTCTGAAATTTGGATCATTTGTCCTTGGTCCCCAGCTAGAGAAGGAATTGTTTTGTATAGCTACTCTGTGAAAAGAGCTTACCATCCTTCAATATGAAGCTCAGAACTACACACTAAAGCAGTTCTGAATCTGGAAAATATAAAAGCTAAAACCTCAGGCATCACAGGGATAACCAATAGCAACCACCTAACAGCACAGTCATGTGTCAATAATAGCATGGCATTTCAGACTATCGAAAACTAAAGTTAATGATGATCTGCATTCACTGCAGAAGCAGAAAAGGCTGCTCATGTCACAGAAGTTACTGCATTTGTATTGTTATTTAGCAGAGCAGGCTATGAAGTTTGACATCCAGTTAATATATAGTGCTTGAAACCACTTTAGGACACAGTAGCTTCACTACTAGCACTGACATAATGCTCCATTGTCATTAAGCAATAAGATAGAAAGGACCCTCAAGAAAACTTAGGTTTTGTACAGGATGGATTTAAAGTGTCCCCACACATTACAGGGGAATAAATTATAAGATGACCAACCAAGCACGTAAAATAACTCATTAGTAGTAAAAAGTGTGAGGACAACACAGCATTCCTTCCAGAAAGAGGTGCCTAAAGAGCTACCCCAAAGCCAAGACATAAACCAAAAGGAACCCAACCCCCACAACCAACAACCACTTTGTCAAGCAAATATTTTCTATCTTAATTACACCATGCTCATAAAATTCTGTAATCTACTGATTAAAACAAATTTCAGTAACTCTAAGGAATGACTGCAGACACTGCAGACCTACCAGGTACAGCACTATATGGAGGAATTGTACCTTAATACTGAAGCTCAGGGTACCCCAAGTCTTCTGATATGGACAACTACTGACAATACTTTAAATGGCACGAGGAAAGGAATCATGTTGCCAGCCTCACAAGATGAGCATTCAGGTTCCAAATCTGATTAAAAGAAAAGAACCTCCATCTTTCCCCGAAAACAACTAACTCTGGATGAGTCTGTAAATGATAAGAACCTCTAGTAGCTCAAGGTGTAGGAGTGGCAACCCCAGACCCAATATAACACCTTTCTGAAGTGCAGCACTGAATTCACTTCGCAGGAAACACACGTTAGCAAAAACATAACCTCCAGCAGCTTTCCTAAAAAGAAAGATTCAAATCTTTAAGCATCATTTTAGGTTTAGCACCCTTTGTCATCCAAAGCTGAAAGACCAAAACTTCAGAGAAGAAAACTGCTTCTAGTAACATTCCTAGGAATTTCCCAGCCCCACAGGCTAACCATCCTAGAGGAGAGAAATTCACTGAAACCCAGGTCAGAAGATACAGATGTGTAGTAGTCTAGGAACAACTATTAGCTATGGTTAAGAGTTCTTGGAAACAAAACAAAACAGAACAAAATACCTCCTCTGTAAGATTACCTTGCCCATTAAACCAATACCTACCCTTGAATTCTAAAAATGCAACAAAACAAAAAAACTAACAGAAAAGTGTAAGAAAAAGCATAATCCCATCCCCTCCACTATTTTGAAACCTAGCCTTCAGTCTCCAGAATCTGCATGAAAACAGGAGTGGGTGGCTTCCATGGAAACACAGTTTTTCCAATTTATTGCTGATATTCCTAGGGTGGATTACTGACTGTAATAACAAGGGATTGAGGATCCTTGAGTTCAGGAGTTAACTGGAATAAATATTCTTCTTCCCTAAAGAGCCTGCCTGCAGCATCAGCAAGAAGCAGGATCTAGATTAAGATGCTCTTAATAGAAAATAAAGATTCTTCATCAAACTTACTGCAAATGCAGTAAGTTTCAGGAGAATTTAAAAGTGGTAAAAGCCTCTCTTTTACTGCATATTTAAGAAGTGCATCATAAACTAATGCTTCTGTTCAGTTTCTCCAAAACAGTGATGCATAGGGGACTCTGCCCACCGAGAACACGAGACGAAAGAAATAAAACTCTCTAGTGTTTGCACAACATTCATATAGAAAAGTGACAGTTATACAAAAAGGTTCTTAAGATTTGCATTAATCCCTACAACCTCCAGTCGACATCTTGAGTGACAAGTGAACAGCCTAGTTAAATAGAGTAATTTTTTTCTTAGTGATCCAGTTTATCAAAACAGATCACAGAGAAATCAAGGAAACCTTAGCTGGTTTTATTGACTATACAAAAAACCTCAAATTGGTGTCAAAAAGAGAAAGGTATGAGCAGGACAAACAGTTTTCATCTCTAATACAGGTTATGAAAGCATCTGGAAAAATGGCAGTGGACCCTGTATTATTGTGGCTCTCTAGCAGCCCTCCCCAGTTGAAAAAACAGATTCACTGTGACTGTGCCAGTGTTTTTTCCTGGCTCTCTGCCTTTGGAAAAACAGACCTCAGCAAAAAACAATATTTGCATTCAGAGAAATGTCCTGTCTCATTTCCTTATGCTATCCCATCTCTGGGATCCAGTCAGGCAGCTCATCTGGTGACATATCAGCCTTAGGTTTCAGGTGGTACCCAGCATTTTTAAATGCAATTGAAATACCAACTGATCTTAGAAAAAGTCATACACAAATTGAAATCCATGAGCATTTTTCTGAGCAGTTGCAGCTTAGAAAAAATGGTCTTGGAAGTTTCATTGCCAGGTCCCAGAAATAATTTGCTTAATATGCCACTGCAAACAAAAATAGCCAACAAAATATTGAGCATCCTCAGAAATGACAAAACAAAAAGCCACTGTTGTATTACAGTATCAAACATTGCATTGATGCAACTTCATCCTAAGTATCACATGCAATGGCAGTCACTCTTAATTCCCTAAGGATATAGTAGAGTCAGAAGAACACAGCAAGATGAACAACACAGGTAGCTGAGAGAACAGAGTGGCTGTCTTACACATGGAGATTAAAAATCAGTCACTAATATGCTTGTGCTCCATCACCTTCCCTGGCTGCGCTCACAGCTCGCCCCTGAAGGTCAGGCCACAGCCAGTCATCGTATTGCAGCTTAAGACACAGGAGGGAAACAGATGTCTGGTACATTTCAGTGCATCAAGATGTTACAAGATGTCATTAGTTGTAGATGGGCTACTACTAACAATGATGGAGCTAGAGTGGTCTTTTGTGAGGTGAAATAAAAAGACACCATAGAAACAGGCAGCCTTTTAAGGACAAAGAGAAAGGCTGGTTGCTGTGCTGTTTCTGCAATGTAAGCCTAATTTATGACACAAGCATACTCCTCCACAGCAATGTCAGAATGACCTCTTAGGTATTTGAGGATATCTACAAATCTTCCTTTATTCAGTGGTTTGAAAAAGACCCAGTGAGGTCCTAAAAATTTATGTGAGAGTCTTTGATTAAAACAAATGAGACAATGGTTCCTCAGGAAAGAGCAGCATGAGCTGTATACATCAAAATGGTATTATAAAAAAAGCAACTCCACAGAAATGTTTCATTTACTGTACTAAAAAAGTGTTTATGAATTGTTTGTTTCCACAGTAAGATAACCTGATTTACTCTGCATTAGCGACAGAATAATTTGTTCTTTCATTATCCAGGTTATTTATTATTTTAAGTAATGATCTGTTACAACTTTCCTGACTTATCGCAAGACAGTCACACTTCTGGGAACAAGATGAAATACAGCCAGGAGAAACTATTTTTTTCTCAAAGTTGAAAATACACTGCACTGGCATCCTAATTTAACACTTCATTCTTTGTCCCATGCTTTTGTTTACACATAATTCTTCTGGAGAAAAAGCCCAGGAGAGCAGTGACACGCACCTGAATCATTAATGTAACATACAAATCAGTTTAAATAAATCTTTAGTGAGCAATGGATTTAAGTCTGTCCACTTGAGAACCCTCATTTAACTTCAGGCATTAACTACACTCTTCCTCTCCTGCAACAAAATATTCCCACCCACAATTTCCACTTCCTCCTCCTAAACACACCACAAAGAAAAGCCTCAGTTAAAGATTAATGAGTTGTACTGTCCTTGAACAGGACAAACTTTCAGTGTAGTACAATAGATTTTTTCACCAATAATCAACATTCAGGACTCTCAAATATGCAAAATTTCAAGAGTTCTTAAAAAACTCTTATCCCTTACAAGTTTACTTAAGGATCTCATATACCCCTCAGTAATGTTGATAGACTATTGGGAAGGCTATTCCCCTTCTTGATAGAGCAGGTTGTTTTTCCAAACCACATCCTGACTTTAAAGAGCCACTTCAGAGCAGCGTGGTACATCTTGCTCAAGCTCCTTCTTCCATCACATCCTTGCCCATCAGACCAAGTTCCAGCTCTTCCTCTAAGCAAGAGGATGTACTGCTTTTCCACTTCCAACCATGGACCACTTAATTCTCCTTTCTTACTCCCTCATAGCTCACACTGTAGTCAAAATTAATGTTTTAGCAACCACCCATTAACTGACCAACCAATTTAGCTGACCACCTCTAAGCAGCAGAGATTTTGCATGCTTTGTGTCTTATGTGATGAAATGAGTAACAATTAATAAAACTTTTTATAGACTATAATTAAGGGTATAGCCTAAAGCAGCACCAATACTTTAATGCTTCTCTTTTCATTCTTAGATTTAGTAATTCCTAACATGGAAGCATATTTTAATACAGAAAATATACTAGAAAAACAAATCTAGAATAATTAAGTAGGAATTAATTTAAGAAGCCCATTGCCCAAAGTCAGACAGGCAAACTGAAAGAGCAAAGAAAAGTTTAAGGCCAGAAATAGATTTTTTCCTCAGAGACTTTTCCCACTGTTTAAGAGAATAACAGAATTACAGGCACACTGAAGGGATAACAATATGTAGAAAGTAGTTTCCAGTTGGCTATGCTAACACCTTTGATTAAGTGAAAACAGCTGAGTAAAATATACTGAAATACTACAACTTTCATTATTTGATTACTTTAACAAAACAAGTCTGAAACATGAAATACATAGACAGCAACCCCAAAAAGTTTGAAGAGTATTTAAAATATTAATGACCTATCCATAGATATAAAATTATCAATCAAACATTCACAGGTCCTTTGCCAATTCATTCTGAGCTCAAATGAAACTAAGTTAAGCATCTCTTTGATCCAAGATGCATGCATTATTTAGCATTAGCTAGACATTTGTTCATTTATGCAGACACATGCCAACAGGATTTATGCAAGAGGGTACCAATTTCTGCTTAATTTGAAATGTCCTGGTTCTCTCTCTGGAATCTAAACCACAGTGATTTATAGCTTTCAGGGAGTCTTTGTATTTTAGCAAAAGCATACTTTCAAAAAGCTACAGTCAGAAACTCTTCCAGTGGAAAAGTGAGTCACATAAAGGTCTCAGTGCATCTCCAAAGAACAAGGTGTCAGTATCTGTGCTGCCTCCTCCTGTACACACGTGTGACTCTAGGTACTTCCACATGCACAAAACCAGCCCACTGATTTTTCATGGTATTTTTGCAGATTTTATTTTCTGGCATACTAAAATATGGATGTAGGGGTAGATTTTCAAGGGATAGAGGCTGGGAGGAACAGGCTTGGGATGGTGGTTTTGGTTTTTCAGTTTTGGTGACTTGGTGTGGGGTTTTGTTTCTGGTCTATGCAGCTGATCAAAATTTGCATCACACACATTAAAATATTAAATATTTATAAGGAAGACTGGTAAAGAACAAAATGAAAGGGAAACATGAGCTGCTAAGAACTAGCAACAGTGAGAAACTGAAATTATGGAAAAAAATGGCAAAAAACTCTGAAAAGGTAAGTGCCTTCATTTTTTTTCCCCCTATAAACCATTCCCTGTGTTCCACACTTCTGGAGTATGAACGTAGACTCATCTATAAGTATGATCAACTTTTCAGCTCAGGTACTTTTAAACTTCCTCTCAGGGTCCCAAATTTTCCAGTATTCTTGTGATTTCTTGCTCCACAACTCCTGTTCTAAAGACAAAGAAATTTTGAGAATAATCAAAATAGGAAATTCATGTACCATTGTTTAAGCTTCCTCTTGCCCTGCTCCCTGCAATACACAGAGCAACACTCAACACCCAGACTGGATGAGCTCATTGATAGACTGAGCATTTGGCATGTGATAAACTTCCAGATGATGGAAGTTTGGCTGAACAACACAAAAGAGAGTAAAAAAATTATAAATATTTGCCACATCCTGAAAGATTTCTGTTAACCTGGGAAATATAGGCTAAATCTGTAGCCCTAGTTCAACCTATTAACAGTACTCTGTGTGATGTTTGCTTTTAAAACACAGAAGAATGAGAGATATCTAAAACAAAAACAAGTTTAAAAATCAAACAGCAAACCATTTATTTCCTCCTGTCCAAACAGACCTCAGTAGCACCCAAACAATGTGAGCCAACCCAAACTGTCACATAATACTGTACTTATCTCTCTACCACTGCTGAAACCAAGCACTAAGGGAGGGAGATACTAAAAGAGGTCTATAGAATTAGTGCCATTAAGTTGAACCAAATAATTCATCCCATGTACCTGAGGGGGAAAAGGTTAATAAAAACAACAATTATTGAGTAACTAGAGGCAAAAAATAATGCTAACACAACAGAACTCAGAAAAATAAAGTGAAGGAGATGGGACTATCATGAGGGCACATCTTACAGAGCTGAGCTACTATTTTACCACTTACATTTTGAAGTGCCAGCAAGGACAAGATCAGGAAAGCAAGTTGAAATTTGGAGAAAATGGGTCACAGAGTAGTGGAGACAAAGTGAGGCACAGAACTGCTCAATTTGCATGAAGAAAACTTCAAATCTACACTCAGACATGAAACTAAAGGAAAGAGGAGAGCAGAGACACACAAACAGACCTGGGAGAACCTTTTCAAGGGGAGCTGATATGGTGCTGCAGAAACTCAACAAGGGATCATAAAAAAACCCTTTGATCAAAAGTAAATCTTAAAAATGAAATGTTCAGGAGGTTTAACGCTTGAAGAAGAATGGGCAAAGAAGCATTTTTAAAAGTACCAGGACAGCTGGTGACGAGAGGTGGAATAAAAGGAGTATCCTTTGGAGCTAGAGAAATCAAGTCATATCTCTGCAATATTCATCTGACACAGTTACACCTCAAACTTGAAACACTGAAAACTCCCAGCTTAAAAGGATATTCCAAATAGAACTCCTTAAAGGCAAAGCAAATGGCACCAGCCAGCAATACCCACACTACAAGGCACAGAGTAACTGACAACATGGAATTACATAAAGTTTACAAAAAAATCCACTGAAAGGGCAGTTTTGGCATAAACCTTTGAAAAGAAAAAAAATAAAAATCACAGGAATAAAACTTGTGCTTCTCAACCAAGGACCAAGCATCCTAACCACATCAACCAATCACTTAACCTTGCTGAGGAAGCAAAAGGACTTCTAGAAGGTTTGGGGTTTTATTTTGTTAGCTTTTTGTTGGCTTCCCCCCCCAAACCACAACTTTTCAGCTTGATCACGTTTATTAGCAAACTGCAGCTTCAGCAAGGAATGAACATCTCCTGCTAAGAAACAGCAGTGAAGCATTGCCATGAGAATCAAACCAATAGACATCTGTCTATAAGCTCTCCTCCTCTGGCAGTAGCTAATAAGCAACACTTCAACAGAATGTGAAATGCTGCCTGCTAATAATTGGTATCTGGTATAGCACAATATCATTACAAGATATATGGGAATCACTTGGTTCCCCCAAACAAAATAACTGTTTTGAAATAGTCATCCAGACGTCATCTAAGAAATATCTGCAAGCGTGTACAGTGCTTTTGGTGGAATAGGCATATAAAAAATAAAGTGATACTCAGGATTGCTTTAACTTCATGCTGTTGCAGACCATTAATGCAGCTCATATTAAATACTTGACTCAGGCAACTATGTCACTCACTGTGACATTGCAAGAAAATTGCCTTTTTGAAAAATGAAAGAATAATCTCCAAAAGCTCCCAAATGCACTCACCAGAGTCTTAACCTTGACACATAACAAAATATCAGTTATTCTTTAAACATAAGGGCAAGGATTAAACAACCCAGAGGGGCTCTCTCCTTCATACTGCTGCAGTTCACTCGTGGTCCAAATGAGCCATCCAGCACCATTACTACTAAACTTTTCCACTTCAGAATAAAGCCCCAGTTTTATTAATCAATTCTGAGTTCTTCAGATGAGAGGCACTTACTAGTACTGTTTTGCTACTATCATGCATATACTGTAATCTACACAAGACACAAACAAGCCTTTAGAAAACAACCTGTAGAGGTCTACCACCTTCCACTGACCTCCTTCAAAATCATATTTGGCTCTGTTTCAGCCTTTTATTGCTCTTTGGCACTAGTCATCCACCATTTGATCATTATAAAAAGAATCACAGCAGATGTGCCTAGAAACAGAGCATGATGCTTTAAGTGGATTAGGAAGAGATGAACTCTCAAGAAACAAAATTCCTGAATTTATGCTAATAAATTTACTTTAAAAGACTAAATTAAGAAGAGATGTGTGCAGATTTCCTTAAGCACTTCTATTTTGGAGTGAAGATGCAAAAGTGCTGCTCATGACAGACTACATTTTCTGTACTTCCCCACAATATTCCAAGTATTTCTGTTTTAGTAAGTTTTTCCAAACTCAAATTTTGCCCTCACCAAACACCACAGCAGAAAAGACACCAGTGTTGTTGGCAGAGGAGAACATATTTATCATGCAATTAGCTATATAAAGCTGCATTGTGCTCTTTCCCTGTTTACACTGTACAGATCAACTAATGAAATGGAACCAGCTTTACTAAACTGAATTTTTCCAATGGCAAAACTATCTTCACTTGATTACTGATCAGAGTAGGCAGGATAGACTCTACATGCTACATTAATAAAGAAATGCAGATGCAAGTGACTTTTTTATTGTCAAGAACTATTTAGGAATTAATAGTCTATCATGGACAGACCAGAACAGGACAAGCAAAACCAGAAAACTAGAACAGCATGCTATAGTTACAACAGTACAAGGCACAAAAAAATTGTAGTTCTCTAGAATAGTTTTGAGTCATCTTTGCAGTGTAAATGTGCATGGGTAGGGCGCTGCTATCACTGGTGAGTTTAGTAACATGTAGAAAGGCACTGTTCATAATTTTACTGAATTTACATTCATCTTTGCTTTCATGATTCTTGGTCACTTCTTACTTTTGCATGTCTTCCTTAACTTTTAGAATAAAATAACAGTTTCACCTATCAGAATTCCAAAAATATCAAGGAACAGTAAAGAAAAAAAATGTTTAGACTGAACATACGTCTTAAAAATTGCTTAGATGCAATTTTATAGCGTATCTTAGTTGTGCTTTACTGGGCAAGGCAGGTAAGAAAAATGGGTGGAGACCTAGAGCTTTTTTATAGAAATTAGTCACTAGGAAGCATTCATCATTTCTCCTGTACAAAAATTTGCTTTATTCTATAATTCACATTATCATATCCATAAAATTTAAGCAACTTACTTTGCAGTGGTCATACTGCTGCTGTAAGGTTGGAACATCCCCTCCAACAGGCATTTGTTTTTTCAGTTCTTCATCTTTTGCATTTAGCCATTTGATTAACTCTTCCAGAGATGTCAGCAATCTGTTCCATTTCTCTGCACTGGCCTCCAAGTGAGCCCTGTGAGACAGCATAACAGCATCTTTAAAGCCCTGAATGGCAAAACCAGCGTAGGAAAACAAACAAAATTACTCCATCAGTAAGATGAGAATGTTTCAAGTGTTTAACTGCAAAGCAACTTTGTGTTAAAAGAAAAAAAATCTATTTCAGAACACTTTGCAAATCAAAATAAACAGAGGAGAAACAGGGGAACACAGACAAATATGTCCCTGATGCTTTAACTCATCTAAAACCTTGAACATTGCATGTCTAAGCCACATAAAAAATTCCTGTGACTCCACCATTGTGCAACATGCACAAGCATCATTTTGTGAGCTAAAGAATTGCAAAACTGAACTCTTTCATGCCAGACCTTGACTCTCCAGAAGCAAAATCCAGTGTGTTTTACCAGTAGTTATCAATAGGAAATTACCTGTCCTGATGAACATATCAGTCAGTGACACAGGTTACTTAATAAATCATCTTTCATTGATGTTGTCTATTAATATAGTGAATCTGTTCCTCACTTTAATTGACCAAAAAAGTCAAACTCCACAATATCTTTTTCTATAATTTTCAGAAATACCTTGTCTTGGTGTCTTCTCCCTGCAGTGCCTTAAAGATGTATAGAAATCTTCAAAAAGGGACCAGCTACCCCTCTTTTACTGCAGTCATTCTATATTATGGTATCATTCAAAGCCAGCATGTACCTAATTCATATCAGCAAAAGTTTTTCTTCACACAGATAGGGGAGTAGAGCTGAATGATTTTCAGTGTAGTCTAACACTTATTCTGCAAGTTTCTCCCCTGCTTCTGAAGGATGAATGAAGTTAACTCTACTCCCTTTCCTATTTTGCACATTGTTGCTTATTTTTTTTTTTTTCCTGATTAATTGTGAATCACACCTAGAAACTTTCTCCTGCTTGTCTTGTATTATCATCTCAAATGGCATTAGAGTGAATGTTTGGGACTGATACAGCAACATTTGGATTGATGGGATGATGTGCTACACAACACAACTCCAACACAAACTTAGGTTTGGCCACACTGAGATCTCCCAGCAATACACTAGGATAGGTGAATCAATAAAGCAGTCAAGTAAAAGTGTATAAGGAGGGAAATACAAAGAAAAAAAATTTCCACATTTCTGAAAAGGATAAACCAAGTACCTTTAGGAAGAGGAATCTATTCTCCTTCACTCTTGTTAAGGAAAGCACTTAAGTAACTACTTGGGAAAAATTATGAAATTTAAGTAGTTGTTAGAAGTGACATTTTATTGCCTACAGTTTTGTGTGTTATGGTTTCTATTGTCCCTTATTGCTCTCACTGATACCTTTATCTCAACACTGAATTGCAACAAGCTGCTAGCAGCTCAGGCCTAAACAGTAGAGTCAGCATCCCACCCTGCACTGAAGCACAAGCAAGTTGTGTTGGCCTTGGTGGGCAGGCCAGCAGCTTCTGAGTGGAATGTATTGTCTCTGCTCTCCTGATATTTTTTCAGGTATTCCAAACTGGCCCTTCTTTCTTGAAGTGAAAACAGAGTTTTACTTCTTACTTATAGGCAGAGGAGAGACATTGCCCTCTCATCTAAGCCAAGGCAGCCCATATTTGAATTTACAGTGTTGCCATTAGACTCTGATTGCTAAAAAAGTATAGATATATGTTCGAGAATTTCTAGTAGCAACTACAATTAAAATGCTCAGATTTACAGCTTTCTGTACATTTGATAGTGAAATCTCTATTCATCTTGACTTATTACTGTTTCTAGCACATATAAGCAGCTCTCACCGCTAAAAACTGGCACCCTCTGAGGCTTCAAGATTCTGCTCTAATTATTTAGAGGAATTCTTGTATGCAAAATAAATTGGAGCTTTGTAAGGAGGGGAAAAACTCCTGTAACTAGATAATGGACAACTTAAGGGTGATTCACCACTATTTAACATACAGTACAATACTATTAATAGTAAAAAAACTAATCTGATATTAATGGGAATGATATAGCATACATTACAGGATTAAATGCATTGTAATTTACCACTTAGTACTTGCATGCATGCCAAATTAATGTCAATACCAAAAATAACACTAGCAAGCACATGGTTTCAAAGTCCAGTGCAAGTTAATCCTGCAGAGGTAGAGCAATAAGGGGTAGAGAGGAAATGGACTACACCAGCAGGGACTTTAACTGAGCACAAAGTGACCTAACCTCCCAAAGACACAAATTAAAAAGGGAAAAATACACAGTGGAATACTCAGCAGCCTGGATTTTTCCAGAATACTATCCTTTTAATCTTATTGAAAGCAATACTGAAAATGAAAGCAAGATGCAGAAGCTGAAGAGCAGACACAAACATTCAATTCTCCTGGGGAGCAAAGAAATACACATTCAGTAAACACCATTCAAAACACATGCTGCACAGGAGCAAGAGAGTCAAGATATACTTTAAATTGCATTTCAGTGTAAAGTTTTAGCATCACATCTACATTTGTCATACAGACATTATCAGAGACAGAAGATAAACTATGCAGAAGTTCTGAAATGTTTCTTGGGCTTTTCTGTTCTCTCAGACAGGATTTCTATCCTTTGTTTTTGGAATTGGTACTCTACTGATAAACAACCTGCAAACAAAGCTTCAGGTGTTTGTGCTCATGTGACAAATGAATTGGCAAACTCAAGGATTTACTAGGTCAAGTGGTGGCTTAAGAATCTTCTCTGATCAAAATAGAGGTCAGTTATAGGTGATTGTTTCTGAGCATGAGTAGGAGCACAAATATTCACCTGTATGCAAAAGCACTCCTAAGGGAATCCTGGATGAACCTGAAAAACACAGATGCTCCCATCCAACTGATCAGACTGAGAGGAACCTTCCCTCCCCCTCTCCATGCTGAATAAAATCATCCAAAAAACAGCAACTCTGACACAACTCCCCTTCTGTTGACCCTGCGAAGCTCTCTTCACAGCTGGAGACCTCCTCAGCTTTTGATTCTGCTATGGAGGTAGCACTTTTCCCGCTGAGTGACAAGGGAACACATGGAATAAAAAAAAATTGGTGGGTGGTCTAAATATAGAGAAAGAGAGAGAAACTCCTTTTCCGTTTCTCCCATACTTTTACCTTTACCCTCCCCCAAACACTAACATCCTCACAACCTCCTGCCCCAGGAGAAAATAATCTCCCCTAAACATTTGGCTTTAAAAAGCAGACCCCCACAAGTCTACGACTTTGTTTTCTTCCTGGGAATAAGATAAAGAGAGAGAAATAAAGAAGCGTAAGTCTACAATTTCAAGGAGAGAGGTGCAACATCATAGACACTCCAAGTACAGGTTTAAGCAGCTTCTGTGCATTTAAAAATATGTCAGAACAGCACCATTTTTCCAGTTTGGAACTCCCTTTACTGAGAGAAGCAAAGAAGTAAACTCAACACAGTGACTAGCAACACCAGCTCTGAGGACTGATGTGATGAGAAAAACTCATACTGTCTTTTTTTGGGAGAGCAGTACTTTCAGCAATTAAAAATCAGAATAATTGGAATGTACATGAAAATATTCTAAAAAGCTCACAGAAACTTTAATTTAGAAGCACTATCCCAAGCTAAAACCCATTAAGAAACAATCAGCTTTTTCATTCTTCAGTCCTAGCATCTAAAAGTTGCATGTTGTTCTCACTACGGTCATCCATACGGTTTTACTTTCCAATTCATCCTTGTAAAAAGATACAGCAAGAAAGCAAAAATTGAAGGCAAACAGACTTCATATCAGTTCTGTGCTTTGTTACTCCCCTATGAAGGCTTTAAGGACTCTTGAACAAGTTAGAAAAGTGAACTGCAGTCAAAGAACAGAGCAAAGTACATGAACTCAGAAATATGACACTCTTTTCAGTAGTGACTGAGATTTGAAAGGTTAATTTACTTGTCTTAGATTTGCACCAGTATTCTCTTTCTTGCCTATCTTACACTTTGATCTCCAGTGACATGTGGTTCTGCAGCACTGCAGGTACCAGCAGAGGAACATTAATGCTGCCCAATGGGATACACATGCCATATCTATGAAGAACAGAAAAGATGGGTCTGTATTCAGAAAATGTACTCCAAATTTCTCAGCAGACTGCACAATCAGTCTTTCTGTACTACAGCCTTGGAACTCATAGCTATACAGGATAAGTGGTTTGAAGGCCCTTTTTCATGGCCATCCATTTCTCCCATATTATGACCAAGCCCAGGAATGGCCAAGGAACCCAAAGGTTCTTGCTAGGACTCCACAATTGATAAGCTATTATTTTAAGAGCATGCTTTTGTCTTTCTCTCACATGGACTTGTGAATAGAGCTCATAACAACTCAAGTCCAACAGCTTTTGCATTAAACTGTGTATGTGGCGGAGCCAGTCTCTGCAAGCCCCGACGCCAAACTGCTTGATTCCTTGGGTCCAAGTTCAATCCTGTGGGATTTCAAGGAGCTGATTTAACAGTTTCATTTAACTGTTTAGCAGGTTGGTGATAAGTGGATATGAAAAGTAAGTATGACATTTTCCCCTCTATTTCACTCATTCAAACTCCTGTGCCTGAATTTCAAGGTCGGTTCATCTTCCTGGCCTTTGGAATATTCATATGAATGTTTAACATTGTTCTTTTCTTTTAAAAGAACAGTTTTCTCAAACCAACAAGCAAGTGGTTGCAATTAAAAGCTCTAGAAATTATTCTCTACGTAATTCATTTTCATATAGAATTTAATTCAATAATGAATATGGCAGTATCTATTTCAAAAAAATCGCATCACAAAGATTTAACAATTGCCACACTTCAGCTTGGCACAGATAGGGTCAAAAAACTGTAAAATTCATTCCTTGATTAATAAGTACTTTAAAAAAAATTTCAATTGAATAGCATTAATTGAATTATTAATTTGAATTAATAATTCAAAACCAATTAAATGGATCAAGATACTTAAGATGCAAGTCCTATTAATTTGGTAATTTCAAAATAAAAATTTTGTAAAAACAAAACCATTAACAAACTCCTGATTTCCCTTCAAAGCAATGGCAGATTTGCAGAATTATTTCACTGATACTACCACTGATCTGCGATTAGGAAAGACCCAATGCACTTTCTGGAAATTTTGGTACAAGGTCAGCAAGTTACAACTGTGAAGCTCTGAAGAGAAAACAAATAGTTAAGCCTACCTGGTGAACAAGTTCACCAAGTTTTTATATCTGCACTCAGGAGTCCTTCATGAAAGAGAATAGATACTTCATTTCAATGCTGTGGTCATATTTGTCAAGCCTCTTAGAAGACAGGAACTGTGCCCCATCACACTTTGATGTTTTCATTACTCACCTGATGTTAGCGGACTTCGCCTTCAGATCATTCCAGCGCTGGTTCATGTCATCAAGCCGGTGCTGGAGCAGAGCAGCTTCCTCAGAGTTTCCCAAGGCTTTCACCATTTTCTGTCTGTTTCCATCAATACTTTTAAAGATGTCATTGTGGGCATCAATCTCAGCTTGAATGTCCTGAAATACCAGCAAGAAAAGTTCAAACATAGTTCTGTGAGTAGAGGAGGGGAGAGCTGACTCTAATGAGTACCCCTAAACACTAGGACAGAGCATGTATTCCAGCTTCCTTGGGTGTCTCTGATAAAAGATGCACAGGAGAAAACCTGCAATCGTATTAATGTCACTACAAAAGGTCTAACTTTCTTAAGTGTGAGAAAAGAAGTCTGAAAGTCATCCAAAGCTGTGAAAAAGGAAATGGAATTATAAACACCAAGTTCTGTGATGCTGTGTTTTGAAGCACTGAAGGTAACTAACTGTCTCCTGTTCACCCACGCATTTCACACAGTGTGGCATTTGCAAATGCACTAGAACTCATTTCCTCTCCAGAAATTACACCAATTCAGCCTTAGCTTTGTCATCTCTTTCTTCTTTGAAATAAAACGTTCTGAAAACTTTAAGTAGTCTAGTGAAATGCAGCCTTTATCTAGTATTTTAGGTCACACATAATGAAAGCTTTTAACAAAAATCTTAACTTTAAAACCCTAAACTGCAGCTAAATGGTTACAGGAACCAAAAGTCCATTTTTACAATTAAACTACTTTATATTATGGCCTGAACATATGGAGAGGTAGACATTAAATGGCAGGATGTATTATAATCTGAATTTCATAGTAAATACTGAAAAGACAAAGAAAAGCTTGTGATTTCCATTCTGTTGATTCATTTCTCTTCCTCTTAGAAATTAAACACATTTTATTCTCTCATCTACCATCTGCTTCAAGAAACACATTACAGATATTTTAAAACACATAAAAAGAGCAAACAAAACTTCCTGCACCACTGCTAATGGTTCTAGCATCCATACATCACATCTATCTATACTCTAATAAAGCAATGTAAATGTGTGGAAAGCCAGGAGGTGTACTGGCTGTCTCAATAGGATTAATCAACGAAGATTATGACAGGAACTTGATGCAGATGTAAATAAACTTCTTTTGCAAAGGAGGAAATTAAATAACTGAAATTCCTTAAAGGTTTTTATTCTTCCAATCAGCTCCTCAGTAATCACCATCTGCTCCCAGAAGCAGAAAAGGAAGGGGCTTTTTTACCTCCTCATCCTAAAGATGCATTCCTGCTGGCACGTATACAAATGGAAGTGGAAAAGTAGCCATGAATTTTAAATAGAATAAAAGCTTTCTAGAGTAAAGAAAGAAAACAAAAAAGTCAGGATACAGGTGAAGAAGAGGAGGGAGGAGAGGCAGGGGGAAAGGAGGTGAGAAAGGGAGGGAAGCACTGGTGAAGCGCACTGATGAAGCTCTGGCGAGAAGAGCTACTGTGTGACTTTGGACAGCTACCTTTATTTGCACTAAGATTCATTTCTTTAAAGCAGGTAAAAAGACACTTTTTTGGTCTTTGAAACAGCCCAATAAACATCACCATTCTAAATACAGGGGAAAAAAAGACATTTAAAAGGAAAAAAAACAAAATGGAATCGTCTGATGATCAGCCAACCCAAATAAGATGGCAGAGTCACTAGCTGAATTAGATGCTTATCTGAAAATATTTGCATCTCCTGTCCTTACAACTCCAACATGCATGCAGGTGCAGTGAAACCCAGCTCAATCCCACAGAGCAGGAGATACAGAGACTGTACAGCAGTTGCAATTCTAACTGCAATGAAACTGTGCTACAAAAGCCGGGTCATGCAAAACATCCCCCTTTGCCTCGTCAAAGTCACAAATGACAACTTCATTGAAAACAAACTGATCTCTAACCTTCCTTCTACAATCACAATATTAACTGTAAACCCATTCATTCTAGAACCTTCATAAAGCATTCTTTGATTTTACTTGAGAGAACAATTCAGCATGCATGCTTAAAAATGTTTCATTCACAATGGGTTTGATTCTTACATTTGCCAGTCATCCATCACGTTACATTGATTAAGGTACAATAAATCTGCTGTTCATATTCTTGAGTCCCATCTATAATAACTATGTTGAGATAAATCAGTTCAAAGAATAAAGTTTCATAATTAACTTCTCTCTCATTTCTGCTTTCTGTTTTCCAGGTGAAAAAACCAATCAACCACTGCCAGCTGATAGATAACCCAACAGGATTGCTAAAGTTATTGAATGTGAGTTTGTCACAGCCCTCAAAGAAAAGATGGAGAGAAATTCAAATAACATACCCCACATCAGTGTGCACATAGAAGAAGTAAAGCAGGAAGGTAGGATGCAAAAAATGACCAACAGCAAGAAATGAGCACAATAAGTTAGTTATTCTCAATAATGATATAAAGCGTCTGGATTTTTATTTAGGTACTGTCTTCTGGATGATGGGCTCCCATCTTATCCTAAGACTGCTGTAATTGCTAGCAATTGGTAGTACGCTCCTTTACTCACCGTGTTATCAAAGTCCTTGAATTCTTATTTGTAAATATGTGGTTGCCCTACCTTCAAAGGTATTTCTTCAAAGTGGAAAGGACTCTATCATTCTGTAAACCCCCCAATTTATGTCCCTCCTAATCTATTATTTCTCTTTCTCCTGCCTTTTTCTTGGTCTTTGATTCTCCATTTTCCTCTATGTGGCAAAAAATGGGATGAAAAAAGTTGATTATGCCTACCTGGGCCCCAATGAGGATTAATTCTAGTAAGAGTTAATCCACTTACAATTTTGCAATACTTTAGAAGAAACTCTTAAATATTCGCCTGTTATGACATAGAAGTTCCCATATTCAGAGTCACAGGGGCAACACACTGGAGAATGCAGGAGAAGAATTTTGTTTCTTTTACCACATAAAGAGGGGGATACAACTGTGAAACTCCATCACTACTTTTAGCCCAATGCTTAAGGGATCTGGGCCAGAGTGGTCTCCCAGTGTAGGTGAAACAAATCAAAGGGCAAAGAAGAGAAAAACAAAACAAAAACAGAACAGAAAAAACCCCAAAACCCTAAAGAAATACACTATAAACAGAAAATGTCTTCTTGCTTTATCAACTTTGTTTTTTGAGGCACTACTTATAGAGATGCCATATTTTTGCTAATTTTGCAAATATTTATGTACACTTGGCTGTTAAATGGAATTGAAAATTTATTGTATGAGGTCAACATATTTGTTCACATGCAAGTTCTTGCAGGATTAATGTCCTAAATTAAAAGAAAGCTTTTTGAGGAAATAATTGATCCTATATATAAATCAAGGTGAAAGCTCCAAAGTTTGAAAGATAGAAAGGAGAAGAAATAACTAGACTGGCATATAGATATGTATTTAACCCTAGCCAAACTACTAAAGCATTGCCACTTTCCTAATTTCTTTTAAGTATTAAAATTAAGTATTAAGATCAAACTGCTGCCTTTTCCACTCTGATGTTGTGATTTCAAAAATTTATTTCCATTCTGAATCTTCTCTGACTTCTTTGCTTCTCTCCCTCTTTACCTGTCTTCCTGCAGAATTCAAGTTTTCATTTTATATTTGGATTTGATTTTAAACCTTGTCTCCATAATAAAAAGCCTACTTCTTGCTTTAACTCCTACCAAATAAAATCTAAATGATCATGCGATGACAACTGAAGGGCATGTGTCTTTAAAGAATGTATAAATATGTGCCATTTAGTAAGGCTGCAGATGGAAATACTGAAAAGGATGCAAAACCAAGCTGCTACTAGAACAGCCCAAAGGCAGACTGGAGTGGCATGCCCAGGGTAAAAGCAAGCATATGACAAAGATTGGAACAGAACCCAACTTACAAGCCTAACTCAACCAGCTATTAAACTTTTGTCTTTTCTTTCCCCCTTATGGACTGCAAGGATATGTTAAAAGCAGTTACAGAATTAGGCATAATTATCCTTTGGAAACTATCAATACTTTATAAAAGGCAAGAACCCTCCAAGCCAAATCCACACATGATGTGTCTTTTTTCTAAATGATGAGTCCAGAGGGCCTCTAATTGACTCTGCAACTCTCTAAGCTATTAAC
This sequence comes from Vidua macroura, assembly GCF_024509145.1. Classification (NCBI taxonomy): domain Eukaryota; kingdom Metazoa; phylum Chordata; class Aves; order Passeriformes; family Viduidae; genus Vidua; species Vidua macroura. The sequence continues at coordinate 50,202,242 of NC_071573.1, forward strand.
AGATTCACTTCTACTCACATTTTTTTCAGATTTTGTCTGTATAGAAATATACCAGTAAGGACAGTAACACAGGCAAAGTATTTGCCTTTTTATAGGACCCAAATACATCTGCTGAGGATAAAAACACAACTAATGAAGATAAAAAACACAACTAATGGACAAAAACTCCATGGCCAAATTAAAGTGGAAGAAACTATGCATTTTAAAATATACAAAGTGTTACTGTATTGAATTCTCACTATTAAAAATTCTGGGGTAATAATACAAGGATCTAAAACAGGGAAGTAAGGGAAAGAAGTATATTCCCATAGCATTAAAGATTCTATTATCAAGAAACCCGAATCAAATTTTTCTTACATATAGGACACAAAACTCAATTTAGTCTCTCAAGAAAAAAGTCAACAGCATTCTGTACCAAATCACAGCTTCACAGAGGGTTTAAAGGCAGGACTCATCAATGTTTTACTACAAAGTTTTTTGAACCCACTATATATAGCAAAATTCTGGATTACACTCCAATTATTTTTATGTTTGTTAGGAAACAGAATTCCATGTATTTTTGTAAACATCTGACCACATATCAGGGATGGCAAGTTATTCCAGGAAAACCACATAAGGTTTGCAAGAAATGGACATACAGGTACAAGGCTGATGCTGGCAGCATTTTGTGTTGACACATAGAGTGCTACCTCCTTTTAATCCCCGGGTACAAGCCATCTGTTGTATGTGGCTTTTGAACCACACATTTATCTCAAAAGGAATTAGTGGGCTTGAAGTTGATTCTTCATAAATGAAAATCAGCTTGAAAAATTGCATTTTCCCTAGCAAAAGTTACTCCCAGGCTGTTTTGCTAGAACCGTTTTGTACTTCTTGCATCCAATACAGATGATGCCTGTGAGTGGAAGGGGTGCACAAAATTGCAAGTCCCATGAAAATGATTGCCCACTGCCTTCACTGACAATGCTCAAGTCAGCAAAGACAGTCACAGAAATGCTGCACTTGCCTCTTTCAAAGGTCAGGAATAAATGTGATGACTGCTCATCTAAGTACCTGCAGAAAAATCTTCCAGCTGTTCCAGCTGGAAGAAAAATGTCAGTGCCATCCAAAGGACATAAATGCACGCCACAGACAACAACCAGAACATTGCTCTTTGAGGTCTCACAGCAGGTAGCAAAGCAATGGACCTTTTTCTTTTTTAATAGCACATTGTTTAGTTTATCTTGAACCAGGTACATTTTACCTACTTCTGCCAACTGCCTCTGGGAACACTGCTGTGGCAGATATTCCTTTTAGCCTCTGCTTTACTTGTAGCTTTTCACTTTCTGATGACTCTTAAGGAAGGATTAAGAATTAGGGCATGATAGAGGTGTATCAAACTGGCCATTATGAAAGGGAAACTGGACTTTTATTGGTCTCAGCCTTAAAATGCTGGGGGTAGCTGGGAAAAAGAGATGCTCGTGTAAAAAGAAGGCTATAAAAATCTCATCTTATCCAGGAAGTCTCTTCTGATGTCAGAGAACAGTCATGCCTTTTGAAAGGCTCATCCCATCTGCTGTTTCAGAGTCCTGCCTGCAGTAGCAGTTGCTGTTAAGCAATCCATTTACAGTGAATTCACATTCAGAAGTAGCAGTACACACTGAAAACTTTTAGGTAGAATTGCCATTATCTTAAATCCACCAGTGCCAGAAGTGCATAAAGATGGACATCAAAACCTCTTTCAGGTGTCATACACAGACCATAGTGAATATCACTACAGCCACTGCAATATAGTGTAAGATCAAAGCAATTTGCTGTAGATATAACAAAAATGTATTTACGACTTAAGCTCTCAGATATTTCATGAAGAAAAAACAGAACTTTTTTTGGGGAGGACCCACTTTGGGACATTCTTCACTTCTAATTTTCAAAGGCTTGTATTACGAAGATCCTTGTACCAACTCATCAAGTTTCTAAAAACTTGACTTGACTTGCACTTAAGCTTCTTGGATAGTACCATAAGAGGTGACATATGGTGTAGTTAAAGATTCATTTTATCACAAGAATGATGATGCACTTACAGGAAGGCTGAGAATGCCACACTGCCTTCAACAGCCTCTGTGGCTCCATTGCACGGCACAGACTCAACATCTGAGGGGCACCATAAATGTGTTAATACTAATTCCAGCAGTCACATAATTATGACTGAACAAAGCCAAAGCAGCCCTGCCTACTGCAGTGTAATGTGACTCTGTCTGTGCATAGGAAGGGAGTGCCGTGCAAGCTTCTGCAAATGCCATCTGGCTTCTGCATTACCACCACAGCAACAGCATTCATCATTCTCTCTGTAGAACATATATTAATCAATCCAGAGAGCTGAAAGTAGCTTACAAGCCAGGATCCCTGTCATAACTGTTTCTCCTGGCAGCGAACATCTCAGGAAGGACAGGATGGGTGTGTGGGGAATCATAAGAGGGACAGATGAAGCAGGGGAGGAGGGGAGCTTGTTTAAAAAACAATAAAAAGGAAAAGAAAACTTGCTAAATAAGCAGACTAAAATTTTAGAATTTGTTATCAAAGTCCACCAAATAAAACGTTAACCTCCTCCAGCACCAAAGTAGCCTTTTATGTTGCATTACAAATTTCAGCATAGTAGAAAACAAAATTTCACAGCAAGCTAAAAAATACAGCAGAGCTGTGAGACCTCTAAGTTTTGGTGAGAATTGCTATGATCAATTTTTTGAAGATAAACACTGGAATATTCAAAATCACAGGGGAGGGCCTGGAGTTTGCAAATACCAGGGTTTGTATGATTCATAAAATATTAGAAACACTGGTGAAAAATTTCTCTCTTAATGAAGTCATGAAGCATCTCAGGGTCTGGCACACATCCTCAACTTTACAGGCTACCACAGCAGTAGCTACAAGAGAAGAGTGAAGGCCAGATGACACACTGGGAGCAAGAGAGGAGCCAGTGACCTATACAGTGAAGAAGTCAGATCACAAACGCTTTTAGTGTTACTCTTAGCTACTTTTGAAAGTGTTATGCTGCTGGAATCCTGAATAGTGACTGTCTCAAGCATACTTCTCCCTGATAAACAAAACTGGTAAATTGGTAACTACTGAGGAGAAGAACACTGGTTTACATTTTAAAAGAAGAACATCCTGAAGTTTAAAAAAACACAGAATCAGGCTTTGCAAACTGCTTTCCTACTGTGAAACCACATCTTTAAGGTGTTTTATCTTAATTCATAAATAAACTACTTTGTATTTTGTTACATACTGTGGTCTTGCAGGATACAGGAAGTTTGTATGGTAAAAAGAAAAAAACAAAGCAAATCTAACATGGTTACAAACATGGAAGTGAGGTGTCACTAGAACTGCTGACAAACAGATGAAAACAATCTGTTCTTTATCATTCTTATATCTCTTTCTCATCAGCACAATCACTTCAAACAAACCTCCTGCCTCTAAGTATTACTGCTACCAAACAACCTGGAAAGAGAAAGAGTAACTAGTTGGAATAAAAAAAGTACAGATGAAACAATGGGAAAGTTGCATATTCATTGGAAATAATTCTACTTATAAATGCCATAATGAGATCTTCCAATTCAGCTAAAATAACATTCAACTAAATTTAACAGCACACTCCAGAGCACTTGCTTTATGCCAATAGTGAAACAAGGTCACAGGCAGCCTGTAATGTCCCCTTATACCCTTGACTTAGCAAAGCCCAAGCTGCTCTTCATTTCCTTTGGAACTTAAAATTAAATAAATAAGTAAATTAAAATGCCCACAATCGGAGGACATGCTCTAAAAGTAATCTTGTAGGACCTGAAATGAGGAAGATAAACATTAGATTTCCATAAACAGAGTGCACATGAGGACATAAACAGCAACACACAAAACCCAAGTTAAATATCAACCTGCCTTTTTTATTTACTGTGTAATTTTCAAAGGCATACACAGCCTTTTTCAAAGGCATGTGTGCAAGTGCCTATCATACCTTTTCAAATTTTGTCAGCAACTCACGTAAGCTGAAGTTCAGGCCAATCATCATTAAGCGTCTCCCAAAGCCTACATTTTCCTGGTATGTCCTCCAAGCCAAGTCTATAGCCTTCAAAAGGTTTCTCTCCTTTCTCACTTATAGAGTCTCAAAATACTCCAAGCACTCCAGTGCGTGTCCCTCTCCTGGGCTGTGTTCCCCTGGGAACAGTTCACACAGCACCATCGTCACAGTCTCCGTGTCCCTGCTCCTTCCCATGGGCTGGTCACCCAGTGGTGAGCCGCTGACACTGGGTGCTGCTCCTTGCAGAGCTGACCTGACCTCATGGCATTGTGGGGATCTCCTTGGCTCCACACCTCCCCAGGACTGCCTCCAGCTCACCTCAGCAATGGCCTGCAGGACCCAAGTGCTTCTGGCAGGCCTCAAGCTCAGTGCTTGGTCTCAGCGACCCTGAGTGAGAGAAGCTATAAACTGCTGCTGTATGACAGATGGAGAGGAGGAACACATCCTTCCATGTGCTCCATTCAAGGGAAAAAAAATCCCCAGAGAAATTTCTGTCTATAGAAAGCATCAAAAACCAACTTCTCAGACAAATTAAAATGGGATGAGGCACACTTCATCCTAGGAAATGTGGTGGTGTGACCAGACGGGAGGCCATCTCTCCTCTGACTTCCTCAGAGCCAACACGATGGGCTGGTGCTGCTATGGCAGTAATCAGGCACCTCCAGCCCTCTTCATTTCGCCCAGGAGATGCTGCGCCACAGAAAAGCCCATTAGAAGTCGTCTAAAAAGTAACTTCCTTTGTGCAAGCAAAAAAAAAAAAGCACCCAGCAAAGGATCCTGCTGCAACCTCCAAAGCCTTCGCTGGGGATCTCCTCCTTTGGTGCCGCCTGCTCTGACAGCCGTGTGGTAATCTATCCCCAGCATTTGTTTATTATTGTAATCAGCATCCTCCCTTCCAGCAGCCCTGGTGCTGCTCCGAAGCCAAGCACACTCCCCCTTCCGGGAGGCCTCCCTGCTGGAAAACCACCACCACCCCTGAGGCTGCAGAAACCCCAGACCAAAAGCCCTCACTTTTCCTTCCTCTGGAATGGAAAGGTGGCTGTTCAGTCACTGAGCAAGCTTTGGAGCTGTAAAAGCAACCAGTGCTGCACAAAGCCACCACAGACTGGGGCTGCCCAGGAGGGCATGCTTAGCAAGCCAGATTGTTTTCCATATGAGCTTTGCTCACCCACGGGAAACCTGACACCCCATGGGTGGCTGTGAGGAAATCAGTCCATTTCCAGCCATTCCCACTGGAAACCCGTGTGCATGTGAAGGCCTATTTAAGCTGCTATTAATGCCTTCCGCACAAACACGCATTACTCAACCACCAAAACCAGATTGAGTAATAGCTGCCAGCAAGTCAGTAAATGTATAATTAAAACCAAACCAGCAACCCATCACTTGCAAAACCCGTTACAACTAATTCTCCTATGAACACATTAAGTATCACATGTTGCTTTTGCTTTTGATTTTATTTCACCCAGTCATCATATGAAGTACCAATGAATTTGTCAGTAGAAAAACTGTCTCTAAAATTATTCTGTGCTAGTGGATTATACTCGTATATCTGGTGTGGGTCGGGATTTTAAAAATAACTCTGAATGGGGGGGAAAAATATTTGCATTAGCAGGATTTTTACTTGGTTTATTTGTACTTTGCCTCCTGTCTGTATGTTTTATGTGGGCATATTACACAAACTGCAGAAGTGCTTGCAAAATAAACTCAGGAAAGTTTTCCAAAGGTGACAGAACTAAACTAGCTTTATAGCCCATATAACAGATCAGCTTAAACAGTCTGAATTTATTCCATTGCTTCTGCAAGCAGAAAGCCTTTCTATCATGTTCACATACTATTCGCTTCCAAATTAACTACTTACAGAAGGAAAAATTACACATTAGAGTGAAAAAGTAAAACCATTCTGCAAGTGATATAACTAGAATCACTATTTGAGAATCTCCTTTCTTCTCCTCAAGACAAAGTTTGGATCCTATTCCCCTGCACACTAAGGCTTTCTGCTTCTCTTGGAGAAAAAAAATCCTTGCAAACTAGATCCACCTCAGAGATGTTAGTGCATATAAATAAAGATTGGTGTCAGGCTGGATTATAATGAAGCTTCATAACTCCAGGACTGAATCCAAATACACAACATTAATTTTACCTTTGGTCTCAGGCTTCATAATTAGATAAGTTCTTTTCCAATTTTCATTTGTCATTAAAAAAGTCATACATTCAAGATATTTCAGCAATATTAGATGCAAATGAAATACCCTCTAAGGTTAATAGGTACCATTTTGCATAATTCTATAAAAGGTTATCAAATATTTACATATATACACGATGTTGGACCAAGGCTTCCAAAAAAACTACTTTGAAAATTATATTGAATAATGACTTTTTCATTTGCATTCTCACATGAAAGCACACTGCAGGATTTGAGAAATTCTGAATATATAGAAGACAAAGTAACTGAAATAAGCTCTACATTGACACGTATTTAATATAGCCTCTGCACAGCCAGCAGTTTTGTAGCTATGACAATGTTAGATCATAAGCTCCAAAAATACAACATACATTTCAAGACAACTTTACGTTACTTATTGCTAACAAAGTTTAAGTTTTCTTGAGCAGCTTCATCATAATTTTCTTTAAAAATAACTCTGCATACACTATTGGCAACAAAAATACATATTGCATACTGAAAACTACAGTTATTACACAGATTAAATACTTGAATTCTAGAGGCCAAAGAAATTCACATTCTTTCCATGAGAGTTCACATTCTCTCTTTCCATGAGAGTTTAAGCTCTCATGGAAATACATAATCTACATCTGAAAACAGTACGCCACCAACTGTAACAAAGCATCCTTCCAAAGCACTCTCGTAGATACCAAGAGCCACAACTGGGAATTTAAGACACTGGAAACAACGTACAGCTGCAGAAGATTAGATGCAGTGAAGTTTTATGTTACTTTTGGTACTAGAGTAATTTGGTGCATTTTCTCATGTGTCTTAAATAAGAACATAAAACTGGATAAAAATAAAACAACCAGCAAACAGCCTTTTATAGCCATTGGTGATGCTACTAATGGCAGCCTGCAAAATGCAAGGGCTGTCAAAAGAAAAGCACTTCTACCAGTGGTAGGAAAAGGACAGTCAGCACAGCAGCCTGTGACAACTACGATCACATCTGCTGGAAACTGGCCTTAGGTGTGGGTTCTGCAGTGCACGCCCCACAAATCCAAGCTTAAGAGCCTCATCATTTAGCAAGGCACAATGTAGAGATTATAAAACTAATAGCAGAATTTTACATCAAAAATCTCATTACTGCAAAGAATAAACTAAAAGCCCTCTACTTTTATCAAGTATAAATCAAGAAGCAACTGAATGTTAAGATACTGCTAATGAATCAGCAAATTCAATGAAATCAAAACTAGGTAAGGAGAGAAAAAAAAAGTTACTCCATTTCTACTTGAAATAAAGATACCTGATCAACTTGGAGATAATCTTATACACACCTCTCCAGTTCAATTTCAGGAAAGATAAAAGTCTCTTAGACTTTACTCTGTGAAACAACATTAAATATGTATACAATAAAGAATTTGCTTCACACTTGAGATGATGTGCAAAATATGCAAGAAAACTGTCATGCTAAACACAATTTAATTTTTGAATGCAAACTAAAGAAAGGGGAAAGTTGGTGGTTTTTTTCTTTTCCTAGAAGAAAACTGGAAAAATAAAGAGCAGCAAGAATCTTAAGTGTAAATGGGGTTGTTTATACTAGAAGCATACATACATCTTATGTGACTCAACAGCAAGTAATGACAACAGAAAGATAAAAAGAAGTGTTGCCTTGTGTGACTCAGATGTAAAGGGCACAGAGGTCAATAGGTGGTTACAGAAAGTCAATACATCCTGTTTTCACTCAAGACATGCAGCTGCAGGCAGGAACACAAAAAATCCACCAGTTCAAAAGCACTGTGCTATATTCACCTGCCTTGAAAAATATCTGATGTCAAGCTGATCAGACCAGGATGGGGAGATGCCCACTCCCTTCCTACAGCAGGTCAGCATTTACAATACAGAGTTAACACACTGCTCCAGCAAGGTCAGTTCTACACTGAGTCTTATTATCAATTGAACACAACATAAAGGTTCAATTAAGCAGAGGCTCGCTGATAACCTCTGTCAAAAGTCAAATCACTCAAGCAACATAGTACCCCAAGGACTAGCAATTCATCAGGACAAATGGACAGATCAAATTCCTACAATAAAGAGCTCCAAGAGGCAGGATACGACAAAAGTAAAATAAATATTATTGCCAACATTATCAATTAGGTAGCTATTACAGGGGTGATTGCAATGCAGATCATGAATTACATGAAAGTTCCTAGAGCAAGGCACTGCAACCATTGGAGTTGTCTTCTTTTCTTTTTTTTTTTCTCTATAAACAAAGGTATTGGTTTGCCTTGGAAGATATTTTTACAAGGATCAACCAGTCACATTCAATGGTTTACCCTGTGCAATATCTGCCATATTCAATGATGGAGTTCTGCACTAGGTAAGCAGAGATAGACTGTGGCCTTCCTGAAACAAATCAGACAAGACTTTAAAACTCAAGAATAAAATTTGGTAGAACTCCAGATGTAATCTTGATGACAGACAGTGCTATACTGCTATGAAAGATTTGTGGAGGACGGGGTGGTTTGGTAGTGGGCTTTTATGCTCTCTTCACTTGTGTGGACAACACATGGCTTTCAAGCTTTTGAACCAACCATGATTTTATAACAGTTTAGACTTAAGTATAAACTGTTGTGTTCTTTGAACTTCCCAGAAGAACCCAGCAATAAAACCAGAATATTTCAAATATACTGAAAAAAAAAAAGAAGGAAGTACCTTATACTTGGAGTATACCAAAAAGAAATTAGACGTCAAAGGGAAGTATGGAGGAAAAGCACCAGCATGACATCTATTTCATGCATAGGGCATTACAAACTTTACTGAATAAGAGACTGAGATTTAAATTCAATTTACGGGACTGACCAGAACACGAAGATTTTAATCCTGACCCTAAATTACAGAATGAAGGAGGCAGCAGACAGTATGGATGAAATTTGACTTTTATGCCAAGCAGAAACTTCATCATTGGATGTCACTTTCCAGTTACTACTGGTGTCTAAGTAAAATTTTCCTATTTATCAGCTATCTATAAAGACTTCACCAGGGAAGTCTCCTTCTAAAACTGTAAGTTGCCTTTCCTCCTTATTTCCCTTCTTCAGGTATAAGATACTAGTGCTTGCTTGCAAAAATCACACTGGAAATCAAAAGCATCAGGGCACTTCACGGTCTGTCTTAAATAGCCTTTTTAATGCTGTTCCCTTTGCACAAAACTGAAATAAACACATTATCTTAGATGTACTTACCCACATTTTTATTTAAAAGGTTAAAACTAAAAGACTGCCTATAGGCAGTCACTATAGGTGATATAACATGACAGACTGCCAAAGCAATACATCAAAAATAATATCCTAAACCCTGCATTAATCCGCACCCAGAGTAAATATCCAGTTTCTTAAGTTTACGAAATGGGAATTCCAGTATTTTGGCCCAACCTAAAAAATGTTTGCCTTAAAAATTTTCTTGACTGTAATGAAAACAGTTTTATAGCTTTCTGACAGCTCATTAAATCCATGCTTATTCTCCATCTTTAAAAGAATTTTCTACAAGAAGGGCTTATTTATATATTTATTACTTAGTAAAAAGTACCCATCTCTCGAGATACTAATACTGATCAATGAAAAGATGGTTAATTTAGTAGTTTTTAGACAAATACTCAATCCAAGTACTCAATCTTTTGTGGAAAGACCACAAAAATATATTTTCATTTGAGCTTATAATAAATAATTGATAGAGCACCTTAAATCCTAGACCACTAACTCAGTGTCTGTGGATTAAAATCTCATTCAAATAATGTATTGCAGTTTCCTCTTACTTCACTTCTTAGCAATAGCATTAAACTCAAGTGTCTAACATGGATTCAGAGTCATTTCAGTTATCCTGTGTAATTTATCATTTTGCCACACTCCAAGGTTAAGTACCTTTGACTCAGTCTGCCCATATATTATGCCCTAACTCATCCTATATTCTCACTTAACTAAGTGGCATTATCTTGGAGAAGGAGAAGTGTTACCTGGATCTAGTTGATTTGGGGGTTTTATGGTCTTTTTGAAAGGCACTGGGAATGGTACTCTCCCTATCCAATGAAAACTCTATTCACAGCAATAAAAATATAATTCAGCTATAAGCTTTTCAATAATCAACTTTTCTCTATTTGAATATTAGCTAGGCATTTTAGGAGGTAAAAGTAATGTAATTGGTATTATTTCAAGCAACTTATTGTCTACTAAGCATCCTTAAAACACTTACTAAGAAATGTGCCTCTAAGTCAACTTTAACATCACACAACAGAACAGTAAGAAAGTTACTCTTGGGAGTTTAGCAAGTGGCCATCTACTGAGAGGTTCTATCAAACCAGAGGTCTATTTCCTAATCAAGTAAGAAATACCAAAGTATACCATTGCAATTTACCAAAAAGGTGAAGGTTTTGTTTGTTTTCAAAGTTCACTAAAAACGATCAATGACCATGGACTACAGGGATGTTCCACTAACACTTTAAATCTTTTAATGGTATTGAAACTGCATCAAAGCAGCAACCCACAATACTTCACCACCAAACTGAGCTTTTGCTGTGAGTGGAGAAATAAGAGTATCCGATGGGGGCATTACTTTAAAGGCCTTATGACTGATACCATAGGACAACCTTGTCTTCATCTAAATTAATTTTCAAACTACAGAATTAAACCTTAAAAACTGTTTTTAAGATCAGGGTCTAAGTGCTGTAGTGCAGAAAGAGTATTCATTCTTCTCATTAACTGTGTAATGATCCTCCAAATCTGCAGTTAGATAATTTAAATGAATAAATTATACTCCTGTATCTCCACTGAATATATTAAGAGAACCAAGGGTGTGGGTTTTTTTTGGTTTTTTGGGTTTTTTTTTACTGAACAAGTCAGTATTTCTTAAATCAGTAAGTGTCACAGGTAATATAAAAAGCCCTAGAAGTCTAAATTCCGATCAAAGTCAACAAATACTCAATGTTGTTAAGAGATGAAATGATTCTATTTTGTAGCCAACACAGTTGGGGAGAATCATACTCACATTCATTGTCTAGAGCTCAAGCTCTAGACAATGCAAGGAAAATATGAGGGACATCCATGTGCAGGAGTGACAGTTGTGCTATGTAAATATTTTTATAAGCTCATGCAATCAGAAACTAATTAATATTACATTAATCAGTGAGGCAAAATGAAAAAACTATAGTGTGACACAGCAGTAAAGAAAAAAGTTAAAGTAGAAATTGCAGAGATTCTTTCAAAACCACCTTTGTTTCTGACCAAAAAAGGTTTCCAAGGCAGTTAGAAAGCACCACAGAAAGAGGGGACAAGCCTCCTCTAAACGCTTTTAGAATTTAAGAACAGTAAATAAAAGACTCAGCTTATCAGAAGGCATCAAGGGAGCCAATCATTTTATGTTTTGTAGCCAAATTATATTAATTTAATTAACATTAAAGCTTCCAACAACCATTATCTAAGGACTTCCAAGGGAGTACCATGTGCTCTTAAGTAACAGGATGGTAGAGAGCAGTTTTTCACATAATGATGCTGATCTTTCTGACATCTTCCACAGCAAGAAGTGCTCTCCACTGCAGTGCCTGAATAGTTGGCCTACAGTCTTTGCTTCACACAGATTGTTTTGGTCTCTTGCTTCCCTAATTCCCCCCCCCCCCCCCCCCCCCCGCAAAATTCAGTCTGTGAAATTATTCGTAGCATTTACCAGAGTCAGAAATTAATGTAAAATCTCAGTAAGAATTAAACACTTAGCTGTACCTCCCAAAACCACACCACACAGTTCCTATCTTGTTTCTTTAATGGTAGTTATACATGATTGCTAGTAGCAAATTCATGTTTGCTTAGTGAAGTGTCAAACTAGCAAAAAAAAATTTAAACAAAAAATTCTTTCTTGTGTACTTATTTACTGCCACCCCTCAGCATGAGGTAAGTAAAGCTCAGAAAACAGAGGGAACAGACCCTGTGCAGACAGAAGGCTGTCCCCACACTCATGCAAAGAGACTCAGAACTTGTTCCCAGTGCTACTGCTGTAAGCATGCTTTTCTTTCAAAATACCCCTTCTGATTTAAGTTATTAAGCACTAAACTGAATTTCCACACAGATTTATAATCTTTATGCATTCTGTGTCATTTTGCTAACTGAAAGCTCTCATAGAGATCTTATCACTGGCCTGTTGACAAAAGTAAAGAGCATTTACAATTGAAATTATGATAATATAATATTTATTCTTGAAATAAAATGTAAGCTGCATTATCCATAACTGCAGCTTTTGCTCTTGTTTGAACAAGAAGCTTATGTAAATACAATGTGCCTAAGGCTTCTCCAGCCACACTTTATTACAGGCTACTATATGGGAAACAAATAGGTTTTCCAAATTTATTCAGACAGAGCTTTCATTGTCTAATGTTAGTCAGAAGCTGCATTTCCACTGAATTACTGAAGGCTTTTATTCTCATTTAACTCTCATTTAAAGTCAAGGACTCCATCTACTTTTGAGAAGCACCCAAGTTTGTGCTGGAGGAAGGAAGTTGAAGATCTGCACACAAAAGCCTAATATGAAGGGTAGAGACAGCTTCACAAGGACGCAAGAGCACAGGATCACCTTACAGCATTTGCAACGCAATGATTCTTGGCTTTTCATTAGGTAGTAGCTTCTTGAAAGGAGGCTTTGGGTTTGTTTGGTATTTTTTGGTCACAAAATAATGACTAGTACTGAAAAAGTCTGGTCAGCATAAAGGAGAATTTGAGGAAATTCATTTTAAAAACATCCACTGCTTTACATTCATTCATACTGAGATTTTTTTTTTAAAAAAGTAACATTGAAAACTTAGGGAAAGATTAGCAATTCCTGAGGATTCAGGTACAAACTGTTTAACTCTAGGCATGAAAGACAAAAAGTACACCTGGCAGTCATACTACTGAAGAAATATAACAGTTCATTTTATGTGTATTAGCACTTCATCTACATTAAGTCCATGTAGGATCAAATTCTGTTGGTGTTTCTGCATGCTTAAAGTCCCAACAAGGTGAGAAAAAGGAAACGAAACACACACAAAAAACCATAACAGGACAAGAATTCCTAATAAGTTGTGAGGGTGGAAAAACCCAAGGCATATTCATGTTTGTGTTGAATAAACAATCACTAAAATGGCCTTCCTACAGAGGAGCAGCACAGAAGAGTAGGAGTAAGTGCCCTAGTAAGGCATGGCAGGTGAGCACACCCATTTTAAACACACTGATTCAAACAGCTGTGAAGGGCAGAGGCACTGGCTCCTTGCACTCCCCGCCCCCCACCTGTGGAACACAGCTGGAAGACTAAGAACTGACTAGCCCAGAGCAATATGTATTCCCAGAACAGGTCCCTTCTGCTGCTACATTTTCCGTTTGAGAAGTTGGTGCCTAGTCATCCATTTAGTGATAATGTGAAAAAGGTTCAACATGGCAAAAGGTAACTCACTGTAAAATATGCAAAATTAAAAAAAAAAAAACCAGAAAGAAGAAAATAATAAAAAACATACTTAAAAATAATTAAAGTAAAAAAAAAATTTTAAAGCACATCTAAAGCCTATTCAGCTAAAAAGTCCCATGTCTGCGGTATATTTAGTAAAATCAAGCTATAAAAACGTCACGGCAGAAAGGCACGAGAAAATGTTCAAGCTGCCTCTCTTTAAAACCCTTCTTCATCACATGTTGCTTGTGTTGCAAAAACACTCTGTTAAATGTAACTTGTTCAACATATTGAGCTATATTACTATTCTAGAGCTACTTTAAGAAGTACAGCAGCAAAAAATCCCTCAAATTGTAAGATAAAATCTATGACCTTTCATTCTTAGCCATTGTTCCCTTGAAGAGCAAACAAAGGCTATCCCAAGATACCAGCCCAGAATGGCTTCTTCAGGTCACTGGCACTTCCCATTGGTACTGTCATTGCAGACCAACTCTGAAACTACCCTGAGACTTCTCAGTAACTACCAAGGAATAAAAAATATCCATGTTTGTGCACACATAGTTTCCTCTTCCCTCTGTGTTTTTCATTCATACATTGTAAGAGGGTCTGTAAGGAGTAAACAGATTTGTAAAAGAGCAGATTTGTTAAAAAACAACATTGGATCATCTGTCAACAATGCCAAGTACTTGCAGTAACCCTTGAGACTGTGGAACCTTAAAGGCAATATGCTTCTCAGCAAAGCCTAGTATTTATACAAATAAAACTAAAGCAAACATGAGTGAAAGCTTGCCTGCAAGGAAATGAAGCCCATCAAACAATAGTATTCTATAGCTTCAAAAAGTCACTGTAAATGAAAAATGCTCTTTATTATGTCAGACACTTCCAAAAACAAAGAATCCTCAACTGTTATTACTGCAACTTAACACCTGCTAAAGGAATCTCTCACCTGTAACAACATTGTGCATTTTCCTCCAGCACTTGATAAAAGCCATGTTTTCTGATCTCATCTCCCTTGAGAAGTAAGGCCACCCCACATTAAGGGACACATGAATTTGAAATGGAAAGAAGTAGCTCTGAGCTCGTATTGGGGTCCTACTGAGATTACGACAACACGGGGTAGCTCAAACCCTGCTACATAGAAAAAGTAGATAGCACTGTGGTCAGCCATTTCTAAATATAACTTGAAGTAGTACCTAGGCCACACTGTCAGACATGATCACAAACACTCTTTCATTCTATGCTACATTCCATGCTTTCATTCAGCTATGTTATATGCTGACAGTTGGTGAACTGCAGTGATGAATGAAATTACATATACAACAGCTTCCTCAATAACAGCAGAACACTTTTGCTTATAAAGACAGCCCTTTTGCCTATAATGTTTAAAATGTACATCAGACTTTTACAGAGTAGCAGAAAAGACCAGTGATGGAAATAAAAAACCCAGGCATTTCTCAGAAGGAGAACTCAAGAGGGACAATGAATTTAAAACTCTTAACACTTGTGCAGAGATGGAGCTATCTTACAGAGGGCCTGGAAACAACAAAAGACACTCACAAGTAGGAATTTTTAAAGTTAGTTTTCTCTCTCTGACTGTTTACTACCTGTCTAGAACAGCAGAGGGGAGAGCAGCATTAGCAATTTGGTCTAAGGTCTTCAGGGAAAGAGTCTCTGCCCTACTTTAACAATAGAATCTGCTGAAGCAGATTAGGTCTCTGACAGGGATAAAATGAAGTTCCACTGTAAGCACAAAATAGCTCTCATTGATTTTGGCCTTTTTCAGCTGATGTAAATAATCAAGTAACCATAAATTTGGCAAGGAATAATTGCTGCTTTGTCCATTACACAGTGTACTCAAAAAGGCATTTAAAATCACCTTGAGCAGAGGGAAAAGCAGAAAGGAAAGCTGAGCTTGGACAGTTCTTGTCCTTCATTAAGCTCTGTTCTACAATGTCACCTGCAACAACACAATCATCTCCCAGTGGAAGTGTAGGAAGTGGTCTAAACAGTAGGTTTGAAATTCCATGCTCTGACAGGGTCAGTGGGCTCTTAATTCTGCCAAAAAAGGAATTTATGAAATTTCATTTAACCTGCAGATCAACTCATTTGAAGCAAAGGTGAACTGTGAGCAGTGGGCCCAGTGATGCATGGCTCCCAATAAATTTTTCTCCAGGTCAACTTCCACATGGCTCTCCTTATTCTTAATGGAAGATCAGCTCATGTTCCCACAGCCTTGACACAAGATTTCTTTCACCTGATTTTCAACTCTGATTTTCTTTCACCTCTTGACCTGTATGCACAGGACTTTTTCCAGCAATCATCTCCACTTCAGCCAGTACTCCAGTTACATTACAGTGTCCCAACAGGACTTTTCTTTATCAAGACACAGTTGTTACATGCCAAGGCAGCAAACACCTTTCTCCTAAGTGATATGCCATAGGCATCCCCCAAGACCAAAAGGACTCACAGTCAATTTGAGCTGACATCCATGCCTGGGTAGTGTAGAAAGCAAATACATCTTCTCTGGCCAGAGTCTCTCACTATCACCACATGGAAATAATTTTGGCTTCAGAAGCTGCTATGAAATTCATCCAGCTTCAGAAAAGTTGACAGAGTAGCCTTGCACAAAGTGTGGGTGCTACCTTCTTATTTAATGCAAAAAAGAATCAGGAAGGCATACCCCAAATAAAGGGAGTGTAATGATTACCTTTGTTATTTCAGGCTCTTACAGAGTTGCAATCACCTTTTCAACAAAATCTGGTACCTCAAGTTTTGTACAATGATACGCTAGTATTGAAATTTGCTTAAAACAGTTGCTGCAAAAAGAATGGCTCTCAAAATACCCACTTCCAAAAAGCTCTGTAGGAACAACAGCAACACCAAAAGAAAATCCTTCCGAAATGCACAAAATATGCGCAAAATTGGTACTGCTTTCTAAATGAAAGCCCATGCAGACCAAGGTATGAACATGATTAGAAACACCAAAAAATACCCAGAAACACCAAAAATTCACTAACACTGTTCTTCATCTTTAAAAGATTTACCTGAAATACAGCTTTAATAGAAATGGACGTTCTGTGCAAAAAGCTGTTGAAGCAAATGCAAGAAGAAAATTCTCATTTACCACTGCATTACAAGAACTGAGATACTGCAAATTAATGACTAAAAGAAATCTACACTGAAGCCCCTAAAAAATTCAAATCTGTGGTTTTAAGGTATCAAAGATGAGTACAGAACACAAGGACCGGAAATACAAATCAGATCCACCATCAGTTAGAAAATAAAGCACCAAAACTCAGCTGGTAGATCTTCAGCCTATAAAAAAAAAATCATTGGTAGCTTCTATCTCTATAACAAGAGTGACCAAACCACCTCTGCTGGGCATAGTCTGCAGGCTAACTTGACTGATTGACTTCCACTATTTCAAATTGAAAAGCTATTTCTTGTTGACAAGTATATCATTCTAGCAAATTTCTGCAGTGAATTAAGGGAGAAACCAATGACAATATTATTTGACATGTGATCAGCACAAAGTTCTGAGGATTCATTTATATGAAATATACTTGAATATGCAAAATATCAAGTAATTATTGCTATTTTAGAATAGGAAACTCACTTTCAGTCTATTGTAACCACATACAGAGTCTGAAGAGGATTAAAGGGATAGCTCTTACAAAGTTCTTTATATATTTCAAATGCTACATCTCAAAAACTTATTTGAGGTTAAATTATCATCTTGTTCATGCAAAATCCTTCCACTCACCCCTGAGGTTTTCTCAGTACTGTTTTCATTATTCACGTCTCTGCTTACACATCTCTGTTTAAAGGTACCTTAGTTTAGCTGAACTTAATTCTGCTGATAATTAACAGCCTAACCAGATTAATCTCAGTTTAACTATTTTTAAAGTATTTTAAATTATTATACATTGTTCAGTGAAACTTACTAAAAAATTACAAGTGAAAACAGTGCAGTTTTCTAGACAGATAATGAAAAAAAAATTATATAATTTTGCCGCAGGAGCTAAGAACTGCACTTTTAATTTTTAAAACTACCGTGTCCCTAAGAAGTATTTATGCTGATTTTGGAAAATGAAATAATCAAACATGATGTAGAAACGGTGATCAGCTGTACCTTAACTGTCTTCTACTACTCTAAAGAGAAATAGGATATCCTTTAAGGAACATTAGCAATCAGAAAAGTGGCAAGTACTGACATGGAGCAGCATTAGTGGATGATACAAGTAGTCACTGAAATGTATAGTTGGCATTATAAGAATCTCTCTCTGAACATCTCCAGATTATTTGCATCCGTTTAGAAATACAAAAAATTATTACTTCATTTGGGGACATTTTAGTATAGTCACAATAGATAATTATTGGTCCTTTGGAAATGTAATTACATTTGCAAGAAAGATGCATTTTGTATACACAATTCTTCATTGCTGTAAGTTGCTTGATACTTTACTTCATAAACCTCAAATATAGAGGACACTCCTAATCTAAGAAGTTTACACAGTTGTGACATCCAAAACTTTAAAACTGTGTTAGAGTAAATCATATCAAACAGGTTTGGGGTTTATTGTAGCAGATATCACCTTGGTACCATTTTCATCATTTTGTACTTGTTTAGAATTTCTACTGACTTGAGTTATGGTCTTATACCAGTACAGAAGCAGGAACCTCCAGAACTGCTGTTGAACTCACAATTCAAACAAGTAAGGGTTGTTTGCTGAATTTTTTTTCATATGTTTAAGTTGGGAAGGGAGTCTTCCCTTCACTGCAGCCTCTTTTTTTTTTTAACAACTGCTTTTCTATTTTTGACAAATATAGCACTTCCATCTGGAAGTACTAAGATTTCATAATAAATGAAAGGAAGAAATGAAAGAATACAAATTGTGCCTTCCAAATGACTTGCAGCAGGCTTCACAATGTTCTCTCTCCCCATAGCACCTGTTAATGAGGCTATTTTCAGTAATTCACAGACTTAATAAATCACATAGGGGTACCTGCACCTATAGGGCTCATGACAGTAACATGATGAATACTAGAAGACTGCAACTTTTTAATAGAAGCTCCCCATTTGATTTTATTAAGAAAAAGAAATCTACTTGAAAGTCCATATAAAGTATACATTATGGATGCTAAAACCAACCCAAATTAAAGTATATTACTTTTATTCATCTTCTTTTTCCTCCAGGGTGTCACCACACTTGTCTCAGGTGCCCTTATCTGTGCGTTTGGATCAAATCAAGCTGTTTTGGATCAAGTTTTAACCTTGTAACACAGTTTAAATTTATTATTTCTGAGATATGCAAAATTTTCCTTTCAACACTTTAATTGCCAAAACATACCCAATCCAATTCCATTCAGTTAATCTTATAGAAATGTCTGAAGAAGCCACTAATTCTCATCATTTCCAACAGAGAAGGAAGGACAGAAGAAAGGACAAAGACTGACTCATACTATCAGAAAGCACAAATGATGAGTGAATCCCAGCAGAGATGGAAAAATGCTCTTTTTACAGTGATCACTTAGAGCAGCCTCCTGTAAACATTCCCCTTTGAGAAAACAGAAGCTGCCAGACACACTGGAATAAGAAAGTTCTTACTGGAAATCTCTGTAGAAATTCTCTAGAGTGAAAAAATACTGGAATAGTGTAAGAGAAATTAAACCTAATTAAAAAAAGATTCATTCAAATACAGTAAACACAACTATAATTAAGTAACTGTATTAGTCTATCAAAATTATTTGGAATAAAAATTCTTTAAAGCCACGCCAGATGCTGTATTTGACTTGCTTTTCAAATATTTATTTCCCAACTTGAAGTATTAACTGAACACATGGGCACACAAGCTCTAAAACAATACAAAAATGTGTCTTTTAGGGAGAAGAAATTTATAGCTATTTTAAGGGAAAAGTTATATTTGAGATCCACTCTAGTATGCAAACAGTATTGTTATTGCAAATGTATTTACTAGAGCTGGTTTCATTTTATAGGAATTTTTAAGGTACTGTAGGTTTTTCCTGCAGTCTTTCGTTTATTAGTCTTACTTTTTGGAATTGAATATTGGAAAATACTCATCTCTAAAACATATTACAATTGAAAAAATAATATTTATACAAACTGCAGGATGTTTTCTAATCTCTGAGCAATGGGAACATTTTTCCTTTTTTTAGCATAGTGAGGATACTGTAGGCCAAGCAGCACATCAAATCTGAGCTTAATTTGAGGATGAAGCAAGTGAGAGAAAGTTCAGGAAGTGTGTTCTCCTGACAAAAGAATGGATATTGACAGAAGGGCATAGTGATAACTGAATGGCATATACAAATTAGTGCATTTGAGCTCTAATTTACTGATGAAATGAGAAGCATCTGTTTCTTTTACAAGCTACTGCTTAAGCTTTTTCAGAGTCTCAATTGCCCTACATAATTGTTATGTGCAATGTCCACCAAGCAGAGTCTTCTTGGCTGTCCTTTTCCTTGCTTAGCCACAGTGATGAACGACCCTGTGAGACAGACCCTGCAGAATTTGAGGAACTTTACAGACCTCTGACTGGAATACAAACGCCTCTTTAAAAACTAATGACGTACAGCATGATTAGACTGAAACTGGGAAAAGTGCACTGAACACACCCACGGTGATCCCTTGCAATGCCATCTGGCAAGTACAGGCTAAGAGAGAATCTAAAAGCTCCAGCACTTAAGAGCTGATGGGAGCAAGACAATGGATATAAAGTGAGACCAATTAATAAGAAATGCAGCTGAGCTCATGCCAAGGGCCTGGGATCACTAAAAGAAAAACTATTTCTGGAGAATCTTGTTCCACTTAGATCCAGAAAAAGCAGTGTGATCTAACATTTAAGGAGCAGCCACAATGAGAAAGGAAAATTACCAGATGGCAGGAGCCCAAGGCCTCTGCCAACAGCTCCAGTTGGAAATTAAGGAAAGAAACCCTGCAGCACTGAAACAAGGAGAAAGAATTACTCATGTAACAAAGTAACCAGTTTTTCAAAGGAGTTTAGACAGGCAGGTTACTCCTCCAATCACAATATAACAAAGATATAGAGAGACTCTCTTTTGATTGCTGCAGATTTGAGATACACAGCAGCCTTAGGCATAGGAATCTCTTTATCACTGCTACACACTACAAGAAAACTACTGGCATGAAAGCTGGGATACATGGGGCACTGACATCTCAGAGACCTGTGTGTCACAGGTAGAGAGGAAACCATCCTTTTCACATATCAACAAGCTATTTCCTGAAGTACCAGTAGTGCACCCTAACAAGTAGAAGACAAAGAAGCAAAACCAAAGTAACGCAAAAGAAATACGCTAAAAACTAAGAAGCAGTAGAAACAGTTAGCACGCATCTTTACGGATTAAAGACAAAGGGCAAAGAAGGAAAAAAGAGAAAAAGCAAGAAGTGGTGGACAAAGTAGGTTTTCTTATTTTTCTCTACTGGGTTAAAATTAAAAAAAACTCAAGCCTTTACAAAATGTTGCACTGCAAAGCATTATAAACCAAGTTATGCTGCTGCAGGAGGTTATAAAAATGAATTATAGAAATGATTGAAGACACAAAGAAAAAATATATTCCTGCTCCAGTATGGTTTTTTTACTGCACTTATTACAGAAAAATTTTGCTACATAGCCTGGCAAGAAGCAGTGAATTTACCTATGCCATAAGCCTACTGTCAAATCAAATGATCATGTATCAGCATTTTTAAGAAATTGATGAATTTACAACAAGATCTCCAAAGGTGATTCACTGCAGCAAGATAAGCCCATGTATTAAGTAATTTCTATATTCTGCACACATTAGCTGCTTGCTGAAATAAGCACTTTCAACAAAAGTCAAAACAGCACAAAGCACCATCAAAGAAACAGCTTTTGTCTTGGGAGGAATAATATTAATTACAGCAGCTTTAAAAAAATAGCCTCCCTCTTTATTTTGAACATCAAACTTAACATGCCCAGAGCTGAACTCTGTTTTGGCCACTTCCTTGCCACCAACACTTGGGTACTTTCACGCCAGGGGCACTGCCAGCTCAGGAACACATCCACCCCACTGCAGACAAATTTTCCTTCCCTTCTGCTACCCTCAGTAAAGGATGGAGGAGAGCAGAAAAGCTAATATTTGCAAGGAGTTGAACAAGTGAGTGATTGAGTGGTTTCCACTGTGAAAAGGTTCCCAACAATCAAAGCATAAATGAATTGTTAATAGTGAATATTTTGCATTCCTATATATCATTGAGGGAATGCCATTTGGAGCTACAAGTAGTTCATCAATCAAGAGAGAAAAATATTATTGCCAATGTGAGATGTAGAGGGGAGGAACAAACATCTGCAAATGCAGCCCAGACAGTCATATCAAGGATCAAGCAAAGTCAAGAGCCAGAGCAAATGATAACAGTTGCAAAACAAAGTTCACATTGCAGATGAGAAGGTAAAAAAAAAAGTATTTTTAACACTCCTAATGCATTTAAAATAAATCTGCAAGAAGTGAATAGAAACAATTGTTCCTTGTCACTGAGGAAATGCCATGCATGAGCTTATGAATAATATTAAAAAGAAAAGACCTGCTTTAGAACATAAAATACAGTCTTCACAATCAGTGATACATAAAAAAATTCTCTGCTTCAGAAGATTATTCCACAAAATAAGCATTTTTTGAAATGTGATCATATCTTCTGAAGCTAATAAGTTACTTACAGTGTACCCTCCCCAAAACTCACCTTCCAAATGTGAGCATGTAGCTAAATCAGAATATTTAAACTGTTCATGTTTTTGTCCATTTATGTAATACATGCTCTATGTATTAAAGTTTCCTATTTTTGCTGCTTCTTCTACAACTTTTTACGAAAAAAAATTCTCTTATTTTAGATCATTACATATATACCAGTGAGGGGTTGACATTAGTGTATTATTACAGCCACACATTTTGATCATGAAATCCTCTTAATCCATGGAATTCCCAAAGTGGCAATATGAGGCTTGCAAATTTGAAATGCCATCCTTGGTGCATTACGTATCTGATGTTTCCTGATCAATGTAGTGCTGAAGGGAGGCTGAAAAGTGAATTTATTACATCAGATATGACCTCAAACGGAAATTAGTTTCAATAATTACAATATTTAAATCTTCTCTTTCCCTCATAAAATTTAAAAATAATTTATGCATATAATGAGAACGAATAATGCCTTACATACATCTGAACAGGTCAACACTCTTTTTCTGAACTATTAAACACAGTCTAATAAGAACTGCCTGATTTTTTTTTCCAGAAAATAATTTCTCTATAGTGAATTATCAAAAAGGAAGCTGCAGAAACTTCAGGATAGTCTCTATATTTGCTCTTATTTTTGTTCAAGCTTTCTATGTGAGCATTCAATATCTTCTAATTGTTGGGTGCCACCTAAGGAAAAGGTGCTTTTCACCCATGGGATAGTCCTGAATCTGATGCCATTACTACAGAGACTTGTTCCACTCTTCTGAAGTGAAATTTGCTTCTGTATTATATATTACACAGAAACAACAACAAAAAAATCTACAGACCATACATTTTTTGAAATGTGATGGGTTATTGATTCACCCACAAACAGCAGTCTTAGAGAGGAGTAAATTAGTGTTTCGGCCACATATCTTTTGTCTCCTTCAGAAGGCCTAAAATTCACACTGTGACTGTTGCACCCTGTGCGGCAGCGCTGATGATCCCACTAGACAACTGCTGCTCAGCTGGACAGAAAAATTCTACAGTGGACACCAGCCTTCAAAATAACTTTCATTAACAGATCCAAGCATCAAGCAAGCCAGCCAGCTTTGCACTCTATAGCAGGGCTTTTGCCAATGACAGCACTCCCAAGGGAGGAGGGCAAACTGCAGCTTTCAGAGCACTTTCTGGGCTCAGCTTTCCGCATGCCACAAGCAACCACACCACTGTGACAGGAGGGGGACTGGGCCCAGTACACCAGCCTGGCCCTTTGAGAGACAAGATTCTCTCCTGTTATAAAAACAGATTCAGCCCTGACAAAATGTGGCCATTACATTAACATTTGAGTATTTCATATTATTGTTTTGATGCATTTCACACATTCATACTGCAGGAGAAACCTTGGTCTCTCTAAGGTTAATGCAACAGAATTTTGTGGTTTCATAATTGGTTTCACATCAGCACAGAACCTAGACTTAAAAAACATCTCATGATGTACTGCCATCTTAGAGGAGGTTGTCTAAAGTGACATTTCAATCATATTAAATCACTTATTTAGTCTAAAATATATTTTCAGAATATTTTCAAATTAATACAAATCGTATTAATTTGCAATCTCTTTTCTGTTCATAGTTCAACACTTTCACATACTTTTTCAGAAGACCATTTCTCCCGCCACTGTTCCTGAGAAACCTGGTAGCAATGAAAGAATGTGATTCTGCAATAAATAACTAAGTAAACATAAGCATGTTTAATTAGGAGTCCATGCTCACATTCAAATTCAGAATTTGATCTTCAACAGGTGAAGTAAAAGCACACCCTTCACCAAAAACGCCCATTAGAACTTCAGCATTACATGCATTTCTCTGGTTAGAGTCTTGGATTTCAATCTCTTGAGGCAGATTGATCACCTTTATTTATAAATTACATTCAATTTTTATTTGCGTTTTTTGTTTGATAGCTGGAAGGACAAAAAAAAAACCAAAAACCAAGGCCCCTCAACAGTTTGCCCTCACTAATATCCCTAATATTTTTATGTCAGTTTGTTCCTGTTTACAACATTCCATACAAACAGGGGGTCGTAAGGTCATTTGTCCTTTCATTCACTCAGTAACACTTCTCTACATTATTACTAGTATGATTACTTTTCTTTAGCACAAAACATGAAAATTATCTATATAACAAACTCATACCAGTGTTTTGGTATTTTCACAGCTGTATTTAAGTCTATGTGGTGAAAAACTACCACTACCATCTAAAAAAAAAAAATCTTGTCTGATGAAACCATGTTCTGTTTTCCATAGTTTTACAGAATGGCTATAAATATGTTAGGGCTAGAACAAGAGGATTTACACTGAAAAACCTGAACCAGTCACCATTTATTTCATCAATGGAAACACAATCTTTCCAAGGGCAACTCAGAACAATTAAGTTCTCTTCCTAAACACTGAATATGAATTATCGGCTCATGGAGCTTCCTCCTTTCCACTAACTACATAGGAGAGACAAGGGATTTGACACATCAGAATAATGAGATTCTAGCACAATTTTCTGATGGAAGTGATGGGAACAAACAACCAAGAAAACTGTTTAAAAAAAGTGATACTATTTCACCAAGAAGTTATTCAATCAAGCACAAAAGAATCCTCTACTATACAGGATATGTCAGTATACTTATTTTCTTAGTAGCTCAAATCTCAACAAAATAGGAACAAAACTCAAAATATTATTATTTCATTTCAGAAGGTTCAGCAAGTTTCAGAATTTGGCAAACTTTTGTGATGCAGACTGACTTCAGTCTACAGTTGAGGAAACAAAACTGTCGCTGCTTTTCATCAGAAAGGCAAAACAAAACTGACTTTGTTTTCATTTACATGCAAACACTTGCCAGGGGAAAATTTCTGTTTAGATTATCTACTTAATTTGCATTATTCCTTTCCTAAGCAGTATCTTAGCCAAATACTAAACTGCTGTCATTTAGAAAAATGAGGAGTTTGAAAATCTACATTCTCCATTCATTGAATCGTAATGGGACAATTATCAGAAAAAAATTTGTTTATTAAAAGTGATCTCTGGGTCTGAACCACAAAGAAAACAATAGCTACAAAATTCCCATGCAGGTAATCAATGCTTTGCCTTTATCAAAGAAGTCAGTAGACATCCTAATGAAAACATGGAAGATAGGGAATGCAATCCTTGTAAGGGTGAATCATGCATAAGAGAGCACTGGCTCTCTTAGGGAGTTTCAGAACTGAGTCTTAAATACCCCTTCTACCAGCCACAATTTCAGTTTTGATTTCCAGGAATTCAGTGGAAGAGGTTATTCTATCAGGTTGCAAATGTCAATTACTGCTAAAGATTCAAAATCCACGAGTCAAACATAAAAACTCAACAGTCATCTGTTTCAAGGGCTTTTAGGATACACTTTGCTCCCTTTACAAATTTTTAAAACACTTTTTAAATACAAAAAAAGAAGAGAGATAACCACCTCTAATAACAAGCTCCCAGAGGAAAAGTAAAAATATTTGGAAACTCACAATGGTGCTGGCAGTACTGAGCTCAGCAGTAACCCAATTAGGAAGGGATTAACTGAAAATATCTGTATATGCATGTATCCACACTTTCTCCCTCCCTTCTGTGCTAAGTAGTCCTCTGAGATGTACAGACACCGGGCAGCAATTGAGGGCTTAAAAATTTCTTTGCTTCATATGGTGCAGAGGGGATAGAAAAAGATAGAAATAAACAACACTCAAGCTAAAGCAAACAACTGAGTTTGAACAGTTTTTGTTAGCTTTTCTGTTTAACTTTAGAGTATAAGTCAGTGTGTAAGGAACAAATGGAGAAGCTCTAACAAGTGAACAATTCATTTATCTGTGTGAGCCTGTGCCAGCATTTTATACACCTAACCTGCAAATACTTGTCTAGATCCTTGTAAATCTTTTTCCTCCTCTTCTTCTGTCACAAACTTTTTCTCAGTGGTTGGCTCACTGATGTCAATCAAAATAAGTTTTATCTGCAGAGGACAAAAATCACTCCCTAGCCTCAAGCACAGCAAAAAAAAATATCCCATGCATTAAAAGACTTCAACTTGGCCAATGAATATTCCAAGACAGAATGCAGTTTTGAACCAAAACCATAGCTTGCATTTCAGAGGATCAAAACAGGACAACTGACAATAGTGCTATTTTATCAAATAAAAGTACTTAATACAAACAATGTGAAACCCAAAAAGGTCATCAGCTTCTTTGCGAGGAATCTACATTTTACTTCTGCTTCTAAATAAAGGCAGAATAGGTGAATGGATTCTTTAAGACAAAGAACAGGATACACAGTCATGAATGTAACCTGAAAGCAGCTGCAACAGGTCAGACTAAAGAGTACAACACAATACAATAGCAGGATCCCTCCTTTGACACACTCTCCTTCAACTATCTTAGTTGATATTCATGATAGTCTTCAACTATCACTAAGCCAGGGGACTTAATGAATCAGACACAATCCAAACATCATGTTTAATAACCCTGATGAACTACTCTTTTTTTGTCATGATTTTGTCCAAACACTCCAAGTTCATTTTTACATCTGGCCACTACACCATCTCTCAGAAATAATTCCTCCCATTTAATTATCTGTCATGTGACAAGGTATTTCCTTTTATTTAATAATTTACTGCCTCATTAAATACCTCCTCATTCCCATGTTAGGAGACATAAGGAACAAATCATTCCCTCTTCATCTTCTCCCTGCTATTCAAAGAGTTAATAGACTTCAAAGAGATGAGTATGGCCCATGGCTTTCCATACCAAGAATCATAATTCACTTACTTTCATCCCATTCTAAACCTTTCAGGACATCCATTTGCTCTGCTTACTTTTCTCAGTATCTTTTGTAGTTGAACTGTACTACACTATACTGAACTTCTGACAATAAGGCAAATTCAAAAATCATAGTATTCAGTAACATCATTTACCAAGGGCATGCAGTAGTTTAATTAATGCTTTCATTCTGTTCTCTCTTCTTTTATTAGAAACTATTAATTACTTTCAATTCCTGAAACTGTCTTTGCTTGTTGTTGTTTAGAATATTCTGTGTCTAAAATAACACTAAACTCAAACCCAGAATTACCCTGAAGATCCTTTTTTGAAGTGTAGCCAATTAAGAACCAGTTACTGTTCATGTGTAATTAAGACTGTTTTTTCTGGCACAGTCCTTCATATGCCATTTTAATCACCTTAGTAAGCATTGCAACTCTTCATGGTACAGTTTAGTTTTGCTGTCTTTAATACATATGTGCAGGCAGTACACTTCAGCAAACCATTATTCATCCTTTTTGCACAAATCATTCACTAATATATTGAACCATAAAAGTTCATCAAGAAATATAATCCAAAAGAAGACTCATTCTTACACCATGACAGCACAAGGGGATTTGGTTTTTTATCTACAAAAACATCAACCACAGCACCTTCCCCCTACCTTTAATATATACATATAGGGATCCATCAATAGGTTTTGGTATTATAAATATACTGTGCTGACTGAATGACTCTCTATGGTGACCTTTTTACTCTAAATTTAAAGAATTCTGAAATATTTTTGATGTGTAGCATCTCCTCAAAAGCTGGTAGCTATTTCTCAACATGTTACAGTTAATTAATAGTTACCAATTCTATTTCTATAATTTTTAGCTGTACTATTGGTACCAAATACAGATTTGCTTGTCTGTGATTTCCAGGACTGGAGTATTTTTTTTTTTTTTAATGCTACCATAACATTTGCCACCTTTCCACAAATGTATATGCAGACGAGTGAAGGACAAATGTTGTTCACCAGAAACATCAGTTGAGCAAATAGGTTTGCATGAAAATACCTCAGCATAGTAGCCTGGTTATTACTCATTTTAATGCACAGCACCAACTTACTAGAACTGCTTCTAATGAAGTTCTGTTTGGGAGAGACCCTCAGGCTTGCTCAGAATGGAAGACATAACCTATACCAAATCATGCACATTTTATACATACAATTTATACATACAATTCTTTATACATACTATTTACTTGCTCCAAAATAAAATTCAAACACTCAAATAGACTGGCTTTTTGGTTTTGTGTTGTTTTTAGTCAGAGGTCTAACTTTTGTCCAACTAACTAATGGAATAATTATTAAAAAAAATTATTTCCAAAATCTCTTATCAGAGCAAAAATGCACAAGGGTACAATCCATTTTTCCTTCAAACTTATTTACCTCAAGGTCTCAGTCTATACTTGGGTCTTGTACATACCATGAAGACTAAATTATAAGCTACATATCAACAATAAAATATTGTACAATAAAAATTACTAGTGAAATAACCATACTATCTCTCTCCTTAAGATGGCATATTTTAATCTCATATAGATTTTGGAATAAAGCCCTCAGCTCTAGAAGTCTGACACAGAACAGCTGATTCCAGATTTACATCCAGTTATGTTCCCTGAGGAGTTATATAATATTTTAATGTAACAGAGGTGGCCATAAAGACAGCACAGTCTTTAATGTTACCTGCATTAACTATAAACTCTTTGCTTTTGCTCATGATTTTAGCAAAAATTTCAACATTCAAGCTAGAATTGTCCATTTTTATAATTGTTTTTTTTTTCCTTTTGTCCTAATAAGGAAGCAGGAAAAAAAGCAATATTTAAAATAACTATAGCAACATACTTTAGAAGCAGGGGTTGGCTCCTCTATCACCTAATTGAAATACAAATCAACATCAAAATACACCAAAATTTGACTGCTTCCCTGAGGATTTAAATAAATAATAGATGTGTATATAGACGAATGAGTGAGTAAAAGCCAGCATGTCCACAGAGAGGAGAAAATAAAGCTTTAGGAGCCTAAATGCCCCCAGTTTATGGCCAGTCTGCATGTGCTTCAAACCTAGTCATAGGCTTTCCATGTGGAGTTGAGAATGCCAAAATGAACATAACTGGCAAAGAAGGGAATAGCAAGAAGGACCACCATAGCTGGACCACACTGTGGAAACATCTGCAACAGAAAAACCAGAAAGAGCAGGTGAGGAGAATGGAAACTGGATAAGGAACCTGGAGGGAACCTGGGACCTTAACCCAGAGGGTAAAGAGAAACAGAGAGAGGAGGAAAGTATGACTGGCAGAAAAGCAGACTGAGTTAGGAAGCCACAGCAGTAACACTTGGACATGCTGAGGAAGACAACCAGGATGGGAACAAGCCACCATGGAAAGAAGACAGAAGGAGGAAGAAAATGGGTCTCGGAAGGTACAGTTGGGAGGATCAACATTTGCAGAAGCAACTGAACAAGAAACGCTGTGCAAAGCCTGCAGCAGAAGACCAGTATGGTTTCTTGTTCTGGTGCACAACATTTGTCACCTTCAGTCACCTTCTTGTCAGCAAAAGAAAGGAAGGTTGTTCTAAAACAACTGGACTAGATATTTAGTAATAGGATACTTTTTCTATACCTAGTTTCACCTCCATCACAAAAGTCCTGGAGGATGTTTGTCAAAATCACATAAAAAATTCCCACACTTGTCAAAAGAAGCAAAACCACATTCCTTGCGTTCAGATGCTGGACTTTAGACCCCAGGCACCAGTCTGAAGGCTCTCTGCCAAGAGTCTACAGTCCCAGATAAAGTCAGTGAAAGGTGTTCCATGAACAACAAAAGGTTTGAAAAGGGCAATCACTTACAACACAGATAAGCAAGAAAAAGCATCTTCAAGGATCCAGAAGCTGCTGCATGGTTTATCTACTTTGTTTCTAATTGCAAAACTGAGTAAAGGGTACACTGCTCAGCTTAGCAGACAACTTCACTGTATTTGAAACACCTGGGTACCACAGGGCCACTAATAATGTTCTACAGCACTGTAAAAAATGTGTCTGACAAAAAATACTGCTCACAAAAGATTTCAAACAGCATGATCTAAAAAGGAATTGAGCCTCATATTAAACTACAAAGAAGAGGGAAAAAAAACTGAGCAGGTGCTCAGTAAGCAAGTATTGGCTTTTGCACACTAAACAAAGCAAGATGAGAGTGGAAAGACTGCAAAAACATGTAATTAAGGACTGAATCATAATGCATGCATACAAGGGAGGCAAATTAAAGTTACATGATTGATCTTAAACAGCATCTCCTAACCTTATTATTTAACAAGACAGTATTAATCATGTTTTCCTAATATTTTGTGTACACTAGAAATTCATAATCAGAAAGAAAAAAATTGAGTCAATCCTCTGGCCTCTACAATCCTCCGGCTCGCCTTTCAAACACAAAGCCATAAAAAGTGAAGCTGATGCTCAGACTTAACCTACCAAACTTATTCTTCTTCATTAACACAAACCTTGAACAAAGGGGCACAAAAGGAGAGATGGCAGGTCAGGGAGCACCAGTATTTCTACAGAGAAGACACAGACAGATGTTCTCAGCTGATTTCTGAGTTCCCCCAGGCGATCAAGAAGCACCCTTCATATTCAAATCTGACGAAAAGATCTGTACCACTGTACCACTAGGAAAAGTGGCATCCTATTGTATGTCAATGACATCATTAAATTATATTTATCATACTCAACTTCTTAGACAAGGAGGATGGTGGCCCTGTCTCCTACCACTCTGATTACATACCTAGGTCTATTCACCCACCTCCTACTTTGCACTTTGGATTAATCAATGCATGGAAAATATTTTTAATCTGTTTGCACAGCACCTGCTTCAGTAAGACCAAAGGAGGATCCGGGAAAGCTGTCCTGATTAAGAGCACTGTAATAGCGGTGCTTCTCCTGTTCAACTATAATATTGCTCCTGCACATTAATGTAGCAGACAGGCTGTGATACAGGCCACATCTGTATCAGGAAGCACAGAAATGGAACCTGGGGAATGCAAACATTTCCTATGTGTCCTCTTTCAGTCCTCAGGGCTTCAGGCTAATTCTTAAATGACCCTACAGACTGCATGCCTACCAGTGGCTTTGGACCATGCTTTGTGTGCCTTGGGACTTATCTTCTAGTGCAGTTTCACCCTGAACAGTTTCTGCACTCTAAGTTCTGCACTTGATGATACAACCCAAATAGGAGAGACAAGGCTGCTACAAGAGATTTCTCTCAAGAAACCACTTTTAATTTGAATAGAGAGCCACATCCCACTGGCACTGAACAGCAGCTACCAGATTCAGCACTCTGTCTTGCTCCAACTTCCTACAGTTTTCAAGACCATTCTCTTCTTTAGTGGGAGGATCATTCCCTTCCTTCTAAAGTTTCCCTTTAGAAACATTTCAGATTCCGCTGTTCTGCTGATAAAGCAGGTAAAGCGTGACGTCCTTTGCACAGTATATGAAACTCATTAAACTTCTGTTGCTAAATTTAAATGTTGTACAATTAGAAGAAAAAAACCCACAATGAAGCTGAATACTCATTCTATGCATATGAAGCACTTGTATACAACTGATTAATTTCCATGTGGAATTTGCAGTATTGTAAAAGTAGCCATTTGAATGCCAGAGAAATTTTTGTATGGGAAAAAACATATTGAGCTAATAATAAATAAAACTGCAGTAATAATAGTTCTTGCTATCTTTATATCTGCTTATATCCCAAATTTCTTCATGGATGCAAGAAGAAACATGCAATCCTCCTTTTTTTTTTTTTTTTTTTATTTTTTGCCAATTGAACAGATGGCACTTTGCTATAAAAAGGAGAAACAAAACCAAAGATTATGTTGAAAGAGTTCTGGGTTTACTTGCAGAACCTGTCAGGAGCTAATAAAAAAAAAAAAAACCCAAAAAAAACCAAAAAAAACCTCCACCCTATTTCAGTGCAACAAAAATGGAGACATTAACTCTGTGGGTATATTTTAAAGGCAAAGATTTTACTCCTACAGTAATTATACCATTCTAAATTTTAAGAAGGTGGTTACTCTCAGAGCAGATCTGAATTTGGTATGTAGCTGACCAGGACTGGAAGTAATTACTTCTAGACACTGTGAGGGAGATAAATAAAATGCTTTCTTTCATAGCACACCACACTTCCTTTGTACATGCAGCATTTGGAATTATTTGGATAACAGATAATAGCCCATAATTTACTCTTCACATAAAATGAGTGAAAAATAGCAATACCACATGAGGCTGCAAGATGTAGAATACTTGTAATAGGACTAAGAAAGCAGGGTACCACTAAGTTGAATTTCTTTTCTCAAGTAAAAATGGCTTGAGAACTATATTCCATAACACACAGTATTTGCCAAGACTTGTGTTGATACTCTTAATAAGTGCTATAGTTCAAGCAGTTACTGCTTTTGAATTTTTGAATTAACAGAGGCTGTGGCTAAAGGCTATTTCAGTAACATTGCACAGACAAACTACCTTATTTCCATCCAGCAGCTCCATAAACAACAATCTCATTATCCTCTCAGTTATCTGTGACTATACCATGACTTGTTTTGAATCAATAATGTTCCATCCCTCTAGGATATTTATGAAGTGAATATATTTCTCATGAGTTGCTAGGAAAAAAATCCTACATTACCTTTCTTTCCTGTCAGCTGCACAACCTCTTCGTTTCTGACCATCACATTTAAATTCAATCTATATCTGGCATAAAACAGTTTCTTCAAGTGCTCCAAGTAGCTTGAGCATTGATTGTCTCAATTTTCTTTTCGAAGCACTTTCACATACTGTTTGGAGACTCCCTTCAATCCCCAATTTATGCCTTACATCTACTTCCTACATGGATACGTGGGAAGGATTCCCCTTCAAGCATGCTAAGCTCCCCTACAACTTCTTGCTTTCTAGTGCTAGCATCACCTATTTTGGTTCTCTTGCTAAGAACATAATTAAAGAAGCCTGCCAACAATGTGTTTGCAACCAGGTGTAGAAACAGACACTGCTTGTTTAGAACAGATTGTCTCTGATCATGTTTTATAATATTAATCGCTTGCTTTGACTAAGACTGCAAGTTCTTCAGGTTTTAATTTCTGTTTCTTTAAAGTACCATTCATATAATGCACTATAAATGCTAAATAATGATTAAAACCATTAATCTACTGCCAACTGAAAAATGCAACTGGATTAAAGTCGATTAATTTGTTGTAAACTTCAGTCTGATTTGGTGGGAAATAATATCTAGGATGGCTGCTGTCTTTCTAGGTTGGTTTGTTTTGTTTTCTCCTTATCCCAGAGATTAGCTCCCATAGTAGTACATTGGTTTTTTTGTAAAGAATCAACATTTACAAGAACTCAATTTTATGATAAATTAGCTTTTTCAGCAGATTAAGTGCTACATCTTCAGCAATACTGAACTGTGTCACTTTCCACAGACATATGGTGGAATAATCCAAAATATACAAGGATCTTTGGTACAGCTGCCCAGCATTTACACATCCCCATGTGCATATTATTCACAAGTGTCTGCATCTAAAATATCATTAACATTCTTGAGTAGAGAAATATTTTTGCAAGTGCCTGTTTCAAAAGCATCATTACAATACTGATGAAGTAACACAACACAAAGCTTCTAAGCTGATTTTAAATCAGGTCGTGTTCAGGTTCAAAAAGCTGGCAAAGTCTCAGCCGACACTGGTGTCAGCATGGAATGCACCAAAGCAAACTGAAGTGCCTCTGCTAAATCTCAGGAAAAAGTAAATCAGCAGTCGAATTCACAAGCAGACATTGCTGCTGCCAGCTTATTACACCTCTTACATCCAACTTCAAGGCAGTCCCCAGTCCTCTCCAGTTTTCCTTTAAACTCTATCACTTTTTGTACATAATTCTTCCAGGCTATTAAGTGACAAGCTATCAAAGACTAATTAGGCAGAGAAGGATTGTAATAACCAGCTGGACAGCTTGAGTACTAAATTTTGTAGCTCTCAGGTGTGCTTGAGACACCTTGATGTTGTTCATCTTTTTTCCAGCACAAACCCTAGGCTGACAATCTTATTTTACAGAGACATGCAGAGAACTGCACATACAGATTCTGTATTTACTTGAACTTGTCACCAAGGCCTGAAAGAGATTTGTCAGTAAAATACTACTCATTGACTCTGCAATAATATTTAACAGTGATAAAATAATTATACTGCTTATAGTAATTCAAGAGCTCACCATAATCAGATCTCCCAACCTCTGGAATCTCAGCACAGATGACCTCCTGACTAAGGTCATACCACAGACAGCTGGGTGGGGTGGCACAAAGTGTGTCTTCTTCCACCCAAGGAACAGCAAAACTTGATGCAAGAATCCATAGCACACACTCACTGCCAGGCAGCACACTGCTCATTGGAGACTGCTTGAGCCTTCCTGCCTCCTTGGCCAGCAGCACACATCAGGACAAAAATCTGCTTGAGGCTATGGCACAGCAAACTCTGGAGAAGATGTTATATCAGTGAGAGAGATTGTATCAAAGCACTGGGCTAAAGCAGGTGAGAGTGAGTGCCTTGCATATAAAATCAATTTCCTCCACACTTAAGAAAAATATATGCTCACACACGCATCTAATCAAAAGCTGTTTTGCCTTTAGGTAAACACAGTAATTTAAAACAGCCATTTATTTTTTGAAGCCAATTCAAATTTTCTCAAAGGGTGTCATGATTTCTTTCACATATCTGCTGCCCAGAGAGATCAGGACTCTTTGGAGAACAACCTATGCATGTCTGTTGCACTTGAACTTACTGCAGAAACTCTAATATTGTGGTTTGTCAGTGACCTTTTTGTCAGCTGATCTATAATGACACAGTAAGAAACTCAGCCACCCTGTACTGAAAGAGAAAATTGCAAGAAAGAGGGTGCCTACAATCACTTCACAATCCAGGTCACTGGGATGCTGTGAAAGACACACAGGATTCTTATGCCAGTCTCACCCTCCAAAGCAAGCTGAAGTAGCGGCAGAGTAAAGAATCAAGAAACACACTGACAAAAGGACTCAGTAAATTGAGGTGCTACCACTAGGTGGGAAGAAGAACACTCAATTCATAAGCAAGCTTTTCGAATACAGTACTAAAAAAGGAAAAAAAAAAAATGCACCTGAATGCTAATAACTCCTTACCTCCAGCCACTCCTAGGAGTAGCAATTTCACAGTTAAAATAGTCGGTATCCTAATCCAAAATCCATGGTTGCAATTTAAATATTGGGCAGTAGAAAACCGGAAAAACAGATTTGGGAACTCTTCCCTTCAAAAGCCAACACATTGAAAGTGAACACCATTTTAAAAACATCTCTGCTACTGAAAACTTCTAGGAACAGGGAATACACTAAAGCTTTATGGAGTCTTTAAACAAAAACAAACTCTTCTTAAAACACTGATGTGTAATAGACAAAGTATAAACATGAAAAGATAACAAGTTATTCTTACTTCCTTAGAAGAGAACAGGATATGTGAACTGATGTTACCTGCCTGGCAACACCACGATCTACTCTGCCTTGCAGATGGAAGCACTTAATCTAGTGCTGAACATTTTGGGCACCATCACAACACACCTTCTGTCATTTAGACACAGCTCTTGCCTTTAATGACTCTCTGTGCTCTCCTGTCTTAGAATAGACAGCATTCAATTTTGCATGGTGTTTTCAACTTCCAACACTATGCAAAAAAGGATGAAAGATCAAACTTGCTTAACTGATAGCAGGTTACAAACTTTCAACCCAAAGTGAGCACAAGCATCAAGACCTGGCATTTCTGTCAGCTAAGACACAGTGATGACCAGTCAGATGAACTACTGCTTAACTTGGGTCACAGTCACAAAAATATTTCCTGAACAACAGCTCTGTGTTAAAAATATAAGTAACACTTGTATGTTGCTGAACCTAAGAAACAGACAATGAAATCAAATCTTATTATTCAGTTAGTGATTAAACTTATGATAAAACCAGAGAGCAATAAAGTTTTCTTTGGAAGGTGGCAGAATCTCCAACCTTCATGAGGTGGAGATGGAGGGCATTCCCTCTATTATCTTCCTAAAAGTAAATATTGTGATTCAAATTGTTATTATACTTATTTATTAATTTGATTTTCAACAAGGAGCCAGGGAAGAGAAAAAAAAATCTATTCTTTTATTTCCAAAGTTATAATTCACTTAATAAAGGCCTCTAGGCAGAAATTGGCATCTTACATTAAGCTGCTTGCACATTTTTGTTAAAGGCCAAGTATTTTCTAAACAAATATATATGTCAACTGTAACACATCTTCATTTACTTCAGAGGAGCCATCAATCACTGCTCAGAGATGGACTGGGCATTGGCCCACAGGTGGTGAACAATTGTACTGTACATCACTTGCGCTTCTTTTTTACTTGTGATCTTTTTTTTACCATTACTGTTATTTTTATAGTTAGTAGTACTAGTAGTAGTATATTTTATTATCATGACTATTATTATATTTTACTTTGTTTTGGTTACTAAAGTAACCTTATCTTAACTCAAATGTTTGGTTTTTTTTTCCTGGTTCTCTTCCCCTTCCCACCAGAATGCAAGAGAGGAAGTGGCTGCATGATGCTTAGCTGCCAGCCAAAGTTAAACTACAACTGCAATCATGCAGTGGAATAAACACAACCTTGGATCTACAGCAATACATTAAAAATTATTTGCTATTAGAATATAAAGAACAAGCAGAGAGAAGACTAAAAATTCCCTCTTTTCAATGTATTACACAATCTGAGATGAAGTTAAACTACAGAACAAAATCATTGCACATTAATGCCCATGACAAGCAAGGGAATACTTGCTTCAGGGGCCCTGTGACTGTTCTGGTCCTCACATGATTTAAAGACATCCTGAATCAGGCTGAGTTTCAGGCGTTACCCTGGTCATCATTAATAAGCGTCAATCTCATTTTCTGCTTACTTGCTTCTACCCACACCCAGTCTTCCTGGGCAATACACTTTCACATCTGATCTTTCTCATTTCAGTCTCCCACCCACAGATTTTCCTGCATTCAAAGGTCCTGAAGAATCAAGCAGACCATGAGATAAAAGGCAACATTAATCAAGATAAACTGATATTTATATAATTTTTCTTTTCTCTTATTTTTTATTAAATATTGCAGAGACTGTTGCTCTCAAACCTTCTAAGTGTAGAAAAAAATGAGAGTACTTAAATACCAAAGCCAGAATTCAGTGAGTCTCCAGAACTGTTTAATGACTGTGTAAAGTTACACCTTGAACAATACAGAATAGAGGGCCTGTAAGAAAGAGTCAGGCATTAGATCACCTTTCTTTGGTTCCTTACTGTTTTACCTAACTAAACTAAGTTTTCTACATTAAGACACGTGTTGCATGCCTACACATTTATGTTTAAAAAATATTAAATTTGTCTAAACTTGAATTATGGACATTCATGGAAAATTTAGGAAAAATAACATCTATCAAAAATTCTTCATTTTAGCATCTCCTTTCATCCAAGATAAGTGTCACTATTACTATTTTATGACTAGGAATGAATTACCAGAAAATCTAGGACTTGAAGCCTTTTAAGTGGTTGATCATCAAGTCCATGTGGGCTGGTATGTCACCCACTATGGAATGACTGCAACCCAACTCTTGCTTTTTTGCAGATGACCTATCACACATCAAACCCATACAATAGACCAAGGATGACCTTTAAAAAGGAGAAATCTGCTTACATAAGCCAGGAGTCATAAAAAAGCATGGAGAATTGAGAATCTGAAAGTGGATGTATCAGCAATTCATATCCTTTAAGACCATGTGTGAGTATTTATGTCACACATTGACAGGAATTGACAGCTATAGCTCTAAATGATAAAAAAGTAATTTTTTACTT
Source organism: Vidua macroura (assembly GCF_024509145.1). Classification (NCBI taxonomy): domain Eukaryota; kingdom Metazoa; phylum Chordata; class Aves; order Passeriformes; family Viduidae; genus Vidua; species Vidua macroura. The sequence continues at coordinate 50,240,388 of NC_071573.1, forward strand.
AAAATGCAAAAAGTTGCCTCTATCTAAACCTTATCAATACCTTTGAGGGTGGTTTTGATTTTCAGATTTTTTTTTAGGATGAACAACTTAATCACAGCTCTGTGAATTTAATCACCATCTTTCATAGCACAGTAGGGAGGAGAACCCTAACCTGTGTAGCCATCACAGACATTTGGCAACCAGTAGACCACTCCATCATCATAAAAAGCTTTTCTTTATTAGGTTTAAAATTTATAGAAGCGGAAAAATGGAGACAAAAAGTTAGTTTAGATTAATGATGTTAAGTGACTTGCTTATTTGTTTTGAAAAAGTTTTTCATTTACAGATTACCTCCACCCTAAATTATGAAACACTTAAGTAATTTATTATTCCTTATTGAAGCTGTAAAAATATAAATCCCTATTCCCAAGAGAGTAAGAATGATTATAAAAAGGTAAATTTCATTTACCAGATGCTAAATAGTGACATCCAGTGACACCTCACACAGAAATAACCTACATCGTTTTAGATGGCTAACACCCCATACATTCATCATAGAGCTACTTTAAGACAGACAAATTTAAGCCTTGTTTTTATTATTTTTATTTTCAATAAATGCTGACATAATTACCAACTATAAATACTGTTATTTCAAAACAGCAAAACAGTAATTAATAATTAATTCTTAGTACATAAACTGAGGAGCCTAAGGTGAGAGAAGAGCTAAATAGTTCTTTAACTGTCCACAGTGGAATCCTACTGCTGCATGCAGAGCTTTTTCATCATGCATTCACAGACCACAATTGTAAAACAATGTCAAGAGACACCAAAAATTCAGCAAGGCAAATTAATAAGATAGGCAGAAAATTATGACCACCCTAAGCTGGAAAAAGATGGCATTTGTTTCAAGTCTGCAAAATGTCATGTCCTGTTGAGAATACAGAAAACACAAATGAGCATTCTATAAATGGATACATAAATATGTGGGAGGAAAAGCACAGAAAGAAACCCCACAACACCACTGCCTTAAACCTGCTCAGACACTAAGCATCCACACACATACATCCACTTTTAGAAGGGGAAAAGAAAAAAAGAGACCACAGAGAGACATGAGCCAGGAATTCCAACTGAAGGGCTTTGACAGTTTTTCCCAAGGGTACCACCTCACGGTTTAAGCCTAAGACTTTAGCGAAGCATGATCAGCTTTCTCTGATTAATTACTTGTGCTATCCTGACACTCAGGAGCTTGGAGACAAGAATATCAACAAGCAGAGCACTGAACAAGCACGGGCTTCAGTGGTTGAAGGAGTGCAGAGGTTGAAGGCAGTCTGCAGCCCAAGTTCAAAGTGAAACAGAGAATTGAGAGGCTAAAGAGAGACCCTCAATACAAGTCAGCATGAGAGGCAGCAGTAACAAGCAGCAAGCTTCTTTTAGCAGTAAAAGCTTTTCTGAGGCATTTTAATCCTTTATAAAACAGATATATGTTGGAAACAAAACCAAAAACTACCCTCCTCTGAGATGCACCAAAAATAATCTTTCAGCTTGTGAAGCAGAAAACCTATGACAACAGAAAACAACAGGAAGGTATAAAAACAGCAAAGCATTTTCAGGTTAGCACAGTCAGGTTAATTACTTAAATCTTTTGGATCTTCTTGCTGTTCATTGTTTATAAATATATTATCCATTTATTTCCCCTTATTTTCACGGCTGGACCTAATTTAAACAATGATTCCATACAGCTTACAAGTTCCAAACCAAAGATACATTGCCAACTCCAGAAGAAGCAAGTATTCTCTGTGCATGTACAAGTATTCTTCTTATCAAAAAGCTCATTAAACTAGCCTTCAATATACTAGGTTTCTTTACTGAAGTGTCATTTGCCTTAGTTTTTCATATTATAATTTCTTAAATAGCTGTGCATGTCTAATTTGTATTGTATATTCCAGAAAAAGTCAGTTTGTGAACCACCATGGAGCTTTTTGGAATTTCTCTAAGCAAACCTAAAAGATGATACAGTGCCCTCAAACATTTACCATCTGCTTAAAAAATTTGCTACTTACTACTAAGCTTTTCTGTCTTTAAAGGTAAAAATGCATAATTTCATAATCCTTTTTAATTCCCTCCACTTAAATTATCCATGCTTAAAGTGATCAGAAGAGAGGTTTTGTTGTGGTTTTAGTCTTCTTTATGCCTGTTTTCCATACACCATTCACTGTCAAAACATGTTCCATTATATGCTCATTTTCTAATTAGCAAAAAAAAGGTTCCAAAAATGCCATCTTTTCCATTGTGAATGTAATTGAGATAAAATCCCTGCCTTCTTTTCAGTGCCAACCGGGCACGTTATCATTTCAGCAAGATCTGCACAAACACCCTTATGTAACCAACCCTCCTTGGAAGAGTGACTGGTAGGTGGTCATTGCTACTAGATATCATTCCTTTCCACACTTGCCTTCAAGTATGAAGACATTGCCAAGTCCTTGACCTAAGATATAGGTGGTGTTTGCTCAAAAAAGGCCCCTGCTTTCTAGTATCATAAAATCACTTATTTTTAACTAGATATTCAAAAACTGGCAAAGGTGTCTGATATACACACTAGTTCAAGCATTCATGTAATGACACACATGCTGAGGTTTAAGGTTCGGATCAGACTGTTTGCACAGTTATTTCCAGACTCACTTCTGCACCATCCTGCTAAACTTTGCTTCACTGTCTGCAGGCTCAACTTCTTAATTCAAAGACAAGCTGTTATTTTTATCAACAATGCAACAAAATTACTGTATTACTTCAAAATTATACATCCTACTAAGGAAATAGTTAATTTCCTTTCTAGAGAGACAAATTCAATAAATGATACCTTAATTCCTGTATTTATCTATGACGTTACTTTTTGAAAACAGCAGGTTTTTATTCAAGCCAGTGATAAGACCACAAAGGGAAGCTATTAAGTAATTATGTTGAGAAGGAAGGAATGTCCAATACTTTCCTCTGCTTCCAATCTCATTAATGAGGAATATTGTGTTCCAGATAATTATTTAACCACCCAGATGAAGTAGCAAAAATCTGAGCTTCAACAGGAGAAAAGGCCAAAAGTAGTAAGCGTGGCTTTCTCAAATTATGTATAACTTATTAAATCTGAGAAATAATACTTAGATAATCGGCCATTAGTGTCTAAGAGCTATTAGCAGTTATCTCCAAGCACCAACAGAAGATGGTCAAAAAATGCAGATATAACTCTTCTCTTTGAATTAGGGATTAAAGAAGGAGCTAAGCATTTACTGTCCATAAGCTTTACTTCAATTTCTGTGAAAAAAGTAGTACCCACATCATACATAAAAAGAAAATTAGTACCGACATCAACATGATTTGTCGAAAATCAATCACGTCAGGCTAACTTAATATCCTTCAGTGACAGGATAACAAACCTTGGAAATACAGGAATGGTAGTACGCATCATTTACCTTAACTTCACTAGTTCTCAGAAACAGTTAAATAAACTGAAAATTACCCAAGGAGTAAATGAGAAAGGAGAAAACACAAGTCTTTCAATATATATTGAAATATGTGCAAACTACCACAGGAATACATTCTTGAACTGGAAATTCACGTTTGTGGTGAGTTGAAGGACTTCTTTCAATTATAAGGAATAAAACTGAAATTGTACATCAGAATAAAATACTAAAAAAAATTGCTTTAATAGCTTGAAAAAAGTGACTCAATTTGTCTTAAAGGAGCTGTAAAAAACTTTCCTAAACAGACCAGACAAATATTCTTAAGTAACACAGGAAGAGATGATCTCAGCATTGAGCTAAGAGTAGGTGACAAGCAGCCTCTCTGCTTTTATCTGCACTGTTTCTCACCGCTCAGATTATTTCTTTATGTACTAGAAACATGAAGATAACGTCACCTCAAATGGCTACTTGATCTTTCTGTACTGAATTCATATGTATATCTCTGAATTCCCAAATACAAGGTGTTTTCAAATACAAGGGAAGTAAATTCCAGAATCACTCACTTATCTGCAACAAAGTTTGACCATCTCCAATGCTATCTATAGCATCACACAACCCTTGTATACATAGCTCATCTTTCCACATGCAAGCCAAAAACTGTGGGGCTTCTACGTCAACAAAAAATATTTTTGACACATTAAAATTTCAAAAGGAAATGCTGGGGCAGAACCACAAGTACCCAACTTATACCTCTCTCTAAACACCAGTAGCAAATTTGGCATGTATTTGCCTATCATCAGAAACAGATGTTCTTAGGAAGGTTGCTTGCTAAATTCTATTTGCAATTTCAAAGGCCCTTTCGGGTGAAGTCATGTCATATACCTCCAGAGCACTATGTCTCTCATTTTAAATCAAATCCATGTTATCACTCAGGCTGAATTACATAGTTCACCTCATTCACATATCTGTAAAAATACCATGACAGACAAGACTGGATAAGGTGGCAGCTTTTCTTTCCATGCACAGCTTCACTGTGATCACAGGCACAGTGCAATTTAATACTTTCTAGATGTCTAACCCTAAAAGAACTTACATAACAATTGTGCCACAGGAAAACCTTTTGCAGTATTCTCTTTGCTAAATCTCAAACCTATTATTAGTGAAACCAGATGGCAGTAGCAAATATAACAAGTGGAAAATGCATAGAGTAACACTACTTTGAAGCCATGGCCTTTCTTCATTAGAAAAATTAGAAACAGGCTTCTCCAAAAACACACAGCAACAAAATGTTTCATTCTACTTTATGTTTACAATTACATCTCCACCTACATTGCATCAGCTGGGAAAGTGCTCATGGAGAAGAGTAAAGAGGGCTTCCTCCTCCCTCAAAAAGTAAAGACCAAGTATTTGTGGTGCCTCCTGCAGAGGAATCAGTAGGTGGCCTCACTGAATTTTAACTGACAGGTGACCATTCTGCACAACTTCACAAAAAAGAAAAAGTGGGGAAGAGGGAGTAATTATTTTCCTCAGGAGCATGTATGAAAATTAATGTCAAATGATCATGCAAAGGAAGTTGCCAGAACCAGCTACAGTAACAGGAGATATCAGCATGGTATCAGAATTCCCATGGTTGTGATCAAATTATAAAGAATAAAATTAGCCACAAGATATCAAAAGGAACAGCACCTTATTTACTTCCCTTTGTTCTGCTTTCTTCCACTGAGAAAAATAAAAATGTACTCTTTTTCAAAAGGAAAGCCACAGGCAGTGATGGCCTGTGCATCTGCATAGATTTACAGCACACGAGCAAACAAAAAGAAGGTGTAGCTTCTTTTATGTCTTAGTACTTTGTGCAAACCCTGACAGTCCTGCTGCTTGAAGCAGTCAAATCACAGAAATAATGCGAAGTCTGGGAAGGGGCTGTATCAGAAGCAAGAAGCATTCATTTTCTGTTGGTGAAACCTTTAGAGGTCTGGGGAAGGGGGGGAAAGATTAAAAAAAATCAACATAAGTGTCAGCACTTGCCTAGGGATCATGGCTCATTTGCTTCCTTTACTGAGAAATTCTGCAGAGCAGTTTTTCATGTCACCCAGTCTCTCACTCTTACTGCAGCAACAGGAATTTATTCTACTTTCACCTTAGAGCATCTACTAAAACATTGAACCAGACAGTGCTGCAACAACTGGGGAGATGGGTGTTTTCTGGAGCTCAGTGCCTAGTTGTGCTATTTTATGTCTTTTTAACAGGTTAATTTATTCTGGCCACCCTGCCTGTACAAGTTTCAGGCTCCCTTACAAACTGAAGCCACAATATTCCAAAGTGCAGCAACGACCAACTGCCAGCTCTCTCTTTCAGTGTGTTGACTCTGACTTCAAAAACCATGCCAGTAAATACCATTAGGTGAAACAAGACCATGAAATTCATACCATCATTATAAACTGTAAGCCAGATGTTTCTCTTTCTAAAGTGTCTTTAATCTCATTTTATTTTTCCCTAAGTCACTACACAAATGCCACTGCCAAAGACTTATCTCTTGAAAGATGCTGGGACAATACCAAAACAGTCATAAAATCTAAACATATTTTATAATCAAATTAAACAATGCTAAACAAGACAAATTATTATACTTAGCTTTATGCCCTGGGCTTTCTAAGATGATCTAAATCACAGTTCCCTTTCAACATGTCTTATGCAATTGGACTAAAGCCTAGAAAAGATATAGTGTAGAGCTTTCCTACACCTTCTCATTTCTATTCTAAAATTTATTGCATGCTGTTCTAGATCTGCTATTCAGAGAGTATCAAAACAACTACCAGGTAAGTTTCATTTTCCTTGATTTCCTACAAGAAAAAAAATAGGTATATTCTATGCATATATGGTTTCTTTATCCTTGATTCAAAAATGGTATAGGTTGTTTATACATAGACTGACATAACTTCTAGCGGCACTTACCTGGCACAAGAAACTTACAGTGGGTATGCTGACAGCCAACTTAATAAAATATGCAAAAGTAACACTATTAGATGGCTTAAATTTTTCTCTCTTACAGCTGTTCATTTTTTGCTCAGCCTATAATGTCTCTTTTTTTCTTAAAGCATGTTCATTACATTTCAACACAACCAACATGATCCTCCAGGGAATATACACCTTCTCAATAATGTACCGAACCTCAGTAATATTAAAGCCTCTATTTGCTCACTAACAAAAACTTCATTGTCTCCTCAAATTTTGATTTGGAACACTGAGTTTTAAAGATTAACATACTTTTAACCCAGTGAATCATACAGTCTTGGACCAAACCATACAGTTGGCTTATTCTTACATTTAATATCCATCAGGACCTGGACAAATTTGAGATGTGGGGCTACAAGAATGTTAAAAAGATAAAAAATTCCAAGTGCAAGGTGCTGCACCTGGGTCAGGCCAATCCCAGACATGAGTACAGACTAGTGACTGACACCAGCCCTGTGGAGCTTGGAGGACCCAGTGGATGAAAAGCTGGACAGGACTGGGCAATGTGAGCTTCCAGGCCTGAAGGCCAATAACACCCTGGGCTGCATGAAAAGAGGTGTGGCCAGTGGGTCAAGGGAGGATCCTCCCTTTCTTCTCTGCCCTCATGAAACTCCACCTCGAGTTCTGAATCCAGGTCTGGAGCTCTCAGCACACGAACCTGTTAGAGCAGGTCCAGAGGAGGAGGAACACAAAGACAATCAGGGGGCTGGACCACCACTCCTTTGAAGACAGACTAAGAAACTGAGGTTATTCAGCCTGGAGAATACTCCAGAGAGAGAACTCATTGCAGCCTTCCAGTAATTAAAGGAGGATTATAAAAAAAGAGGAAGGAGTGACATTTTACATAGGTAGATAGTGATAGTACAAGGGGAAATTGTTTTAAAGTGAAAGAGGAGACAGTAAGATAAGTTGTTAAGAAAAAAATTTTCACTATGAGGGTGGTGAGGCACCGGAGGAGGCTGCCCAGAAAAGTTGTAGATGCCCTATCCCTGATAATAGTCAAGGCTGGATGGTGAGCAGCCTGGTCTAGTGGAAGATGACCATGGCAAGTGGGGGTGGAACTAGATGCTTTTGAAGGTCCTTTCCAATCCAGGCCATTCTATGATGCCTACCACACATTGGCTATCTTTTCTTTGCTTTTCATATTTTCTATGCTTTACTTGTTACTCCATACAACTGTTCTTTCATGTTTCTTCTTGTATGAAGATTATCTGTTAAACCTAAAGCCAAAAGTTCATTACAAATGCATTGAAAAATATTGGTTGCTCTTCAGCCACACAGGATCATTCCACTGAAACACCCTTCTGATCAGATCAGCATATGTACCAACAACTATTTGTGTTCCAAATGAGTATCACCTTCTATGCCACAGGAACAAGTGGCAGCTTTAGACAATCTCAACTGGTTGTCATTGTACCCAAGCAGGTAATAGGAGTTACCCTCCTCTTGCAGGCTCTTACTAGCAATGACAAAGTAAAACCATGTTGCACGTACCAGGAATGCTATTCCCTCTGACAGTTTTCCTTCCTTGAATTTACTTTAATCCATAGTGGGAAACTTATCTGGTACTGGCAATCTATGAGGCTGCTTTACACAACAAAAAGCATTCCTGAAGTGCAGAAAGCTAGGCTATACTTTATTTATGCTACTGAGTGATAGTTTAAACAAGAGGTTTTTCCAATGGATAAAATCTGCTATAGTCCTTCGGACCTGATCACGACTTCCAAAGATTTCTCCACAATCACAAAATTCACAGCCTAGTTTGGGGTTGTTTTGCACTCTTTTCCAATTAAAACAATAGTTGACACCATATTTAAAAGGCAACCCATATTTTCAGTGCTTTTTGAAAGAACATCCCTCACCTCCATCCTCCATCTCAGTCACAACCAAACACTTGCAAAATGTGTATTCAGGTTCTGCTGGCAGAGTGACAGTTTCTCCTTATGGAAGAGGTCACTACCACACTTCTGCCACTGAAAAAAATGAGAGGAAATACACTTGTTTTCAACTAAAACAAAACTGCTCTCCTCATCCCATGGAGTCTGAGATGCAACGATAAATTTCAATATTTCATGTAATAGTAAGACAATCAGAGATCCAGTAAAAAAGAAGTTTAGATAAAATGAGTATTAATCAAAATACTAGCCTAGTGCAAAAATTCTAGAATCCACCTGTTTTCTAAATCTAAATAATTTTAACTAATCCTATGTAAGTGCCTTATCACATCAGCTCACTTAGACAATGCTCGTGGAAGGTCATGTCCAGATCCAAATTCTTTAACTGAACTTTCTTAATTAACTCCCTTATTTTCATTTAGAAGTACCCTTAATATAGAGGGAACAATATTATACAGGATGAAAGCCTCCCACAACTGGGCTAAATTATCTGCTTACAGATAACAGCTGAATCATTTAAGACTGTATTCTTCTTACTGAGAACTATGGAAAGAAATTCTGAGTTTATTTATCATTACACTGCTGAGCTATATGAAGTGAAAGATAATGGCCTACAAACTGATATACAGCTATTTCACTGAAATAGCTGAGGGACTGCTTTTAACTCCTGATGCAAACACATAGCAAAGAAGTGAAACATCATTGGCAGGTTTCTCTCTTTTTTTTCTGGATGCATTTGTCCCTCTTTCAAAAGAGGAAATTGTCCTGCTTACTAATAAAAAAAAAAGTGGGGAAAGGAGATTTTGTGTAATCTGTGACTTTTATAATGCTTCCATCCTTCTTAGACATGCCCAAGAACCCCAAATATTGAGGAAATTTCACTTAACCTCTGAAATTTAAAGTTTAATTTCAGTAACAGAAAGAGGAGAAAGACATTTGTTTCAAATAGCTTGCTGTGTTGGAACTTGCAGCAAAAGAATACTCCTCTTTGTAGCAAAAAATAAGAGAGAATAATAACCAAGAGACTTTCAGTACTTGATATGAAACACCCAAAATTGAATGTGAAGGGTGAGTAATTATTTCAGGGCTAATAATGCATCCCCTCTTAAAAGAAAAAAATTAGGAAAGCAAAAATCATAGCTCACAAACTGAGTCCAAAGACAGCAGGTGACAGAAAGCAGCGACCTCAGATGACTGTTCTAGGACCATATCCCAAAACCCAACACAATTAACACTAATTGATCAGCAGTCTCAGAAGAAATGCCAAGAATTGAGCAAGCTTTGAAAGCCAGTCTCCACCTCTCCCCACAAAGGATGCTTTCTCCAGGTCAGAAATCTGGAACACCAGTGCAGAGAAACTAGCACTTGCCCTATTAGCACAACACTGTGCTCATAAATACAGGGCTCATCTGCTAATGGGGAGCATCTACAGATTCATAGAATCATTAAGATTGGAAGAGACCTCTAAGATCTTCAATTCCAATCATTCATCCATCACTGCCAAGTCCAGCACTAACCCATGTCCCTACACAACCCATCTACACATTTTTTTCAACACTTCCAGGAATTCTAATTCCAGCACTTCTCTGGGCAGCTTATTCCAATGTCTGACCACACTTTCAGTGAAGAATTTTTTCCTAATATCCAACTTAAACCTCCCCTGGCACAACTTGAGTTGAGCAGCATTTCACTTTGTTACTTCACTTGCAACACCTACCATATTTACCATATACCATAAACCACCACTAAATATAATTACTGTGTGACTATGAAGAATTGCTCTATGTAGCACAACACAGGATATCAATTATCAAAAACACCACTGACATCTTCCACCCACATTCAATTACCCAGCTATGCAGGGCTGAGCAAATTACTTTAGCTTTGAAATAAAATCCTTTGCACCAAAGTGTATCAAGAATGCCCAGCATGAAAACATCACAGAGCAGCCAGAACATAAGACAGGTCTGCAAGCAGTGGATATGAAATAGAAAACTCTCAGGGCAACTTTGGAACATGATGTCTCTTACAGTTTGTCTTGATTAAAAACAGAGGGGAAAGCAAAAAGGAGGCCAGAACCTTTCCAGAGTCCCTGATGACTAACAGTGACAGGACATCTTCAAACAGCATTATTTTCCCAGCTACCTAGTGAGTGCAGCTTTTTTTAAAAATAACCTCAAATGATCTGTCTGAAGAAGACAAGAAAAAACTGTCAGTTCTCTAGACACAAACTGGTGAAGCACTACGCTGTTCTAGGCTACTACTGCTTCACAACTTCGTGAATTTGGGATGGGTAATTAAGCCCTAAAAGAAAGGGGGAGGGGGGGGGAATTGCTTCCTGGAAAATAGCATCAATCAAAAAGCACTGTGGCAAAATACTATGGCAAGAGGGTGTCATATCAAATATTGATCCAGCTCCTGTAAAAATGTGAAGTTCATGGAAGTCATGTTTCCCATTAATGCTACGTTCATGCTTTAATAAAACTACCTCATATTTTAGATTCATTTTTGCTGCAATAGCAAAATATTTCCAGCTTAAAAATCAGAGTTGCCTTTAAATAAATGTAAGAGGATTCTAAAAGCATGTCTTGAAATATTCCTCTCATCTCCTCTCTCCTTTCCTCCCTTCCACATTACTACAAAATGCTATTAAAGAAAGCGCTATATCCTAGAACCTATCTTAACTTTTGTTAAGCTGCATTTTGTTTGCAAATAGGTATGACTGGTGCAGCACTCAAGAATACTGAAATTCTGAAGCTTTATGTCCTCTCCTATTTTGTTTTTCCTTATTATTTCATCTTAAAGAAACCATTCTATTTCTAGAGAAGCTCCCTGATACATAGAAGACTAGAGAGCATAAGGGTTTACAATAATGTACCCATTTATTATACAGTTTTATTTGGCACTGATCCTTATTAGACAAATGGCAAAACAAAGTGGTTTCATTTAGGTCAGCCCCATCACTCAAGATGTGCAAAACCTGTCTTCTACTTTAGTTCTGAAAACATTATCTGATAATGCAGAAATGGGGGAAAGGTTATATGACAAAGTTTTATGCTATATTAAAATGTCTTCTAATCATAGGCACATAATTCAGATATGCACCAAGTGCTTGACTGTACTGCATTACCACCATTGAGGTTAGACTACAGCAAAAGGATTTGCAAATGAGTACATGCTGTGGCTGTTCAGCAGACTCATAGCAGGCCCCAATTTAGATCAAAATTCAGCAGAGAAGTAAGAATTTTTTCACATGGAGTAAAGTCATGAAGCTCCTTTTCACGGGAAGTGAGCAACCCACAGCTAAAAACTGCTGCACTATCATTTTGACTATTTTAATCTTCACTTATAAGCTAAGAGGGCACAAGCACAGAGAATCATAGAAAATCACAAGTTGGAAGACCTTTGGAGGTCAAACCTGGCAATTCCAAGAACTAATTTTAAAGCTGGGTCTGCTGCTAAGGGCGTTATCCACTGCAAGTGTTAATACCGGCAGAGATGGAAATATAACAGTCTCTTTTTTTGGGCAACACACTCCAGTGTAGAGTTACACCTCCTGTGCAGAATTGTTGCCCTTACACCCAACTCCCTTGCTGCAGCTTATTCCCACTGCCTCTTTTCCTTCCACAATGCCCCTCCAAGAAGAGCCTGGCTCCATCTTTTATAGTAACAACTCACCAGGTATGCAGTGACAGCAGCTGGAAATTCCTGGAGCCTTCTCTCTTCCAAATTAAATGAAGTCAGCTCCCCTGCTGCTCTACTTATATGTCGTGTGCTCCAAGCACTGCACTCTCCCCAGTCTCTCACTATCTGTCAAACTGGGGGCCTGGAACCAACCGTGGTATTCCAGACATGAGCTCACGAGTGCTAAGTAGAAAAACATAAACACTTCTTCCTGTCTGGCTATAATCCTTCTCACACGTGTACCAATGCATTGAATTACTCCTCCTCAGGTGCAAGAACTGGCTTTGGGGTTTTTGGGGGCTTTTTTTAAAAAAAAGTTCCTGTCAGCCCATCCCTCCCTCTTGAGGCCCCAAGGAATGGGAACAGAACTGTTTCTCCACAGTCTAGTGTCATTCACAAACTTGCTCAGAATGCACTCCGTCCCACTCTGGATTCATAACAGTACCAGTCTGTTTCATAAACTGTAATTCATAAAGTGTACCAGTCTCTGTTCCATCCCTTGAGGAACACAAATGGTCCAGACACTCTCTTCCCACATTTTGGGTCATCTGTCTTCGTCCATATCTCCGATTTGGCTGTGAGAGACTGCATCCAAAGTCTTTTTAAAATCGTGATCAAGGAACAGCACTGCTTTCCCTACATCCAAAGACACAGCAACAACTTTCTCACAGAAAGCAAACAGCTTGGGCACCCTTCTCAAAATCCATGATGGCTCTTCACAGTCACCATCTTGTCTTTTGTGCTTGGAACTGCCTTACTGAAGTAAACGATTGCATTGGGAAATGTTTTCTTTAAGGACTAAGAACACAGGAGTCCTTGGGGAAAGACACTTAGTAAGCTCCTAAGTCTCACTATCAAAAGGTCTTCCCAGTAACTTTACCTACAAGTTTCTCTTTGAAATTCTGCTCATTCTTCTACTTTCCAACTCCAATCACAACCAGAATCCACATCTTTCTTCATGAACTAACTTATACTATCCTAGGATGTCTATGGAAGTTCTGAGGATCTCGTATCTCTCTGACCTACAAAACATAAAAATATCCCTCCAATATCCCACTGATTTTTTTTTTTACCAGACCCCTCCAAAAGTCCAAAGGAAATCAATCAGTAAACAACATGCTAACAGTTAACAACATCTTGCCTACACACCAAAACCCCTAATTGTGTTTGTCCATCACTGACAGAGTATACACAAAGGTGTAATTTGATACCAATGGAGAATTGAATTCCATAATAGTTATTATATTTCCAACTGGAATTTAATTTCTTGCCCATATTTCTAGTTTTCATATCTTTTGACTCACTGGGTAGTCATTGCCAACCTTCAGTTACCTCATTTTTAAAAAGTTATTAAAATTTTTCTCTCTTCAGCCTTCCATTGTTTCCCTAGCTGCTGTGATCATTCTATAATAAAGGCCAGAAGCAAATCAACTGTCACCTCCCAAGACTTCAAGATGCTTATAATTTCAAGTATTCTCCACCAGTTTTTTGCTTTACAACTTTTAATATAAACCCACAAAGAAATTATGTTTATCTCATTCATTTTAGATGACCATTGACTGACACACATTCCTAAGCCTATTCACGTTCCTTCAAATAAGGCTTATATTCTCTGTCTCTAAATACCATCAAGGTACCTTGTTGCCCTTGATTAGCTGTATGTTAGCCCTGTTCTGCTTATCAAGAACTCAAGCCATGTTTTGTCCCAGCCCTGTACATATTCACTCTCAAGAAATCACACTTAAAACCAATTCTACAATCACTCCCAATGCCAACAAGCTGTGGGTGTTCCAAGGTGGGGTGGTGTCCAGTTACACTGCTCAGTTATTTTCTAAAATGGTAAATCCTAAACTCCTGAGAGGCTGATCATTAGATATGACTTACTACATCTGCTTTTTCAAAATAGCTGTTTTGTTTTTATCAGTTCACTTCTAGCCTCATTATATACTTAGTAGATAAATTTTAGTCATTATTATCCAAGGCTCCCTTTAATTCTGGCCTCCTCCCTTCAATAAGACTTTTTTGTAGATCTAAATCTAATTAGAATGTCCTTTATACAACTAGAACCATATCAAGCAGTCTGGAGTTAATTTTCTCATCTAAAAAAAGAAACTGTCTGCATAATTTAGCAATGCTTTTGACGACACTGCTTCCTTTTCCAATCAACAAGCTGCTTAATACAGTAGCCTACTTCAGAACATGTTTCCAAATTTAACTTTTGTTCTCACTTCTGCTGTCCAATCAATGTACTACAATGCTGCTCCTCCTCATCCACACTTGGTTTCCTGTATTTTATACCTGAATATGTCAAGTGACAATGATTTATTTTCTAAATCAACTCGAAGTCATGTAAACATTTAAAAACTTATGTCTTTGTTGAATTCATTGGAACCAGGATTAACCTAAACATTTCTCAACACAGCCTTCCAGGCTTTTTTTTTTTTTTTTGCCCTGACCCCATGAACTTCATTTTTTTTTTCCAAAATTTCATAGGAACAGAGACTTTGCTGCTACTCTCAAAATTCAACATGATGTAAGTGTCTTTTGGAATGCATCACCAGTATCACAGCAAAAAAAAAAGTTTTGGCCGACGCCAGCATTCGCTGGGCTTCTAAGTTCCTTCAGTTTTATAAATTTAACACTGGCCATTAAAAAAACAGCACAAAATGAGAGGACTGTATTTAAAGTTATGTATTCTTAAAAAAAAAAACTTCAGGAGATATGTTTCTGATGTGTTTCATAGCTGAGGAAGTCAGGAACTCACCTAAGTTGCCACATGAAGACTCATGTTGGATCAGGTTTGAGAATTAAGTATTTTATATGAAGGGAGTTGAATATTTATTTTTAAAGCTGGTTCTTCTCAAGAATTTATAAAAAAAGTGAGAGATAAGAATGAGAAGAAACCCTCTCAGCAACTAGGTTTGTTCCTCAGCCTGTTTTCCAGGGGATGAATGCTCCAGTCCCTGAATGTTAGCACTGTATTTTAAAAATACACAGTCAAATTATATAAGCAGGACACATATTTCAAGGTAATCATTTAGGTGTCTGCCAGAGATGCACTATGCTTTACCTTCCATCAGCAAAGTTAAAGAAAGTTTCAAAATTCTCTATTTTTATAAGTAATATTGTAGCTCTGGTCTCTCAGAAAAGATGTATCAATTTGTACTTTATTTTTTCTGCTATAAATTCATTCTAGTCTGAGCTAGTTGGATATAACTAATAAGTGTCAGTCTTTAAGGAACAATCATATTAGCAAGAATATAGAGCAGACAATATCCATACAACAGTTTTCTGATTGTTCATTATCAGCATCAAAGTCTTATGCAAGAGTTTTGAAAAAAAGCTGCTAGCAAAATAAACCAAAACTTACTACATACTGACAACAAAATGTCAAGTGTAGACATTTTACCCTGGTATGCCACTAATTTCAAGTGAAAAGGTCTATCTGGCAAAACTCACCTTGGTATGAAGAAATTTGCGTAAGAAAAAGCAGCAACAGAAGAAATATCCTAAACTTTGAATTTTGTGGTTTTCAGCCATGCTGTAACATGTCAACGAAGTGTTTATTTCTGTTTTTGCTATAAAGAAATTTGCAAAGTGTGAACTATGAATGCTGACTGCTACTATTATATGAGGTTGTTAAAAGGAACAAGCATGACTTTTCCCAGTACAGTTAAATGATAAAGCCTTACTACTTCGTTCATAAACAGTGCAGTTTAAAAAAACCACTACACTTCAAGAATTTGTGTTAAATACTTTATTGGCCCTCTGTTCCGATTCATTGGACACTTCACATGAAACATTTAGATGTAGTTCATGACGCACCTACCCTGGATACAATGCAATAATTCATACACTATAGTAAATAGCTTCTCTTCTGCAAATCTGAACTATACCAGTGTATGCACAGAGTGCACAAAACACATACAAACATCTGACATTCCAAAGACAGGAGTATACAGGGCACTACAAGAAATCCTCCCTGACATGCTGTCATGGTTGCTCTTAGTAATTTCCATACATTTTCTCATCTAGGCATTAACATTTCCATCACCAGACTTCCATCTATCATTGCCTTACATTGACACCTGCTGGAAGTGACTGGGATTGTAAACCATTTCTTTTTTTCCCCTCCTCAGTTAGTGTCTGATTTAACTCTACAAGAAGACCTACCTTCAGTAAACTAAGCACAGACATCTGAAAAACTAAGCCACATGACTTTTTAAAAGCAAAAAAACCATACACTGTGTAATTCTAAGTAATGTGTAATTCCCAAGGCTATTACTGCATGGGTTCTCAATCAGAAAATGTATTTTAATAACAGCCTTTTAGAAGATTTTTTTCACTACCCCTTGGGTAGATTTAAACTCAGCAAATTAAGTATCCATTTACTGGGCTCTCAGGATAATTAGTAAATAATTTTTACTCCAGGAATCACTAAATAGTGGCTTGACAAACATTTTACAAACAAGTTTATACAACTAACGTGACTAAACAGGCAATTATAGCCCATATCTTTACATTATTAAAAAAAAATTTTGCTTTATTCACAAAAGCAAACAGGCTGTTTATTGACAACTGATAGACAAGAACAACTGAGGAATGTTTGTTAAAGCAGCTTGTATGTACACAAACTACTGTCTCTCATTCTTCATAATGAAGATGCATCTATCAGTACAGCTTGGTAAACTGAAGTACACTGAAACAGCCATGTGAAGAAAATGTTTTTCCCCATATTCCAGAACTTCATCTACAAGCTTCACTGAACAACATATTGCATGATACTTGTTCCTTACTTTTAAACCCTACTCAAAGGATGGGATCTCTCTCACTTGATGTAATTTTTAAATTCCTCACAACAGAAAGCACATTTCAAATTGAAGCAGGTAGGATGAGTTAAAGTGGCTTTGCTTTATCATCAGAACAAGACTTTGGTTCTCGCACACCTCGTATGCAAAACACAGACATATTTTCATCAAAAAACACAAACACTTAAAGTATCATAAGCAGCAAGAAGAGAAAAACAATTTCAAAGGCAGCCAAATAGAATTTATGTAATGCCAGTATACATACAGCTGAAGACCTATCGAATTTTATAATTTTGCAAAGTTTCAAGACAGAATCCTTATATTAAAGTTCGATAATATTAGCACAGCATGACCACCTCACACAGCTGTCAACACTGCAGCAGTATTAACTCATGGACTTTACAGATCAGTTAGAAGTTTATTAATTTTATTTACTTATTTTAATCTGGCGAGTGATCCAAACTACTTTTAAAAGTGAATTACTGAGTCTGTGAGAAAAAACCAAAATGTAAACACCATCTTTGGAAGCAGAAACAATCAGCCACCAAAACAGGTACCATCAAAACTAGCAATAAGTGGCAGCCTATGTCAACATGCTTTTCCTTAAACTTTTCCTGATTTTTTTAACTGAAAGAGCTCAGTCAGTTAAGGCAGAAATTAATGGCTGTGTATTAAGTCTGCTGAACTCATTCCTAATTAAAGCTTCATAAAGCTCAAAAGAAAAATAACACTGGGCATGGAAAAACACAGTTATTCTACATAATGGGTACACAAGAGTTAAAGAATCACATCTACCAAGAAGTAACTAACTCCCTAGGAAAAGAACTGGTAGTATTTTACCAAAACAAAACAAAAAAAAATCTCAGTGAACATAACAGTGTCCTCCCAGACACCTAAATGGTGGGCAAGAGAGCACTTTTCTAAAAAAAAAATTATCACTCTGACAAGCACAGGGTTGCTTTGTTTTGGTTTTTTTTTAAATTGCATTCTCTAACAAAACATACATGGAAAGCATTGCAGGCTTAAAAACACTAGATAGCCAAGATGATTTTGACACTCATCCCATGCTCACTTTCTTTCCTTTTTATCTCTGAAAGACAACAGAGTTAGCAATACACACACTCGACATTTAGGGCTTATGTTTCCTACCTTACAAAGCTTCTGGTAACGGGGAGAAGAAACTGCCATCCTCTGTAAACGATGCAACAACACCACAACTTTCTGAAGAGAGGTTCTCACCACAGCCATCATTTTAAGTTTGCCACACTTCTGAAGATACCTCAGAATTTGCATTATAAATGAAGAGCAACTATCATTTCCTCCCGGTCACTGGACAATGATTTGCCAGCTTTCTGAGCATGCTCTCTTCCAGAACTGCTTTTGCAAGCTACAGGCTTTATACGTTTCAAAGGCAAAGAAGATTGATACAGCATAAGTTTTTCTCCCAAAATAACCCCACAAAACAAATGCAAAAAGATAACAGCCTTCACAGATTCCTCTAATCGGTACTGCTCAGCTCTGCTTTTGCAGAGGGCAAATGAACTTGAGCAGCTGATCGTATGCCTCCGTTCAGGAGTGCACTAAATAGCCAGAAAAAGGTTATTCATTTAAGCCTGAAAGCTGCAGGAACAAAAAAGGAATTCCTTCAGGAAGACGGCTCCAGTGTATCACAACAGTTGTTCCTCCCTAGTAGCTGCTTTCTATCAGCAGACAGAGTGTTTGCTCCCTCACTCTGAGAAAGGATGCTCTCGTTCTCCGACTGAACGCAGCTCTGGCAGAGCTGTAGAGTGAGTGAATAACAGATTGTGTTATAAATCTTGAGAGGGGAGTACAGGGATAACTGCCCTAATTATATCAGCCATACATTAAAGGCTAATAAATCACATTAGCATTTCTCAAAACTAGATTATCCAACACAAAAGGGAAAATTGCAGGGGGTAAACCTCTTTCTGTAAAAACTCTCTTAAAGCTAATTTAGTCAAAAGGATCTAAAGGTTCCTCACTTGCACCAGAAAGTAGGAATGTTTTTTACAAGCCACTTCCAATTAAATATTTTCCAGAATGACTTTAGACAAGAAAAGGATAGGGTTTTGACAAGGTAAAAGCATACAGTTGCATCATCAACCCCTTTTCTAAGTCATCCTTGAATCCAAAGAGCTAACATAATTTTGATGTATTTCCCATGACAAAGCAGAATTATTTAAGTCATCTAAGAATGATAGTGGGATGTTCAAGAGCATGGAAGTGTTTTGCTACCAGCAAGACGCTCCCAATGCACTACAGCCAACATACCCCTAGGTGTGGCAAAACTGCAGCATAACCAGAGCCGGCTACTCATTGCTTCCAAAGGTGCTTTGATGAATCTACTTAAACATGTATCAGAGAGGCTGCTGTAGCAAAGGTTCAGGGAGGCCTGAGTACAGTAGGTGAAACACTGATCATATGATTTAAAGTGCATATTTGTACATGAAAAGGTACCTACATGTTTCAAGCACATAAATCAGCACAATATGGCGGCAACAGCTATCCTGACAAGTTTATATGATCCAAAATAACACACAGCTTAGATGTCAGTGCATTATACACTGCTTTGCCTCTTCTAAGGCACTTCGCTACGAAGGAGATTAATGCAAGGTTCAGATTCTTCATACAGGACATTTAAAAACTCTTCCCATCCAATTCTGTAAAGGCAACCATTTCATCTTTACTTTTAGGACTGAATCAACTTTTCTACCACTTCTCACATAAACCCCATTTCCCTGTACTCTGCTTTCTTCTTGATGTGTCCACAACAACGTCATTTTGAACAGATAAACAGATACACAGGTTCCACTCTATATATAGAAATCTTACCAACTGTATTCAGCTTGCCAGACACGCTGTCTTTTCTCATCTTCATGACATATTTGAACTGTTCCTCTGCATGCCATTGCTCCTGGTTTACATCCCTTCCCACCAGAAGTCTGCTTCTTTAACTTTCCAGATTGAGCCTACCATGATTAGCTGACATGCTACATGCTCTTACCAAATATCTTTTAAGGAAACTTGTGAAGCAGCCGAACTCTGAAACCATGGAAGCATTCAGAAATGATTGTGCAAAAGCTCAAACCTCTTCTGTGCAAGAGAGACCCCACAGTCCACACCTTCCTTACTTCCTTCTCCTTCCTTACTTCTGCTTTTTATCTTCCCAGATCTTTCAATCTACAAGTTTGAATCAAGCAGCGAGACAAACAGCCAGCCACTACTTATGGTAACTTTTTCTACAATACAACAAAATCTTTGAATTCTTTTGAACATCTTTACACCTGTAGGCCCACCTTCACATACCTTGCACTACTTCTTACTATTTCCTAGCTTATTTTCTGCATCTTTTTTCAAATTAGGTTTTAATCTCTTCCAAGTCACTGCTAAATATTTTCCAAAACAGACTGTAGCGTTTTGACGCTAACCTGAATGGAAAAAGTTCTATGAGGTTTAGATACTGAGAGAATTAATTGAACTGACTGATGCTATAATTGTGGATTTCTCATTTTCAAAAAGACATTGCAACCACACTCAAAGTCTGCATTACTTGCATAATACTGTTGCTGGCCTCAGGTATCACAATGAAAGACAAAACAAGGCTTCAGACCTCAGATCATTGATTCCATTGTAGAGGGACTTGAGCTGCAGCCAAACAAGTTAGACCCAATATGCAATGGAGAATAGTCCTCCCATGCATGCACAAATGCCAGTCTAATAGATGATCCTATTTTGGAAATGCATGACATGTAACAGCAGCAACAACAACAAATTCATCACATTTTGTCTAGGTTCAGCTCATTTCACCTAGAATTTATCACACCTTGAACTCACAGAAAAAATTTACTTAATGCACAGGCCTTGGGAGTAGGGGCATCGTCTACAGAGCAGGGAAGGTTATATCCCTAGATTCTTCTTAAAACCATTTAACCACTAACCTTAAAACCAATACTTCTTTACAGACTCAACAAGGCATGAAGAGAACAACACTGTCATTTTACACCACATAACTGGGGAAGAACAGGAAATTATCTTTGTTTAATCAGATAATAAGCTTAAGAACTTGCAAGAGAGCAGGCTTGATCTTTTGAAGTACAGCAGGATGTTGGAACTTCATTTTGTTTTCAGAAGTGCAACAAATACTTGAAAACATAAACAGTGATTTTGGAGTGTTTGCCAGTATTATGATATTAATGTCTTCATTTACATTTAAAGACTGCAAGATGATAGGGGACAAAGTTCATTCTGGAAGTCATTATGCTATGACAGTCTTTGACATGCTCTACTTCACTTCCTAGGGTAACCAGAAAAGCTTTACAACGTTATGTAAGGTCATGGGTGAGTTAAGTTATGGGTGACCTTACATGGATGATACTTCATGTGCACAATGTGTAGAAACATACAGTGTCAGAAAGAGAAGGACAGTACCAGGTACTGGGATGCTGAACCAGGGGAGGTCATGCCCCAGCACTTCCACCTGCCTTTTCAGTTGTGACAAGCCAGGACAAAGTGCAAAGTCAGGAGTTGTTTATAGACCTTCTCCTTCTCTCACAGAAGTCTTGCCCAACAGTTCTCCCCTCACACAGCACAACTCAAGCAATTTTAATCAGATTGAAGCACAACAAAGAATGGCAAACAACCTTCCACACACACAGTGCTTCACAGCCACACAGAGCCAACAAAGAAACTGTGAAATAACAGCTGTATCTTGGTGTGACTGACTCCACAGAACACAAGGTAATGCAGAAATAAGTCTATTTACATAGCATTGCCTGTGCCCTGTTTTAGCTCTTCCATCTCCACTACATTACAGTGGTTGGAAGTGGTGCCAATAGAAAGCATAACATTAAGTTCTAGGTGTCACCACTACAGACTAGTCTCAGCATTTCATAAAAAGCCACATCTCCACAGATGAGTCACCTGACTGACTAGAATCATTTGAACATTGGTGAGTGACATGCCATCTTCAAGAGATACAAGCTTCCACAAAATATTGTGTTCTTCATTATGATTAGCAAGAATAACTTGCTATCAGATATTTTTAACAATCTTATTTCATTTCAATTCAGCATAGATATGTTCAGATTAAGAGCACTACTAAAAGCAACATCTTTTTTTCATTATAAGCTGCTCAAACCCACTTAGATCACAGGTGACATTAATCCAAACACAGGGTACAGGATTTAATAGGTGGTGTCAGTTAAACTTCTCAGTCATTTCTAAGGTTTCCAGTCTGGGGCCTGAAAGAAGGCCAGCTGGGGAGCTGCTGGGCAGTAGGAGAGGGAGAAGAGGTAATCCAAGCACAAATTCTTCTTGGATTGCTGAAAAAGCAGGAGGAAGGTGGCAGACAGAAATAGGAGAGAGTGCAGCCCAGGAAGGCTTTACTTGGAGGGAAGTAGATTAAATTGTTTGGTTGAACAATCACACAACATGACTTGGTTTAATGAAGTGTACACTTCCTGAATGCAGTCACACTCCAAGGACATTTAAGAGCCCTCAGTGCCAAAGACATACACAAAAATATGTGCTTCAAACCTTAGGAAGACAAATTTGCTTCTTTCATACACCTGACTTCTCAAACACTGTTTTAGGAAACACCTTTCAATAGGCTGCAGCTTTCCCCAAACAAGTAGATAGCTTTTCTTTGTAACATTTGCCATTGAGAGAAAACCTGAATAACAGGAATATTATTTAGTTTCTCACCTGCATTTGCTTTCTGAGTTCCCGTATGCAGACACTGTCCTGAGCAGTGTTCTCACGCTCGAATGCATCTGCCAGAACATTTACTGTTGTCTCTGCCTCTTGAAGCCACTTGAGGAAGCTCTCCAGATCCTTGTGTGAGGCCTGTACTGTCTTTATCTCTGTCTCCAAGAAATTCTGCCTATCGACAGCTCTGAAAACAAGACAAGTGTCAGAATATTCCCCCATAAGATACAGCATTATATACATCATAATGAAACTACTAAAAAAAGATCTGAAATGTATCTCTAGTAAGAACAGAGATACAGCTTGTTTATCATAATTTATATCACTATTTTTAGTGTATCTATAGCTACCCACAGATGTCCTGAACTGGACATCTTGAACAGACCTTTTTTTAAAAAAGGCATGCAGTAAAAACTCAGTTATTAATTAAAAACCTAGGTTTTCCTTTTAGAGTGTTACTATCACCAACCTATGCTACTCCAAATGCTAGAAGTGTTATTGCCATGTGTGAAAAATGGGCTTTTCCTCATCAACAAAAAACATATGGAGTAGAAGCACTGAGTGCTTGGGGTATTTTTGTTCCTCTTTTACAGTGAACAGGAACACTGCCATAAATTCTTAAGAGTTAAAGTGCTACGGGATGAAAAGTCAGATACCTGGTTCTCTCTGCTAGAAGACTTTTGACACAATCAAACAAACAAACAGAATAATACACTGTCATCATAACAGTCAAACAATGCTCAACAAACTTAAACTTAAAAAAAATCCTGGCAGAATATGGTCCCAGTTTTCAATCACCCAAAAGATTTCTAACTGATGCAAACACTAAAGTATGTGTCCGTAAGAGGATTTTTTCATAACAATAACAATATAATCTGAACATTTTAAGATATCAGCAACTTCAAATAATTTCCTAGGAAAAAAATCACCTTACAGTTCTGCATAATAGTACTGTCTTCTAATGACTGAAATGAAATTCAGATGAGAAACTATTATAGTCAGCAATTTTAAAAGCTCTGATTAGCAACATTAATAAAGCATGACAAACTAAATTTCACCCATTTGAGGCTGTTATTCTGCAGCATTCCTTCTCCCAAAATGAGGACAAAAGAAACAAGCTGTCCCACGTCAGAACACTGTAGAGAAACCTCTAACAGAGCTAACAGCTAGAATGCTTCTGCTGAGTAAGTAGAAAGCTAAATTTTATTTTCACATCAAGCACTAGCTGTGTTATAATATTTTAGGGGTAAAGTGATATTTAATTTCAAGACAGACAGGGCCAAAACACTCAGCATTTGGTATTTCCACGTTTCTCCAGACAGGCCCAAACTTGTGTCTTCCGTGCCCTCCCATCTACTTCAGCTTTCTTTCCTCCTTTCATGTGTACTGCTCAGCAGTATGAAGGAATAACTATGTTTGGAATTGTGAATTTCAGAACTAGTTAAAATATTCCTTTTAGGAAAGAAGCAGTGGTGTTCAGTACCATTCAGGATGACATTTCAAAGCAAGTAGCATGTTTTACTAGCACATCAGATGAGACAGATGAACTGTGAGGAAATTTCATGCAACCCTAATTCTGCCAATCTCACATTTCTAAGTTTTAGCATAACCAACTGAATTTTTTAGAGACAGTGTTGTAATCCCTATTTTAGAAGCTTTGGTCTTATACCACTCGCTAATAATTGCTTTATCCAAAATAAGAGTCTAAGAATCATTCCTGACTTTGTGCTTGCCCAAGTTTTGGCGACTAGTGAATGACTAGGAGAGCAAGAAGCCTTCATTCTTGCTTCTCACTTGCAGTTGGAACGCTTCACCCAGTCTTGACAAAAAAACATAGCATGCTAGGGATAACAAGTAGTTTGATAGATATTGTCCAGAAAAGATAATAAGCACCAGTTAAGAAATTAGAGCACACCAAGGAACTGTGAGAAAAATGTAAAGTAAAAGTAGTTATGAGCTCTAACTTCAAAACCCTCTCCCTCTGCAGGGATTTTCTTTCCTAGCAGGGGGTTAAGGCCAAAGGTAGAAGAACAGGAGTGACAGCGGGAAGAACAGACTGGTAATAAAGGTGACCTTCAGAGAAAAAGAACAGCCCCAAAGGATGAAACACTAAGTGACCCAGATCTCTAAGTCTTTATCAGTCTAAGTACTGATGCATCAGATAGGAATCGAGACTGAACTTTGAAGTTAACAACATTCATTGAAGAATATTGTCTTCATCCTAAAGTTTTAATTTCTCAAGCTTTCTGCTTGGTTGAGCTTTAAGGAAAGAATGAAATCATATTACCAACCCACTGGTGCCATATATTTGAATTAAAGCTGAAAAACAATCTTGTCACTAAATACATACAAATTTACAACTAATTACATGGGTGTTTTTAAAGAGGACATGTATAGCAAGCAGTAGTGTGCAACACTTTTAGAGAGCAGATGGAAATACTTTCCTCCCCTGCTAGTAACGAACTCAAACATAAAATAGAAAATGGATAAATCTTTTACAGGAGAATTCTGTACTACATACTAAAAACTACCCCATGCTATAAAAACATCACTCAAATTTTCAAATAATTCTGACACAATTAGAGCAGCCTCAAAAGACAGAGGATCTATATATCTTCCAGGCTGCAAGAACTGAATGTGAGGAGAAGCTGGAGAATTATTTTCAAATGCAGCTAACATAATACAGTGATAGTGGAGAAAGTCTATGCAGATTCTATTGGCAAACACACACCCAAGAAAAAAAATTGTTGTTCTATTATTTAAGTTTTCATGGCTCTTTTTCAGGTTTCTGTTCAACCCAATTATTTTTTCAGATTTATACTGAAAATCTGCAATGCATACATGTGCATGATCAAAAGAAATTCAGAAAGTAACATCTGAGACAGTACAGAAAGCAACTATAATCCATTACCAAGGCAGCACAAACACATAGAACAACTATAGTTTCATCCTAAAGTATAAAAATAGAACATAAATAGCCACTGGGCAAAGTATCCAATTTATACAATGTCAAGCTGGGTAGCTTCAATCTCTTAATGCCCACAGTTTTAAAATAAGCTCCTTCACTTTGCATGCCATGGCTACAGTCATCCTGGTAGTGCTCTTATGGTGACCGGGACCACAATCCTTCCAGATGGTTTTACTAAGGACCATTTCCACAACCTCCAAGTAGGGGAAAAAACTGATATTTTAAAGCATTATGCTATAAATACAGATTTATTCTTATAGAAGGCATAGGGCTACATATCCACTCTATGAATAAGCCCCACATGTCCCAACATCTGTCACAAAAAGTAAGCCTCATCACTGGTATTTCTATTTCTTGCATTTAAAGCAAGTATAAAAACCTTCATCCTGTTGAAAAGGTGCTTTCATTGCACATTCTCACCTTTTAATTTTCCCATTCTGTTCAGATGGGGCTACATGAAGCAGCTCCACATTGGCTACCCACTGGCTCTCAGAGTTGTCCTTTACATTCTGCCACTAGTTAATAAACAAAGCAGATATTCACCTTCCTTAGGCTGCAGACTTCAAACAGTAGCCCCAGTGATAATTAAGGAGCTTCAGTTACACACAACAAAATGCAGTAGCTTATTATTTTAGACTTTAAGCAGATTCAAAACTAATTAGAGGCTTCCAGGCAGGAGTTCTTCTTTCTGGTCACCCTCTCTGAGTAGTGGGCAGTTTTATGCCAGTTGTAGCCATAACATTGCAAAGTCTGAATGTGAATGAGACTAATACAGAGTTTTAGTCTACTGTCAATGCTAATCCAACAAGGACCTGTTTCCCTTCATCCTCTAATTAACTAGGAAACAAGCTGCTATATCCAAAGCACAAAATGACAAAGATTTTCCTCCAAGGAAGGATAGGATAACATTCTACTCTGCTTCCTTCATTACCTGCTTACTGAGAATAGTCCTGCTGGGAGGGGGTGCTGGTGGGTGAGAGGCTTGACATGACCCAGTTATGTGTGCTTGCAGCCCAGAAAGCTAATCATGTTCAGGGCTGCAAACAAAAGCAGCATGGGCAGGGAGAGGATTCTGCACCTCTACTACACTCTGGTGAGATCCCACCTGGAGTGCTGCATCCAGCTCTGGGTGGACATGCTGAAACAGATCCAGAGGAAAATCTAAAATATTCTGAGGGCTGGAGCACCTCTCCTATGAGGAAAGGCTGAGAGAGTTGGAATTGTTCACCTTGGAGAAAAAAGGCTCCCAGGGGACCTTATAGCAGCCTTGCAGATCCTGAAGGGGGCCTACATGAAACATGGAGAGGGATTTTTTGCAAGGGCATGTAAGGATAGGACAAGAATAATGGCTCTAAACTGAAAGAGGGCATATTTAGAGTAGCTATCAAGAATAAAATTCTTCACTGTGAGGGTGGTGAAGCACTGGAACAGGAGAAGTTGTGAATGCCCTACCCCTGGAAGTGTCCAAGGTCAGACTGAATGTGGCTTTGAGCAATCTGATCTAGTGGACTGTGGTCTGCCATGGCAGTGGGGTTGGAACTGGATGATTTTTTAAAGCCCTTTCCAATTCAAACCATTCTCTAATTTCACAATTTCTATAACGTTCTCCTCCTCTCGCTCCTCAAGAGATAACATCTTCTTAAGCTTTACTAAGTAGGCTTTTCATTCCTTTAATTGACATCCCATTCCAAAAGCAGCTGCTTCTTTCACATGCACGTGTATACATATAGACTTTAGTTGTCATCTTACCCACTCCCAGATACAGAGGATCAATTTTTTTCTTCTCCCCCTCTAACCACAATGCATACAGACTTTTAGATTTCAGAGACAGACACTATTCTAAATGTTAATTGTCCATCAATACCAAACACTCAAAAGAATTTCTGCAGAAATTGGATTATCCTGCAGGAAAAAAATTATGCATAGGAAAATATCACATTTTCATTGAGACATATGTGCAGATACATCTTAAATAGAGGATGAATAGAAAGAAGTTTCAATTAAGTCTCAGTTCCTACAGCACAAGTATTTTCTAGATGGGAGTACTGGAAGTATTGCACTCAAGAACACAAAGCACAGCCCCATTCAGGGGAAGTTTCCATTAGATGAAAGGCCATAAGGAATTAATGCAAGGGAAGATGAAGCTGATCACTTACAGCCTTATGAAAAGGAAGGACAACAAAAAACTACAAATACATAAATCGTACCAGCAATAAAGAGTAAGAGAGGAACTTTCAAAGACACTTAGACAATAATAGTCACAGGAAAACCTGAAACCAAACATGAGAAGTCCCTTCTTTTTCTGCTAAAAAATATACCACATAAATGGAAAGTTATACAGAAGCTTTCCATTGTGAACTGTGGGAATTTCAATCATCAAAAGAGCTTGACTGCAATTGACTAATTATCCCCAGCAGCCCTAAATGCTGCACTAAAGCACACAGAGAAGAGACTACAATACACATGTACACAGAGAATGCAAGTTTAAGGCACAAGCTGCTACATATAGAGTGAAACCTTGTAGTTACCTTTGGTTCAGATTAACCCAGCAAGTGTTCATTTGGTCAGTGGTTTCCTTCACCTTCCTTGAATCATCGTCACGATACTCTCGAAGCAGTTTATTAGAAAGATCATTGAATGCTGCCACTGTGATGTCCCCTCTATGCAAATCCTGTACCAACAGCTAAAAAGCAATGTCAAATGAGACAGATTAAAATGAGGCTATTTCTCATATCATGCATTTTATCACATATTCTAAATCCCTCATTTTTTCCTCTTTTCTAAAAGACAAAATGTTCACATTTTTCATCTAGGAGTAAAACTGTAAAGAGAAAATCTACAGATATTAAATGTCCTGATAATGAACTAATCAAAACATAAATAGATGAGAAAAAGTTGTATTTGCCAGGACTGCCAAAGGATAGAGAAATCCTCTTTTATAGTCTACTGGCAACAGAAATAAAAATACTTCTGTATTTTGAGTAGCATGAATAAGTTTGAATTATTATAATAGCAATATAAGCAGCATCTAAAAGTGGCATAAATGAAATGTGCAGTATAAGAATTTGATTTCATTCTTTAGGGTTTTTTGTTTTGGTTTTTTGTTTGTTTAAAATTAAGGAAATACATTAGAAAGGTTTCTTTACTGTAGCAAGATATTTACAACGTGCCTTGACTTTAGAGAATCTAAACTGAAGATTATTTCTAAATAAAAATAGTGTATATATATATATATATATATATATATATATCTCCAGTTGCATATTACGGCCTCTAACTTTGTTTGGACATGGACCTGCTTTCACCTAAGAAAACAAAGTAGACCTAATAGTCCATTTCTATTTCCCTGCTTATGCAGAGATAGACACTAGTCAGATAGTTGTGCAAAGCACACAACTTTACTGTCTACTTAAACAGCTGTGGATTGGTAAGCAACTCTCACAATCATACTCCTTGCCTCTTTCATTACCCAGCTGCACCCCTATGTTGCTTTTCATGAATATATATGTGCATATATATATATGCATATATTTTTTAAACTCTATTATATCCCTGTTCTAAATACTGCACTGGTGAGAGCCTCTCCTCACTGCTTTGTGCCTTAAGTTCTCATACTGTGCCACCTACAGCCCACCCTTTTTCTGACAGCCACACCAGGACAAAGGACACTAGACTTACAGATTTATCAGAGCATGCTTGATATGATATAAAAAGCATCAAAGATTGCATGAAAAAAAAAGCAAAAAAAAAAACATTGGATGTGCCTGGCACCCACTACCAGAAAGTGAAATTCAGGGCAATTTTAAACACCTTAGTCCATTCCTTGACTTACTAAGCTGTTAAATATTTCTCTGAAGTCAATTCTGTAGCAGTATCATTAAATTCTAATTGGTCTGGGGTTCAAGTTTTTTGCATAATATCATTTCTTTGGTGCTAAATTGTACTAATTTCAGCTAAGCTTTCAAAGGCACACATGCCACCTGTTTACCTCCCAAAATGGGATTCTTGGAAAGTCTGATATATTGAAAAACATAGACAATTAAGAAAATAACATGGCCAAAAAGAGACAGCAAATAGTACAACAACTAAATTGCACATTCACTCATCAGTTGAATCCAGTAGCATTACACAGACTCAGGAATCTGGTATGGAAAAAAATAAGCATAAGTGGTCTTACTTTGCTCTCTGCAATCTGTTTGGCAAGCGTCTCTTTTGGGGCCTGCAGGAGCACTCGCAGACGGATCTCACACTGCTCCATGAGGCGCTCCATCTCCTGCCTCTGCTCATGCCACTGCAGGCTGTCTGCCAGCATGTGCTTCAGCTGCTGCTGACGCACCTCCACGCTGTGCTGGGTGCTGTCCCACTGGTTCTTCAGCTTCTCCACTGCAGAGGACAACACAGAACGTGAAAAATATGAGGCAAGTGAAAAAGTAACCATAACTACCTCCTAATTTTCAGGGCAAAAGGCAACAATATAACACATTCTCAAATACTATAGTCTCAATATTCAGTATTTTAATTCCCCGACTAGTTGACATATTCACAGAAGCAAATGAAAAAATCGGGTGTTTGGCTTCCTCTTGTTTAAGCAGGACAGCATACAAGTAACAACTATTATTTCTGGTATATTTCAAAGTCATTATTTAATTTTAAAGTACACACATGTAGGAACCTGTACAGAAGAGACATGTCAGCAGCAGAGCTCCAAGGAGCACAATTTTAGAGTGATTTTAGGGTGATAGGACCAGCAAGTCATCACTGTGCATCTGTAACTTAAACTGGTACAAATAAATAAATAAATAAATAAATACATACATACTGTTTCAACAGATTGTACAAAGCAAACTGAGCATTCCTGACCACTGTCTCATGGCACCTGTACTACAGTTTTGACCAATGCAGAAACATTCTACAAGGTAGTAACAAACTACTTTGGCAATTTAATTCCACCACAAGTTTCTACAGAATTTAGTAGATTACACAGCAGAAGAGAGACATTATTTGTTACACCCATATTCCTTCAAGTGGAAGGAATTCCATTCCTCTCTCAATAAATAAGTTTCATTAGATGACAGATAAACACATTTAACCTTTAATAAACAAGGAGTGAAAAACACAGCCTAAGAACCTAGAACAAAAATAGTGCATCACAAAAAGCAGTGCATCTGTCTTTGGAGAGAAATGCATGGCATCATACATTTTCCTGGATACTTACAAGACCATTAAAGCAAGTGTAATACTTGAAAGTCTACAGAGGAGGAAACAGATTTCTCTACTAACTGTCATGACAGTTACAGGGAACAAATTATATCACTAAAGAATGTGATAAAAAAGAATGATGTAAAAAAAGTGAATGGGAAAAAGCAAAACCAAAAAAGACTAAGCTGGATTTCTTAACCATCTCGCTACTCTGATCAGAACGAGGTACACAGGATGTAAGACATCCAGTGTATTTATTTTAACAGTAAGTACGCAATTTTATTAAAAAATTAACACACTTGATGCTCAAGTCACTTCAATTTTCCATTAAGCAAAATGCCAAAGCTTGCACTTAAATCGAGACCATTTAAGTGGTTTACATTTTTTTTAATCTTTTGCAATTATACAAAGCCATTGTGCTTCATCTGCTTGAGAAAATCTCTTAACTTTAATACATTCAACAATATTCTGTTTAGTTCCACAAAGCTCTCAAAGACTGTGGCAGCAAAGCCCACCTGTCAGAGTAAATATCACTCCACAATGTTGGTGGACAAACCTAATAATTTGTGCAATATAGATTGATCCATTTCAACCCACAGGCAGCTTGTGGATTAATTTTCAAGCATAGATATTTGACGCTTACATAGTAGTATTGCTATGATAGAACAAACATTATTTATATACTTTCTGTTATTAATGGACAGATTAACCTTACTCTCTACACTGCTGACATATTTACCTTTTATCTACCTCCAGCAAAACAGGACAGAAAAATAGTGACATTCCTAGTAGCCTCAGGACTCAGTGGGTTCAAGAGGCAAGTTCCTAGAAAAAGTTGTCATGGGCACCAGTTTGATATCACAGGCAGAAGGACTAGAAGGAATTCCTGACAAGACTGTTTTTTCAATTCCATGTGTCCATAAAGCAATTGGAAGGGAAGTTCCAGAGAAGGAAGTTTTTCTGTTTCTCCACTCCTATCAATTTGAGTAATTATGCTTCATCTGACAACACACAACAGACTTCCAGAGGGTTGTAGGACATTGGTACATTCTGATATATATTTGGTGTCAATACATACTCAATGTTTAAACAACAAGGCGCATAAGCAGCCCAGAGCTTCACTTTTCTTCAAAGAGCAAACTTTTCTTAACAAATGTCAGTGGTAACAAAACCTTCGATTTTCGTGTTTCATGACAGGCAGAAAATCTTCACACACATCTAAAGTATCTACTGGAAGCTTAATCCATGGCACCACATACAACATCTCTTTTCCCTCTCTGGATGTGCACGACTACAGGGGAACTCAAACATCCAATACACAGTCCTTTACTTCTTCAGCTTTTCTGAAGAGTCCAGGATGTTTTGTGACTGACCCCATCTTGACTGACTCCCATGGACTACATGGTTAGTATCCTTTATTATCCTGCCCCGAGTTTCCACCTCATCCCTAGTTCTGAGTGACTGCAAAACTAAGTTGCTTCTTTGAATCTTACTGCCCCTACCAGTCCATAGTCTGTGAACCTCAGACAGCAGATGCCATCTCATCAGATCCCCAGAAAAACCACCCATCTGTGGGCTTCTTTTCTGACCACATCATCTCCATCAATTCTTATGGACACCAAAGAAATTAACGTAGATGGAGTAAAGGAAAACTACATTACAGAGGAGAACATAAAAAAATATACTTTTCCAATTTTACTTCTATCTATGGTATTCCCTGATGCATGAATTTTCTAATCTTAGCAAACAGCAAAGCTTAAGACTTCAAAAAACAGATTGTCCATTAGTTTCAAATTGTGACAATTGTACATTTCTTAGGAACCAGTAAAATGAATTTTCAAAGGGAGTGGAGACCTTTGAATTGGAAATTAAATTTTCAAGTACATATCAGTTAATTAAAATCTCTACTCTCAGTGAATAATTTGCAAAGTGCATACACAAAGTCATTGTCCTAAAGTCAATACATTCATGTTTTTAATTGTCCAGTACCTCAGAGTTCAACAAAAAATGAAACATGATTAGCTCCTTTTCTCAATAAATAAAATCCTCATTCCTGTATCTGTGGCTGTGAAGCAACTCAAATTCTTCACAAAATATTTCAAAATCCCAGCAAAACTATTGACCTTCATACTTGAAAAAATGGCTAGTAAAAAAAAAACAAGAGGCAATTCTTGTTCCAGGAATTTTCATTAGACTGTTTAAGTGAAAGCCACTTAATTGCCAAGTTTTCTTTCCTTTTCAAGGAAGGCAACTTCAGCTATGCTCAGTCGAGAATTTTAGAAAAGGATATGAAGATTTTTTACTGCCATGAAAACAATGTATTTGCAAACACAGGATGGATAAACTTACTTTTTTCAGTGATCTCTGTCCTAATGTCTGAACTGGAAGTTTTATTTTTCAAATTCTGAGCCAATGTAAAAACAGAATCAAGCTGAGGGTGCCGATGGTCCATATCTGCATTGGTTATCTGTTTTTAAGTCCAAAAAGTAGAGCATAGTTAAATTCATCTGTATTATTTAGGTAAAAAAATACACATGTCTCCACAACTATACAGCTAGTCCCATCATTACTGTAACCCTTAAACTGTCACGGTATTACAGCACTGCTTTAATAAGCTAAAATATTGTAAATTGCAGTTACTGAAAATCCAGAGGTGAAGGTTAAGCTAAACAAACCACATAGTTACCACAGTTGTTGCACAACGTTTTCCAATATCTATTTTTCATAGCCTTATATGAAAATAAATTTCCATAACTCATTTTTCTCCTAACCAAGCTGGCATCATTTATATATATCAGAAGCAGCAGTGGGTGCAGGGGGAAAGTGAAGAATAACAACAGGAAGCAACAATCAGACTGTAAAATGTTTCTCTATAAACCATTGCTCTCTACATGTACCAGAAGCCCATATTACAAGTATTATACAGTTAAAAGAAAGTGTTTCCAAAGCTACATCACATTATTCTTCCAAATTCCAGATGATGTGAGATACTCAAGAAACAGTTAGCACTTGTTTAGCTCAACCCAACCTACAGCATTTAGCCTACAGCTTTTACTCTACACTTAGTTAATTGATATTAAGTCAAACAAAATGAACCTTAATGGCTTCATACATCTCACTTATATTACCCTTAGTCACAGTTCTGCTATCAGCAGAAATAAACATTTATATCACAAGCATTTATGTTACAACTTTTAATTCTGTTAGCATGTCTCTGGAAATCATTTAGTGTAACTACAGCAAACAAAACTCATAAGAAACCAGTAAAGAGTGAATCAAAGGTCACCCACTAAGCAAACATGAAGCTGCTCTAAAGTCTTCCATGTCAGTTAACTATTACAAACCCTAAAAGCTGTTAGGAGGTATTCTCTAATTTCTGTGTTTTAAACAAAAAAATAACAGCACTTAGCTCACATAGGGACACAAGAATAAACAGAAAATGGCTCTGAAGGAGAAAGGAGTGTAATAAGAGCATTTAAACTGCAACTTTCATGTTGTGCATTTAGCTGCAGTCAGGGGTTTATTCCCCTTAAACATGTTATTTGCTTTAGTTTCTTTAGTGAATGTAAGAACTATTAAAAAGTGAGACAATTTTCTACTAGCCTTCACAAAAACACATACTTTCATTCGTGCAATAGTCCGATTGATCTCTTCAGTATTTCCCACAGTGACTATGTTTGACTTGAGCATCTGGTCAATCAATACCAACCAGTCAGCCAGCTCAGTTCTAGTTTTGTCCAGATCAGCAGGTGCAGAAAGTTCCAAAGCCTGCTGAGTCTGAACAGGAATTTCCAATGAAGAAGATGCTAGCACCACCTTTTGGATATCTGAAACAGAGTGTGGGGGTTCGGTTAAAGAAGAAGTAATCATGGCCACACGAGCAGTTCTCAGAATTACAGGGGGCTTTTTGTAATTCCTATAAATATGCAACAGCATCTACAGAGAAAGCACAGCAAAAATTGTATTTTAATAACCAGAGCTAAGTAATGAGACTTATGCACCTTTAAGGCAGCTATTTTCTTACTGCATGCCAAAAAGACTCACCCAAATGATTCAGCCTAAATTCAAAATAAACAAGATGAAAACTTGCAAGGACAAAATTACATTAAACCTAATGGAATGAAGCTAAACACTCATTGACGCTTATTAAGCATAAAATCAACTATTTTTTGTTTAAGATAAACATCTAAAACCATCTTCCTCAGTTTTTTACTATGTAGCAAAAAGGTCTTCTCCTCTCTTGGCTCAGAATTCACTTAAGCACAAGTGAAGCTTCTAGAACAGATGCTTCATGGACTTGGCATTACACAACTGTCTGAGGAAGGGACATATGCCCACTAGTTAAGTCACATCTTTTGCTCTTTTTAACCTGACACAACAAAGTAGTGAGAAATGACCTGAATTAATAGTAAGATTCACTCCAGAAGTTGTGTTCTAGTCCCAAGAAACACTAAGCTACATCAAGCTGAAGCATGACTATTTCACACTTCCCTCAAACAACAAAACAGGAGTTTTGTTTAACAAACACGTATAAAAGGAGAACAAGCCAAATTGAAGGTTTTAAAAGGATTAAGCAGAAGTTAGTCTGCCTCAGATTTTGTTTATTGATGCTGAAATTTAAAAAAAATTAAAATTAGAGTTCATTCACTGAGATTTGAGCTGCAAATTTTTTCAGGCAAGGGCTGTCTTCTTTGCCTAAATTTCCAAAAGGGAGACCTGGGCATTTTGTTTACCATCTGTATTTGCTGAATTGCCTCCAACAACTTGAAAATATGACCAGTGTAAGTGTCTGATACAAGAACACATATTTAGACAGCTTTCCCTAAGAGATTCAGGAAGGTAAGTATCTAGCAGATAAGGGAGACCCATCTGCCCCCTAACCAAGCCAAAAGAAGGGGAATGGCCTTTATTTATAGGACTGCAAAAATGTGCATGCAAGAGACACTTTACAAATAATTAACGGTATGGAAAGCTTCTAGTGGATCTTAATTAGTCAAAGTCATGACCACAAATCCACAAGAAACAAAACACAGGAAACAGGCTGTCACAAACACAGGTATTTTAGTTTTTACTGTGTACCTAATCTTGATGAGGAGGCCTAAGCTTTATAAAAACTTATCCATTTCAAAAGTCTTAGAGGAACTCCAAAAGACTCCCCCAGTCCTGAACAGTAGAGTGACTTCCCTACCCAAATATTCCCTCTCTCCCATAGTAATGAGAAGGCAGCCTCAAGTTCAGCACAATGCTTCAACATTTCTTATTTTCTAAGTTCATAGAGCTTTTTTTTTCCTTTTTAAATTACTTTTGACTGCAAACAGGATTACATTCAAGACAATTCAGCAGAACAGAAGGACCAATCACTCACCAGGAGGCTTTGTCTTTGTAACAAAACGGGACTGCCCAACAAATGCCTCCAATTCTCTCACTTTGTCAGGCACTTCTCTGAACACCTAAATCCCAGCAGAGAGAAATAAAAACTGTAACACAACCTATATTAATGCCAGAAAAGTCATCTATTACTTGAAGGCAAAATATTCTACACCATGCCTCAGCTATATTTTAATATTTTTTTTTTGGAAGGTATCCTTTAAAAAACAAAAACTTCAAGAGGTGCTAAAGTGTTTTTTCAATACATCCCTGTGTCACATCTAAATATTGAAAATAAAGAAATATAAATAAATTGCTGGAGACAGATTGTTTACATGTTTTTACTGTCTAAGCACCAAAACTATAACTCATTATTTGAATATACTTTGAAGAAAAGATGATGCAAAGTATGATTTTTTTTCAGTCACAGAAAACATAGGGAACAAATTGACAAAAGTGTTACAACTCCATTGTATTGAAAACAAACGTGCCTATTTGATTTTTAAAAGTCAGTGATGAAAATGTGATGAAAAGCAGTGGGGGAAATCCCTATTTTCATAGCTGAGTTGGTAAAAACACATCATTTTCCTTCCTCAAACTATCAAAAGCCCCTTTTCTCAATAAATTCTTACCTCTGTCATCCATAAAATAATCTAAAATAATTTAATTTTTTCATTTGGATCTCCAGGCTTTGCTTGAAATAAATCTTGCTTTACTCCAAACCAGCCTTACCAATGAGATTGAACACATTACTAATTTACTGTAATGTTTAAGAAGTATCCCAGACACACTTAGTAACACAGCTTCATTTCTTTTCCTCTTAACTGCTACAAGCTTTCAACTTTCCTACACAGCAAAGATATTCTAACTCTCAATTTCAAGTTAATACTTTCCAAAAAAAGGCCAATAAAAACAAAAATCAAACAACAACCAAAAAACCCAGAAAACAACAAAAAACCAACAAAAAACATAAAATAACCAAATTAACTCAATATGATAGAAAAATGTCCATCAGTATTTTTATGTGTAACTGGTTTGGCGTACATTTCCTGATCATGCCTGTATGGTTCCCTAATCATTTTGTGTACATGCCACATGTCACAGATACATGAAAAGGAAAACAACCATTCCAAGTATACCACTCTATTTTCAACCTCAGGTACCCAATGCTAAAGAAATGCACACCTTATTCCACCTCACATTGAGGGACTGCAAGCAATCAGAAAGTTTGCTTTTTTCCTGAAGATCAATATTTTTATCCAACAGTACTTCAGATTCAGTTCTGTTCAGCCATTCCAGTTTGTCACCCAGAACTTCCATTTCTTCACTTAAGACCTAAAATGGACAGAAGAGTTTTAGACTGGAATAAAATGCATGCATGCTTAATTAAAGGAGGAGAAAAGCTTTCTTTTAATTCCAATATTAGTAATTTCCCTGAGCATACACAAAGAAGTTTCTATTTTGGTTTCTGTGCTTGATCTAGAAATTATTGAAGCATTTATTACTTTTCACTTCCAGCATTTATATTAAGGTAGATGACAAGAAAAATAACACTTTGATGACAAGCAGTAAATACTCAACTGACATGAGTGAATTTATTTAGGCAAATACAATTGCAACTACTTTACATCATTTATAAACACTGATTCAATACTTCCATCTTAGATTTGGTCTAAAAGAGGTTGGTTGGGGTTTCATT
The DNA here is from genome assembly GCF_024509145.1 of Vidua macroura. Classification (NCBI taxonomy): domain Eukaryota; kingdom Metazoa; phylum Chordata; class Aves; order Passeriformes; family Viduidae; genus Vidua; species Vidua macroura. Next base: position 50,278,178 of record NC_071573.1, read on the forward strand.
GGGTTTTTTGCTGCCTTTTTAAAAATTAATTATTTTTAAGAAACGAGCAAGCAGGTTAGTTGGACTGACAATTCCTCTCATTCTTTTAGGATTTCAGAAACGTTTTCTTTCACACATTCTATAAACCAAAGATGTTTTGTTGTCAAAGCCAGACACAAAACAGGAAAAATACATACATATGCACACAACTTACTTAAAATGGACAAAACCCTTTCAGCTTAAAAAACCATTTACACACAAGAGATTATTACCACTGCCCAGTAAATGGGACAATGGTGTTACTTACCATTTAAGGTTATCAGCTTTTTTTTCTATAGGTTTTAGTAGATATAAAGTTGACAAATAGACATAATCTCCAGTGAAATTCCACTTACCAAATATTATCAGCAGTATATCTATTTCTCACTGTTTCATACACAGACACCATCTTCTGGCTACATAACAGTTACCAAATCAACCCAACTTCATTTTGAGGCGCATCTTGCCTGTGTAAGTCATCTCACAAAATTGTCTCACAAAACCATAATATATCTTTGGCTATTCACAACATGAAAACTCCCCTCCTCCAAAGCCATGTCCTGATGCTTTACTCAAGACATACAGATGTATACATATTTACACACTAATCAGTCTTGCCTGTAATTCTTGCAAGTTTTCTTCATGGTTGAATGTAAATCTTGTGTCCAGAGCATTTTCTGCATTTTCCAACCAACAACGCAGCTCATCAAGCTTCTTTCTGTACTCTATCAGCTGCTGGTTCTCTCCTTTTAGCCTTAAAAAGTGAAACAAGAAGTCCAGCACATCAGTCCTAAATTACTTCTGATGCCATGGTCAACTTTTTCAGTGCTTGGAGAATTTTAATGGAATCATTTTATCATCAAAAGATTCTACTGCCATCATTAAAATGTAAGATATTCACAAATAAGTACTTCTGTCTTAAAACCAGACAAATTTCAGTTCCAAAGTCATAAAATAGACTTTTAAAAGACTGCAGAAAACATTAAATGTAAGTGATAGTAATGACAACACCTTCAGGCCTAATCATTATAAGGTCACTGAATTTTCCCCCTGGAGGTTTTAGGGACATATATAATACTTCTACTAAATCACACAAAAATTTAATGAAATTTCTCAAACTAAATAATTAAGCAAGATCCTATTTTATTCCTAAATGTATCAGGAGATGTTAAAAACACGTAATTACATAAAGTTCTTACTTTACAGTATTGTGGAAATTCAAGAACTATACAAGCTGGTTCAATTAGTGTATCTGTCAATGATAAAACAAAACTTAATGTAAGGTACTTACAAGCTCAGTTTCAGCCACAGAAAGTGGCTGAGAAATTCTTCCTAAGAAATCTGGCTTTATAAGAAAATTATTTCTAAAACAAAGGGAAACTAAAAAAAGTCATTTTGTGGTTCTCATTTTGTGAGTTGTTCTAAGCAAAGACCTACTAAACAGTCAATTGTAGGTGGATTTATGAGAAATTTGTTCTAGAATACAGTTCAAAACAGAGCTCTAAACATTAGGAAAATTCAGATTAATGACAACATGCAATAGAATGCACTCTCTATCCCAGAGTCTACTCAATTAAATTCTCCTTATTGCATCTAGTCAGACATCCAAATTTTTGATTAACTTATTACCTCTGTTGTCTATCCATGACCTCTGTTGTGATTGCTTTCCAGCGTCTATTCAATCCTGCCAGTTTCTCCTGTAGGAAGCTCCCATCTGTAGCAGACAGTTTCTGTATGATCCCTTCCCCAGTTCTGTTCAGTGCTGAAATACTGGTCTGATGGCTGCTGACTCCCTCTTCAAGTTCCTGTCAGAAACAAAAAAGCCACACAGAATTTTATTACTGACCTGAAGTGACTTTGATCTGGCTCACGATATGCAGGATGAATCCAGGGTGTATATTATTTTACTAAAAGAGGCACTTAAAAACATATTACTTAGAAATGGATGCTGTTGACAAAGTTTTTAATGTTGTTTTATTGAATCTAATTCAATTATCTAGGTGTCATAAGAAGATAGTGACACAGAATAGGCTATGAATATTACAAAGAATCCCAAGAATTCATTTCAGCCACCAGTTCTAAAATCAACACTCATCTTTGATTCCTTTTCTCTTAATGTACAGCACTTCCTAGTGGTTCTAACAGATGGTTTGACTTCTACCCAGGTCTTTTCATAATCTATACCCCAAATATTTCTTTACCTTCAGAGTATTTTAGCTAGGATAATCATGGCAGTGCTGCCATGGTCCCAGACACCACGGAAAATCCACGAAGCTAAAGAAAGATGTCAGGATTAAATCTTCAAACACCCCTAACAACTACAGAAGTCTTACACTGTCAGCAAAAATTTCATTACAACTAGATTAGGAATAAGATGATTCAAGAAAGAGAAGTGAAATGCCCTAGAAGAAAACTTCAAGCAGCAACAAGGATAAAACAGAAGCTGTGTCTTAGACAGAACTTACTTTTCTTTCACAACATACATCTGACACTTGGATGCCTAACACTCTCAAAAGAAAAAAAAAAAAAAAAAAAAAAAAAAAACAAAAAAAAAACCAGATCCTTAAAGTTATGCATTCTTCTCCTTATATAAAAGGAAGTAAAATTAAAAAATATCAGGGAAGTGAATTCCAGAACCAAAATCTGGAAAAAAAAATCACATGTAAGACCCCTGTAATTAGAATCTTCTCTTTTTCTAGATTGTTTATACAAAGCAGTTTCTCCAAAAGATATTTGTTTAAATAAATAATTTGCTAAGTTATAAATGACCTTTATTGGGGTCCATTTTTTTATAATTATGAGTGAAAGGTAAATGAAATCATACACTGGATTTTTTTATCTAATTAACATGTTTTTGAAGCTGTAACAAAACTTATAAACTGAAAAATTATGCCAACATTTGAATTATCAAATTATCTCAAACCAATCCATACTAAGAGTGATCAAATAACCCCATACTATAAGCAGGAGTTGAGCTCTTCCCCAAGAATAAATTTTAAATTGCAGCCAAAATAGAAATGTTAAGAGTTACTGCTCTTCGAAGTGTAATTGCACAGCCTGTCTGCAAATCCATATGTCTATCTATAAAACTACAATTTTAGACAAAAATCTAGACTGTTTCCAGCTTGCTCATTTTCTGCCCCAATCCCACATACCTGCTGATGCAGCCCAGCTGCCTGCAGCTCCAGGCTGCCATCCGGCCCACGTGCATCAGCCAGCAACACTTCAGCCTCTGCTATCCAGTGGGAGAGATCATTGAGATCGCAGTGGAACTGCCTCCACACCTCAATCGCTCTATCAAAGCAACTGTGGGAAAACAAAGGATTGAAAAATTATCCAAAATTTGAGTTAGAACCCTAGGAATCCCACTCCAGTGGGTAGAAATTTGCCTTGCAGAACAGAAAGACTAACACACAGCCTGCTTAATCAAGTCCTAGTACTGAAGGTTTCCTGGCACAGTAGCAGCTGGTGAAAGCCAACAGCACAGACTGTCATTAACTTCCAGCTGAAAGAAAGGGCAGTCCTCAGCAAACTTGTTCTATCACTTAAAAAAATAAAGATTGATTAGCTACATCAAATTGGTCTGAAGAACCCTCTCCTCCTTTATCGTGAAACAATTCAGCTATCACAGGAGAGAGTGATATATGAAATATGATTAGTTGCTCAGATTTTTTTCTCCTTTATAAGGAGAAAATGGGGTGCTGGTGCCCAGAATTTATTAAGTGAAGGTGATTTCGATTATATAGATTATATATTTGATTATATAATATTACCAGTGACCACACATAAGTAGGTCTTATAGAATTTAATCACACAGTAATTTACCAGATACTTCATTGCCATCATTTTTGCAGCCTTAAATTAATATGTTGCTTAATTTAAAGGGTAACATGTTCTTGCATGGAACAGACAGAATAACCACAGTCAGAAATTTGTTTCTTAATAAAATGCGAGTTCTGTTATGCTAACAAGCTAACAAAGTGAGAACATGAGAAAAACATGTCAGAAAGGAATAGAGTGGCTTGTCCTCTATTTGTTGATTATTAACTATTCCAAACTAATAAAAACAGTCTTTAAAGACCTAAGAGGCCAAGACTTCTGTTAATCAGAGGACCCTCTCTTTTGACTGAGTAACTATGTAATTTGCAGCCCATTATTGCAAACAATTGCAAATAATTGCAACAGTAAAGACTCCAGGGTTATTACACATATATTGATAGAATCTGAAATTAGCAGCATAACAAAGATATCTAAAACTGAACTTTAAAGAGCTACCATTTCAACTATTTTTTCACTAATTAAAGTCAACAGTCCTATAGTTCTTAGTGAGATTAATTTCATCAAAATTAAATCTCATTTTACAAAAGATCCATATTTCTTGACATAAACAGGGCTTATTTGTTGTTATTATTATTAGCCAATTAACAAGTCTTAAAATAAGTCTTAAAAATTTAAGACTTAAAGAAGTCTTAAAAATCTCCACTTTAATTTTTCTAACCTTATCTCCTAGTTCTACCATTTCAGTTTCAGCACGCACCCTAGACCAACCTGTACACTGACTCCAAATCTCAATGTCCCTTTATTTCTCATATACGTTTCAGTCTAAGCATATTGTCTCATGACAGAAACTCATTCCACATTTAATGAGAAGATACATTCTAAGCACTTAAAGTAGATTAAAATAAGGTTTTATAGGCTTCCTTAAAAAATACAGTTTTTGAGGGAGTTTTGGCCACATGACTTTTTCAGAATACAAACTTCTAAACCTTCAGAGAACACTGAGATACAAAGTTTTAACTTGCACCATTTCTGTTGTGAGACTATAGCTTTATCAGTATTTTGAGCAATGAACAAAGTTTCACTCCAGTTTTGAGTCAGATGCATGTGCTGCTGTTTCCCTACAGACTGCCTCATCTAAAAGCTAAAAGTACCAAATTCCTGTGACTACTGCACCAAAACTTGGCTATCATTTGCCTCCTCTGCAGGAATCCACTGTTTCCAAACCACATCTCATTCCCAAGTCATAAACATTTTTAGCACTGGGAGAAAACTCACAGCAACAGGAGCAGACCTAGCAAGCCAGCACAGTTACAAACAGTTCAAAGCATTAAGTCTGTATATACATACAAAACACACACATTTTACTCTACACATGTTCAAATGCAAATGTAGTCAGCTGGATTTAGTTACCTACTTATAATCTTTGCTAAGTAAAGTTGAATTAAACTTGTGCTTGGCTTCATCAGAGCATTTACCAAAGGTTTAACTACTTAGCTGGCATTCAATCACAAAATCTTTACTACCTCTGAAAACTAAATCAATCTTTTGCCAGAGGACTCAGATGCTGCTTCTTCTAATTTTGTCAAAATTTCCACACACTCCAGAAATAGAAAAAAAGCCAAAGATGATTAAGGAGATAGTCATCCAGCTTATAGTTAGTGCAACACTGGGAAAAGCAAGATTAAATTTGACTAAGAATTCTTCTTTGTAACAGAAACGGTTTAAAAATACTAATGCCATTTTAATATTGCAATTAATAATGTCTTCAGTGATCAAAGAGCATGCTTCTATTAAAATTGCAGCAAGAAGCTACATATTATTCATCTAAATTAGTAGTCCAGTAGTCCCTTTTTTTATGAAAATGAAGCCAAATGTTATTCTCATTAATATGCAGAGCTTTACAAATTTTATGAAGGTTAGGATTAATTTGTATCAGCAAAGTGACTGAAGAGGCAATCTGTTGCATTTTGCCACTTCTTCATAAACACTGAACTTATTCTTTGATTCACTTACCTTTTGCAATAAGACTAGGTTTCTGGTTAGCCCTGGTTACTTAATCAAAGCAAATGTGAGTAGTAAATTCAGCTGTACTCATACTTACAAAACGTTACCATTACTTAAAGGTTTTCAAGTAAGTTACAAGTGAAAAAAAAGGCATAACTAAATCTTAGTGCATATAGGATCTATGAGGACAATAAAACAGCTACAGGCATATAAATATGGATAGGCACCAGATTTGGGAGCAGTTGTCTCCAAATTCAGCAGGTGACCATGAGCACCCAACAAGAGCACAGAAAGTTCTACATAGCTGGCATCACTGTTTTCTAATTTAAGAACCCACAGTGAAACAACATTGCCTGCTGAGTTATTAGAAATCTTCATTCCTCACTCATCCAGGGACCTAGAGTTTCTGGAAGTCTCTATTTAGATGATACCACCAGCTAATTTTTATATCCCTACACATTTATCAGTGCTCTGAGAAAGAGCTGGAAACATCTGCTCTTCCTCAAAACATCTCTTCAAAATACACCACCACATGGTTTTGATATCAGATTTCTGTTGCTACAAAGCAAGTAAACATGGTTAGACATACCTTAAGCTCTACAAAACTTCTGCATTATCCATTACCTTACATCATCATTAAAAAGGAAATATTGTAAAACAAATGAACTACAGTATAAGCCTTTGCATTTAATTTTAAATTTTATAGAATAATTTTCAGTTATTAAGGGTTTTTTTGCATAGCAGCAATCTCAGTATGCACTGCTGATTGCAGTGAGAGTATCTTCAGCTTAGTGGTAACTTTCTGAACATGTACTTTGACACTTTTACAAATTCTAAATTAAAATACTCCTCTAATACACTTTACCAAGAATCACTAAGTGGTATTGAGTTGATTTTAAAGACTTAAAACTGATCCAGATAACATAAAAAATTTAATGTCTCTTCTGTAAGGGGTGAGGAGAAATTAAACTTTTTGCCAAGTGAAATTGCACCTATTTGTGGCAGGGAAATTAGAAATGCCTATTTCTTAAGCACTTATTTTAGTATTCTCTTGGTTTCCTAACAACAAAATTTTCTTATCAGGTTGTCTCTCATCTTCAAGTACTTACAACAAATATTATTGACAACTGTCATAGGTGCTGTATTTTAAAGACCCCATTCTTTCAAACTGCATCCTTCCTTCAAAAAACAAAAAATCAGCCTTGAATTCTTCACTAAAAGATGTCCTACTCAACATTATTCTTTTAGAACGTTGCTTTCTGATGCCTTTACAAAACCAAAATTTTATGTTCTATAAACAAAACCTTCTATTTCATAAACTAAAAACCATGAGCTTCATAAAAGCAGCCAAACTTCAATTTCTATGTTAACAGTTTCAACATTCAATAATTATGGAAATTATTTTGTAATACCAACAAATAAAAGCTGATGACTCCCAGACTCATCTGCATACATTGAAAAACACTTATATAAACATGTACATAAAGTATTTACCACATGGCCACAGAGACCAATCATGCTTGACTTACCACTTTCGATCATTGTACATTCTATTAATTCTGTCCCATTCTGCATTCAGCTGTGTTAGTGCATCTCCTATTTGTATTGCCTCAGGTCCAGATGCTTCCAATATAACATCAGGCTGCTTTTCATGTATTACTGCAATTTGATCCCCAAGTTTATCCAAAATATCTTTTATGTTCTGCAAGTACAGTAATGGCACAAGCCATTAGTAAAGTCAACACTAGCAGGAAATAGAAGAAAAATACCAAAATATAATATTTTCAAAATTCTTTTCCAAAAATTAGCATCTACAGTAAGACCATGACCATCAGTATCAGCAGCTTACAGTTTAAATCAGTTTTAGCAACTGAACTGAATAGTTCATCTTACCCTTTAAACATGTATCTTTTTCAGGATTTATGAAAAGGATGTAATAATTCATATATATCTAATTTGTTCCTAAGGTAAAGGGCACACCATACTTCTCAAAACAACAGTATCTTCACTGTTAAACAAATCTGCCCATGTCACTATGCATACTCTTTCCTCATGTACAAAAATGGACCACAAAATGCAACTTCATCATGCTTCATGTAAACTCCCATATGCAGAGAACTGCAAAAGCATAAGGCTGCATAAAGGTTTTAGATTTAAATGACAAAGTTAAAGTAATCAATTTTAAATACCACTGAACTATGATGTGAAAATTCCTTTAAACCAGATACTGTTGTAAGACTGCCTTGGTATTCGGAAGACAAACAGTCCATGCAGGCAGTGGAATTTACTTATCTTTTTGAATTTAAAACAGTAATGCTTCTAAAAATTCTATGCTCTGCTATTTGCTTTTTCTGAAAACATCCTTAGACTATACCAAAACTTCAAAATTAGATGAGACACCTGCACTAAAAATTAAGTATTTTAAACCTGTCTTAACATAACCACTCCAAACTGCACTCAAGGCAGCACAGAAACAGGGTAAGCAGGGGTAAGAGAATTTCATCAACAAAACAATGGCTGCCTCCTTTGCCAAAGGCTGGCACCATTCCCATTTCTGCTTTTATAAAATATATAAAAAACCCAAAACATGAGAAATGGAAGCATGTACATAGCAGAAAGAAAAGCATGTCAGAAAAGTGGACTGAAATTCTGAAATATTTTAAAGGACCTACATAGCAGCTGCAGAAACAGCTAATCTAGCTCTTGGTGAGAGGCAGAGCCCGACTACACCTCAGCTATGACACATGGACCCTGCTGTGATTCCCAATCCAGAGAGGTACACCTACACTGCACCATGCTATGTGTAATTCCCAACTCCAATGGATGTTTTCTGAGGCAATCTATTTCACACTCTTTTGTATGCTAAGAATTAAGCAGGGCTCAGACTTCTCCACACTCAGCTCATATTTGACAGCAGGATTCAGTATTTTCAAGCATAATTTCTTCGTCTCCTTTTGAAATAGGTGAGGTCCTCAACTATTTCTTCACTATTAATCACACAGGTAAATCCACTGGCTGACTATAAGAAGGGGAGCTTAAAAACTGAAAAAATATTGCTGAAAAAATATTGCTGTATCAGAACAGGTACCATCATCTTGTGGCCTCACACACAGGTTCATAAAAAGTCAAGAATCACCCTTTCTCCTGCTCCTATTTGAGCAATTGTTTTCACACGACCTAAGAACAGCAGCTGTATTAAGGTTATCAAGCAGGAATGTAAGGAGATTGGCTTTACCATTTCTCTAAGTGTTATGTAGAGTATGATGAAAAATACAAGTGTCTACGATAAATTAAATCTTGTTCCCTCAACCTCCCACTCAGTTTTCATGCTGCTATACTTTCTATCCAGATTATGCATAGAAAAAAAAATAGCCAACAGAACTGTCATTTTTTAGTTTTCAGTGCATATTGCATATATTGCATATACAAAGCAAAATCATAGATGTAGTAACAGAGTTGTAAAGGTGGCGGCCTTTCTTCTGCTGTTTCCCTTTCTCCACTCTGAATGTAATGCTTAGGCAGTACCTTCAGTGCATCTTCCTGAGCTGAAAAATCCTCATAGATGCCAGTATTCAGCTCTGGTGCATTCAGCAGCAGTTCAACATCAGCCATGGCCAGCAAAACTTTGTTGATTTCAACCAAGTACTCAGCTGAGAAAGGCAAGGTCCTAACTCCTGTAGCAAATTGGCCTTTTAACCTCTGCTGGACAGGGATTGCCTAAAAACATGAAAATTCTTTTTTTATTTCAAACAACAATCAATTTTATGAAAAAATCCCAAATCAATAAAGTACACTCAGAAAAATTATTTTTGTACATTAGAAGAGAAAACAAAGGCTTTTCTAGCAAGATTATATGAATTCAGAAAGCTGCAAGTCCTGCACAGGATAGTTTATTTATTTTAAAAGTTAGAAAACAGTTGATATCATGCCTCAAAATGACTCTGTAATATTCTTGATTAAAACTCCAAGCAATGGGAAGGGTACCACTTTAAGTGTCTCTTAACTTGATCCTTACCATTTCCAGAAATAACACTTCTTGACTGAGCCTGTATCTAGTGTTACAACCCACTCTGTTTCCTTCATCACCAAGATACCAAGTCACTGAAACACACTTATTCCCCTTTTACATTCTTTTCAATAAGCATCACCATCCCCACCCACATTTTCTAAACATTTTTAAAAAATAAATTAGTGCTCCACCAGTACTCCAATATTTTGCAGTAATAAAAGACAGTAACTCCTCCAGACCTTGCCAATTGTTTTCTGCTCTGGCTGCAAGGCTAGGCTATCTAGCCAAGTACCATGTTAGCAGATAAGAGAGTAAGAACAGTAATTTAATGCAGCTTTTTCTTGCCTCACAAATAGTGGGCTGGATCTGAAACATTGGGAAGATTACTACAGGAAGCTATCCCTCTGCCACGTCTGGCAAAAAATTAGCAGAGGCAGGTAAAGCAGACTGACCGAAAACATTTTTTAGCAGAAAATGTTTCTTGTCAAATAGGATTCCATTACCATCTCTGAAAACATCCCAGTTTTTCAAATTATCAAATAAAAGAAAGCCCACTTCCAAATATTGAAGAACTTAAGCAATGTTAAAACACCATGTTGTACTTGATAAGCGAATCAAGCAAGACAGAGGCACAGGACTGTGGGATTTAGTAACAGCTAAGAACACTCCAAAATGTGAAGAATAAATGTATGCTCATAGCAATTTCAGCCAGTGAATTTTACTTTGCAATTTGTCTGGGCTGGGTGCACACATGAAAATCTCTAGCACAGCTGACAACCAATAAAATATTAAAGCCCCACTAACCAAGTGGCTTGCAAGCACCTGTCTGTATCTTCTTCCTTCACATGTTTCTGAGAATTTCAAATATGTCACTCAAATTAACAGGAACCTAACATAACCAGCACATGTAGTGCAAATGAAGCAAGGCCTGCAGCAGAAAAGATATGTTCACATATTCATGATTCAGGACTTCACAAACACTAAGGATCACATGTTTCTAAGGATCTTCTTTGTTTTGTGTTAGTTTGTTTTTTTGTTTTTGTTTTGTAAAGTAAATAGTCATCCTGTTCTGAAACTGGGGACACAGCTTTTCTTCCACAAGACCTTTACCACTAAATACGATTTGCTCTCAGTCATTCATTGCACACCAAAGAAACAGGATGTATAGCATCCATAAACATAGCAGCATAAGTCTACTAAAAACAAGAATTATAGAAAAGCATCACAAATTACTCAGTACTGCTTTTGATTCAGTACAGCAAGCAAGCACCACAGTTAAAAACAAGGCTTACTCCACATGCTTTAGCTACAAACCCAGCATCTTGGTCCCTGATGCTCCCCAAATGCATTTTCTTGAGGCTCTACATATATTTTATCAGCTTCCATCAATGAAATTCAAAGCAAAAGCCCAAGGCTCAGATAGTGGTACAATTTCCTGTGGAAGGAGAGTGTCCCAGTTCCTAAGAAATCAGACAGCCTGTGCAACTCAAAGTATGTTTTCCCTAACAACATGAAACATATCAAGGTAAGAAAAAACACCAGGATGCCTTCTACAGCACAGCCATCTGCAACATCTTCACAAGGTGTTTTCTCTAACTCCCAACCATTCCAGAAGTCCCATTCTCACACAGGTGACAAGACTTCAGAATCAAGACTTCACCCACATGAATAGGTCACTGGGCTTTACTAAGTTTCCACTTCCCACACACTGCTTTGTCTCTCATTAGAAAAAACTTGCACAAGATTTAAAACAGCATGTGCTGGCACACAGCAAACTTGTTCTGTACTTGTGCATTGACATGTTCTGAAAGTTTCTGCTTTCCCAGTAACACCATCCTGGGCTAGATTACTCTCTTCTGCTAAGCAGTGAATTGCTCCTGATGCTGCTGCTCCAGAGTATACCTCCTTGCCAATCTCCTCCAGCTGCCTCCCATCACTGAGATGATGCTTCCGCCTCTCACAACCCTCATTCTTAAAGGTGAACATATCTAAGTGCTATAAACACATTAGTGCTTCAGTACAGCAGAGTTTTAATTGTTCAGCTGTTCTCTACCTTGCATTGCAGACTAGAAGCTTCTAAAATGCAGCGTAATATGCTAAAAAGCAGAAGTGAGGTTTTATGTAACTTTCTCACAGTTACCTGATAAATACCTAAATAACACAGAAGTTGGTTTTGGTTGCTTGGATCTGCTTTTTGGTGTTGGGGGTTTTTTTTGTTTGTTTTGGGTTTTTGGGGGATTTTTTGGGGTTTGTGGTTTTGTGGGGGTTTTTTTGTTGTTTTTGTGTTTTTTTGTTTTTTTTTTTTTTAATTAAGAAAAAAAAAAAAAAAACCTCAGGTAAGCAACCTCTTCACAGAATCCAAATGGTTTAGGTTGGAAAGGGACCTTAAATATCAACTCATTCCAAGCCCCCTGCCATGGGCAGGGACCACTTCCACTACATCAGGTTGCACAAAGCCTCATCAAACCCATAGTAGAACACTTCCAGGAATAGGGAATCCACAGCTTCTCTGGGCAGCCTGTTCCAGCGCCTCACCACCCTCACAGTGAAGAATTCCTTCCTAATGTCTAATCTAAAACTACTCTCTTACAGATTAAATCCGTTGTCCCTTGTTTTATTCCTCCATACCTTTGTAAAAAGTCCCCTCCAGCTTTCCTGTAGGTACTGGGAGGCTGCTATAAAAATCTCCCCAGAGTCCTCTCTTTTCCAGGTTAAAAGATCTCTCTGTCTTTACTGGAGCAGTGCTTCAGTCCTCCCACAATTTTTCTTAAGCATATATAAATAAAAGGTCAAGCTAAGGTTATTTAAGAGGAAATCTGACTGGATGACTTAATAGTCCTTTTCTACTTTAATTTCAGTGTTGATAGAGCAAGCTTAATGAATTTGCTCGCTCTTTAAATACTAGCAAAAACAAAGTATTGGGGGAATAAAGAGAATACTTGGTTATTACCGAACATTCTATAAATATGGCCACTCAATAAGAATGGCTAAAAATGCTTTTAATTTGGAGGCCAAATAAAAATTTATTCCCTCCTATACTCAGCATACAGTTTAACTTGCAATTCAGAATTCAGTTTCAGATTTTTTTTCCCCTCTCCCCTTTTACACTTAAATATATTTTGAAACAAAATCTACCAATGATTTGACTTGGTAAGATTTTCTGACTTGCTTTCCAGTGGATTTTGGAAACTACTGCCCTAGACATTAACATAAAATTAAATAATTTACCTCCTTGGATATTTAACTATATAAGCCAGTTTTTAAATCTCAAGATATTTCAGAACCAGTTTTCTAAAAAAAGGTTTCCCAAAGCTCATGTCCATTTAATTAATGCAGTCAGCAAACAATTGTTCATATTTAAGTAATACAGAACTTTTTCTATAAAAAGCATACTATAAAAACAAATACATTTTCTTAATTACAGAATTAATACTTCAAGAGCCTTCAAGACAATGTCTGCTTCGGTTTATAGGAAAAAATGCACTGTGCCTTCAACTGCATATTCACTGCAGCTCCAAAATTACCAATATTCACCATCTGAAAAATTACCATTTTCACTTCAAAACAATTTCCTAGAACCTGGAAAAATCTCTCAGGAATTTAGGCAACGAATTACCTCTGCAATTTAAGGTTTAATTATTTCCTTTCCCTCGTTTTGAACTCCGACAGAATAGTCCAATTTAAATAAATACTAAAGCACTGCTAGAAAAGAAGGACCTCTAGGAGATGCAAACTTTCAGTGCAAACTTTTCTTGCTAAGGGATCAGTGGCAAAACAAGGCTTACTCAAAAATACCTATGATGCAGAAGGGTTACCAATATTTCAAAGATATTTTAACTCCATAATCCCTAGAAGCATAAATGATGAGGAATATTTATGATCCAGCTACTTCCAGCAAATCAATATATAGATATGACCTTCAAGCACCAAAAATAAGTCCTCTCCTCCACACTTGCTTACAAAAGCATAAATAATGTATTTCATAAAAGCTCAATTGAAGTCTACTCCTCAGCTCAGCAGCTGAAATCTTCCTTTCCCCCCCTGTTTTGCTCACATCATACAGCAGTTTGTCTTATTCTCACTACAGCTTTACATCAAGGTGAGTGCTTAAGCCACCTGCACACCAGCAGGTCAAGAATTAATTTAGTGCTTCTCAGTCCTCAGCTGTGATGAGCAACAAGCACTGCAATTTTCAAGTCTGGTGGCTTCAAGAAAATTCTGGAGCAACAGTGATTATCTAAAAAGATGATATTTAGGAAGACTATTTCTCCCTTTAGCAACGTTATGGTCTCACACCATTTTCAGTGTTCAAGATCGATTAGTAGAGCCAGTGAAAGAACAAGCCATAAAAGTAAAATAAGGCCACTTGAAACAAGCTGTCTTAGCACTCAAATATCAGAAATACACAGGCAGAGGAAGTAAAGGCAGCAGTTTGAATTTCTAAGTTTCACACCAGTAATGAAAACTTCTGTTGTCCTTTTCTGACAATCTAGCTGACCTGAGCAAGGATAATATTTCTCCATAAACAGCCTATTCTAATTGCTACAGTAATCCATACTGACATGACATTCTGCATTCAGCAACCAGATTCACTTATCCAGGAATGGATCTAGCAGTAGCAGGATTAGCTGCAGTATATCCCTTTAAGAAATGGGCTTTACAGGAAACAAAGTATCTTCCTTAGAGAAGATAATTCAAGCTGCAGTAAGACTAATGGTGACAAGGAGGACCCATCTGAGGCATGACTGGACTGCACCCATTAGCAAAGAGCCATGCAGGTGCACCATTTTTCCATTTCTGTCCAGTAATTGATTCATTCAGTGCATCTGATGGTCAAACAGAAAAACTGAATAATGTTATTTTACTTTAAATACACATGGATCCCCATTCCCTTCACAAAAATTCCGTGGCATCAGTCAGGTCCCCAGGCTTATGTCACCAGAAGAGACTGCTGGAGACCCAACATGGAAACCTTATAATGTGAAAAAGTCTTTCTAAAGAGCAGCAGATCTTAAAGTTGATATTGAATTTTGCCTGTGTGACAAAGGACAGCAGACATCTATCACCTGCACCTGAAGCCACACAGCACTAGCTGTGAACAAATAGTACCACATATGATTTTGTGGTGCAAGTCTCACAGGGAGCCAGAGCATGTTACCCCTGCTTCCAGGTTTATTGGTTCTGGGTTTAAAAGTTACAAAGCAGTCAAAAAGATTTATAGATGTTAATTACGAACCCCTATATGCAGAAATTGAAATGTCCTTGACAGATGACCTAGCCCTCAAGCTTGTTCAAGACATTACTTAGTGCTTCACAAGGTTCTTCACTGTTATTGTCTAAAATATTAATGTAATTATCACAAAACCAAGTGTTTTTAAGGATGGAGAGGAGAAATAAAAGAGATTTAAAAAACACCAACAAAAAATATCCACAAAGCCACAACAAAAGCAATCAAAAAATACCTGTATCCTCAACAATTAAGACATACGACTTTCTGGGCAGTCAGTTTTATCAGACCCTGACATCATATCAGTTGCAAAATTGTTTGTCAAGACCCACACACGCATTATCAGAAATACCTCAGCCTTTGTCTGTTTTGTTAATATTCACTGCATACAGTAATATCCATTACATGAGGACAGTTATCTCTCTCTAAGCACTTGAGTCAGGAAAAGACAGCAGAGTAGTTACAATACTCTGACCACAGGATGCAAAGGCACTAGATTTAAGCCTTAAACAAGGCTTTTATCATACCTGCACCAAACTGATTACATCTGGCTGTTTGAGTTAAGGGTTTTAAAAAGGGTTAAGTGTAATCCTCATGGATCAAGACTGGCAAGACAAACTTTCCTGAATCAGGCCCACTGCCCAGATCACAGTCTAAGATTTGGGTCTGAAGGATAAGATCTTTTGGACCTATTATGACCATGTAGAAATTCCAAACTAGCATATGTTGATAATTTCCTAACAACAAATGAATGCTGTCATTTTGAAACACTTTTTTCCACAGAGATGTCCAAAGAAGATCACTAGACTAGATTAAACTCTAGTGTATGAATCTCCAAAGTTCATACACACCATTAACTCTTTGCTCTGAGAAACAGAAGCCTCATTTACCTGTAGTTTTTGTTCATCCTCCACACCTTGCAGCCCTGACAGACGGTCCTCAGCCTCATTCAGCCACTTCATTAGACTATCATGTTCCTTCTTATACTGGGAAAACACTGGAGAGAGTTCCACCGCCTGACTCCTTTGAAATGACCTGCACTCCTACAATCCAGTGTATTAGGAAAATATGGTGTAAAAAGAGGGAAGTAGTGAACAGAATAGGTCTTATTTATTTGAAAAACAAAAATACTTGAGGGATTCATTTGAAGCAGCAAATTCCAAAATATGCAATACTATTAATTTATTTTTGTAATAGCAATAGTAATTTCATGTAATGAAAGCCCTCCTGACAGTCTTGCCCTGCATCATTGAACTACACCTCAGCTTGCCTACTCCAGCATGATTCAAAAAGGTGAGCTAAAAGGAGCATCTTTGTTCTAGACAAAGCCATATTTAACACAGCATGTGTATGCAAGCACCACAACATGCTGCAGTCTGCAATTACTGCTAATACCCTCTATAGGAAGGAAGAGGAATTTGGGAGCAGGCTCAATCACACAAATGGCTTATGCTGAGAGGTTGGTATGTTTGTGTACATGTGTATACATAGTCACTCTTCACACAGCCTGGTGGTGGAGATAAACCTCTGTTGAAGGGCCAGCAAATACAGGTGAAGCAAATGCCCAACTCTGTGCACCCACCTATTTGGGTCAATACACAGGGTGGCCCTCTGTGAGGCTGTGAAAAGGACTTTAAAAATCAAAACTACTCCCCCAAAACCTAGAAATCAGAAAATAGTATTTTGGAATTGCAAAGATTCAGAGACTCAGATTGTGTGCACATACATTTAACTCTTCCCCAGAGAATCACATATGCTGAAAGAGTCATAAGTTATAAAATATGGTTGTAAGTGGGATACCAAAGGGAAAATTGATAAATGAGCTGTAGTCACTACCATAACTGTACCTGCAAACTGTTGTACTTTTTCTGCAGAAGCAACAACTGTAAGCGGATCTTTTCTCTCCTATGGTCCTCCATGGGCTGCTGGAGCAACTGCCCTCCTCTCTGTAGAACTTCTTCAATCTGAGCTCTTTGTTGATCCAGCTAAAATTACACAAATCTCTATTATCTACAGAAATTAATTTTAGAAACATTAGCTGCTCAGATATTAACAGCAATTGTACCAAACTTTTGTCTCATAATGCAAATGAGAGCCAAACAAATTCAAGCAGAGATTCTCCTCAACAACTACAAAATCATAAAATCCATAAACTTTCCATAAACTTTATAAAGAGATGTACCGAAAGGAGTTTAATGAGCCAGCAGTATGCATTCACATCAATAGGGTATTATGACTTTACCTCCATTTCTATTCTAGACATTCCTTGACAACAATAAGCAAGCTCAGAGCAGAACAGCACAAAAATAAAAATTCAATAAATATAAAAACAGTATAAAAGGAAGGTTATGTTCTATAACAATAGGACCTTCTGTAGAAATAGTTTAAAATTTGTGTTCTGTAATATACATGGCATTTTCCATAGACTTATATCCAGCTTTCCAGCTCATTTTATAGTATTTGAGCTGCTTAAAAGGAAGGCAGATAGAGTGGCCTGACAGGAATTTACCTGATTTTGTAGGCAACAAGGCCATAGTGGACAAGATGCTAAGAAAACTGTGGCAGTTTTATATGGGTGAATAGCAGAGTCTAGATAAGAATCTAGAAGATAAATTTTGTTCAAAGCTTCTTTTGTTTGGACTTCCAAGATAGAGCCACATTACAAGATTCTTACTTGCACCTTACCTCAAGCATCCTCTGACCCTGCCTATGCACTGTGATTCATTTTATCATACCAGTTTAAATTTGAACCTCATTCAAACATCATTCAAATACAGGCGGGATTTCTTACAAAGAGCTACTTTGAGTAGGAGATAGAAGATAGATGAACAAAAATCACAGTTCACTACTTGTATTCTATAAAATTGTGATGAAAATATGAACTCAAGTATGATTAATTACACTCAGGCCAGCAGCCAAGAGGCAATAGCTATGGGAAAAGTATTGGAAAATTGTGCAGGGTATCCAACAATCTAATAGTTCCCTTCCTTTTCTACCCTTAAGACATTTCATCAGAATTCCCCCTCAAAGTCTGGAGCAATGCAACATGGGGACAAAATAGGAAGTTATTTATTTAATTATTTATTTGTTCCATTGCTCACAAACCTTTTCATCTTCCCCACTCAACTCCAAATGCTTTTCCACAACTTTTAACATATTCTGTATGTCACTCTCAAATTTGTCCAGGTCTAGAAAAACCATTCTAGCTTCACGGGGCTCTGACATGACAGGAAGTCGTTCTTGTCCAACAAGCATCTGCAAAGCAAAATAAAACCTTAGTCAAGCTGAACATTTAGTCTGAACTGTCCCATACAATCCCCTATGAACAGGTATATCAGTAGATGACCATTAGATATCAGTAGAAATCAAAAATTTAAGAGATATATTATCTGAGAGAACTTGGTAATAAGTACTAAGTGTGTTCAAATTTCTACATTCAAACTTCAATCTGAGTATTTTGTTCTCAAAATAAATGTAAAATCTCCAGTCACATTAGCTTATGGTATTGTTTTGTAGTTCACAAATATGTACTGCAATATCTGCAATTTTCTGAATAGTTGTTTGTAGATTTTCCCATGAAACACAAGTCATCACCTGCTACTCAGGTAAAAAAAGCAGCTGGTATAAAAATTAGTCTGTTTTTCACATACAAATACCTACACTTAAAAGGGAACTCAAAAGCAGCAAAGTGCTGTTCTAATAAACAATGACTTATCCACTACAGCCAGTTGCCATCTTCTTGGCACAGACCTCCCAAGCAAGTTCTGGGGCTCATTCATCCTCACCTTGGCACTTTTGATGTGCTGAGAGACTTTTTCAAAATTACGGTTGAGTTCTGCCAGTTTGGGTTCAACAAGTTCCCGGCATGACACGCCCCGACCGTTCATTAAGATGACAGCCTGGTCACGGACATTATCCACTCGGAGACTGACATCATCTAGTTCCGATGTTAAACGCTAAGAAGTGAAAGAAAATGAAAATGTTCATCTCCTAGGCAAGGAGAGAGACATCTAAAAATAAGCAAATTGAAGCAAATTTGACATCACTCAGAATCCATGAGTTGACTGGTAATATTTTGACAGATGACACAACATTTCCTACCTTCACAGTTTCCTCCTTTTGGCTAGCTGACTTCTTCTCAATTTCATCCAGTAAGGCTTCAGCCTGATACAACCAAGTACTTATGTGGGCAACATTTTCATCAAAAATTTCCAGCTGGCCCTGATGATTCTGCAAAAAGATGAAAATATGTATGAATATGAGAAATTTCTAAAAATCCCACCAAAAAAATCCCAACAACAACAAGAAAAAACCCCACAAACTCAAAAAAACATCAAATAAATCAACCCTGCCAAAATCTTATGAGTACGAAGTAGATCGATAAAATAGTGTCATGGACACACTTTGGAACAAAACACTGAAAATTAGATCATACCTTTAATCTTCAATACTATTTACAAAAATTCAATTTTCATTCTAGACCCTTTGATAATGTAATTTCTAATTCACAGAAAGGGAAATAGAAATAGTTGAGGTAGTTTGTACAATTAAAGATAGACAATATATTACAAAACTATAACCAGTTCAAAATATCTCAGTCAACCAAAAACTTCACAATTTTTTCTATCAGCACTAGGGGGTACAACAGTATGCACCGTGTGTGGTTGTTGGGTTTTTTTTAATTGGAAAGGGATTATGCCAAACTTACAAACTATAGCAATCAAGTTTTGATATTTTACTGATTACATTAAAGTATTCCTTCCTCTTAAGAAAAGTAACAAAATTGTAGACGTGTTAATTATGTCTTTCACATGCAGTCAGAAATTGTAACATTAGGTGCTCCAGACAGATGTAATTTTATTTTGTGTATCAGATTCAGAGAAGTAAAAATCTGTTTAAGCCTTTCACCAAAACAAAAAGATAGACAAGATTTGCTCTTTTAGAATAAGAAAAGAAAGGGAGAAAAGAGAGAAGGCCTATGATTGTGCTTTGTAAGGTTTAATTCTTCTTTTGCTACATGAAGCTCTAAGTTTCTTGATGTTAAGATAGAGAGCATAGACAATACTTGTCACCAGATATTAACATAGTCTAGAAGTATTTAGTTATGGATCATCCTTACAGCATTTACACGTAAACTACCTGACTACTCCTAACATGGAATTGGATTACAAAATGAACACTATCACCTGCAACAAGCACTGGACAGAAAGCACAGGCCTCACCATCCATGCATACATTGTTTCCACAACTTCCACCTTCTGAAGTCCCTGATATGGTTTGATTGTCATAACTAGCTAAACAACACCAAAATATCTTATTCATACAAAAGTATCAGTCTGATACTAGTATCAGTTGTAGACTGTTTCATGTCCATTTAGCTTAATTAGCAGCTTTAGGTGTATTAATATGCCTGGGCTTTCATTTAATCATCCAAATAGATGCTGCTGCCATACTCGAAGTTACTGCCATACACTTGCAGTTATGGTCTGTCCAAAAGAGCAATAGGCTAACAGAGTCACACGTGCTTTGCTGAACACCAGTAGGAAGTTATCCATTGTCCATTAAATAGCCATCATCCAGCTCTCAAGTTCATGTTGGAGCTGGCACAGAGACTAAATATTCAGGCTGAATAAAGAGCAGCACATGCAGCAGCCCAGTTTTCCATCTTCCTCATGACTTACCTCTCCATCTACAGCATAAACAAATATCCATTCCACATTCTTTGAAGTCCATGAGGCACCATGGAAGCTTCACTTTACAGTAAAGTGAGTCAGGTGAAAACCCCAACCGCTCCAAAGAGGTGGAAGGAGAGCTACACTGAATATTTCTCATTCATGCAACTTACCAACAAGGTGTCACACCAGTCCTCAGTCCAGGTTCGAACTCTGCTCCAGCCAGCATTAAGAACACACAGCTTCTCCTCCAGGACAGTCTCACTCCCTTCCACCAGAGACTGGAGTGCAGTGCAGCTTTCTGTGATGCTCTTCAGATCAGCCTTTCTCCTCTCCAGCTCTCTCAGAACATTCTGAAACGAGTTCAGCCATTAAAACTGCACTGCTCCCAAACACAGGAGAGGCAGATTTTTACCTCCACAGGAAACAAATATATTGTAGGTGATCTTCACTTGTGGAAAGAATTACACCAAGTGTAATTGCCTTCTGTTTACAGTCACGGTCTGTAGACAGTGATCTCATTTTTTAAGAGAGTGAGAGCACAATGCATGTAAGTGTCCTGAACAACTTAGAGACTCTTTTGCTTTGTTGTCTTAGATCATCTTCACCATTTCTTTTTCTATGTAGGTAAACCAAATGCATCACACTACATTGCAGGTCCATTTTTAAAAGCCTTTTTTCTGCATTGTAAAGCACAAAACAAATTTCAAGAGACACTCGAAATTCTTCTGTATCTTTTCCAATTAAAGTACTTTTACAGCTGGCAACCATGAGAAACATGGTAGGCCGATGCTAAATATTTTTTTGAGAACCATCACAACTCATTACTGCAGATGTTCAATTCAGTGTCTACATAATACAGACTCCATATTGTTATATTATCTATATACAGAAATATAAATATATGTATCTTTAGCTCTACCCTTTTTTCCAAGTCATCTCTGCCTTTAAATAGTTTTTTTAATCTAAAAAAAACACACCTTTTTTTGAAAGAATGCATACTGACATACAAATTAAGCAATAGGTCATCTCTTGGATATCAGTATACAGTTTCCATGTGGAAAACAGACCTCTTGCCATATGAGATCACCAATTATTATTGACGATACCTGCCAACTTAGAAAGTTCTTTGATGTCAGTATACAGTGTGGTGAGAAATGCACTTAATCACTGCCAGTGTCTGGAACTCCTTGAACACACTATCTATGAAGTAAGTACCTTATTCTTTTACCATAACTTATTATCATAGAAACATAAACAAATACTCAAGTTACTGCATTTCAAAATTGCCCCTAGAAAACTTGAAAACAGAAAGGACAACTTAGTATGCAGTATATAGGACTTGTCCTCCTGGGGGTGCAGCACAAGAGTCATTATTTGCATGGCTTACAAATGTATGGTATACTTCCAATAAGGATTCAAAAGTTTGTTTGGAGAGGAATCTTGGGGATACTGCCACAGCAAAACCCTAGCAGTAATAATTACTAATCCTGATTGAAATGCCTGAGAACAGGTTACATTAGATGAGTTTGCAGTTTGGTGAGCTTTCAAGTTTTAAGACTGCAGACAGACCTATTCCTTTACAGAAGTAAAAGGTGACACTTCCTTTACAGAAGTAAAAGGTGACAGAAAACAAAAACTGGAAAGGTCAGTACTGCTGAACTGTATCAAACGACAGTTATGGCTAACTCCTAGTAATACCCAAATTTCTACAGCGTGAGAAAATATAATTACTCTGAAGAAACACATTTGCCTGTTTCAATTAAAAGATTCAATTTGTAAGTGAAAGAAAATAAGGAATTACAGTAGCTTCTTATTTTGCAAAGTCACAATTTTGAAGACAAAGCTGTTTCAGTGAAAAGTTACAAAATCAAGTTTTCATTGAATGCACTTTTCATTCAATGCACTTTCAATTTGTTCTACTAAATATTTGATATATGAATAAAATATTTGATCCAGTCCACAATTATATTTGCTGATAATTTTAAGAATATTATACTTGTGAAACGTGTAAGAGATACGGTAACTCTTAAATACCTATTAGTACAAAATATGTAGTAATAGCTTAAATATTTCACTGGCATTTAAGGTTCATGCAAAATGCCTGAGATAAAACAGATCAGACTCAGTAAGGTGCTGAACATGAACTATTGACTCTACTAAAATTTCAGGATGTGGGAGATTTAGAAACAAGTTACAGGGATTTAAATTCACAGCCACTTCTACATAGTATTGCCATAATGTCAGAAATTTTTTCTACCCATATTTAGTAAGCATGCTTACTTTGGCCCAGGCAATTTCTGAATCTAGATCAGAAAGCAAGCTCTCTGAAGTGGATTTCTGCACAAGGTCAGCTTCAGTTGTAGCCAGCCACTCTGACAGAGAGGCAGACTCCTTCCTCATTTTGCGTGCCAGCTGGGTTGCTCTTTCAAGGTCTTGTTTTCCTTCTGTCACCTACCAAAAAAAAAATTAAGAGGAAAGAAAGAAAACAAAATTAGATTTTAAAAGATAGCAAATGCAAAATACTAGCCAGCTAAAATATCCACCTAAATATATAAAATCCTTGCACCTTAAAACTGTCTTGCTCTAAGTAAGGACCCTAAAAGGAAAGTTCATAAGTTTCTGTATCTTACTATACAACAAACAATATATACAAATAATTTTAAATTGAGATACTCCTAAAGAAGATAAAGAAACCTCTATACCAATTTATTTATAGCTAGCAATCACCAAACTGACGTTTATCACTTTATTTTGCTCCTTTTGCTGAAACTCAAAGGACTGTAGAATCTAGTCACTCACACTGGTAAAATTCAATTCCTCCTAGTAATTTGTAAGGCCTGCTAGCAGTAAGCTGTAAAGAAAAAATTCATTGAAAATCTAGTCTGCCCTTAAAAATGTATCAGTAAAATTAACATTAAATTTGATGTTTGTCACAATAAAATAATTTGTATTCACACCAGTTACACAATTAGTCTGGTCAGATTTTAACACAGACTTAAGAAGAACTCCAAGCATCATAGTCAGAATCAATTGACATTTCAAAAAATTGTGCTCTGTTCTCTGCTCAGAAAGAAAAATAATAACATTATACTGTTATTAACTCTGCCTTTCTACCTTTTCCTAATCTCTTGTCTACGTGCCTTCCAGAATCCACAGCTTCTTGGATATTCTCAAATTCACAACTGCAAAGTATTTCCTAGGACCCATTCCGAGATATTCCAACAGTGAAATCTGACTCTTTAGCCCCAGCTTAATTCATGGAGCACTGAACAGACAGAAATCCACTTGGGATTCCATCTTAATTTAGGTAGAGAGTCCTACCTGCCCAGTAAGGGTTTAACCATTTTTAAACACTTCTCTTGGATAAGTAAATATTCAACTAATAAGAAAATTATGCAATATTTAATGCAGTTCATGGGAAATACAGATTTGCCTGTATTTTCTATTTCACACTGAGAGCAACCATTTAGATGGACTACAATTCAAAATATCATCATGACACCCAAAAAACCTCAGACTGACTTACATTTCTCACATGACAATCTGACAATAAATTATCTTAAAGGACTTTAATGTATGGTAGGTCAGCTTTGCCAGGGCAACCAAAACTCTGTGAACCTTCCTTTCTTCAAGGGTACCTCTCCTCCAGGGAGGTATGTGTAATATCTAATCTTTCAACTAATTGCTCCTGGATGCAGCAACTAGCCTACATGCCATCAGCTTTAGAATCAAACTTAAAACACTATCTAACAGCAAGGAAGAGAAATAACATGCAAACAAATATTCATACATTTATTTATTTTTCTTACCTGTGCCCCCAAGTCATTGTAAAGAAATTTCAGTGCTGTCAGCTGTTCATCCATCCCTTTAGGATTATCCGTCTGTTGTTTCTGTACAATTTGCCTTCCTGTCTTGATGACAGTTTCAACTTCCAATTTCACCTCACTGAGGGTCTTATAGAGTTTCTAAAATCACAAATGTGTATATTGGTGATCAATTTGTAAGGCAGGTTTTCTGACTCTGCTTCCTTTGAGGACCTTAACTTCAAATTGCACTTAAATTCTGATTTATGAATTAATAGCAATATCTGGCAAGAAGATTCCAAACTCCTCATGATTTTTTATTCTGATAAATACCCTGATAATATTTTAGTCTAGTTTTTATTTTCTTATTATCTTAATAATAAGATGAATAATTTAACAGTGTTTGCTCCAAGGCTAATATTGTGATCTGTACTTCGTCTTAGTATTTGTTTTGTTCAAATACTAATGACTTTGATGCTTCTCCAGAACATAAGGATGAACCAGGGAAGGGAGTTTATAAAATCTCAGCTGTTCCACCATATCTATGATTGACAGCCCACTGCTTTTATGTCCTACAAGAATATGAAGTTTTTAGTTATCAAGCGCTTTGTTAGCACTTTCCAATGAGCTGCAATAGTTCCAGCTAAAGGTTCTAGTAGTAGATGACTTCAAGCAAAATTTCCTCAGAAGAGAGCTTAAAGCAACAAGAACTACAAGAAAAAGAAGCACCCCCAAGCACGAGTCATGAACATTGCATACATACCATGCACTTCTCCAAGTGAGTTTGGATTACATCTGGGTCAGTATCCTTCACATCCAGGACATGAAGTTCTGCTTTTACACCATCCAACACCCTCTTGCAATCTAACATGCGCTGCTCAAAATTGGCTGGTTTCTGGAAAAGCTGATACTTTGTACATACTTCACGGAGCTTTCTCTGTTTTAATGAATATTATGTTGAAAGATTGTTTTAAATTAGTACCTGCACTTCAAAAAATAACCTTTAAAGCATCTCACACCACAGATTATAACCCATCATGCCACCAGAAATCAATATATATGGAATTTTGGCTTGGCAAATAATGGCGCCATCACCTGTTCCTTGTTTCTACCTGAGGAGCAAGAGAGATGTCATTCTGTATCATACACTTTGAAACTACCCATTCTACTCATATGCAGAGACTTGCTCTTTTAGCATTTATCCCATGATACTTGTGAAATTTAAGCTTTTCTTCAATTCATCTAGGGTTGCTTGTTTCCTTATGAAAGCACATAAAAGCACATACTGTTTTCTTATGAGGTTCATCTGACTGCACCAATTTACAGGCTGACACAGCAGGGTGTAAGGGTGGCTCTCATGTCTTTACCTGCAAAGCATCCAGCTGAGTTCCACCACGGGGAGACCTGCATTCAGGAGAAGCAGGAGGGAAAGAGCGAGCACTTTTCTTCAGCTCCTCTAAGGTGGATTCATGAGCTGCAATCTCAGCTTGAATTTTCTGCCATATCACAGAAGCAGGAAAAAATATATCACAAAGCTGCTTGCAGAGAGAGGAAGGGGAACTTTCTTACCACCCACCAGAAGTAAATCTACTCTGTAAAACTTAAACACCACCAGGTTTATTTTAAATATTCTGCCTTTAGTGACAGCTTACTGAATTGAAAGCTGCTGTTATTTAATACAACCTTCTTAAAAAAAATAAAACACTCCAGATTGCAAAAGATAACACATAGTGCATCAGCACAGGACTGAAATTTATTGCTAAGTCTAGACTAAGCACTATCATCAATATTTCCAAAAGTTTTGTAGTGAAGGGCTATAAAGAAATACCTGGGCCTCCTTGGGCATCTGAAAGGCATCTATCCTGTCAGTCAGGTAAGATGTCAGCTGTCTATCCAGCTCTCCCAAACTTTCCTGCAAGACCTGCAACATGTGGTCAGTTTCTCGCATGGTCTGAAGCTGTTGTTCCAAGGTGATCTGTCGGCTCACCGCCTGAGTAGGACAGAAAGGTAAGACGAGATGCAGCAGTAATTCAATACAAATTATAGTAGAATTCCTCAAAACAAGTTAGGAGAGACCAAAAAAGATCCTATACCTGGAGGACTGGCTAAAAAGAATCCTAGAAAGCAGCAATTTTTGAAGTTTGCTTTGGCTTCTGAATCAATAACTGACAAGCAGTGGAATAGAAGGAGAGTTCTGCTGCTAGATATATATGAGATAGTAAAAAAACACCTCTCTTACCAGCTCGGGAAGAAAGTACTCTGTTAAAATGTCACCAGTTTCAAAAATAAGCTATTCAATGGGAAACAGGAACTTCACAATAGACCACAGATCAATGTTGTTTGATATGTTCATATTCACATTTTCTTTCAAAACAATAAACTCATTCAGTTACACTGTCAAAACAGAAGTTCACCATTTTTTCCCTTTATTGTCACTTCCTTTAACAGCTTCTGAAATGTCACTACCTGCACAGGAACACAAATTCTCCACTATCAGCACATGCATGCGTAGACCAGTGCACACAGAGATGCACACACACACACAGATGTGGAGAGCTGTCAAAAGCCGAGGGTGTGAGTGCTGCAGCTGCCAAAGCAAACAGGTTTTGAAATGGCAATCCTGCTGTAACAGGAAAAACAGCAGTCAATGCCAGCACATAGCCGCCAGCTGAGGGTACTGCATTCATGTTGCTCATTGTAATGAGGATGAACTGAAACTCCCTCTACGATTACATTTTTTCATCAGTGACAGAGAACAACTCCCATCCTACAATTTGGCAGGGGCCTGTATTACCAGGATACAGAACACAAATTACAAACCTGTGCTACCTGAAATACAGCTAGTCTTCCTCTACTTATTACATCTATAAAAGACTAGACTGAAGTAGAAGAGGAAGAGAACAACCTAATAGATGAGTAAAGAGAAGAATGTTCTCCTTCTGTTCTTTGTTTCAGCATGACTTCTTCCTAGCTATTTCTAAGAGTGAAAATGTCACTTACACTCCTCATTTTTGCAGATAGTGAGAAAATGACCAGTATTTATGGCAGTAGCAAAGCAATATTAAATTGTTAATATTTAACTGTTCCTTGATTTTAGAATTGCCTTTTTGTCAAAATTATCTAAAAAATACCAGGGCATCCCTGCATGCAAGCTTGCAAAAAAAACTTCACTTATGTAATGAAAAATAGAAAAGCATCTTGCTCTTTGGACATTTTTACAAATTGAAAACAGCTGACTCCACTGAAGCTATTTATTCTTTTCCTGTATTGCAGTCTGGTATCTTTGAATTCAGCTAACAAGAATCATTTCAGACTTGAGCTGAAAAATCCAGTCTACTTCAACCCTCACCCCAAGTTCTTACCAAGTGACTCAATTCCTCATAGCGGGCATTGAAAGCTTCCAATTTTTCACTGATGATGTCATCAAGAATCCCTCCATCAATCAACGTCTGCCCAAGTTCCCGAATCTGGGTTCGATTATCAGCTGGGTGACGCAAGACTGATTCCAGGGACTAATTAGAAAAAGTTTTAAAGGTCAAGACACTGAATATTACTGTATTTTCAGAGTTGGAAATCTGGTTGTATACACAAGTTTAACACTTCAACAGTCTTGAGAGTGCTCTAAAAGCATAAATCAGTTATGGCTTAATTCATAATGGCACATGGCATTATGGCACAGAGGTGATTTTACTTTAGATAATCAAACTTTACAACACTTTTTGCCTACTCTCATAATTTCATACTACTATAGCCCTGGAAGGAATTAACCAATTTACACAGGCCACGAGAGAGTATACAATTTTATCACAGTACCAAGTGTGGCACTATCACCTACAGTAAAAGTCCACTTTTGGTGGAGGCTCTTACAAATATCCATTTTCAATTTGGAGTAATATGTTCATTTAATGTGAAGAATCAAAATACTCAGCACATTTCAGTATGCCACTGAAGTGCAGATTTTTTTTTTTTTAAACAGAGCTATCTAAAAAATTAGTCATCTGATAGAATCATTATAATACCTCAAGGGCATCATTGACAGCATCCAATTTATCAGGTAGATTTCCTGTCATTTGTACTCTTTCTTCCAGATTGTTTAGCCAAGCTGTTTCTAAATCAAGATACTGAAGCAGCTCAATCCAACAGGACCATACTTCCTAGGAGCAACAGAAAAGAAAAAAATTAGCCTAGAATGCCAGGCATAGCTCATATACCTTATGAACAACTTAAACATATGTGTCTGAGAAATCACCTAAAAGAGACAAGTAGAAAATATTAAGAAACATGTCACAGTACAGTATGTTCTAGATAAAACAACATGCAGCTCTGTCAGGAAGATGCAGAGAAAGGAGCATAGCAGTCTCTAAACTTGTGTTAAAACTATCATTGACATAAAGGTTCATATTACTATGTAAGAATGTAACAAAATGCATTGGATCCTTGCAGGACACACACACACACTCTACCCCAGATTATAATCTCTTGTTATAATTTTTATTGGATATCAACCTTTAATTTTTGTTAAATTCCTTTTTGCTGTTTTGGGAGACAGATCAGTAACAGGTCTGTGAGACAAGTTTACTCATTTGCAGAAGCATCAAATACAATTATAAAAAAAAAGCTAGATGGTGTCTCATGGATTCCAAATATATCATTTCAAGAGAAAGTAATCTTGGAAAGGAGTAAAATGCATTTATGTTGAAGCTACTTATTCAGACATTTTCAGTGTCCTTCTCCACTCCCCTCTTGTGCCACCTGCCTTCATTTTACAAAATCACAGACTCACTTAAGTTGGAAAAGATCTGAGAGATCGTTCACTCCAATCAGCGATCAAACATCACTTTGTCAACAAGACCATGGCGCTAAATGCACATCCACTCCTGCCTTAAACACCTTCAGGGACAGTGACTCCACCACCTCTCTAGGCAGCCCATTCCAATGTTCAATCATTCCTTCTGTGAAGAAATTCTTCCCAATACCAAACATAAATCTCCTCTGGACCAGCTTGAAGCCATTTCCTCTCATCCTTTCACTGGCCTCAGAGAAGATGCCAAACCCCACCTGGCTACACTCTCCTTTCAAGCAGTTGTAGAGAGCAATACGATCACTCGTCAACCTCCTTTTCTCCACACTAAATACTCCCAGCTCCCTCAGGAGCTCCTCATAGCACTTGTGCTCCAAACCTTCTAACCTGCTTTGCTGCCTTTCTCAGCACCCCAATGTCCTCCTTTTAGTAAGAGGCCCAGAACTGGCCAATGCACTCAAGGTGTGTCCCACCAGCACCAAGTACATACAGAGGGACAATCACTTTCTCAGCCCTGCTGGCCACACTATTTCTAACAATGGCCAAGATGCCATTCTGAGCCATCAGGGCACACTGCTGGCTCACATTCCATGGGTGTGTATCAGCATGCTCGGGTCCTTTCTTCATTGGACATCTTCCAGCCGCTCTTTCCCCAGGCTGTAGCACTACATGGGGTTGTCGTGACCCAAGTGCAGCACCTGGTACTTGGTCTTGTTGAACCTCATACCTTTGGCTTCAGCCTACCAAATCAGCCTGTCCAGATTCCTCTGCAGAGCCTTCCTACCCTCCAGCAGATCAATACTCCCACCCAACTTGGTGTCATCCACAAATTTACTAAGGGTAGACTTGATACCCTCATACAGAACATCAATAAAGCAATTGAACAGATATTTCTAAGCAGAGTGCTATCATTCTTGCCTCCAAAGTGTGGCATTTCCCCCGGATCCGATTGCACAGTAGCTGGTAGTTCTCCAGCACAACATTCAACTCAGTCGCCAGGTCCTGACCACTGGACGGCACTTTGGTGGCCAACATCTTGATGTTGTCCTTGAGAATCTTCACCCTCACCTCCTTCTGCAACACATCCTCTTTCGCTCTCTGTCGAAAAAACATATTACATTATCAACCTTCAATTGCCTTACACTCAGCTACTCACCACTCAAATCAATCATAAGCAGTTTCACATTGGAGGTCTTGCTGCCAATGTATTTCTTGGGCCTGAACACAATAAAATACAGCACTAACTTGCATGGAATTCAGGTCATGTTAGCAAGTGGTAAAAGATCCTGTTTTATTAAGCATACAGATATATTTACCATTCATGGTTTGTTCTTTAAAAAAACTCATAACTCAAAGCAAAAAAAAAATTAAGTTCAGTGCTATTTCTATGCTATCATGCAAATATGAAAAACAAATTAACCAGAAAAAAAAATAGACATTTGCTAAAAACAAGTATATCAAGAAGAAAAAGGTAGGGTGAATTTACAGAAATTATATGTCTCATAGCTCAGTAACTATCTCCCAAAGTTATCCAGGAAAGATGATGTAATTACCCAGGACACATGCAATTACAAAGCTGGAACCTCCCTCACAGCTGTTGGGTGTGCTCGAGGAACATACAAAAAGGACAGCTAGAATTCCTTCAATCTAACTACACTCAGAGGAGCCTGGCAACACATATACAGGGTAAGTACAGTACAACACTCAGCACGCAGGTCTGGAGAAACAGTATTATCACTTGTCAAATCGTGCCTTAGCCAGAACTGAGGAAGAAGGATAGCTGGAAGACAGATCAGGCAGACCAGTCTGAGTCTCCCTGATGAGATAAATAAAAGGCTTCAGAAGTAGAGACTGTTCCATATCTTTCTTTTCAGGTTTCAAGAACAATTTTATGAAATTGAAATACCTCTGATAAATAAGGCATTGCACTATATAGTAGAATTTAGCACAATTTTTGTATATGTATTTCAAGATGTCTTCTAGATGTAAGGGAATAAAAAAGTCAGTTAATAGAAAGGCAAAGAATAGAAAATTTTGGAAATATATTTTATGGCAGGATTTTCAAAAACCACACAGCCTGATCTTAAACTTATTCCTCCTTAAACCTATTCCTTCTGTCAGCAGGAGTTCCACTCTCTGTTGAAATGACAGCATATGCAAAAATGAGCCAAATCCAGAGAGTGCTTTTTCCCAGTCCTAAAAGTAGTGCCAGGATAATGTTGTTACTGCAAATGAAAGGGAATTTTAAGTGTTACAATAAGCTTACAGGCTCACTGACATGACTGTCATAATATACATAATATAATCTGGATTTGACAAAGGTAAATGTGCTAAAAGTCTCACAGATTTGCCAATGAAAAGAAGGCTCTTTTTTTCCTTGGCTTGTGTTCAAGCCAACTGTCAGACTATGTGATCTCAAGTGGCTTCAAAGGATATGAATATATTAAAACTCTTGTTAAGAAACTGCTTCAGAAAACCCTTCAAAAGGGACAATTCAAAACTTCAAATGGCTTTGTTAAAGCACTTGTAAGGGAATTTTTTTTTTTTTTACTCATCCATCAAGTAACAGTATAGTGGATACTCATTTAAAAAGCGTACACAAATAAAACCATTTTGAAGATATGATTGAACTCTCAGATTAAAAAGCAGGGAGTTATTTATTCTGTACATGTAGCCAAGAAAATTATCTGTTCAACTGACAATATTATAATGAGACAAAAATATCTCCTTCCTTTCCATTTATTTGGCCACCAGACCCAAAAATAGAAAATCAGGGACCAATATCACTCACTGATCCTTGTGGATCTCTTCCAACTCACTGTTTGCAACAGATGATGAACACATGATAGCTTTACTACACACCTGTTTTAAAGTGATTTTCTAAATGTGGAGTTAGAATATTTAGGGGACAAGAAACTGAGGTCCAAGTGATAGAAGCAGAAGAATATTTTCACAACCACTAATTTAAATAGAAATAAAAGGTGACACTATACCTTTCTCACATTTTGTCTCCTGAAAAATTTTGCCATATTCCTAATGTTTAATATGCAATATATAAAAAGCCTGACTCAACAGCTGAGCAAGCTGTTATTTATTATGAGCTCCCTACCCCTCATGGCCAAAAAGAACATCTGCTTTTATAGTTTATGCTTTAAAAATCAAAAATTCCACAAAGCAAAGATGAAAAATACCAGTAATCTTGTCATAACCTGAGCTCCTTTCCACAAATATAATTCCATAAAAGGTCAATCCCCAAAGCTTTAAGGTTCCGTTTCTCTTAATCAGGCCTCTACAATGAGCTGGCTTTGCTGACCTTCATTTCCTCTACTGCATTCTCTAGCTCTTCAGGGGACTTGTATTCAAAATCTTTCTCCAAATATTCTTCTTCAGCTTGGGTCATCCATTCTTGCATCTCTGCCAAATCCTTCTTCAGATTTACAGCTTTTTCCTGACTTTCAGACAGGCGATTTTTCTGACTAATGATCTAGAATCCAAGGTGGAGAAAGAAATAGCAGCTTTGTTACTTAAATGTCCTTGTACATGTGAAAAACCACAAGTCTTTGTTAAAATATTTTACTACCAAAACATTCTCAGGCCTTTTTAATTAACGGAGCACTTTTCCACACACACAAACTTATCAACCCTTTTTAGCAGATCAACAAAATCTAAAAGTGAGGGAAGGAGAAATATGACCTTTTTTTCCCCCTTCATTGAACGTAAACTGGTAACAATCCCTGAAAAAAGTCAGACAGAATAAAATCCTCTTCTGATTACAAGTATCATAAAGTTAGATATATTATTATACTGAGCAATAAAGCACTTTTCAGGCCTCACTTCTTTCCACAACCCAGATACTCTGGATTCTATATCAACAGCAAGGCTCTCCAACACAGATTTTCATCAGTAATTGCAACAAAATAAATATGTTTCTACAGACAGCAGAAAGTTTCCACCCAAAAGAAACTACCACTGGAGTGGTAGTCTATCTATAGCCTTTTCTTTTTCAAAGCTGCTTGGAAACCAGTAAAAATTATACAGGGACAGCATAATATTCCAGTCTTCAGAAACAACAGGAAAAGGTCAGATCTTCCTCCCACACTCTCCAGAAAGAGCAGCATAAACCCAAGTGAACAGATTAATTTTTAATTACAAACAATTGTAGAGCTGATTTTGTTCATTCCAGTCAGGTACCAAGAAACGTGTGTATTCAAGTTGGGCTTCAGCCACTTTGACAGTGAAATAA
The DNA here is from genome assembly GCF_024509145.1 of Vidua macroura. NCBI lineage: Eukaryota > Metazoa > Chordata > Aves > Passeriformes > Viduidae > Vidua > Vidua macroura. The sequence continues at coordinate 50,311,738 of NC_071573.1, forward strand.
GTAAAACGTTCTCATCCCACTGTTTCACTGCTTCACCTCCTCATAATCCTCACAATGCCACACAACCAGACAGCTGCAGCAACAAGCAAGCACTAGCAACATGGGGAGAACTCACCTGTTTGCTCAGCTTCTCCCACTGAGTCTGGCAGTCTACTAGCCTAGACTTTGTCCAAGTATTTATGCTCACAATAGGCTGAGCTCTTAAAGCAGCCTCTACTTCTTTCATCTCTTTCAGTGATGGTTCAATTGTCTCCATTTCATTGATAAACATCTGCACACACATCAGAGAAAATGAATGTTGTTCTTCAGCAAGATATTACATTAATTTATAACAGTATCAATAATTTCGCAACTTTTAATTATTCCAGAAAAAGTTTTTGGAGTAGATCAAATACCATGATCGGATCAATACCAGAATGCTTAAAATAATCCTTCAGTGATTCAAAATATCAGAACTATGCAACTAAAGAACAAAGTACAGCTTGCCATACACAGCGTAAACATTTTCATATGTCAAATGTCAATATCAAAACAATACAAGCTTGAAGATTACATGCACTAAATATTCTGCTATTTCTGGTGTACCTCAATTTATATTCTTCTCCTGGAAACAAATATTTGAAGGTACACTGTAATTACTTACTATAAGACAAAATTCTACATAAATGTGATCATTATGTGACACTGACTAGCCAGGAATCTTCCTTGCAAAATTCTAAACTCTAGGACGTTCATCAGTTATTTGCTTCTTAATTTTACTACCCTTGGAAATGTAATGCAGAAATCACTTTTCACCCACAGATTCAATTCCGCAATCACAAAAAATTGGGAAAAATATATAAACCTTTTATAGAGAAAATAATGCCAACTTGTAGATAGGTATTTATAACTACAGTGAAGACCTTTGAAAAGCACAAAATATTATAGCTGCAAAAAAAGAAACCAACTCAAATGTGCCCTAAAGAAAGATAAAACAAATTTTCTGGTGGGCTTAATGTGCTATGAACAGTACTTAATAATGCAAGCAAAATAAAGAAAAGATGCTACTTGTTATTTCAAAAGGCTCCTTATAAGAGCAAAACTCACCGTGCATTGGTCAAGTTGCCTTTGAAGTCCTTCAGTATCCCCTTGAACAGCCTTTTCTGTCATTAAGAAGTCTTTCACACCATCCATCCACTTCTGAACAACTTTAGAGTCAGTCTAAATCAAGTATAGTAAGGAACAGTTGATACATTGCTGTGATGAAGAACGTATGGCTGTTGCATTTCAACTTCTAGCAGCTTACAAAGGGTGTTCTACAAGCTGCTGGCATAGTCTTAGTTTTGAATCAGACCAACTTTTGTTTAGTTTTTGGGTTTGATTTGTTGGGCTTTTTTGGGGGAAGAGGGGCGTCCCAAATTTCTCTTTTCTCAAATTTATATGAATATTAAATTCACAATAGTGATATTCTTCCATCCACCTGAGCATGGTTTAAGTGACACTGAACTGTTCCAGGCTATCACACCAAAGCATAGGATCAGGTAAGGAGGAGAGCATGGCTTCAAGAATTATGTAGTTACTTTTCACATGAAGGACCTGGCTGAAGGCTAGAAATATGCCTAAAAACTATGATTTAAAAAAATGCATGACTGTTTCCACACTTGTTTGAAAACTGCACTGAAGGAAAAGAGAGGGCCCTATAAAAATACATATGTGTAAAAAAGGAGTGGATAATGCTAAATGTACTTTTCAGGAAGAAACCATGCTGGGAAAGCCATTTGCATAAGCAAGACACACATAAAAGGAAAAAACATAGAGGATCAGACAAACCACTAAAATTTAAAAAAACAGACTAGCTGTTTGAGGCCAACAGTACAAATACTGTACTCACTAGAGCAACTCTTGGGGAAAAAAGTAAGCACACACCCAATTCAGAATTATGCAATCTAACAATTGGCAGTTGCGCTATACCCTGCAATGAGGTAGGGAGGGAAGGAGACAGAATCATTGCCATCTCCTTCCCATGCAGTCATGGACATTCAAAACCATCCTTACCAACTAAACCAACAGAGAACACAAAGAGGGATTTTCCTTCCCCTGGTTCAACCAACTTATGTGGTTGACATTTTTTATTAATATAGCTGGACTTCTTTTACTCAACATTTTTGGACTATTTGGTTGCAGTTTTTAATAGATGTCATCTATCCTGACACAATCACCATAATAGAACAGTTCATCAGCTTCACCTTCTACTCTGCATGTCACAGAGGAGGAAAGCATACACTTCATTTTTGTAAAAAACTTACACTAACAGTTTTTTCAAGATCAATATGCTACACACTGTTTCTCAAAAATGTCTGCATTAATGAAAACCCATTAGATTAAGTTCATGTTTATTTTTAGATCAATGCTACCATTAGAGGTCAAAGTCATGACATTTTCTTCATTCCTTTTCCATTTTGGGGGAATTTCCTGCAGATGATAAGCCTGAAAATAATTTTCTAAAAAACAGACCCTAGGATGCTTAACAGTGGACCATAGTTTAATGTAAAAAAATATATATTTATAAAGGCTGCCTTTTGACAAGGCACTTTACCACATAACTAATTTAGCCTTCTTATAATAAGTTATTTACATAAGTAGCTTAAGTGGGTCACTCAAAGTTAGACACATATTTAAAAAACTTGCTGAATCACAAACCAAGCCTACAAAAGTTTAATTAAGTAAATGCTCCTGCACTGCACAGGTAAATAATTATCAGTGGTCAAATAACCAGTGTAGGCTGCTGATGTACAAGAGTTCACAATTTTTAGACACGAACATCCTCATCATCGAATGGTCTGGGCTGGAATGGACCTTAAAGATCATTTAGTTCCAACTCATCAGCCACAGACATCGTCATCTTCCACAGGACCGCATCCAAATGGGCCTTGAACACTTCCATGAATGAAGCATCCATAGCTTCTCTGGACAACATGTTCCAGTGTCTTACTGCCCTCACAGTAAAGAATTTCTTCCTAAAATCCAATCTAAACCTACTCTTTTTCAGTTAAGAGCCCATTATCCCTTGTCCTGTCCCTACAAGCCCATGCAAAAAGTTCTCCTTCAGCTCTCTTGAGCTGAAGGTACTGGAATGCTGCTATAAGGTCTTCCTTATAGAGCTTCACTTCTTCAGGATCAGTTTTTGACATTTATTCCGAGCAGGAACAAAGATCAAATGTGCTGAATCTTAACTTTTTCACTCCTAGAAAAACCACATGATGTACAGCCTTGCAGCAGATTTAAAAGATCTGAGAGTGATACATAATCAAAGACTCAGCAAGCCATACATTACTAGAGGTATGATAACAGAATACAAGATTAACAGAATTTCTTCTAGGAAAAACAAGATGCAAAACTGATAAAATGAGCCTTGTCTACTCCTCCCATCACATGAGTATTACAGTCTCCCAGTAAGACATTACTCCCAGTTCATGTCACTAATGCATGCATTGTCAGCTTGGGGGAGCCTCTATCACATCACAAGTAACAGAAGAACCACCTAAGCAGCAGGAGTCACAAGCAGATCTGCCACTGACATGCTCATCAGACTAACAAGGGCATCTAAGTCATTGTTTACCTCTCTACTCACTGTTAAAATGAAAATATTTGCATTGTTTTTTTTCAAAAACCTAAATGTGAGGAGTGTTGTTTTGGGAAATGTCAATTTTTAGAGGTGATTTGGGGGAAAAAAAAAAAAAAATTAAAAATAAACTTATACTTGCATGTAGTTGAACATAAACCACATGTCCTCCAAGCACTGACATGCACTTTTTTTTTGTCTCCCCCATGTACATTTTTTTTCCCCTTTAATAGCCAGGTGCTTCAACTCCTCTTTTAGCCAAGGAGATCCTGCCCAGCCATTCTCTAAACTGATCTTGTATCTCTGGTTTGGTGTGCACCAGGACCATACACCAATGCTGCCATACCTGCAATCTTTCCTGCAGTACAAGTTACATCCTGGTGTACCCAGTGCTGTCCACAGCATTTTTATTCAACTTGTTCCCAACTGTCATTTTTATTTATACAGTATTAGACTACAAAAATCTCTGTATAGATAAGTACCAAAGGAAAAATCAGGGAATATAACACAACTGTCCATCCACTGACAGCTTCACAAAACATTTAGAAAACACAGGAATTGTGTACTCAAAAATACAGTTCATAAAACAACACAATGTAAGACCCATATTTCAACACATAGCATCAGTAGGTATTTCTTTCATTTTCAGTTACTTAATAATTACAATAATAGTTTAATATTAATAAAGCAACTATTTAATCATTGCTTCCATTGTTTCTTCTGCTAGAATTTACTTCTTAACTTCTGTACTTCCTTTTAAAGTAACAGGAAAGTTTCTAGCATCTTGCTCAGGACATAATTCTGTTCCCAGAACAGTGAGATCTTCTGTCTTGAAGGATTTCATAGGCATGTATATATATTTATGAAATAGGTAGGAGGGCTGAGTAACCTTAATTTTTTAACTGTCCTTCCTGTCACTTCAGAGGCAATGGTTGGAACTGGAAAAGTCACTGTACCCAAGCATTTTCCTTACTCCCTTTTCTAACTTCCTTGTACTAATTCTTCATGACTACTCACCAAAACCCCACTTGAAGGGGCAGGTTTTCTGTAGCAGGCATGGAATTACACTTTAAGACTAGTGGGCATCTGACACCAATCACACTGAAGATCATCAGCCCCTACTGGGATTAACAGCACAGCTGGCATATCCTTGACCTTAGCATAACCTTTACTTATGGAAAGAGAGGGACACTAATTTTAAGTGAAACGTATTTCTGTTTGAAGACAAAATAATATCCTGGGCACATTAGAATTCCACTTATATGCTGCTACAAATATACTATGTATGCTTTCAGCCTCTACCGAACATCAACATTCCACTTCTCAATCAGTTTCATCTGGACTCCTGCAGGAACACAGAGGAAGCTCTATAAAGCAACTGAGTTATGCAAGCCAAAAATAAAAAATCCTTTCACTTTACCTCAAATATTCTCAACTTGGGCATAATTTCCTCCAGTAGTTTAACATCTTTGGAAATCTTGAGCTTTAACTTGTCCCAGCGTCCCTGCACATCCTTGAACTCCTGCATATAGGTATTTTTTATTTCCAAAGATGCATGCTTCTCCAAAGCCTTTGTTTCTTCAGCAAGTTTATCTACCCTGGGCTTCTGGGCTTCCAGTGTCTCACAAACTGTCTATAACAAAGAAAAAAAAAAAGCCTCCTTACAGTATTAGACATACAATACGTACAAACTCACATACAAGTGCATGTACATCAAAATTTTTATCATGCAGAGGGTAGACTCAGTGAAGAGTGATACACTCCAGTTACAGTAGTTATTGAGGCAGAGATGTCCAAACAACCTTTTAAGCAGCAAAAGCCTCAGCTGCTGTACTGGTGCAGCAGCAGAGACTACAGAAGGGGTAGCAAAGTTTGGCCTCATAGCTCAACATGCGCAGGCATCTATGCCTCTCGTGTGCCACACGGTACTGGCACTCAATCAACAGAGCAGTGGCTGCGCCACGCTGCACTCCCAGAGCAAACTGCAACGCAGACAGACCAGGACACCTTAGTATGTTCATTCCCTCCACAAGTTTGTTTTTTAAACACACATGTAAACTGGCTGAGTGTGTTCTTCCAAGTTTTGTGAAGTTAAATATACTGTCTTAGTTGCAAAAAAAAGCTCTAGATACTCAATTTTTGAAAACTACTTTCCCAGACGTGATACAGGGAAGATACATTCTGAGTATATTCACTGTGACATTGCTGATATAAAGAGTCACTTGATTTGAAAGAGCTGATTTACTAATATGAAAAATAACAACTGAAGATATAAGCCAACACATGAAAAATGCTGCCACTTCATTGAACTCATCATTTTGATTACTGTGCTTCAAAGTTGCTTAAGAGAAAGTCACAATGAACACATGAAATTATTATTCATTTAATAGATTTAATTTTCTAGTATATACACTTAATATATACAAGCAGGATGTGTGCATACATATTTTGCTGCATTTTTACTGAGGAAGACTTTTTTAAAACGTTCATGTCCTCAAATCTACTTTACATTTATCGTGGTTTTTTTCCTGGAAAATTCCTCTAAGATGGGTAGAGAAGTAGCAACGAGACTGGGAAGAGGAATGTATGTTTCAATGCCTGCTATAGTGCGGAGAGCACTGAACAATCCCAAGCTCCACAAGCAGCTACTCACAGAGAGGTTTGTTCCCCTCTCCTGTCACATTCTAATGATAAAGCACCTACACTAGCTTAGTATGTCCTTTCAGGGTAATTAGCCTCTGAAGAAAACTGGGCAGAGGCGGGAAAAGACAAGCCTCCAAAGGCTAAATGCCACTGCAATTCACGTAGCATATGGACCAGAAAATCTCCGCCAAGTTTAAAAAATACAGAAGCAACACTAAAGAGAAAACCAAAGAATCAAAGCTTGTTTTAATCTCCTGGTTCAAAAAAACCCCAAAGCACTAACACCTCTATTTACTGGACTTCCAAAAATCATTGCTTTGCTAAATAGAGAGGGATATAACAACCTCTCTGCACCCAGCAACCAGAGCTCAAGAGCTCCTCCAGAGTCACCTGCAGCCTTATTAGACCACCACACAGGAGAAAACACATGCTTCTGAATATGGAGGATGGTGGAGCAGGCAGGGAAGTATTTATTGAGTTTTTTCAAACAAACAAAAAAAAATTGGGGGAAAATATTGAAGATGCAGAATTCTCTCCCTGGAGAGGGGTCCATCCCTGCTTCAGTATCTGGTATTACCAAAGTAGCTGTCATCTATAAATTTTTGTCTACTTTATAAGTAGACTGCTGCTTCCCTTTGATAGGCAGTCTGGAGGTCAAAGAAGTACACTTACTCACTCCAAATACCTGAGCAGGATGGGTTTGTTAACCAGCTGACCCTCAAACAGTTTAAGCAGGCAGACCCTTCACACCTGGGTGAATATATTTACCCAGTGCTTGGAGGGGAGGGTGGAAAGTCTGCACACCGCAGTCCCTTCGGGAGGGCAGAGGCAGAGTCAGAGCATCCTCCTTGCTCCAGGGAGGGACATGGCCTCCCAAGGACAGAATCAGGCCGGGCACAGGCATGGTGGTGCAGCTCAGGCAGGTGCAGCTCCCAGCTCCTGGTTTTCCTTACAACTGCACTTGGCAACAGAGGAGCAGACCTTGGGTCAGATCACCAACCTGATCCTACCCAGCCTCTAGAAGGGGGATGCTCTTGGGGCTCTAACATTTGTTTTGCAACTCCTGAGCACAGGAGGCACACACACACCAGAGAGTGCCTGGGGAAGCCACCAAGGCTGTCTGAGGTCCTTTTCCCTGGCTGAGCAGTCACAGCTCTCTCCTGGCACAGGCAGCAAGAGAAGCTGTGAAGTCCTGCAGGCTCGGAGATACCCAGCCCTCACCCGGACATGTCCCTCAGCAGCCTGATAACCCAGCAAGCCACCTCCAAAAGTGGGTTCCACACCCACATCCCTGACACCCCTCTGAGCAGTGTTAGCTACCCCACTGAAAGCAAGGCAGGAGAACACAGGGTGACAGCAGGGGGTAACCTCCTTACTCAGTGCAAAGGTGAGAGTTACCTTTGCCCGCTGCAGGGCATTCTCCACCTTGCTGGGCTCGCTCAGGCCACTGGCAATGGAGTGCTCCTTGCCCTCCAGCTCGCTCAGCACATCCTTCAGCTGCTGCAGGGATTCCACGTACTCCCGGCTCAGCTGGCTTTCTGTCTCTGGTACCATGTAAAGGAGGAAGGAAACAAAACACAAAGTAAGAATACGCATTTGAACCCAAATCATAGGAGATGTGAATATAATCAGCTTTCCAAGAGCTAAAAAACTCTTCAACAGATAGCATTGTTTTTCCTCTAAAAATATTAAATATATAACATACAAGTATATAGAATATAATAATAAATATGCAATTACAACCTCCCAAAAATTTTACAAACTCAATCAATTATAATCAAGAATAACTGCACCAAACAGGATTTTGCCTGTAAGTCCTGTACTGTGGTATGCATATTCTCTGGCCCTGGATTCCTAAGCAATTTTGTTACTGCCCCATCTGAAAATTCATCTCAGCCTTGTTCTGACTCACCAGGTAGCTTTTCAACAGCTTACTGTCATAACTGTCCTACCTTTTATAAAAATGAGGCCACCCTTTTGAGAGAATCAGAGTTATCCAGATCCCTTTTCTCAAAAAGCCAGATCAATTTAAAGAGGGGGGGGAATTAATAAGACCATATAGGTGCACTGTCACTAAACTACAGAAAATCCTGAAGGAGAAGAAAATAGTTAAGATAGTTTCCCAGTGACAAAAATATTGAGTCAATTCCCATCTAAAATATGCCCATATAGTTGGGACTGAGTAGCTTTCCATGGGGGAATTTTTGGTGGCTCAAAGAAGAGCCATAAGGAGGAGCTGGCCTTCTGTCAGTCAAAGCCTGCCAAGTTCACAAATGCCGACGTCACACCACCAGTTCTTTCCACCGGTTACATAGCTCTGGAAGTTTTTTTACCTTGTAGCAATTCAAACTATGCTGTAAACAAACAGCTAAAACCCTGAACTGACATTTCCCTCTGTTCGTTGGCATTATAATTTCTAAGGCAATATAACTTCTCTCAGCAGGTTGTCTCATTCAAAAGACACACAAACACGAAGTTAATGTGTTAGAATATATACAGTGTTTCTACCAAGCAATAACTGGTTCAAGCAGACCAGTAACACCTCAAGTGATGAGTGACAAAAAAAAGGAGTATTTTTGTCACATGATATATAGTTACCAAAATACCAATAAAATTACTCACAAGTACATGAACTCAAAACAGCTATAAAATAATAACTAGTCAAAGTAAGAATGAAAACATACCCTTGTAATTTGAACATGGCTGACAGATACTTCATTCATACAGTTTTCTGCACGCGTATAATTGAAGTATGCAGGCCTGGTGCAACACATTATATAGATGGCCTAACAATTTAGTAATTGAGCCTACTTTCACTACACTCAGAATAGAGTGTTAATGCTCTTCCATTCGAGACTGTTAATAAAACACTTCCTCAAATTACTCTGAAACAAAAACTAAGGAAAAAAAAAATTCTTGCAAGTCTGTGCTGTTGCTATTCAGCTGTAAAGCATTACCAGAACTACATATTTCATGCACTACATTTAAAATTCTTTAAAAACCAGCATGACTGGTTTGAATGCTTATAATGAAATTTTTAATGCAAAAACAACCCAAGTAGAAACTGCCTGAAAAGCAAGCCAGATTCCAAATCACTTCAAAGATGAAATTTCCAAAAGGAATTATGTATGACTAATGTGCTCAAATCTATGAAAAAGAATAAATTTCACATGCACACTTTCATTTTACAATGTTCTTCTAATCTTCTACTTTTCATTTCTAGAATTTCATTATAGAATATTTATTTCTGTAAGTGTCAGAGAGAGACAGATTTCGGAGCTTTATTATCCACCTTAAATATGTCTTGCCAAGTAGTTAAATGAGGTTTCAGGGATGTTGCATCCTTGCATAATCGTTTTAAACACCATGGAATGATAGATTTGTGAATTGTGCACAGAACAGGCCATATTCCTCCAGGTAAATAAAATAATTTTGTCAGTTTGACACAAAGCCTAGCATAAACATTACAAAAACTCCACCAGAATTCAATAAGTTTTTCAGTCAGCTCAAAACAAACAAGAAACAATCAAAACACAAGTAAGCAGGAGGTTTTATGCTAATATACATATTTATGCTTATTTATTTACCTTTTTTCAGCTGTTGGTGACATTCCTCTAGTTTCTGATGAGTCAATTTGAAGTGATCAAGAAAACCACTCAAGTTCTCCTGAATGAAATTTGGAGGCATGGGCTGAGAAGTGAGTGTCTTGCAGGTGGCTTTCAGATGTTCCAGCTGTGGACTCAGGTTTACAAGGTGAGTTAATTCCTGCTGTAAAAGAAAAACCAAAACCAATATTCATACTTGCCCTGTAAACACAAAGATTCTAGTACACTGCTACAGCACAGCTCATCCACATTGCTAGTGACAACACTAAAGTACTTCTGTGACAGAGATTCCAAAATTTTCCAGTCAAATCAGGTGCCCTGCATGCCTTAGAAACTGAGTTATCTTACTGACTAGGCCAAGATCTGCTGGGGCATCCTGTGCTTCTGACAGCTTCCAATCACAATTAACAAGTTTGGCCAGACTTACCTGACATAACTCTTTCAGGACTGCTGACGACTGGGATGCTGAAGAAGAGTAATTTTTAAGCCAGTCATCCTTCTCAATTAAAGTCTTCTCAAGCTCATTCATTTCCTTTAAATAAGCATTTATATCTTCTTGGTATTTTATCTTTCTAGCCACTTCTTCTAGATTTTGAACCACATCTTTCCACCCTGACAAAATTTTCTCCATCATAGATTTTATATCCACTGTAGGAAGTCCTTCTACAAAGATTATACAAATTATTGTTATATTAACTGCAACACATTTTCATTAACAGGCATTTAACCTTTCCTATCTTCAAATACAAGTGCACTTTCACATTAATATACAAAACACTTTGATTCCAAGTCCAATATCTATAAATCTATGCTTATTACAGGCACCATTTCAGCTTTATATTTCTAGTAAATTGTAGAATGAGATACTCTAATTTTGAGGAAAGACACAGAGAGGATTTTTTTTGCTGAACCACTCTAGCACAAGTAGAGCCCAAACCTCTGGTCAGGGCAGCCAGCCAGCTTTCACAAGAGCACTTGATGACCCTGCTCCACAGATGTGCTGTGCTCACACACTGGCCATAGGCTTGGCACACCAACACCACAGCAGCTGCAGCCACAGGGGAGGAGCACACAAAGACCAGTCACTGCCAGTATGGCACAGCCTGTTCCTGCCCCAGGGTAGACATTGATGTAGGCACAAATGTGCCAGTGCTGTGCATTATTCCACACAGGTGCTGCTGGGCCTCGGACTGGAAAAAGCCTGCAAGCCTGACCTGGACAGAACATACTATCAGACCCTAACAAAACCAGGGGGTGTAGATTGGTTATTTTCTAGAGATCCAAACCTTTAAGATGACAATCAATTAGAAAGTAAATTCGTGACCTTACTCTTAGCTGATAAAAAGCAGCTTTTCAACTATTCATTTCTTGTTATGGTTAACACATGCTGGTTTCATACCATGACCTATCGCAGCTAAAACGGTTTGTAGAAGAAAGAGGAAGGGAGCATTAATTTCTGTTCATATTTGAAAACAAAGAACAACTAAAAATTTTTAGGAAGTCACCTCCAGGTCAAATCAGTGGCTTTCAGCCATCAACTTCAGGGCAATGGCACCCACTGTAAAAAGCTTCAGTTGCAGTAGGCAAGGAGGGGAGGACTGGACACGCTTAGTAAATTGGGGCACATGAGCAAAGCATTGGACTACAAAAAAATGTGATTGCTGAGAAATCCAATGGAATTCAGCATTTTCCAAAGGGATGCTGGTCATTATGCAGGACAGTGATACCATCCTCTTTCCTGGTCAGAATGCTACCAGTGATGACAACTTCACCAGAAGTCAAGTGAAGATCTAAAAGATTGCCTCTAGATGATATGAACATCTCTTTTATAGAGATATCATTCCACTGATGGAATTTTTTCAATATGAAACAAGATTTTGGCAAAGCTTAAAGATTCACCTTTCATGGATGTCAATTATACAATCCCATGGATAAGGGTTTTAATTGGCAATCATTTTCCCAATCCTATAGACTTCTCTCTTGCCTTTGAGCCATAGATTGTGACTGCTTCATTAAAAAAAACACAGTTTTTACAAAAATAGGTAAAACTATGAACAAAAGAGATAGACACATAAGTATTAAGTTTAAATTTGGCTTCAAAATTTTCACTTCTCTGTAGCAGTTGTTTTAAAACATTTACTTAAAATCAAACTACTTCCCTACTTCCTTGAAAGCATGTAACTAGCATTGTTACAGAAATAGAAATAAATTCTTAAAATACCCCTTAAAAAGACTGCAAATGAACACATGCACATTAATAATATTGCTTTTCTAAAAGCTTTAATTAAAAAAACACATAACTAACTAGTAACAGTAACAATGATCAATGAAGGAAAGAAAATGGAGGGAGAAGGAAAGAGATAATGTATTTCAATATTATTTCCCAGCAACTCAACTGATTAAATCACAAAAGAGAAAAACATCCAAGTTGCTTACCCTTTCCCATTTGATCCAAAAGAATGTGTCCACTTCGTTTCAGTTCATCTAACTTCTGGCTTTTTTCAGCTCTTTCTTTTTCAATCACCTTCAAAGTGAATCCCAAAAGAATATAGTGGCAGCAAGGATTATTTTCCTTGACTTCCCTCTTTCACTCAGTAACATCTATTTTCCCATTCGACCCAAAACACATCATTGTCTTAGATGCACCACCTTCTAAGCTGCATGTTAGTTCTACTTGTGCAGAAAACAAATGCAAATGGAGTCACCTCTCACAAATAGCAGGCATGCAAGAGATTAGTACTACAGCGCCAGGAATAAAATACTGTTTAATGGCTTGATGACCCTAACAGTGTCAAATAAGATATTGGGACAGCAGTTAAAACAAGTCACTTGTGATCAAAAATACAGCTGCAATTCTCTAATGTGAGCCAGTGGAGAAGAGACCTTCTTAATAGCCCCTTAATTTCTACAGTTTCTACTGTGATTTCTAGTAGAAGGGATCAACAGACCTTTTCCCTAGATGTCCAAACAGCAAGAACTATAGCACACCAGTAATCCACTCTCATAAGCTCTAGTGCTCTACTTTTACAAAGATTTGGAGAGGGAAATTCTCCATGACTACCAAGATTTTTAAAGGAAAAAGCTCCTCCCACAAGTTATACATATTGGGGAATATTCCTTTGTGAGTCAATAGGTAGAATACATCCACAGAGGAAAGACGAGTTCCCTGGCCAGAAAACCATAACTTCAATATCCTCTGTGATTACAACAAAGCATCACCAAACTAAAATCTTTTTGAACCTCATGTCAGAGGTCATCACTCTGGTTTAGGCTTCCTACAGTACATTCAGAAAAATGCACTTATTTGCACAGCTGGGAAGAACAAACTCTGTCCTAACCACTTACAGCCCAATCATTTAAAAACAGTACTGTTCATGGGAACCTGGTGTTCATCTCAGGACCTCTTTTTTAAAGAGCTATAAACATTCTTAAAGATCTATAAATAAAATATTGGGATAGTTGTTTTGTTTTTTATTTCCAACAGTACTGCTATTCCAAACATTCCTACTAGCAGCATTTTCCACAAGAGCACTATGGAGGAGTCTCTTTATGGAGATTTTTAAGTATTGTTTTTGATTTCAAAAGCAGATTCAAGTCCTGCTAAAGCTCCAGTAAGTCTTCATTAACAAAGAACGCTCAAGAACCATAAAAAGACAAGAATACATTCCTGACAAGGAATAGAAAATAAAATGGTTATTTCACAGCTCCCACAAGATTCTGTAAAATTATGTAATCTGTCTTGCAGGTCAGCAATACTGTACAAAAGTGTAACAATCAGATTTTCTCCAAAATTAATAGAGCAAACAACATGTCCGAGCATTATAACAACAAACCATTTTGGAGCCTGGGCAGTACAGTGTTTGAGGAGTGTCACAGCATGATTCAAGGGGTCTCTGAGCACCCCACTGGCCTATCTCTACCAAAATTACATAAGTGGTATCAATCAAGTCCATTTCCAACTGTGAAACATTAAACCAAAATATGCTACTTAGTGTAAAAGATCCTGAAGACAGACATTTTTCAGAACTCCAAGGGAGACATCAGTAATTTATGTTTTTAAGATTTCCTGTGGATTATGCAACAACACCAGCAAAAAAAATGTGTCCAGCTGGTCGAAGATTTCCACGTATGCTCAGTTCTGAAACTATGTAACTGAGGGACTTAATCCCCTCAAAGCATGCGGATCAACTCACACCTCCAGCTGACAGCCAGCATAGATACAAAGAGTATTCACTGAAACATGCTCTATCTCCCCATTTTACCTTCAATTTTTCTTTCATGCTTGAAGTCTCTCTCATCTTCTTATATTCTTTGATGTCTGCAGCCTGAATGGCAGATTTTGATTTTGAAATCCAGTTCAAGAGCTCAGTACTTTCAGCATCAAACCTAGTTTAAAAGGTCAGACAGCACTTCGTTTTTTTGTTTCAGTCACTATGTCTTAAAAATCAAGAGTCTTAAAGTTCAGCACATTATTCAACCCCAAACCAGCAAGGCTTTACACAAAATTCATACTCCTCATATTACTACTCACAAGAAGTAGAGACAGACTTTTAAAAGCCTACCATAATAAAAATTATCCCCACAGTATCAGCCTTCAGGAAAAAATTGAGAATACATGGTGCAATTTATTTTACGCATAGCTTCACACAAATTGTAGCCATTTCTTTTAATATGTTACAAAACAGATCTCTCAATGCCAAGTATTTTGAAAGTAATAATTAGACCTCAGGAACAAAACAAATAAGAATTGCAGTTCTAAGTTTCAAAAGTCTGCAACACTATTTTGTCTGAAGGAAAAGCTAACAGTGGCAATGACAGCTGACAAACATTTCTGCACACTTAGCTGACAAAATATTAACTTACAGCTTACTGGTTTTGTCTACAGTGTACATGTCTATACTAACAACTTTCTTACCCCTATGACCTCTATGCTACAACCTAACACCACCAAAAAAAAAAACTCCAGTCAACTCTCAAATTAAGCAGTACTGTACAGAACTTGAGAGATGGACAGATGCACTGTACAGACCACAAGTCAAGTTGTATTACAATTACATTACTTAACAGTGTGAATCCTACCACGGAATAACAGCACCCCAATATATGCAATTGTCAATCTAAGCTTCCGTGGGAGAACTGGCAAAATTCCACTTTCTGGCCATTTGTTGGTTTCAACAGAAGTAAATGGAAACACACAAGACCATCAGAAAGTTTGTGACCTATTTTTACAACCCCTGGTTTTAATACAGTTTGAACTCTAGGAAAACAGAAAACAGATAAATCACTTTTGTTTTCAAAATCTATAATAGTTTCTACAACTCCTGAGACACAGAAAGGACAGATGGTTGCTGACTACTTTACTGCCCTGGCACATCCAGATGCACACACTTACCCCTACCAGAGCTCAAAAAGTCTGACCAGAGTCCTTAAGAGGGTTTGGGCAGGTTCCTCACCTCTTAAAACCTCCATTCCTCCTCCAGAAAAAAAATTAATTCAAAAACTCTTCTTCATTGTGGAAACGCACAGTGACTCCCTAATCTTGATGCAGCCTCTATTGTCTCTCTAAATGACCTGACAAAGACTTAAATCACTGATACTTCAAGGAAATACTCATTTCCTCAGCCAAGCACAAAAAGCAGTATGTTGAGCAGACAACATTTAATTTCCTAATTTATACTGAAACAATTCCTTTAGTTTTAGGTATGCTATTTAATAAAGAGAATTCAACACATGTTATTAAACACTGTTTGGCTTAAGAGGAGAGAATGTTCCAGGAAAACTTGATAGCAGCCTTCCAGTACCTAAAGGGAGGCTACAAGAAAAATGGAGAGGGACTCAACGGGGAAGTGTATTGATAGGACAAGAAGTAACTTTTAAAGTGAAAGAGAGTATATTTAGATCACATATAAGAAAGAAATTCTTCAGTATGAGGGTGGTGAGATACTGGAACAGGCTGCCCAGAGAAGCTGTGGATGCTCCATCCCTGGAAGCCTACTAGAACAGACTAGATAAGTCTCCAAACAACCTGCATTAGTTGAAAGTGTCCCTGTCTATAGCAGTGAGGTTGGAATGAGATGATCTTTGAGATCCCTTCCAACCCAAATGATTCTGTGAGTCTATATATGCAAATGAGTGCCAGCCACTCCAGAAATACTTGTCAAAGGAGATATCAGTGAAATATTATTCTTTTTACTAAATACAAGATAGATGGAAAATCTTTTTGATTGAGCATCTGTTTTGTGCAGTTTCTTCCATATTTCTCATATGTTTTATGAAGATTAGAAATAAATAATAAATCAAAATGCTTGACACTTTCACACCACCTCTTGAGCAAAGATGAGAAGATGTTTTTCTTAAAGCAAGTAAATATAATTCTGTCTTTTCAGCAAAGGAGCTGAGGTACAAAAAACCGAAGACCTGCTTCCATGAGAAACAAAATATCCCTGTTTTCTTTTGAAATTAATGGAAGCGACAGGTTTTCTGCTGCTCTGAAAACAAGGCTGCATATAGCATTCCATTCCCATTCAAAGAATCACAGAATTGTTAGGGTTAGAAGGCATGACTGGAGATAATCTAGTCAAGCCCCCAAGCCCAACCTCACAACTGCAACTTAAGTATTGCTCACTTGCATAAAAAAAGATCAAAAGTCAAGACAGTCTCTGTAGTATCCAATGAGCAAGGGAAAATTGCAGTGACGTATACTTACTTTTTCTTTGCTTCACTGTCCCCTGGAATTTGCCTTTTCTTTGGGAGCGGTGGTGGGGGCAATTCCTGTCTGGACTGTTTAACTACCACCTGTTCCTTCAATGGTGTTTCTGCAGAAGTCTTCTGTGAAACCTGAGACATTCCTACACTTCCTACAGCTTGAGTTACCTATACAAAATAATTTAGGGCAAGGATTATGTGCCATTTTAATACAAGCTGAGTTGCTTTTTCTTATTTTCTTTTATTCAGTCATAAAAGCCTGTTCATTCACTCTCACAAATGACCACACCAAGATGTCATGAAGCACCTTTATCATATTTACACTTCAGAGAAAAAGATCATTATTTTCATTTTACAGATGGGAACCAAGCAACAAAATTCTCAATTCAACTAGAATCATGCCATTCCAAATGAACTAAAATTAACAAAAGGAGCATTATATGTATTTTCTTTCTTAATTTCTTCACAAAAAGAACAAAGGTACTTGAAGTTTATTATTAGCAATTATACATTTTGTACTCTTACTCTATAAAACAAAGTCTAGATCTCATTAAGAGCTAATACACAGCAAATTTGACCTAAAAACTCACTCAAGTCAATAGAAACCTCCCGTGCTCTTTATCAGGTTATAAGGTAAGTCCCAGGAGACTCAACCTGTAAGTTCTAAGTATGTGCTTGATATTTAAGGGGAGTGAAAGGATAGAGACAGGAATTGGCATTCTCTAGTGCTTTGACTCAAACACAAGAACAAATTAAAGCCACATGGCTGAAACGAGTCCCTACCCAGACTGTACAATTCATTCACTATACATTAAATGGATCATTAATTAGTGCCATGGTTTTACCCATAACAACATATTAATATCACCAAAAAAACCTCACTCATATAACTCGCATAAGAGTTATAAAGCTGTCAAATAAAACCCTCACAGAATCCAGTAGGAGTTCTGTCTAAATAAAAACATTATCAAGCACTCAAAATATTAAAATAAACATTGAGCAATCCAGCTTGGTTATCATCATTGCATGTCAAACAAACAACTACTCTATTTTCAACAGATGAGAAATCATACCCACAGAGCATAAATACTTGTATGACTCCCATTTGTTTATCTATTCTGGGGTTTGGGTTCTGCCTTTGTTTTCTTTTAGTATCAGATTTAAATCCATTCCCAGCACTCTTATAATGTTTAAAGGCATTTGCATTGACTGATAATACATGGCAAGCCTGCTTTACTCACCAGATAAATGAAGCTTAATCTGTGTGAGAAACGAGTAATAGTACTGGTCAGGTTAAAAACTTGGGCTTTTGGAGACCAAAAACACAGACAGCTTTGTCAGCCCCACGTGAAAAAGCACTCACCTACCTCTCTAGCCTGATGCCCGGACAATTTTGCTAACACAGTGAAGTTTGCATACATGCAGTCATACAAAAAGCTAAAAAGTAATAAAGCCTTGTAAATACCTGGTTGGAGTAATCCTCTAGCTTCTGAACCAAACTGTCCCACCTCTGAGTTAGTTCTTCTTGATCCTGATCAATTTTACTGGATGCTTTGCCATTTCCAAGGATTTGGGCCACATCCTGACCTAATTCATTCAGCTGGTCTAGTGTTTGTCGTTTCATTCCCATGTCCTCTTTTAAAATCTGTAGTTAAAAGAAAAGATTAAAATATAACATCAAGTATTCTACTTCCCCTAAGCTTTAATTCCTTGGCTAAGAAGCAAAGGGGTTTGAAAGGGTGGTGACAGGGTGAAATATGTACTACCTGAGCCAGATGAACAGCTCTTTTGCATAAAAAAAAGCACTAACAGACACCATTCTTAAAGAGCACATCCTTGAAACATCTTCTAGAGGAACCAGCACTATCTCTTCAGTAACAGTTACAAATGATTAGTTCAGGTACAAGCTGCTGCAATGAAATAAAGAAAAACCCACACCACAAACCTATACCTTGGAAAGCACAGCTGACTGGTGGCCTGCAATAACATCCAAACCCTCTCAAAAATCTGGGATAGCTGTTTCAGAGTTTGGCACACCAACATAGAATGGCCACGGAGTAAATAGTACATATGTTTTAAATTCAAGTCCAAGAATCTGGCAAGGAAATAATGCTGGCCTGGCTTCTAATGTATCGTGCATTCACAGCTCCTACTAGGGTCAAACTAGTAATTTGCCACTCATCTAGTCTATGAGATTTGACGGGATAGAGCAGGATATCAATACTCACTGCTAGTTTTCGAACATTCACACTCAGGTCTGTTTGATCTTTAAAGTTGCTCGTCTGGACCTTATTCAAGGCCTCTTCTTTCTCAGTTAACCAAGCTTTCAATAAGCACTGCAGATCATAAGAAAAATAGCACAAGAAAATATCAAGACTGTCAAATAGCTATTGATAATTGCTTCTTTATAATCTTTGCATTCAAAACACAGTTCTGCAGTCTTTATATGCTGGAATTTCAGTTGACTTTAACAAAAGTAGCACACAAAAGTGGACAAAAATATCATATTAGGGAAGCAAGTAATACTTTCAGCAAAACAATTTCAACAAAACCATTTCTCAATATATCAGAGCACACCTCCCCCGAATTTATTTATATAACAAACAGATACCCACCATAAAGCTAACATAGGATTTATAAATCATAATAGAATATATCAAAATAGCATGCATGTGTTCTTTTCTTTTTCCATCCTTCTTCCTCTATAACTCAAACACAGCTGTTACAAACGTTTTCACACAGAAGTGACACCACTGGTAATTCATATTTCTTTTAGTCCAGGCAGTTGATCAAAGACTCAGATACTAATTAGTCACCTCCCTGTTTATGGCACCTACTTTCAATTGCAAAACAACGCCAGCAAATTCTATTTCATTAACTACTGGAAGCTGGAGTTGTCTGCTCTGAACAGTTCTAACTCGAGGACCTTTAGTTTTTTCCATTTTTTTTTTCTACAAAACCTGTCCTAGGTCTCACTTCTCTTCAGTCACACAGCACTCCTGTAGTAATACCAGCAATAACTGGCATCAAGTACCAGGAAGGATTTTATGTATTCTATATTATGTTCCCACATACTGCTGCTACTGGATAGCAATCTCCATGGTCTAGAATGCCCATCTCTCTATCAATCTCAGTTGCCCAGCCATTGGTGCACTGGTGTTCCTCTCAGTTTAAAAATAAATCACACAGCAAGACAGACCTTTTTATTCTTTGAACAACACACTTTACAACAGCCACCAGGCTCCCCACCCTAGCTGTATATTTTTGGCATTGTCACAGAACTTACTATAGCAACTTTGGGCCACAAGGCTAAGGCAGTTCACATTTCTAATGTAAAGCAATATGCAAAATCTACATACAGAAATATGATGGTGGTTGAAATGCCATAAGGCTGTGAGAAAAAGAATTATAACACCACACACTCTGAAAAAATCATGTTGGCATCCCAGCCAACATATTTTATGCATAAGAGGAGCCCAAAACCCCTTAATGCATTCAGTTAATTTCTGCTAAATCAGCAGTCAAAGATAACTCTCCCTAGAAAATTGAAACATAATTACCACAGTGCTAAGAAGTCTCTGGTACTGATTGAGCAATTTGTTTCCTGAGAGGTAAGGACTGTGTTGACTTGAAAATGTGGTGTACAAGAGCTTTCTAGGCAGCCACAAAAAGGCTGATGCATCACTGTTGCTCATCTCTCCATTTGGTTGGACAAAATAGAGAATGCTTGTAATAAAGCGTTTTAGTTACTTTTGTGTTATGAAAGTATTTGTATTCATTTTTAAGTAGTTTCAGACTGTAAGTTTCGTAAGTCACTTGATCATCATTGCAGATTTGTAATTCAAACCTGCTAGCAATAAATGAATTATTCAGGTGAACAATGAGTGCAAAAAGGCTCATCTAAACCAGCTAAAACAAACTTCTATTTGGTCCTTGTTTGCTATATGACATTCTACATTAAGCACACTGATTGCTTCATTTTTACAGAGCAACATAGCTACACACAAATTTAAAATAAGCTGAGTTCAAATGTTCTACTCCAACAGAATATGGCACTTCTAACAGTATTGTAATAGTCAAAGAGTGGTCCCCAAACACACGTAAGGGTAGAAATGGATGTTGACATGACGGAGTCATCAAAAGTAAGAGCACATTAAGTCCATAACTCAAAACATAAACAGCAAGGATTTTGGGGGAATCCTTATTTCTCAATTCTGAGTTACCATGCCCAAGAGTTGCCAGAAAACGTTAGCACACAATTTTCTGGATACACATACACAGGTGACAAAGCATTGTTTTAAAGAAACATATATAAACAGATACTTGGCATGGGATAAACCAGAATCTTAACGTTGGGTCCATATTAACAAGGTCACATGAGCTACAAATTCAGCATATCAATATACTACAAACAGATATGGGATAGGTAAGGGAGGAACACACATGCAGCCCCAAAGAATGCAGACAAAACACGCTTGTCAAAGAAACAAGGCTGCAGCTGATACCAGTAGATATACCAGCATTGTTCTACTTCTTTCAAATGTCTAAACAATCTCTGCCTTGTTTAAACAATAGCTTACAGTGATAAATATCATGTTTAAGAAAAAAAACAATTTCAGTAAAACCGTCAAAGAAAAAACATAAAATATTTTAAGCTGAGAAATGAAACAAGCTCTAATTCTACGTATAGAAACAGCACATGTAGTTGTGTTGTTATTTTTTATGCCATAAATTACTTGTGTTTGAGAAGTATTTTTATGTAAAATACGTTATATCAAAGCAAGAAAACACTTTAGTATTGCACAATTGTGTATATGTGTTCATGCTGGAAGCACATATACTTTAATTAGGAAGATTTCTGTAATTACAAAACTACCCAATAGAAAAATGACAATGAATTTTCTAAGTATCACAGATACTCATTTTACAAGATACCTTGGAAATTACTTTATAATGAGCTATAAACTTCTATTCTTAAACTTTGGAAAAATACTTCTCTTGCACTTCAGAGCTACTCCTGTCCTCAAAGAACACTGGGAACCCAAACAATAACAAATTCTAGGCTTTCAAGGTCTCTTTTCCATGAGTTGCTCAATCCTAGTCAGAGCTTTGACTGTTTGGGTTTTCTCAGTTTGTTTTTTTTCCCTTCCACAAATCAACCAGTCACTCTGAGAAACTGAACAGCTACTCACCTGTTCTTCCAGCAGCTCCTGCCATAAAAGCTGAATTTCTTGCAGCTTGACCCGCCGATCCTCAGTCCAACGACAAACTGCTGTCCACCGCTCACCAAGCCTCTACAAAAGCACAAAACACTCAGTAATGATCACGAACCTCACAAAGGAACTCCAAAACCAGATATTCAAAAGTGTGATTTCTACTCCACATTAACTTCTTTCTACATTATATCTACTTTCCTGCCCATTATTGATATTACTGTATTGCACAGAGCTGGAGACTAACACTTTCAAAAACATTCACATACAGCCTTAACTCTGGTTTTGCTCAAGTCTTTGAGCTATTTAATTGACTTAAAAAGGAATGAACAAAGTAGCATGAATTCTGTTTGAAAAAATTCTGTCTCATGTACTCACTGTACTTCAGGTTATAGTCCTAAGTGACAGGAAAACACTTCATATGATATTCCCTAGATAAATTGCATTCATGTCTTCCAAGTATTTCTCCTATCAGATTTTAACTTTCTATTTCAGGAAAATAACTGACATGAAATAAGAGTTGTACTATCAATCTTCCCATTTAATGCAACTGCTGAAAGGATATACTACCAAATTACCTAAATAATTGGGAATGCAAACAGCTTGACAAATCAGGAATTGAGCTTGAAAGTCACCAAAGTATTTTGCAGGTTTTAGCTTGAGCTGATTTAATAATTTTTCAAGTTATTATTGCTCCTAAAGAAAATGTTATTTTAAATTACTTTCTAAGATAAATTGTCTTTAAACACAAAAATGTTGATTAACAATTACATGCAAATTTTTCAAGTGTCTAATAATACCGTTAAAAAAAGAGGACTAAGATTTTACCTGCAGTTGTTCCTCCAGAATAGCTGTTGCACTTTCCCCACTGCTTTCATCAACGATGACCACCATGTGTGTTAGGGAGTTGACCTTTACCTGTTCTGCCTCTAGGTCACTCTGCAGGCTCTACAAGAACAAATCAGAGGTTACCAACTTTTAATGCATTTGCTAATCTGCTGTTTTGGCCACAGTGACTATCACAGCTGCTGTGGCAAACGAACTTTGATATTTCAGATTCAACAGCTAAGCACATATTTTACCACTGGCAATCACTGCACAGTTTAAAAATTTTAAGCAAAGGCTGCTAGAAATGAACCCAAACACATTTTGGGTTAAAATACTGTAAAAGATAGTGCCTTAAGTTGAATGTCCCATACTTGACTAGGAGAATCACATGACAACTACACTGATTTCCATACGTCCAATGTTCTACGTAGGAGAGCTTAAGTATTTCTACACAGGGCTGCTATTGTTAATAAGCAAGCAACACAGGGCATACCAAACAGAAATCATTAAGAACACTCATTTTTCAAGAGTTGACAATATAATTTCAAAAGTATCAACAGTGCAATAACTGACCATGATGCTCCTAAGTTAATAGTTGAAAACTGCAGAAAACATGCAGTTCTGATTCGTTTAAAGCAATCTGTAGATTTAAATATTCATACAACTTCAAAAAGGACAGATTCAATGGTTAAAGCCTACTACAAAATATCTCTGCAAGACCAACACACCTTTACAGTACTGTAAATGTCACTTTATACCAGCATATCCTAAGCTACTCTATGAAACACATGCCTCAAACTCCCCAGACTTTGAAAACAAAGGACAGGAAAGTACACAGACTAAAAATACTCCAGTGCTCTTGTTCTGTGAGGTATGTCCCATGCTGGGGAGAAGGTCAAACCTCAGCACTGAGCATGAAAACTAAAGCTGCACCATGACAAATATCAAAAGGACATCTTTCTCCTTCACAAAAACATTGCAGGATAGAAAGGCTGGATTTGCCTTTAATCCTTTGCTGGATTACCCAAAAATTCAATTGAGAGAAAAAAACACTTCCAAAATATTGCACATATGAGAAAGCAGTGTCTAAGCACTCTCTTAGGATGGGACTGGAACTGGTGACTTGGAAGGCCCTGATGGTTTTGACTCCCCCACTACTTTAATGTGCAAGTCTCAAGCAGGCGTTAGTAATGCCTGCCAGTAATTAAGGGCAAATCTCTCCACAGTACCTTTCGTACTGTTCCTCACATCAACAGTTTACCAGGAGAGGCCCTTATTCTCTGCACAAAGTAAGGGTAACAATTTTCCCTAAAGGTTTCATTTCCTGCATGAAGCAAATGTAATAGCTCCTGCTAGTCAGCAATGCTCAGGTGTTAAGACTTCTAATTCCTTTTTACACCACCATCATCCTTTTCCAAACACCAAATGCAGTCACATATGACTCTTGACAATTAAGTTTCTCATGTGCCAATGTACATATCTTCCAAATATTTCTCCTATACATATCACATAACAGCAAAAGGTTTACCTTATGTTCTTCCAGCTGTTTTTGAAGTGACTCCAAATCTTCCGCTAGGAGCTGAGATTCCATCTTCTGAATGCGCTCCTCTGTGACCATCAGCCAGTCAGACAGCTGCTGCAACTGCTGCTTCTGGAGCTCCATCAGCATGTCATGCAGGCTGCAGGGGGAAGCACAGAGTTACTTCAGACACAGCTTTCCCAAAGAAAGGAACTAAATTCTAGTTCATATAGGAAAGAAGCAAGTGCATACATAAAACTGTTACTTATTACTAAATAAATTTTTCAACATTTAGCTAAGGAACACAGGTAAGTTTCTTTCTCAATAAAAAATGTTCATGAATTATGCAATCTATATCAGGGATTGTTTCTTCCAGTGGGGTTTGCTGCTAATAAAGCCACTGCTGAAAGTCACAACAAAACCGTTTCTCCATTGATATGCAGTTCTTACCTTGGTAACCCATATGTAGGGAAAAATTCTTCTAAAAGCTTTTTAATTATGTAAATACCCATAGATATCCACTATGCGCTTTACTGAGAAACTTAAATGTGTTTCTAACATTGTTTCAGTAGCTTATGCAACAACTGCATTTAAATACCATATATTTAGTCTGGCACATCTACATAACAATTCACAAAATAATTTACACAATGACCAAAAAAAAAAAAAAACCCACTAAGTTATACACATTCCTTTCATTTCACTTTAAAGCATGAAGGAGGATTTTGTGTCACAAAGTGAAATGTTTATTCTAAAAAAAAAGTCTTACAAATGGATGCAAACCAAATTCTCCAAAACACAGCAAGAACCAGAGGTCAGTCTTGAACCTCTAGAAGAAGTTATGTGCCATGAACTCACCGGGACTGCCTGTCCATGCTCTCCACCCTGAGTTCCTCCCAGCGGGAGTTCAGCAGCAGCATTTGCTCCTGGATCTCAAACTCTTCTTCAGGTGACAGATTTCCCTGGGCCACCAGTTGGTTTCCAGCCTGCAGAACATTGCCCACACTGCTCTGGTGCGCAGTCAATTCCATCATAAAACCCTGGAAATGGTACAAGCAGACATCACTGTGAGGTCTTATCAGAGTTTATGACTTGGTAAATATCCTAAAAAACCGTAATGTTTGCATCAGTGCTCTAGAAGGAGCTGGCACCATCAAATGCACGATGATGGCAGACCTGTTCCTTTCCTTGACACAAGATTTTCCATGCACTACAAAAATTCTGGATCCAGTAAAACAGAGGAAAAAAAAAAAGCTGACCACCTCAATGAAAGATCTGTTTGGGAGAAGAGAGCCTTCAAACAAACACAATAAAAATATGAAACAGGAATTTACCTATGGCAAACAGAACATAAAACAACATCTGAAATGTACTGTAGGAAAGCAATTAGAACCCTATGAGTTAGCAACATATATTTACTGTAAATCCAGAACAGCTCTTCCTTTGCTTCATGGCTTTAAAACTGTAGCACAAGGAAAAAATTCCTCTGATTGATCAGCATTCAAACTCTATATTCAATTTTATACAGTAAGCTGGCATGGGAAAAAATTAAAACATCTAACATGGCAAAAACCTTCTTGCAATATTGGGACATTTTTTCAGATTTAGACCAAAGTCAAACCAAAATTTGTGAAAAAGAATAATTTGGAAGCATCAACACATGTTTCTGAAACAAACTATCCTAATCATCACAGGAGAACCACTGAATAAATTGACATAATTGTCAATTTCAGCATTACCCTTATTTAACAGCAAGTGGCATAAGGCTGACCAGGTTTTTTAGTAATTAGCAGCAGGGAAGTGCAACTCAGTCTGAGATCAGACTGCCTTTGTATTATGCAAACCTGTAAACCAGTCAACAAAGGCTGATTTAAAAAAATTACATTAAGGTTTCAAATCATGCTTCATTCTAGGTTCTTCTAAAAAGAAGAATTTCGCCTTGAATAAAGGCTAGGAAATGGAAGTTCTGCAGCTTATTTACACAAACACAAAAAAAAAGAAGCCACATCACAACAAAATAATTTATAAGAGATGCTTACTTCATGGGTGGAAAATTGTTCTTTGACTTCCTCAACATCACCAGATATTTCCTCCTGTTCCCGAAATGCATCCTCAGCTGACAGCAACCATGTAAGAACTTCTTCCAGAGCAACTTGGTAGCTATCCAAATCCATATCCACCTCTGTCACTGTGCTGGGAGTCTCTGCTCTAGAACTGTCCTGGTCTTCTTCAAGTGCCACAGTCTAGGCAGCCAAGTGGAAAGAGATGTCTTAGAACTGCACAGAAGACACCCTCCCAAATGGTATTAAAACCAGAAAAATTAAGATCTCTTTCAAGCTTTCATAAAATGTTAAAAAAATTGTTGGATACATCTTAATGAGAAAGGCCAAAGTCACTATATTAAACTGCAAGTTCATTAGAAAAGAACCTGGATAGAGAATACAACTTTAATCTTGCTCTGTCAACAGTGAATCTCAAAACCA
The DNA here is from genome assembly GCF_024509145.1 of Vidua macroura. NCBI lineage: Eukaryota > Metazoa > Chordata > Aves > Passeriformes > Viduidae > Vidua > Vidua macroura. The sequence continues at coordinate 50,338,335 of NC_071573.1, forward strand.
ACCAAAACCTCATCACTACCACTAACCACCACTAATTCCATGGAAAATTCAGTTAAATATTCTGGACCATCCTCTTTAGCTGATCAAGACATATGAAGCAGAGAAGAGAAAAAGAAAAAAAAGGAAAAAAAAAGGAAAAAAAAAAGGAAAAAAAAAGGAAAAAAAAAAGGAAAAAAAAAGGAAAAAAAGGGGAAAAAAGGGGAAACAGGGGGAAACAGGGGGGGAAAGGGGGGGAAAGGGGGAAAAGGGGGAAAAGGGGGAAAAGGGGGAAAAGGGGGAAAAGGGGGAAAAGGGGGGAAAGGGGGGGAAAGGGGGGGAAAGGGGGGAAAAGGGGGGAAAAGGGGGGAAAAGGGGGGAAAAGGGGGGAAAAGGGGGGAAAAGGGGGGAAAAAGGGGGAAAAAGGGGGGAAAAAGGGGGGAAAAAGGGGGGAAAAAGGGGGGAAAAAGGGGGGAAAAAGGGGGGAAAAAGGGGGGAAAAAGGGGGGAAAAAGGGGGAAAAAAGGGGGAAAAAAGGGGGAAAAAAGGGGGAAAAAAGGGGGAAAAAAGGGGGAAAAAAGGGGGAAAAAAGGGGGAAAAAAGGGGGAAAAAAGGGGGAAAAAAGGGGGAAAAAGGGGGAAAAAAGGGGGAAAAAAGGGGGAAAAAAGGAAAAAAAAGGAAAAAAAGGAAAAAAAAGGAAAAAAAAAAGAAAAAAAAAGAAAAAAAAAGGAAAAAAAAAAGAAAAAAAAAGGAAAAAAAAGAAAAAAAAGAAGGGCAACATAACACAAATTTATACTTCAATACACAAGATTTTGTAAGTGTTTCAGAAAAGAAAAAGGAAGACAGAAAGACTGCAGTTAATGACAATGTTGCTATGATTTTTCGTATTTTCCCAGTTGTGTTGCCCAGGACAGAAGGCATGTTCCAGAGGTAACTGACAAACTTGAAGATCGGCTAAAATTACAGCTCAAGAAAAGAAAGGCCGGCTTTGATGATAAACACACCTGCGGCACGCTGAATTCTCCATCCTCACATTCCTGCTTGTATCTCCTTGGAAGGGTTTCTACCTCCCGAATGTCTTCCATTGTAACTTGCTTAGGAAGGACTTCAAACAAAGAAGTTAAATACATAATAATGGACTTTTTGTCTGGAATCTGTACAGCAACATCTGCATCAAAAAGATAAAACATGGGGAAAAATAAATGGAGACAATTTTTTAAATCATTACATAGAACACAGGTAACAATTCACATATTGTCCTGTTAAACAGCCTTTCATGAACTTTTAACTTAGATACTAGGCTTAGAGACCAGACACACATTAAAAGTAGCATAAAGGAGGAAAAAAAATTTTTTTTCTACATTTGGAAGTGAATTCACATTAAAAGTCTTGATCTTTTCGAAGTAAGAACACAGACATGAAGTTGCTAAGGAATAAAATCTGCCTGGGGAAAATTGTTTGAAGCATCTCCCAAGCAGAAATGTATCAAGGACAGTATCCTACACAAACAAACATTTCCATTTAGGCTCTATCCCCATTCCCATTGTCAGTCAGGTAATTTTCTCATTTTCCACACTGGAAAGAGTTTCACTGAGCCAGGCTGGGTTATGAACAGTACCCATTCAGTTAATTTTTTTTTTTCTTTTCCACAAGAAGGTGATGCTTGTCTTTCAGAATGAATCTTTGGAGGCTCACTTCAAAGCAGAGGAACAGGTCAATAAATTAAAAAGGAGCCATAAAGGTTTCCTGATAAGCATTCCTAGGCAACTACTGCTACTCAGTGTGTGTGTAAATAACAAATTCTGAGCTCTTAAAAAGCCCCTTCTACACAATGCACTACTGCACCTGAAAAGCATACATCCTTGCAGCACAGCTCCTACCTAAAAGGAAACAAAGTGTATCAACTTCACCTTCCTTACACAGTCCCTGGATGGAAAGTCAACCCAAACCTTAATATTCAAAACACCAAAGCCTACACATGTACATCCATACCCTTACCCTAACAAATGGCATTTCCTTAAATCCAAATTTAAAGGCTTGAAATTAAATAGCACTGCACAAAGCTGATAGAACTGTCATTCATACTTAGTATCAATAGAAGAATTTTCTTTTAAGAGAGCTCAAAAAAAGCTTCTTGTCGAGTAAAAAACTGTATCCCACCTTCAGGATCCAATAGTTTCTCTATTCCTAAGTGGTTCTTGGCTATGTTGAAAGCATTTTCCAGTCTCTCGACCGGGGACATCTTTGTAACTTTATCCCAGCTGAACAGCTCAGGTCTAAAAATGAAAGCAAAACAAGGATGAAAGCAAATTTATCCTTAAGAAAATTCCATACCATGCAGAATATCAAGTTAGGCATATGACAGTAGCTACCCAAATAATATATTCATACACATATATACCAAATACCAACATAAGTGCATATACACAAATGCAAAACAAAAAGCACGATTCTCACTTATTAGAGACAATCTGACGATCACAAATTAACTGACTGCATTCCCACAGCAACATCCACCTTCCATTCCATGTCCTAAACAAAGTCATTGACTGAAACAGGAGATCAAATACCACCAGCAAGAACACAAGCTTTGTTTAAAATTAATCCCAGAACCAGTTTTCCTCAACTGTTTCTTTTACAGCATTTTATTACTACACATTTTCTGCATCAGGCACTGCTTGGTAATCAAGAGTCACTCTCTTCCTGGAAAACCTCATTCCAAACTTGTGATGTGGCTCAGTGACCACCCCAGGCCATCACAGCCAGGAGAAACAGTGGTCTCCATCTCACTCACTCACTCTTCCCCATGGTCTTTTTCCCCCAGTAACGAAAAACAGCCTACAGGAAAACATCCCATCACAAGTGCTCATGAGTCCCAGTACAAATCAGGCCAAGGAGCTGATCAATTTGCAGTGTCAGCAGCCTTCATCTAAGATCAGTGTTAACCCAAGGGCATCTCCAGTCCAGCTGTGCACCCAAAACACGCTGGTGGGTCTCAAGGGGAAAGAGCAGAGCACACAACAGGAAGCAGAGGGAGCAAACAGGGCCCATTCCAAGCAGTACCTACACCTGCGGGGCATGATCAGCCAAGTGCTGTAGCAGTACAGCTGCAGAGCCGTTAAAACATCCTCCATTCTCCTGCAATAGTGGCTTCTCATCAAAACATTGCTATTGATTCAGTACTTCATAGAACTTGGGGAGGAAGAGATGGTCTTGCCTTTAATTCTTTTAATATTTGATTCAGTTGTAAATTGACTTAAGAGTGCCCTTTATCATCTGTCAAGTCATTACGTTTGTGAAACAGGAAGTCCCTAACCCAACAGAGTCTAAAAAGCAAAAAGCCAGAAGAAAGCAGGGTGAGTAGGAGCAAAGATATACATAGAAGCTCATGGAATACTGTACATCCATGCAAAAGCAGCAAGAAGAACCATAGATTCATGTATATCTTTAGTAGATATTGACTTTGAAAACAAAGATTTTAATAAATCACAACTACGTACTTACCTAAGAGTGAGAAAATCAAATGAAAAAGTAGAATTCAATTCAAAGAGGAGGTAAGCTAATATTACTAAATGAAAGAGACCAGTACAGTAAAATGCTAATAAAATTATATGAGCTAATAGGTTACTTGCATGTTGCAGGTGTTACAAAGATATTAGATATTAGATATAATATTATATTGTAGCCAAGAGGTAGTACAACTAACAATTGTTGACAGATACATAATGAGAAAAGAAAGATATTAAATCTCTTAATGGAATCCATTAAGATTCTCCTATTTTAAGTGTCATATTAAATTAAAATATAAAAGCAGGATTGAAAAATGCCTCTGAGGAAGGAAAGCACTACTGTCTGGGTAAGTTAAATGGCTTTGTTGTCCTATTGCTTCTGCAACCTACTCCAATCTCCTTGCTCCTTGCAAGTGCTTTTAAAGTCTCTCCTTCAAAGTTGAAAAGATAAACCCAGCTCAAGATTTCTTTAAAGTATGGGGAAAATGGTGCTTCTCTGACTAAAGGACTTGTGCCCAGGGACAACAAAGCTGAATTCTGACATGCCAGCAGTTGTCAGGCTCCAAGGGATATGGAATAAAAGGCTCAGACCCAGATTTTAGGAAGTCACAGGAAAGCACAGTTACTGAGTCAAAAGCTTACAGCTGAGGCTTTTGCTACTTAAAAAGTGCTCTGAAAAGGGCAGAAACTTCATATCCTGCACAGCCTAAGCACATAGTAAAAATAAAAGGACAACAAACAGCCTAAAACTAATTTTTCTGCTTCTCTCAGGTCACCTAGGTTTCATTTGTGTCTAAAGCTGGTACACTCCATCAGAAAGCTTCACACATTCAACAGCAGAGCAAGGCCACTACAGGCAGTTGTGCTGGTAGGAAAATCACCATAACTGCTCACACAGTCCGGGGGAGGGACTTTGTAATACTTGTGATAAATTCCAGTGAGAGGTTTGGTAGATCTGTCCTTGCACAGCAGTCCTTCCAAACTTGCAGAAGCCCTCAGCATGGTGCTGGCCCTCCTTACACAGCCATGCTGGCTGAACACAAGCCAGCGCTGGTCCACAAGACACAGAGTTATATCAAGGCAGACCTGTCCTGAAGCCAGTGAGTCTGTGACAGAGCCTATTGCACTTACCAAAGGCCAAATGGGCACTTTAGAGCAGGCTCAAAGTGAATGTATGTTCTGCAAACACTTTGCATCTGCTGGGTGTAAATCTGAGTGTTTGTAAAGTATTTGCTGTGTCAAATACCTGCTGACCAGGAGGTCTGGTTAAATTCTAGAAATTATAATACCATTTCCACATTAAATGGTTATTTATGGGTAAGAACAGTCAGACCTTGCAAAGCAATGAGCTGACTTCATTTAAGAGACACAGGATTAGAATGGATTGCCCAGTAGATCTCAAAGAAGAGATTTTTAAAAAGGAAGTAAAAAAAAGTATGCAACTTTAATAGAATCTGTAATGATGATTTATTTGAACTTCTGAAGAGTCTTGCAAAAATCAGAAAGAACACAAAAGATCGCTGCAAAGAACCTTTAACTCCATTCTTTATAAAGTATAATGAACAAACTAAAGGATATTCTACAGATACCTAAAGTGTTTGATATTTTGCCCCACAGTTCTGCCTGCAGTCCTGAAAGAACTGCATACATTGTCTTTCAAGCAAGATATATTAAAAAACACCAGAAAAGCTACAGAGCCTTTCATTTCTTCATTTTGAAGCTTCTGTATCTTCTTATTGAAATTATATGGCATTCTCCAATGGAAGAAAAATTTCTTTTTGCAAAGGAAGCCAGGTAGAAGGAGAGAAATTCAGGTGAAGGAGATGGTCGACTCCTCCTTCTCCCACAGAGACCTTTTCAATATATTCACTGTAAAATGCATACCAAGTGGGATGTAAACCCACTCCAATTAGCAAATGTTTGTGCATGTGCAGGAACTCAGCGTTACCCTCCTGCCTTGGCTACAGTCTTTGCTGGCAATGTCCCACCACTGCTATTGTTGCCACAAAGAAAAGACAAACAAACAAAAATCCTGGACAAAGAATCACTGAAATAGGCCAGAAGCTGTCAAATATTCAAGCATGAAGACACAGGAAAAAAGCTGTTTACTTCACTAGGTCAAAGATAAGCTGTTTGCCACTTACTTATGTCTGTGAATGACAGCATTAAAGGCAAGTCCATCAGCCCAGCTTGTGGTGAAGTTCAAAACATTGACCTGACTGTAAGGTCTGGTGGACTGGCGAACCCAGCTCAGCAGTATCTTCTCACTGTTGGTCTGCTGCAAATCTGACATGATGTTCTTCATGACATCCTTCACCTGCAAGACAGCAACAACTACACCTTACAAACATATGCTCCACTTTTCCTCCCTACAAAACCAAACTACTTCCAAATCATAGAAGGGGCTTCCCCATGAAAAGCCATGAATCAAACTCCAATTCCTCACATGAAATTTGGGAATAGCAGTCTTCAGGCCGTCTTTTCTCTCTACTGATTACAAGAACCAGTGATGCTTAGTGTAATAATGACACATTACTCTTACACTATGATCCTCTCACTCTCCTTGGTGCTGTCTGCTCTAAGCATAGGGAATAAAAGTCCTCACTGCCTTGTGCTGTGGTTCCACCAGTAAACAAACTCCAAAAATACAGCCTGTATAGGTTTTCTGCAGGAAGAGAATATCTGCTCATCCTACAAAAGTAGTTTGCTGTTTGGGTACTAGTTATGCACATCTACAAAGGTCCCTCCAAATTAATTTGATGATCTTCACAGATACTTAGATAAACCAGGAACAATTCCATCTATGAGACTAACAAACCTACAAAGCAGCTGTAAGATGCAAGACAAACACAGCTACCTAAACAGTAAAACACTACCTGCCTCAAGGCCTTGAGGAAGGAATGGAAATACAATGCTTCAGCCTGAAAAGCCTCTCTGCAATTCACACCAGCAGGAACTAAACTGAGTGGCCGAACACAACTGGGCGCATGCGAGAATACGGATCATGGGAGGCAGCCAATAGACTTCGAGCAGAAACCAAATACTGGCCTGCCTTTATTTACCAGCCCAAAATAGAAGCAGTATTTTCTGCCACCAAAAGCCTGGGAAGGTTTGAGAAAATCACAGCAGAACATTGTACATGATTCCTGGAAAGGAAGAGATCTCAGAGCAGCCTCTCACCTGCCAGTGCAAGATAATGCTCCAGAGCAGCCCCAGCGTCAGCTTGTGATTTCCATCAACGATGTCAGTTCCTCCAATATTCACCAACTCCACCTGGAGAGGTTGAATCAACCCTCTATTAAACACTGTTATCATAGCTCCAAGTAACAACCCCACCCCACATCCCTGGCTGCCTAGCCAAGTATTACCAAGTGCTCTGAAATAAATAGTAGTTGAAGAGAAAAGCAGAGCTGACAGAATTTTACATGACAACTGCTTAAATAAACTGAACATTAACTGCTTAAACTGCATGACAAGAGATAGCACCAAAGAATATATTCCACTGGAAGAGTTTTATTCTCTCTAAATATACAGGTGCATACCAGCAGTCAAAACTGAAAAAAAGAAATGCAAGCATAAAGGACCTGATAGGAAAGTAAAAATTAAGCAAGTTTGGTCCTCAGTTATTTTTATATTTTAATTTGATTTACAAATCAGAAAAGCTGACTTTCCGTACTTGGAACCATTCTGCTTAAAGGATGAGATTCACAGGATCACTTGATCACCTACACCCTAGATTTGTCTGATCCTTGCAATATATATTTAAACACTTTTATAAATTATTTCACAAGTTATGAATATTTCATAGCCCACAAACTCTCCAGCAACAGAATGCAACTGTTTTTCAGTGGATACCTTTCCCTCCATCGTAACACACAATACTTTCCAATGAAGCTAAGCAGTAGGCATAAATCAACTACATGACCTTAACAACCTTCAGCTAAGACCATCTGTTTACTTCCAGAAACCCAGGTGCTGTCAGCTTAAGGAAGAAATAATTAATTATTGCAATTCAGTATTGTTTCATTTATTGTTATAATAAAATTAATCATTTTCAAGCTGAAAAACTCATTATTTATCCTTTAAAAAGTTAATATTTACAGTACCTCAAAGAACAAAAAGAACCCACTGCCAGTTTCGTCTGCTTCCAAGAAATATGACACTAGTCCACCAACACAGAGGGGATATTGCAGTATAATAGAGCATGTTGTGTCACTCTTCAATCATCAGTTTATATAAATATGCCCATGCTTTCTTGTCTTTAATGTATTTTATTACCAAAATGTTTTTATTATGTTATTTTAGTGACCTGACATTCACAAATAGAAATTCTAAGTATAGACAGCACACTTATCAGGAATTGTTCGTCAAAAAAGGAAGAAAAACTAATACCACTTTACTATAGCACTACTGTCTTCCAGTCAGTAAAAACAAATATTAAGCCAAATAATTCATATTCTTATTTTTCTTAAAGGAGGATTTGATTTTGTTTGCTTGTTTGTTCTTCTGACCAGTTACCAAAGCTGCAAATTAGAAACACAATACATTTGACACAGAGGTGACAGAAATCAACGAAAAGACCCTCCTAGAAACAGAGAGCAGGATAGAGCCACAAAACCTGCCATCCCCTTACAGGTTCCTGCACAAGTTATGAAGCATTATTTGAAATTATTCTTTTGTCCTGATGTGTTCATCAGCTATGCAATAGCAAAACTTCAAGGCACCTTTTTCTTGGGAGCTGCACATATCTCAACAAACCAGAATTTTGTGATTAGTGGTTCAATACCGTTATCAAGTTTGCATTTGAAGATCTCACTGAATTGCTGGATACTGAAATTCTACATCATATAAGAAACTATGAACAGTTTACCCATCTCAATGAGGTCTCATTTTAGATACAAAAAACTTTTACTCTCTGCATTCTGAACTCATTTACATACAACAATATAATAAAGAATCTCTCAAAAAGCTGTGGAAAAACATGCTCACATTGTTCTGATGCAAGACTTGCAGTACGCGGTTGACGTTATTCAAGGCATGTACTCGTGTGGAACCTCGTTCTTTAGGCTGAAAATAAAAAGTTACAATCTGTTCAACATCAGAATTAATGGACATACCAAACAAAACTAGAGAAGAAATCTCCATATTTTAACTTCTTTCTTTCAGTAGTAGTAAGAAAAAACAAACAAGATCATCCACAACAATTTTAAAATGAAAACTGGTCAGAACAATATTCCCCAATTCAAGGCACAGGACAGGCCTTGGAGTCAAAATGTGTTTCAGCTTATCTTCAGTTAAGTCCAAAATTTTTATTCCCAGCATCTACAAAATTATAAACCAGCCATGCAAAAGCAAAGGAAAAGTTCCTGGGGAAAATCTGAGGCTTTTGAACATTTGCCAGAGTACTTGAAATTTTCTGGCTCCCAAGAGAGAACAAGCAGCAATTTGTTTTTCTGGCACCACAAGCCTGCTAAATCTTTGCATACGGGGAAGAAGTTATGCTTCCTGACTTTCCCTTCCTTTTAGTAGCAGGGGAATAAAAAAAATAAAAAAAAAAAAAAAATCTCTGCAACCAGAAAAAAAAAAAAAAAACACCAAAAAAAACCAAACCTTCAACTCTTGACAATACCTGCCACTCCATTTGCTTTTAATCACCATAATTTAATTTCTGTGGCAGAAAGTGATCATACTGCAAAAGCATGGAGCTGAATTTGGAGCACAGTAGTCAACTTAGAAACAAACTCATGTTGTTTTCATTATACTTCAAATCACACCACAACTTATTAAAAGTAGTAGTAAAACACATCTGCTTAAAAAACAAAGTAAGCTTGCAACATGAAATTTTGTATGACTGAAGGTTCCTCATAAGGTCCATAAACAAATTTGAGACTTAGTATAAATAGTGAAATCAAGAATTTAATCCCAAAGGTTTCACCATATTTCATGCATCTTTCTAAAGAGCCATTAATGGTAGCAGGGAAAGAGTTTTCAGCTGCATGCACTTTCCCATACACATATTGAGTAGTTTTCATCCTTTTTCTGTCTGTAGATGACAAAATTTTTCAGTGGAGATGCAGATTTTTACCTACTAACTATTGTCTTTTTACTTTCTTTTTGTTCTTCAAGGGATCTTTCATGAGCTTACTAGAAGCCCACAGGGATCCAGCTGAACACAGGTCTACCTGGTCATCCAGAAACAGACCTTTAAAAGATCTCTACTAAAAACATACACTATGTGAACAACACCACAGATTTTGCATGCTTTGCTAGATAGTATGTAAGCCCTCAAGAGAGGGTTACACAGTTAAGCTTCAGCCTGACCCTGTATCTCATGAGTGGAGTTCATGGGAATTTCACTGGAACTGTAGAGAACAAGTACACATTACAAGCAAATTAAGGTTTTAAATAAATTAAAATACAATTTTAAAAAAATCTCATGCCTCAGTTTGTGTTTTGTTTATTCATTGGTTTGGGTTTTTTTAATAAATGGAAATATGATTCAGATGTTTCTCTTACCAGAGGTTTCCCCGTCAGACCCTCCAAAAGGTCCAAAAGCTTCCTTCCATCTTTGAGATCTGTGAACATGTCTTTCACTGGTGCCTTCCCACTCTGCAGAAGAAAAAAAAAAAGGAGTAATAAAAACAGTGTTTAAGCAAAACTTCCCTGAAAATAGATACTTTTTCCTTTGTATCTCTTAATTTATTCTTATTTGGTACTAAAAGTAGTAAATGAAAGCTGGGGGACTGCTACAGTGATCAAATAGGAAACCTTCCCTTTTTAAGTGTTTTTTTTCTTTCTTCCCTGTCAGTGTGGTTCTGTGCATCAGCAGCCTTGTACTAAGGAACCAAACTAGTGCATCCTGGCTCAGATCAGGGTGGATGCATGAACACACAAAGATCGCAAAGAAACAAAATTTTGCAAGTTTGAGGAGTCATTTTAGAAAAAATGCTTTGGTTTGGCTGCATCTAAAGGAAGAAGAAACTGAGGCTTTTCAGAAAGAAGCTACTGGGACAAGTTCTGTCAGATTAAAAAAAAAAAAAAAGGACAAAAAATTACTTGGAATTGAGCCCTGTGTAAGATGCCACTGTTCTACAAAGACCAGTAGATCAAAAGGTATAATATTTATTGAAACAAATTAATCACTTTCTCTACCATGGAAAAGAAGCATAATGTGAAACCCAGAGGTACTCTAAATCATAAATTTCTAATTTTTGCTTTCTTTGGGAGTGGAGGGACTCTGTACAAAAATCGTGGCAAATGAGAGTGGAATCATGTTAACTTTTTCCATGCTTCCTTTTTATCTCTTCTTGGACCATAAGAAAGTTACTATGGGACAGTTCTACAGGGTAGGGGGAGAAGACACAACCAGCCAGCAATTAAGTGCATTTGCTTTGTAATATTCACCTGCTGGCTGCCAAGAAATCAATTAAACTACTGCTTTCACTGTCCCTTTCAAGTGCCAATTTGGGGAGAAAAAAATATTTTATAAGTACCACAAAAAGCTCCAATATTGCCTTTTCCTATCACCTTCAGTTTTTAACATTGCTCTTCAGAAAGAAGGCTGTCAAAGACCTGCCTTACATGACATAAATTAGCTGGCATAGATGTCTCCTGTCTTCACTTATCTCCTCCTGCCCTATAGCTGCTGGTAATTGCCAAATACTGGCTAATAAATCAGAAAAAGAGAACTGAACAGCTCAATGAACCCTGTTTTTTTGGCAAATGTCTGGTTTTCCCCAAAATTCATATGGGTTTTTCTTAGGTGCCCCATTTAGATTTGACGCTATGAAAACTACCAACACAAAAAAAAAAAAAAAAAGATGGAGTTGAACAGCCGCAAAGGAATATTTCAGTTTCCTGTACAAAAACATAACTAAATGTAACAATTTCAACCAGCTAAACAGTGCTAAGTATGATCTTCCTCTCAGAGCACATGCTTTTCACAGATTACTCAGATGCTTCACAGCTGCATAGCAACTTAACCAAACTTTTAAAGCATGCTGGAGCCTACAATGGGACAACTGGCTGGAGAGATGAGGAGAGACCAATGGCTGCTGTCTACCTGGACTTCAGCAAATCTTTTGACACTGTCTCCCATCATAGCCACATAGGCAAACTCAGGTGTGTGAACTGGACAAGTGAAAGGTGAGGTGGATTGAGAACTGGCTGAATGGCAAATCCCAGAAGGTCACTATAATTGGCACATGGTGTAGTTGGAGGCCTGTCACTTGTGGTGTCCCCTAAGGTTCAATAGTGGGTCCAATATTGTTTAACTTCTTCATCAATGACTTGGATGGAGGACAGATGCCTTCTTAGCAAGTTCATGGATGACACAAAGTTGGGAGGATTGGCCAATACCCCAGAGGGCCATGCAGCCACTCAGAGGGACCTCAACAGGTTGGAGAGATGGGCAGAAGGGGAACTGTGTGAAATCCAACAAAGGCAAATGTGGCGTTCTGAACCTAGGGAGGAATAATCTCATGCACTGGTACAGGCTTGCGCTATCTGCTGGGATGCAGCTCTGTGGAAAAGAACCTGGGAGTTCTGGTGGACAACAACCTGTCCATGAGCCAGCAGTGCGCCCATGTGGCTAAGGAGGCCAGTGGTATCCTGGGGACATTGGGAAGAACACTGCCAGGAGATCAAGGGACATGATCCTGTCTCTCTACTCATCCCTAGAGAGGCTGCATCTCACTAGGTGTGTGTGAGACTCACGAGTGCTGTGTCCAGTTCTGGGCTCCTCAGCACCAGAGAGATGTGGAGCTCCTGGAGTAGTTCCAGCAAAGTGTAACAAAGTTGATCAAGAGATTGGAGCACCTCTTACATGGAATGTCTCAGGAAGCTGGGCCTGTTCAGCCTCAAGAAGAGACAACATGATCAGTGTCTGTAGGTACCTGAAGGGAATGTCTCCGTGGAGCAATAGGACAAGAGGCAACAGGCAGAAACTGACGGAAGTTTCACTTGAACATAAGGAATACCTTCCTTGCACAGGTGATCGCACAACAGAACAGATCACCCAGAAAGGTTGTGGAATTTCCCTCACTGGACATGTTCAAAAAAACATCTGGATACAATCCTGAGTAACATGCTCTTGGGGTCCTTGCTTGAGCAGGGAGGCCAGACTAGATGATCTCTAGTGGTCACTTCCAACCTTAACCATTCTGTGATTTTACAAGCCAGAGAACAGGATAACAGAAATAGAGATGCAGATAAGTCTCTTCTACAGTTTATGGTGTAATACAGGAGGAGATCAGACACAGAACAATCAACCCAGATGCCAGTAAAATTTAGTTTACATTTGGTTTGCATCACCACACTGAAGACAGTAAAAACAGGTTGTTAAAGGCACAAGCAAATTGTTCATGTGACCAGAAAAGCAAGCAGTAGGAGCTAAGAGAGGTCTCTGGATGCAGAAATAGTCAAATACTCATTGTGACAGCAAAAAACTAAAAAAAAACCCAACCAAACAAACTTCTTAGTCATTCAAGTGTGGGCCTCTTCAGAGCAGAGGGAGAAAATCACTTCCACTGACCTGCTAGCCACACTTTTGATGAAGCTGAGGGTATGGTTGGCTTTCTGAGCTGAAGCACACATTGCTGTCTCATGTGCAGTTTTTCATCCACCAGTACCCCCAAGTCCTTCTCTGCAGGGCTGCTCCTAAATCCATTCATCTCCAAGTCTGTACAGATACTGGGGAAGGCCATGATGCAGGTGCAGGCCAGGACCATGTACCTGGCCTCGCCAAACTTCACAAGATTCATATGGGCCCACTTCTCTAGGCTGAAGTCTTTCTGGGTGATTTCCATTCCCACCTGCAAATCAACTGCACTTGCTCAGTGTGGGGTCATCTGCAAACTTGCTGAAGGCATACTCAAAGCCACTGCACGTCAGTGGTGATATTGAACCCTTCAGATCATATTATGGACCCCTGAGGCACAACACTTATTTCTGATCTCCACTTGGACATTGAGCAGTTGACTGCAAATCTTTGGATGCAGCTGCCTAGGCAATTCCTCATTTATTTAACAGTCCATTCATGAAACCCCTATCTCTCCAATTTAATGACAAATGATGTTGTGGGAGACACCATCAAAGGCCCTACAGAAGGAAAGCCTTTATAATTATACAGTTAATTATAATTACATATAATTAGAACAGCACACACATATACAACACCAAAACTGAGAATGTTATAACCATATATCCTCAATTAATATGTTGCCTTAGGTCCAGAAGTTAAAGAGGATTTGGAACTACTGAAAAAGCAGAAAGATACCTCATTTAATACAGTGCAACAAGACTATTGAGAGGATACAGCCTTCTTTCTTTGCTTCCATCCCCTCACTTCTCATGCATGAAAATAAGCTGAATGACTTCCTGCTTTCAGTAGTTAATTTCAACAGGTCATGGTATGTTCCACCCCTACGCAATGCACCCTGCTGTGATGGTGGAAATAAATTGGATCTGCTTTCTCAGGAGAATGACTTTTCCATTTTGATGGCCATCAGAGCACCATGTTTTGCTGTCAGTTCAAAGAGTTAACAGAAGAGTATTAAATTATTTCTGCACACTAAACTACCCATTCCTAGTTTGTTCAAGTATCCACTGTCCTAAAATGGACAACGCAATATACAAAGCCTCTGTATTTAGTGAAGCCTAGCAAATGCTCTCGGCGGGAAAGTCAGCTCACAGGATATATTTTCCCACATGCAAGGTGACTCAAGTTTGCTAAGAAAGGGTTGCAACACCCACCCCACCAAGCCCATCATCACCTCCACAGAAGCACACCCACCAGGAAAACTGGAAACCTTCAGCTTCCCACGCCCACCTGAATCCCATGTACACACCTGGTGGCAGCTGCCACCCAGGAAGCCTCAGCTGTCCCATCAGGGCACAAAGCCAGCCCTAACAATCAGCTGATGTCCCAATGGAGCAGAGACTGCACAGGCACAGCAACCTCCTCTGCTCACACTGCTTCCTCCCACTCATACCTCTTCCTCATACCTGAATGCACATTTCCGTGCAGGATTTGCTATGTGAACCATATAGTCTGCAGTCAGAAATATCACTGCTCTGTCCTCCACTGCAGCTGGATACTGGACTGCTTTCTTGGGATGCAGTTCAACAGCAACCCACTGAGCTTCAGGAAGTCTTCTACTTTCTTTATGCAAACAGAACAGCTACAGATCCCAGCTTCTGATAGCCACATGACTCATGAAGTTTATTAAGCATAGAAGGCTGCAGGAAAATAATTTCTCTAAATGGCAGCCCCAAGTGATAGTCCCATACCTTTATTTCCCAAAAAATGACAAGGAAAAACTCTGGAGCAATGCTGATAAAGCAGCTATGCATATCCTCTTGTGCCAGGTACAAGCCAGCCCTGAGCCAAGCCAGGCTGTTGCCATCACCCTCTCTTTGTGATAAACCCATGCAGAGCCCCATCACCTCACAAGTAGTGCCCACCACCGAGCCTACTGGGGCAGGCTGCTGTGCAAGGGCAATCTGGGAGCTGCACTACATGGCCTCTAAGGCTGGACCCGTACTTCTAGTCCAGGGGCCATGAACCCTGGCTCTGACCCAGCAGTCTGACTACCATCAGGGCACCTGTTCCATGCAGACTGCACTGGGGTGAAGCAGGCAGCCCTGAGACCAGCTGGGGCAGGCTGGTTGCTGCTGTAAGAGCCGGGGCTCTGGGGGAAGACAGAAGGTCTTTGCAACTGGAGAAGGTGCTCTGCAGCTTGCTTCCTTCACCATATCTACCCACATCCATACTGCTCACTCCTAACACCCAGAAAATAATCTGGCCTTCTGAAAAATGAAGTCTGTAGCCATAGATACACACAGAAATAAATACACAATCACACAATCTACAGTATGCAAAAAGCACGTGCATTTCTCTCTCTGTAGAGTCTTGTCTGGCATAGAGTATGCTAAGGAAATCTAAATTTCTCTTTTTCAGAACTAACAGTTTACTCACTTTCTAAATACTTAAAGACTACACAAGTACAAAGTAGTTCAGCCCCTGCCAGCATCCTGTAAGGAGAAGCAGTCCATCACTGAGCATAATGGATCGAGAAATTTAAGTATTTGTCTTATAAGAAAGTGACAGTGACAAACCATAGCAAGCCCTTCACAAGGGCAAATGGCTAGTCACGGTTCTGTTGGTAAGTACTTAAAGAGCAGCTCACATTGTGCTAAGCGCTGTACAAATACGAGGCAGCTAATGGGTCCTTTCTCAAAGACAAAATAGAGTCCAGTTTACACTACAAAGACGGCATAAAGGACCGGCAGGGACACACTTCGTATCAGAAGATCGGTGCCGGTTCAGGGTATAAAGCATTCACATCCCACTCACTGAACACTTTTATCAGTTAACAGAAGGTAGTTTTTCTCAGCTTTGCTTATGTTTGCCACAAGAGCAGAAAAAAACAAACCAAAAAAATCCTGGCAGAAATCTCTTTCCCTCAGCCTGTTCAAGAAGGCTTTGCCAGCAGAGCTGTACACACAGTTACTGTAACAGACACAAGGGCTTCATAAAACAGACAAAAGAACATAATTAACAGACTTAGAGGCAGTGTTGGTTCCCCAGTGCTTTAAATGAGCACTGATAGCAGAAAAGGAGTTGATTCACTTAACATGGCTGGTGTAAGGGAAAGAGGAAGAGGAAAAAGGAAAGGGAGGCAGAGCAAGAGAAAGGAAAGTAAAAAAAAAAAAAAAATAAAAGCTAGAGACTGTACATAAGCTAAGGGCTAGGCTTGCTTGTGTTCTCATGAACTTTGCATGGTGACAACATTTGTTATGCACCACTAGGCACATACACAAGGATCAGAACCAGATCCAATGCATCACGTTACATTTACTCCAACAAACATTCTGGTGCCAGCCTTTGTGTGAACTCAAGGGAGGGAAGAGACAAAGAACTTTTGCTAGTTATCCACAGCAGAAACCACTTTTTCTGTTGATTTATCTCATGAGGAAGCAGCAGTTTATTAATGATCTCTGAGGTAGAGACCAGATGCTACCATAAGTAGCAGGTACTTCAGGCATCAGTTTTATGCTTTCCAGCAAGATACCGGAACTATTTGGGAAGGATATACCACACACAGTGTTCTCCTCACGCCAGCTGCCCTGATATGTCCCTTTGGCTGTCTTTCAAGTCCCTCTACCTGGATCAGGTTTAAGAGGGTGACTCACACTTCCTTGTG
The DNA here is from genome assembly GCF_024509145.1 of Vidua macroura. Classification (NCBI taxonomy): domain Eukaryota; kingdom Metazoa; phylum Chordata; class Aves; order Passeriformes; family Viduidae; genus Vidua; species Vidua macroura. Next base: position 50,355,024 of record NC_071573.1, read on the forward strand.
TGCATCTAGAATTACTCACAACGAAGGGCCATCCAGGCTAGCCAATATGACTGTGCAGAAATCATTCCTTCTCTTTGCCAGAAAGCATTCCCAGGAAATGAAGGAAGATATAAACAAAATCCAGATCAGATTTTTTTAAGTCATCCAATGCTGCTGACAGTCAAAAACCCAGCCATCAACACTCAGAGTTTGTTCTACTAAAGCCACCACAGCTACAAGGCAGTGATCATTCTTGAGTATGTTCTACAGTAGAACATTCTTAATTGTCCCTTTATTACCAATGGGGAACTGTATCAAACAGAGCCAAGTCAGAGGAAAAAAAGGGAGTCACAAATTCTCAGGAGGACAAAACCATCTTTTTTTCAAAGACCAGCTATTATTTATAATTTTATCATGACTACTGAAATTCTTTATTCCTGAACATGAAATTATATGCAAAGGCAATCATTAAAGAAGGTTAAATATTTACCTAGTTGTTTAATTAGAAACACAAAATTTTCTCATATCAATTATCTGTAGCAGACAATTTACCTGTGCTTTAAATCAATAATTATCGAAGCTACATTAATAAACCTAACTTTTTCAATTAATGAATGCCAAAGAGATTGGAGAATAAGAGATAAGCCACCTCTGTTTCACGTCCTCCTTGGTATACTGATTCGGACCTTGTAGTCACAACATTAAAATCAGGATGAAAGGTCCTCTCAGTTTCACAGTTAATGCACACTGAGTGTCACCAGGAAAGTAACACACTTCATAAAACCATACAAATGACCTTCACTACTAAGGAAATGCAGCAGACAAGTTCCAGCTGCTCAGAGCAGTGCTGGGAAAAGCCCTGGTTGCCATTTACATTATCTGCCACTTCAGGAACATCAAAACAACCTGAAAAGACATAGAAAGCAGTACATACTGATTTTCCATCAGATTCTTCTATCTTCAAATGTCACTTTTATGAAGTTGAGAGTTGTTTTAATTAATTCTTTTTAACCAATATATGACAATTTTTAACATCTAATAAGATAATAAATACATAGGTCAAAGTAGTAGTAGAACTGTAAAGACCTCTTTCCTTTGAGAATAGACAAGTATTGGAGAGGTTGGGCTCTTAAAAGATATAGCATGAACCATTCATAATGTTCAAGTACATTCCCAGGTAACTCATGGTAACCAGTTTAAACTCAAACAACATAGGAGCAACAACTACACTTTATCATGACCAAGACCAAGTAAAAAACATGTCACGTTCTGCTACATCATAAGGCCAGCACATGGGAACTCAATGTGGGAAAGAAATCAGAAAGCAAAAAGGTCATTGCATAAAGTAAACAACCACATCAACAAATAATCTTGCCAGTTTCTAATTTAAAACCATAGACAATGTTTACAGAAGTATTTTTATTAAAATGTGGTACTTTTTTCCATTCTCCTTCCACTAACATGAAGAGTTACAGGACATCATACACAAATACTAGCTATACTGTGACAGATATATTTTCACTAAGTATATTCTACTCCACGCTGAATACTTCCAAGGAGTTGTGGCATCTCAACACAACACTAGTACCAAAACTATGATTTCAAATACCAAGTAAAGCAAATAAATAAAAAGCTATAATCATAAGAGGAAGACATTTTATAGATCAAATTATTTTTAACTACTGGTGCTCAAAAATAAAATAGTTACAAGCAACTAAATAGCTATTTAAAACCCCAGACTAACGGGGTGGCAGGGGAAAGTAATACTCATCACTGAGATATGCTGGAAATTTTCATTCTACTAGATGACAGACATGAGTTTAATAAGCAGCAAAGCTGAAAAGCTAAAGATAGTTCAATTCACAGAGCACCTAAAATACTCAACTGACAACATGACCACAAGGGGCAAATAGCACCACAAGGCATCAGTAACTCTGTACATCTTTCTCTCTCCAGTGTATTTCTTAATGCATTTACAGAAGCCTATGTTACAATAACATGTTTAATGTAACAGTACTAACATCAGCTTACAATAAAGCCTCATTATATAACAGTACCAGCAGGGGCAGTTGGGACCCTACTTACCACTGTCAGTTATTTCTCTTGTAAGACTGAAAGGTTATTCTTTTATTTATAGTTTTTCAAGCCAGATAACTTCAATTGGACCCTTAAAAAAGTTCCTGCTAACCAGGTTGACTATTCTCATTAGCAGCTAACAGGTAAAGGAACAGATTTGCTTTGGTGCCTCTACCAGGTTCAGCTCTAGTGCTTGAGAAGGTCCTACAAACCCTCCAACAATTGGGATGATAACCAAGCTCAAGAATCACACCCAAACCCAGAGCATTGCTTTCAGGTCCAGCAAGGGAGATGCTGCCCACACCTTGTTCTTAGAGCAGAAAGCAGCAGAAATTGAAAGGGAGGCAGAAAACGGACAATTTTTTGCTGCGGCTATATCTGGGAGAGATCACAAAATGCTACATATTATTGCTTTTATGCTAGAAAGTAGTCATCCTTACCATAACTCACAACCTATTAGAGAAGAAAAAATTACTTTCATGCTTCTTGGCTAATACATATGCTAGGCCTAGAAAGCTTATTTGGTCTTCTCATAAAAAGATACAATGAAAAAAGCACATTAAAAATTGACTTTTTCAAGGCCGGCTCATGCAAATGTTAGTTCTTTTCCACCCAGATTATTCCTCTTTTCTACAAAGGCTGTTGCTTTTTAAGCTTTGCTGTCTTTGAGTGAAGTTACATTTTACAGCTTAATCCAGCATTGAAAAATATCAGAAGTAATTAGACTGTAGAATATTTTACCACTCATCAAGTATTTCCATGTTTGCATCACAAAAACTGCACTGCAAAAAGGACTAGACACCACCTTAGGTGATGTCACCTTGGACAGACAAAATTGCCTAATCAATCTTTTTGATCTTTTTCTTGCATGACTAATACACTGAACTTCATAATTCTCCTTCCCCCTCAAAAAAAACCACTTCTGAAATGTCTTTGGCATCAGGTATCTCAGGTCATGTGAAATTAGTTATCATGAATAGGTATAATTTTGCCTTTAAAAAGATTTATCACAGTTACTAAGGGTCAGGAACAGTGCTGAAAAATGTCTTCAGAGGTACAGGACCTGACATTTACCACTATGACAAAACAATCCTTAGAGGAAAGAAAATTAAGGAGCAGAAATAGAGGAAAACATCTATTCAGCACAACACACAAAAAGCTAAAAGAAGACTTTGCAGTTATCAAATGCATTAGTGCCTGGTATAATGAGGAATTAACTGTTTCAATTTTAAGATGCACATAAAGCCACAACACCCCAAAGCACTCCAAGTACAACTCATCAGTTCTCCTACTGGCCTGTTTACTCTCCTCTTCCTTTGGTGTCCTTCCAGGGGAGGGAACATATCAGAGCCAAGGAGAGGAAATGTGCCCCACACTGAGCACTTGCCTTCTCAAAGGCTAACTTGGAGCTCAGCCCTGAAGGATGCATTCTGCTCTCAAGCTGTACCTCTTCCTCTTCTTTATTCCAACCATAAAGTCAAACATTTTTGGAAGACCACAGAGTAGGAAAAAGAGCTTAAGATGCTGTAAAAGTGTGGGATGTCTGTCTTTATTCACACTGGCAGATCCTGGCCTGGCTCCAAGCCCTGTCAATGCTGGCCAATGCAGATGTCAGGGCACTAGCACAGAACCTGGAGGAGCAGATTCATAAATACATGCAGCAAGAACACTGCAAATGCACAAGTAAAACTGTATAAGGCTTCTGTACATAAAAAAAAAGAAATTGAGCTTGTATTGGAAAGCAAGGGGAACACATGATGGAAAGGAAAGGGAGGCCCAGCACTCAGGCATGCAAGGGCTTTGAATGCAGTTCCTGACACCTTGGAACAATGCTCCAGCTGACTCCATTCAACAGCCTGCCATATCCAAGACTTATAACTGAGGGGCAGGGAAATCTAGTGTCATTTTCACTGAATACTACAAATCTCTAGGCTTTTATGCTCTTTTTGTACAGCACAACCTTCCTAGCAATAAAGCTTTTTTTGCCATCCCTGTGGGAAAATTTCCCAAATGTGAAGAAACAAGTTTTTGGTAAAAAGACACTGCTTCAGTTTGCTAGTGCTGGATCTGTATAC